>NC_135720.1:19729711-20376384 GCF_964656455.1 Halichoerus grypus | reverse complement strand
AAAACTGGTAAAACAACTATTGCCAGAAAAAGAACCTAGCACAAATAATTTTACAGAAGAATTTTAATAAATACAGAAAGAGATGATATTTGCAACACTTGCAATATTCTTTCTAAATATATACTCAAGGAGAAAAATCTCAAATGCTTTTGTTAAATGTGACTACAATACTGAATTCAAAACCCAAAAAGTTTTCTATTAAAAAGAGAAGCTCAGCAATATAAAATTTGTAAATAAAATATTAGCAAACATCTGGCAGGATATTAAGAGAATACACACCTTGAGTTTATTTTACACAGAGATGGTTTAACATTAGTAAATCTGTTAATATAAATTCACCATTAACTCAAATTCAAATTAATAGCTCTAAAAAATCCTATGATTATTTCCACGATACTGAAATTTCATTTGACCAGTGTCTTCAATTCTCTTTCTCTTCAATTTGTTATACAGATATTCAATTCAAGAATAGATGGACATTTTTCTCTACATAATAAAATATATTTATCTGATATACCAAATCATCATCATGCTTAATTCGAAATACAAGGCCCACTTAAGTGAGAAACAAAATAAGCCTGCCTAATTTTATTACTGTTATTTGGCATTTTATCGGTAGCACTAACCAATGCAATCAGGCAGAAGAAATTGAATGTATAAAAATTGGAAAGGAGGAGGTCAAATTACTTTATCACATACAGATCTCAGCTGAAAAACTTAAGAAAACCAATTAGAAAAATTCCTGCAAATAATAATAAAATTCAGTGAGATCTCAAGACACATAGTAATGTATAAAAATGTACAACAATATGTATAAAAAAACACCAATTTGAAAAAACAATGGGAAAAGACCCCATTTATAATAGCATTAAAAAAGAAAAATTCCAGGAATAAACTTTACAAAAAGTATAAAAATCTTACCCACATGAGTAAGATTTAACAACATTCTTGAGAAACACCAATGATGTCTTGAACAAAGGGAAATACTGTGTTCTCAGCCAGCAAAACTCAGCACAGAAGTATGTTAATTCTTCCCAAATTATGAAGGCTGTAATCTCCCAATATATGAACAAGTGGTAGCAGATGGGCTTCAGGTACACATAAGTTGACCCTACATTTATATGGGGGAAAACATCCATATACACATAGCCAGAAAAACTCTTAAATCATTGGCGAGAATAATCGGAACTACCATATATTAGTACATATTATAATGCCTCAATAATGAACAATGTGGTCTTGCTGCATGAAACAGAGTCACGGTATAAAAGATAGAGTCCCAAAACGGATCTAAATAAATATGGGAATGTAGTATGTGATAAAGGTGGCATTTTCAAATGTGTGGAAATTATGGACCAGTTAACAAATGAATAAATGAAATAAATATATAGGCTTCTAAAAGATAACATAATGCAGTTGGACCCACACTCATACTACTCACCAGAAAAAATTTCAAATAGATCAAAGACTTATATACAAAAAAATTAAAATCATAAAAGTACTAGAACAAGAGAGATTCCTTTTCAAAGGATAGGTTAGGAGTAAAAAATCTATAAATTATAAAAGGCAAGCTTGAAATATTTAACCACATAAAATAAATAATTTATACATAGCAATAAAAGGAAAGAACTTGAAAACAAAGGCAAAACAAATGACAAACTGGAAAACCATTTGCAACTCATGATGTAGGACTAATCTAACACTTACAGCGCCCGTTATAGGGCAGAAAAAGACCAACACTGCAACAGAAAAATAAGCAAAAGTTATGAACTGTTCACAGATGCCCCTAAAACTCATAAAATATTCTTAATGTTAATCACAAGAGAAATGTAATTTCAAACTCCATTTTCACCAAGCAGATTGATAAACATCTAAAAGCGGGATAATGTTCTCCCTTTGAGTCTATGAATTCTCATACATGGCTCTTGGGAGTTCAAATTTGTTCAATCTTCTTTAGAGGGTAATTTGGCAACATGTTTCAAAATTGCAAATACATAGACACTTTGAGCCAGGAATTGCACTACTATAAATCTATCCTACAGATATATTTTCACATGTGAAATGATACCCAAGGTTAGTACTTGTAAGAAAAATATTGGAAATAACCCAAATATGTATCAGTAGAACACTGTTTCAAAAGGGACATGACGCAGAGAGTGAAGAACAATAAGGAAGTGCTCTATGGATCACTATAGAAAGCTCTCCAAGATGTAGTGTTAAAAGAAAAAAGCAAAACAAGAACTTAGTGTATGGTTTGAAGCTTCTGAGTAAAAAGAAAAAAATTAAGAACCTATATTTAAAATTCTATGTCAAATGCATAACAATAAAAGTTATGTACCTGGTGGTGCATACCTTTTACAAGAAACATATCTAAGAATAAAGAAACAAATATATTGATATATAGATATCAGGTGAATACTAACCAAAGAGAACTTGGATAGCAGACAAATACACTTTAAGACAGAAAAAATATTATTAGGATGCCATTAGGGATGAAGAGAATCACTGCATATAGAGAAAAGGTTCAACTGATCAGAATATAAACGTTCTAAACCTACGTACACATGAATTATCCTCACAATATAGAGAGATTTGAAAAAGTTTACCAACATAGTGGGAGATTTCAAAACAATCCTCTATTCCTAATAGGTAAAATTAGTAAAGAGATAAGCAATTTGGACAGCCTGATTTAATGTAGTTATATAGGTCAGCATCCAATTGCTATTGCTTTCCTAAGTGAAATGGAACAAATGAAGGAAAGTTCTACTAGTTCCACTTAACAGGTCTCAATAATTTCAAAGAAATTTCTTATAAAGTATTTCATGTCTACAATACAATTAAGTTAGAAGTCAAAAGCAAAAAGAAAATCTCCATATATATGCAAATTTAAAACAATTCCCAATAACTCATAAGACAGAAAATCTCAAAATGGGAGATGCTTAGCATTGAATGGGCTTGTCTATTAATCTTGAATGCAAGGCAAAATTATTTCAAGTAAATAAGAACACCAGAATTTCTTCTTTCTACTATGAAAAATATAAGTTGTGTTATGATCTTAAATATTATAACAGAAATGATTGAACAATGATCCATGTAGCTTAGGAAATCTGGAGCATCTAAATAACTTGATTTTAGTTACATGTATAGTTTATTTTAGCAAGTAGACAACTAGTGAAAGTCAAGGTTGTAGAATTTCAGTACTGCACAGGGATTTTAAAGAACAAATTTAACTCTATACTACAGAAAAATTAAAGTTGAGAGAAAAGTCCCATAAAATCTTCCACAGCTAGCTGATGTCAAAGATAGGATCTTAACCAAAGTGACTGCAGAATGTCAGAGATTCAGACAGATATGGGTTCAAGTATTGTCTCCACAACCAAGCCTCAGTTTTCAAATCAGAAAAAAAGAGAAGGTTAATTGGTTAATCATACTTAACCTCTAAGTTTGTAGAATTTGTAAACATATATGAAGTTTACACATGTGAGTAAAGAATGCTCATTGTTTACTGGATAATAATCTTTTTATTAAAGAACATTAGGTCCGAGAAACTTGCTTTTACAATTTAAACGTAACATGATACGGTGCTCATCTATTTCTTAAAAGCATTCATGTATTAGTTATATTTTTTACATAACAGCTAGTTTGCAGATATGCTAGAAAGTTTGTAACACCCATTTGTGAATGCAAATGGAACATACTCTAGGACAGTGACTTAGAGTTTCAGTCATAATGATCTCTGATTACCACTTGACATTAAGCAACTTTCCTTTTTCTCTGTCTGCATTTCTAAAATGAGCTCTATGATTAATCTGGCCTTTAATATTTCAATTGTGCTTAGATGCCTCGTTCACATGATTCAGCGCCTTTCTGTATGTGCTCACTGAAGAGCCTTAAGCATACATAGCAGGTAAGGCTTTCAAGCTCAGCTAGAGGAGCAGCCTAGTTTCTCAATTTGTTTTCCAACACCCAAGGTATTTAATTCAGGATTTTGCAGAGAAGAGAGAACCCTGTAAGTCTCCTGAGGTGTTGAAACTGAAAGATAATTTCTGTCTCATTCTGAGAAATAGAAACCACAAATTGGCAAGCAAGATCTCACAGAATTCTTAGATCGACCCCCATGAAAACGTCTCTGCCATTAGCACAGTGCTTCCAGGCTTTCAGGCTGCACCCAGACCACCCATGGAAATCCTGACCAACAGATTCCATATTCCAGATGGAAGTGCCAGGCCTGTATATTTTAAAAGCTCAGTTTAGATTCTGATAGGTACCAAAGATTAGGAACTAAGCCCTAAGGTTCCTTCTTTCTAACTCACAGCTCTAATGATATCATTCCCTTTGCTCAAAAACCTTCGGTGGCTCCCTACTGCCCCAGGAATGAGGTACTAACTACTTAGGGTGTCTTTTGTTTCCCACAACGTCATCCGGAAATCTGTGTTCCCCTGTCTCATATCACATAGTCTGTGACATAAACCCAAGGCTACAAAATGAACATACTCTAATCTTTTCAAGTGCCTATCTGTAAATCAGCTGCGTAAGATCACCTCAAGAGTTTGGGAAAATGGCTGATTCCTGCTGTTGCCACCCTTCCTCAATCCCGTAGGTGTGGAATCTGCCATTTTAACAAGCAACTGAGGTGAGCCTGAGAAGGTCTTATTACTCCTCATGCTGATTTTGGAACTGCTGCTTCCAGGTGTGCCCTGCCCTACCTGACAGACTCTTGGGGCTCAGCTCAGATTCACCACTTTCCATCAGTTCTTGATTCCCCCTCTAAGTAAACTTCTTTTACACAAGAACCCCATATTTAGCATCTTTTGTCTTTTATTTGGTGGCTTTTGTACTCTCCCTGCTAATAGACTCCTAAAGACAGAATCTGTGTCTTCCGCATTTATATATTCTCCATAATGTTTAATATGGTGACTTCTTTGAGTTAAGAAATCAATCAGTATCTTGGGAATTGAATTGGATACAAAAAATGGGATGGATCCGGGGCCTGGTGGGGAGAGCAACAGGGCTACGATGGATGGTGGGGAAGGGGCACAAAGGGAGTCAGATTCTCAGAGGGTGGGGAGGGGCAGGGAATTTGGCAGGGCTAGGACTTCTCTCAAAACTTTAGATCTGTGGTCCAGGAAACCAGGAAACATACACATATATAATACAGAAAATACCTTCACTATGTAATTAGTCTGCATAAAAGGAGAGAAATCTACCAAACCTCAACAGTGGTTCTCTCTAGGGTAATGGGGGTTTTTATTTTTCTAGCTATGATTTTTTTTCTAAGTTTTCTTCAATAGACAACATTTTATTTTTATAATTACGTAAGAAGTGTTTTTTAAAATCAATCATCTGACATGTTTCCATTTTTTTCCCCCAGAGTTACTCTAACTTGGGGAAGGGTTACCCGAAGCTACATCAGGCCATTTTAGCATTCATTTGACAAACATTCACGGAACAACATCGGTTGCCAGAAACTTTGTTAGAGCCTGAGAATACAGAGATGGATGACACATGGTCCCCATTCTCACAGAACTAACAAGCTGGTGGGGGATCAGACTCATGGGCAGAGCGGTTCACTATAATGTGATAAACGCAGTGACAGAAATGCACGGGGTCCTGGGAACCACGTGTCTATGCCACCTAACCCCAACCCCACTGGCGGGAGGCTTCTTGGATGCGGAAAGACCTGAGTGGTTCCAAGGACAGTCAGTCGGTCAGCCCTAGAAGTAAAAGGTAGGATTTCCTGGTGAGGGAAAGAACATGAGGGATGAAGGCAGGAAACAGCATTCAGCCCTGGGAATGCTTCTATTCACTGGGGTTTTAAGGAGGAGGTAGTAAGTGATGCAGAAGCGAGCAGGTGTCAGCCACAGACAGCCTTGTCAGTCACAAGGAGCTTGAAAACAATTTTCTCTATTTCTGTTTCAAAATCTCATTTGTTGGGCGCCTGGGTGGCTCAGTTGGTTAAGCAACTGCCCTCACCTCAGCTCATGATCCTGGAGTCCCTGGATCAAGTCCCGCATCGGGTTCCCTGCTCAGCAGGGAGTCTGCTTCTCCCTCTGACCCTCCCCCCTCTCATGTGCTCTCTCTCTCATTCTCTCTCTCTCAAATAAATAAATAAAATCTTAGAAAAAGAAAATCTAAAAAAAAAAAAATCTCATTTGTTATTTTCCTATTTGCAGTGGTTTGGTATTTAAAACAACCCAGAATATTTATACCACAAGGCCCCTGGACAAAGATTTGGTGATATAGTGGATAAATGAAAGGGTAACTCAAAGTTGTTTCTGAATCTGATTGGTAATCAGAATCACCTGTGAGTTCTTGAAAAAACATAGGTTCGATGCCTCCCACAGATAGGATTTTAAAATTCTCAGTTAATTCTAATAACAAATTCTGTTTGGGAACTACTATTCTAGGTTTTCCACTGTTCTCAACTCCTGCCATTAGAGTCACCTGGAGAACTTCTTAAACCTACAGATGTCCGGGCAGGCCCATCCCTAAGAGTTCTGGCTCACTGATCTGAGGCAAGGTGCAGCCGCCTGCATTTAACAGAAACTCCCGGGTGACATTGGTGTACGGTCTGGGCTGAGGACAAGTGCTGAGTCTAAACTCTGTTGTTGAACCAAAGAGGATAAACCAGAAGAAGGGAAGGGAGAAGAGAAGAAATACAGGAAGGTGGCAGGCAGAATGTCATACTGTTAAGAGCTCCAGCTTCGGAATCGGACACACAGGGTTTGAATTCTGCCAGTTATAAAGATTTCATCAAGCGACCTAAACTTTCTGAGCCAGTGTCCTTAACTGTAAATAAGGTTGATAATACGGTTGGAATGTTAACTGCAGGTAAAATTCTTAGCATCCCGTATGTTAAATATTAACTGTTAATATTAAGACAGTATTTTAAGTAGGAAGAAGTGTTAAGTCTTGCCAAAAGGTGAAATGAGGTTAGCCTAAAGGTTTCCAAAGAAATTAGCCGCGTGGAAGTCACGGTAATCTCAGTGAGAGCAGGTTACGTACAGGGGTAGGGAGGAAATCCAGAACTTGTCCTGAGCTCTATTTCTATCTTCACTTATAAAATGATCTCCCGAAAGCTGCAAAGTACGATGATATAACTTTACTGTCTGATAGAAAGCCCTTCAAAGAACTTTAATATTAGGTTCTCATTTTTATTAAGAACTAATAAATGAAATGATTACATGAGAACATTTAACACTGTGCCCTCCATGTTCAAAAAGAACCATTATTTGTAAATGGTTACATGTGTAGACCCATCCATTGTGCGTAAACCTGCTATCAAGGGCATCATTCTTAAGCTGTATAAAGACCCTTTAATTCTTCTTATCTTTAGAATTCAGAGCCAGGCCCCTTCTGCGTGTAGAAGAGCGTAGGGAGCTCTGAGAAGCCGTACAGGCCGATGCAGGCCTTCCTGCTGTAGCTCAGCTCTTCGTCCAGACTACCCAGCCTGCTTCCGGTCTTGTCTCTCCCTTGTAGCGGATCCTTCATTGAGGTTCTACTCCTCCTCTCTGTTCCTTTCCTCAAACTTGGCATTTGCATTTTCCTCTGGCTTCCAAGGCCAGGGCGGAGCATGGACACAGGCTTCCATTTCCCTTTTCTCTCTGCCCTGTGGGGGCTGCTGAGAGTCCTCACACCCAGACTGCAATAAGTGATCAAGCTAAGATAACGCGGCTAGAAGGTGTCATTTCCCAAGACACAGAATTGACAATGGCCCAGGTGACCAACAGGAGATAATTAAAAACAAAGTAAAACAAAACAAAAAGCAGAAACCCTAGTTTTGATACCCTAGAAAGACATTTAAAATGGCAAGTATTTGGGGCGCCTGAGTGGCTCAGTCGGTTAAGCGTCTGCCTTCGGCTCAGGTCATGATCCCGGGGTCCTGGGATCGAGCCCCGCATCGGGCTCACTGCACGGCGGAAAGCCTGCTTCTCCCTCTCCCTCTGCCACTCCCTCTGCTTGTGCTCTTCTGTCTATCTCTCTGTCAAATAAATAAATAAAATCTTTAAAAATAAATAAATAAATAAAAATAAAATAAAATGGCAAGTATTTGCGGGCACATGGGTGTTTTAGTCAGTTAAGTGTCCAACTCTTGATCTCAACTCAGGTCTTGATCTCATGGTGGTGAGCTGGAGCCCCGTGTTTGGCTCTACGCTGGGTGTGGAGCCTACTTAAAAGAAGAGAGAGGAGAGGAGAGGAGAGGAGAGGAGAGAGGAGAGGAAACAAATCGAAACAAAACAAAACAAAACAAAGCAAAACAAAACAATGGCAAGTATTTTGATACCTACAAAATATGTACATGGGACAGGATTACATGGAAAGGGGCTCAATTTAACATATAGGCACTGATGATTAATATGTAGACGGGAGTTGATATACATTGACAAAACAGGAAGGCGATTTAGAAAGACATAAAAAGTTGGAGTTTAATATTTGTCAGACTTCTTACTCTGCAAAAGTGGCTTATGTGGAAAGAAGTCAAGCTGGAACCTACTTGACCAGTTTATGTTAAATCAGCCTTCCTAAGACTATCTTGCTAATGAAAGCAATTTGTCCATCAAATCTTTCATGGAAAGATCAATTACTTAGGATATGCAATGAATAAGCGTTGGTTTCATCTCTTAAATCAGTTTCACACTTCTAAAGAGGTGGCATTTTTGACTTCTGCTCTTGGTTAATCAGAGCCATAAAAATCAAAGTTCAGCAGGTCAAAAGTAAATTTGTATTTGGGAATTTAAAGAGAGGTACTCTATCTAATGAAAGACAGAGTTGGCTGCCTTATAAAATTAAAAATTTGACTTGGAAAATAAATTTTAAAGGAATTATAAACTACTCTGCATTTGTGATGTATTGTATGCTGGTACTAAATAAAAGGGCAAATAAATGAATGGATCCTAATTATCATTTTCCACTTAACTGAAAAAAAAAAAAAAACACATTGACTTGCCTTAAAAAACCAACCACATAGTCAGTTGGACACTCTCTTGAACAAAAATGGTATTTGCTCTGTATTTGTAGGTCTCCAAACCCTAAGGATCAACTTTAATCCTTCCATTTCAGTCAGTTGGCATGGCCACAAGGCATGACTGCCCCTGTCCTGTAGAAGGAGCCTGACTCTACCCAGAAGCTCCTCAAGGGTCTCACCCCAGGCCGGGTACCGTATATCTGTTCCCAGATTGTGCTCATCCTGTCTTCTGAGCCCACAACAGACCTTTACCCCAAGGTCCAGTTTTTGCCCTTTGCCTGTGCTCTTTGAATGAGAGGAGTCTCTCGGACTGCTTCCTCTGTTCCTTACCCCTGCTCTGCCTCCAGATGGTGCGCTGAGTTTTCTCTTTCCTCTTGCCTGGCAATCAAAACTAGACCCACTGCACTTCGGGCCCTCCTGCACTTCGTGCCCGCCCACAGTTCCTGGGGCCAGAACGTAAGGCCCCTTGGTCAGTGTGATATATACTGAGTCCCCAAACTCCCCAACTGGGTGTGCAAAGGGGCCTTACATTTTTACATTCTTACACACGCACACACACAGAATAGAGGGAACAGTAAAAATGCCCTGACATAACACGTTCCTGGAAACCTAGCTTCCTTTCCAATACTTGCATCCCCTCCCTCCCCGCTTACACTTGATTTCTCCCTCTCTCCTTTAGGATCTTACTATATCAATTAGCTGTTTTCTCTTTTCTCTTCAATACTTTTTACTACCTCTTTATTTTCTTATCACTGTTATTGCCATCAATAGTGCCACTTTATGACCCAAACCTTAAAGTCATCTCTAATTTTTCCCTCCAAGGACTTTTTATATCCACTTAATTGCCAGGACAATGTTGCATCTATAACCCTATGGAATGAAAACTACCTCCTTCCATCATCCACAGCCTGGAAATCCTTGAAGGGACCTGAAATTCAGTTTTCTCCCTGTGAATTCATTTTCCCCTCAAATTAAAACTTCTAGACTATTACTTCAGTTTATAGTTTCATATTAATTTTGTATACTAAAATAACTTAGGAAGCAGATTTGACTTCTCCATTATACTATTAGGTAACAATGGACGTAGAGACTAAATCTCAAATACCACTCATGTTTTTGTTTTCTTTTCCATTCCCACCTAAATCTTGTCATTCCTTCTCTAGCACCACAGCTGCGGGTCCTGTCACCTACGGGACATTGTGGGAACAGCACGTGCGGTCCAGCAGACAAGTCTGAGAAGTGGAAAACACAGTAATGTCCAGCTATATGGCTACAGCAAGACAATCTCAAGATATTTCTCAAAAGACGTGTTATTAGATAAACAGCAAAACAACTCTATTGGACCCCCTCCCCCACACACACCCCCACCCTCCAACAACCTTTGTGAGTACTATGTAAAGCCGTACAACTAACTCTCATTTACTTAGAGAAATAGAGGTTCTGTCTGCATTTATAGGTCAATATCCTAAAAGACAGAGCGCTACGTTGACCTTTTGAACGTTGGGAGCTGATTTATCTTTAAAGACTTTTCAGATTTTGCTCTTTTTGGCCAAGGTTTTGGACATGTGCAAAGGAGGAGAAAGTGCATTGGCTTCATTATCATATCAATTAAAAAAATACACTGTCAAAGGAAAGCCTTTAAGCAGTTCCCCCTTGTGGATGCCCTTAACAGAGTAAAAGGTTACATTAAACTTCATAAAACGTGCGCCCTTAGGCCTGTCTAAGGAAAACCCTCTAAGATCTGTCATTAGTCCCACAGAGGTGTTTGTGCCCAGTTTACTGAGGGATAAAATAAACTCAAAAGATTTTTAGCCCTGGAACAGTTCAGGAAGTTGAACTAATCTCTCCCAGTGTTGCTAGAAGGTTCCAAACATTACTTAAGAAAAGCTGCCTTAAAATGGGACCAACATGCACACCCTGAGGCTGTTTCCTGTAGACAAGTCCCAGAGACTCTGATTACAATGGACATTGAGAGCAAACCCTGGAGGTCAGATATCTGCTCTAGGGGTTCCTTAACAGAGCCCCTTTGAGCCATTTCTAAAGAGAAAAATAAAAATCAGGAAATGCCTAGGGGCAAATACCACTTGTCAAGTCTTATTGTCACCGCAGGAAGGAGTCACATGTTCAGAACTTCCTCTATATAATTCAGAACTTTCCTCTATAATTGAAACCTTTGTCGTTTTCAACTGAAGACGAGATATTTCAGGCTATGCTGATTGTAACAGTCAGTAGAACCGCCTTTTTACCCTAGAGTAAGTGTCTTCCAGTTTTTATCAAGAATGTCTATTACACAGTTTTATTTGGACACTGGGCATTGGGAAAATTTGTATTTTAATATAATTATATAGAAAGTACTTGCCACATTGCAGCCCACTCCCACATTTTTCTGCTCGTATTAAAAACTTCCATTATTTCATCTATGTTTTATATATGCATCCTAGAAAACAACAAAGTATGGAAATAAGTGAAAAGAAAAACAGCACCTGTGGAAACACTACTCTGTCTTCCTGGCTAATATTTTGCTGTATATTAGTAGAAAACATTCTAATCCTTGTTTATGCAAATACATGCATGTGAATTTGTGTTAAATATTTTAAAATAAGACCATCCTATATATACAGCATTTTTAAATAAAATATTATAACCATCTCTTCAAAGTATAATCTGACATTAAAATTCTTAATGACTATGCAGCGTTCCAAGTTACGTAACGTCATTAATCATTTAGTCAATTCTGTACTGTTTAATATTTTAGTTAGATATCATTAAGATAGACTGGGTTTTTCTCTGGTAACAAATAACTCCTGAATTGCAGAAGCTTAAAACAATAAAATTTATTTCTTGTCATGATACGTGTCCACTGTGGGTTAGCCGGGAGCTCTACTCCACCTTGACTGCATTTCAGGATCCAGGCTAATGCAACAGCTACCATCAGTTTCCCGCTTGCCATGAGCGAGGCAGACACAGCCCTGGGCTACGTTGCATGGGTAATAATGTTCTGTTCATCACAAATGATTGGCCAGGACTTGTCACGTGGCCCCACCCAGCTCCAAGAAAGCAAGGAAGTACAATCCTACCACATTTTCAAAGCTGTCAAGATTGAACTGTATTGGGCGCCTGGGTGGCTCAGTTGGTTAAGCAACTGCCTTCGGCTCAGGTCATGATCCTGGAGTCCTGGGATCGAGTCCCGCATCGGGCTCCCTGCTCAGCGGGGGGTCTGCTTCTCCCTCTGACCCTCTTCCCTCTTGTGCTGTCTCTCATTCTCTCTCTCAAATAAATAAATAAAATCTTTAAAAAAAAAAAAATTGAACTGTATTAAACTGTTGAAAGGTAAATTAAAAACCAGTAAGGAACTGGATAAGGAATGGCAACATTTACGACAGACACATTTTAAGAGAAAACTCAAGCCCAGAAATGCTTAGAACCTGGTCCAAGGAAATCAGCTACCAAGTGGCTGGGTTAGGACTCATACAGTAGTGTGACGGGGGTCACTCACCGTGCTGGTTGGGAAAGAAAAACTGATCAGCCCTATCTATATTTCCCTTTAAAGTTCTTTTTCCCATACACTTCAGTTCTCTCACTGCTCTACTTTTGTTTTTAGAAACTATTGTCACTAGACAAAATAACTTAATTCATAAACCACAGCCTGAGCTTTGTTGCATGAGTATTAAATCAGCCCTCAACCTCTGAGCGCATAATTTCCAACTTTTTGATTACATTTAATTACAGCAACAAAAATACTCTTCCTTTAGAGTTTTAAATTTAGCATGTTTTCCTTCTTGAAAAATTCTATTTTCAGAGAAAGAATGTTAAAAAAATTAATAATATTTATCAAGAAACCTCAAATTGAGCTGTGTTCTGAACATTCCAAGACCGCAGGCTTCTGTTTATTGAGTTTCTTAAGATTTAGTTCTTGGGGCAGTTGGCTGGCTCAGTCAGAGTAGCAGGTGACTCTTGGTCTTGGGGTTATGAGTTCGAGCCCCATATTGCGTGTAGAGATTACTTAAATAAACAAAACTTCTTAAAAAAATTTTTTTTAGTTCTCTTCTGTTCTCAGTAAATTTACTGATTTTTTTTCTTGTTATATGAAATGTTTTTACTTTGACATTTTAACTTTTTTATCTTCAAATTTTCCCATGTGGAATTTTAGGCTTTTTACTCAGATGTAGTTGTATTATCAACTTTCTAGCTCAGTATTGAATATTTTTACTAAAGCAAAAATTAATACAGTTAAGTTCAAATTTAGGCTTTTCTCATCATTCAGATTTTAAATAATGTATGTATTATATATATAATTTCCTTTTTGTGATTATAAAAGACAATTTGGAAAGCACACAAGATATTTTAGAAGAATAAAAAAATTATCTGCAATGCTATTAACCAGAAAAAAAAAAATGCAGTTAACATATTTTCCAGACTTAAACAAACTTCTAATAATTGAGATTACATCATTGATCAAAATGTTGTATCATTCTTTTTTTTTTTTTTACTTATAGACATTTCCTATTATACAGATTTTTGTAAATATAATCTTAATGGTGGTGTTGGGGAGCAAGACTCTTTTTCTCTCAAAGGTCCTTCTAACTGCAATAAGAATCAAAATGGAATAAATTAACAGGAGAAAATCAAATTTAACAGCAGACTTAAAGGAATCCACACAGACAGGGAAATTCCAAAGACAGGCAAAAGGAGGTAATAATATGTCATTCTGAACTAAGGAGAAGGGGACAGGGATCTGGGACTTCAAAGGGAAGGAATGCAATTCACAGGAAACTGAAAAAGAGTAAATGTTTGGCAAACAAATGTTTGTCCTGCCACAGAGATTGGTTATTCAGACTAAATTTATCCCTGATAATAACCCTTATTCTGGAAAGACGTTCAAATTTAGATTCTTCTATGTAGTTAAGGGAAGGGCAAAAGTTTCTCTTGAACCCCTAGGGTCTTGATTGTCCTCAAGACAAAATAAGCCACATGCCATAATGGCCCATTTTGGGGCCCTTGGCTCCTACAGTGGCATAATATTCCACTATATTGATGAGGGAGCAGAAGGCACACTGAGGACAAAGCATAAGCTGACACCCAGCAACCTCCCCCACCCCCCACTCCTGGCTGGGACATGTGTGACATTCTTCCAGGAATCTCCCAACTATCTTAATGTTAATGCCTTGCTAGAGGGGAAAAAAAACCTTAACTTGACAATGGCAAGACCTCAGAGAGCTTGTAGGTCCTCTTTAGCATTATCTGGCAGGTCCTCTTTAGCATATGAAAGTACTTTTGAAGCCTCCCTTTTTCCTTACCTCCCCCAACCCCATAGTATATAATCAGCCACCCTCAAGACCCTGGTGCAGCATCTCTTTCTGCCCAGGGGTCCTGTCCCCCCCTGCTTTAATAAAACCACCATTTCGCACCTCCAGACCTCACCCCACCGAACCTCACCTATATTCCAAATCCCCATGAATATGACCATGCAAAATGAATTTCCCAAATGTTGAGTATTTGGGGTATTTTTAGATATAAATTGTATAACAATTTTTAATTAATGTTTTATGCACACATTTTTGGATGTCTTTCTGATTATTTCTGTATAAAAGTCTTAAATGTGTAAAACAGAAGGTATAAATATTCTTAAATTGTCTGATGCTTATTTACAAACTGTTTTCTAAAAAAAACTAATAGATGAGAGTGCTTATTTCACTCAACACAGAAAACACTTGAGTATTGTTCTCAAAAATATGCGAATGAGATTAATAAATAATGAAATAAATTGTTTTAATTTCCTAGATTAGTCAATTGTCATGTGCTTTTAAGCAGTTTGTGTGTCCCCCTTTATGAATTACTGCTTAGAACCTTTGCACATTAGCAATGGAACGGTAAGATCCTAGTATTTTCCTTTTAGTATTGTGTGAGTGCTTTACATCTGAAAAATGCTAAGCAGGTGTCATAATGGGGGCAAACATTTCCCTAGATTGTTAATTGTTTTTGTTTTTGTTTTTTTAAATTTTGCTTTAAAATCCCATTCAGGTCACAGCTCCCACCCAGAGGGGGATGGTGGTGTCACCCCCTCCCCATCAGCAGTGAGATGACACTCATAGGCCCCACTCCTCAGCCACTGGCTGGCTTCTTCTGGGAAAAGGGATGGCAGGGCCTGAGCCAAGTCCCATTGAATGCTCATGGGCCGTCTCCACTCCCCATGCCTCTGGCCTAGGCAAGGACAGGAGGCCACCGGCAGCCCACACCTTGCTTATGGGCCTGCACTGTGGATCAGGGAGGCGATTCTGCCCGGGCTGGCTTCCCTCTGCCGCCTGGCTCAGCGCTGCCTCTGACTCTGAGGTGTCGTTGTCCCTCTGGTGGATGTGTCTGCTCTGGGGAGAGTGGCCAGCACAGCAGAGAATGAGATCCTGCCCTGGACCACTCAAATGGGTTAGATTGGAGGTGGATGGACTCCTCAATGTGGGCCTCACCACAAGGTCCTCCTGGGCAAGGATATGGACAGGTTTGACATGAACTTGCAGCCATGGAGGGGCAAAGAGGAAGTTGATGATCATCTTCTCTAAGGTGGGTGTGAACGCTGACCAGAGGATCACAGCCCAGGCGATGCAGTGTGAAGGCGAGGGATCAGAGCACTGCTCAGAGGCTACCAAGCAGAACAAGATGATTTTCTGTACCGGGAACCCTGAAGGAGTCATGGGATGAGTGTAAAGTGAAGTTTAAAAAAAATGATGAGGAAGCACACAAGTCCTCAAGAACTTCAAAGAGGACTAGTATCAGGCAGACACTTCCAACCCCCTCTCCCAATGCAAACACCTGTCCCACTTCCCAAGGATCCTGGGGTAGACAGGCACCTCCTAGAACCTTTACTAGAAAAGCCCATGAAATATACCAAAAAATAATCATTTACGAGAACCAAAAAAAAAAAAAAAAAGACTGACAATACCAAATGTTGACAAGAATATGGAAAAACTGAGACTCTTGCTCATTGCTGGTAGTAAGATAAAGCAATTAATTTGGAGAATCATGTGGCAGCTCTTAAAAATTTAAACACACATATATACCCATGACCCAACAAGTCCACTTCTAGATGCTTACCCAAGGGAAACAAAAATATATGTCCACGTAAAGACTCGTACACAAATGTTCACAGCAGCTTCATTCACAATAGCCAAAACAGTCTAACTGTCCATCAGAAGAAGATGGGATAAGCAAGCTGAGGTACATTCATTCAGCACAACACTACGAACAATGAAAAGGCTTACTGATACAGCAGCAGGGACGATTGTCAAAACACTGATTTGAACAAAAAAGGCAGATACAAAGGATTACTTACTGGATGATTCTTTTTATATATATAATGTCTAAGAAAATATAAAATTTATCCAAGGGGATGAAAGTCAGAATATGGCGCTCTAGGGGTGAAATGACTGAAAAATGGAATGAGGTCAATTCCTGGAGCAATTGCAATGTTCTGCATTATGTTCTGGTTTGCTAATTGCACAGGTACATGCAATTGCCAAAACTCATTGAACTGGACACTTAAGATTATGCGCCTTCTATTCCATGTAAAGTATATCCCAATAAAATAAATTGAAATACTACATCCATTATTCAAAAAGAAATTCTTTTGTAAATACTGAATCCTTCTACAAATATCTACATTTATTAGATTTTCCTCAATTCTTATGTGCCACTGAATCATGTTCATTGGAACTATGCCCAAATAAATAGCAGTCATCAGTTCAAAAGTGTACATCATAATAGAGTACATGTATTTGGATGCAAAAAAAAAAAATAGTAAAGGGCATTTTCCTTCATTTGCAAAATAGTCAATAACTGTGCTGCCAAGTTGCTCAATTTATTGGTTTTCCTTTCGCCTGAAGAGATTTTATTATGTATATCATATCTGTTCGGGTTTTTTTCACTTATAAAATATTTTCTCCTATTTGAGAATGCTTTTATATCAAGTTGGATGAAAATACCATGTAGATATTGTGTCAGAAAGAAACTCTCTGTCCTGCAAAATAGTCCACCAGAGTAGATTTTTTTTTCTTAAAATCATGTCATATAAAATATCAGGTGATGATATGGGACATAATTCAGTAGCAGTTGTACATCACAAAGGATAATTAACAAAATAAACCAGTGATGTCTCTTGCTTTATGCCTGCCCCAGTGGGTACATAATTTGGATTAAGAATTATTCATGTTTAAACCTAAGAGAGGATGAAAACACCAAGAAATGCAATTTTTTTATCAGATTTTCTTTGATACAATCTAGGAGGTTACTTTTTTGAGACAGCAATTTACCTAAAAGCCTACTTATTTTTAACATAAATATTTGAATAGAGCTTGAATTTAGCTGCCATCTGCAAAGAGGACTAGTTTTCTTTGGCAAGGAAGAATATCTCAGGACTCCTTTCAAAAGAAAACCATTGGGAAATAGATGTGCATGTATGAGAGGTTCTACAATTTTTGTTAAAAAAAAAAAACTATCTCTACACATTCCCACTTAGAAAATATTTCTATAAGCCACCTGTTGATAATAATAGGGGGGATATGGAATTGGAGGTTGCAGAATGGGAAAAATGACAAAACACAAGTGTTTTTGAATTGCTGTCTAAAAGTGATAAAGGATGTTGAAGTAAAGTGAACTTTGGAACTTCATTCTGATCCTCCAGTGTGGTTAAAAACAGGAACAAATGAAACCAGGTACAGAATATCTTGCTTTATTCTGATGTATTCTGGCCTAAAATCATAAGCAAAAATATGGTAATGTAACATCAGGTGCTACTTGAGAAATAGAGTTATTTGTATTTACTTCTCTATGTGATGAATAAGAAGGCGTAACTAAGAAATTCTCTCTTTATCCTAAATAAAGTATGTAAAGTAAATTATATCAGTGGTATATTTTTTTTTTAATTTTTTTAAGTACACTCTACACCCCCAACTTGGGGCTCAAACTCATGACCCCAAGATCAAGAGTTGCAGGCCCTACTGACTAAGCCAGCCAGATGCCCTATTTTATTGTTTTTCAAATTAAAAAGTAAGATGCATTTATTGTAATTAATGCAAAAATGCATGCATAAATAATAACTGATACACTCCTTCTCCTTCTGAAGTAACCAAATTTAGACTAGTGTCTTAAGGTCGAATTCTGCCAGAAGCAAATTCTGAGACAACAATTCAGGTGGAAGTGATTTATTAAGGATTTACTCCCAGGAGAAACCAGTAAGAAAAGGGGGAAATGGGATAGGAATAGGGAAGAAGCCAGGTAAGGGCTTCTGTAATTTCAGGGGAAGTCCCAAACTCCACCTTCTCTCAGAAATCTTTGGAGTATAAAATTATGCCTGGAAGCAAAGGCTTTATACTCAGCTCAGTATAAAAGCCCATGGGGGACATATAACTCCCAAGTATTTCCAGTACTCTTAAGAATGAGTTAGCTCCAGTGCCCAAAGCAGTTTTCTCAATGTCACAGATGAAGTCTGAGCAGCGAAGCATCCCAAAGCTGGGACGGGTACGAGAGAGCTGAGAAAAATAAAGCATATAGGTGGGGAATAGACATTGCCTGCTTAAACCTGGGATCTATCCTTTTACACCTTTCTCCATGCTTATACAAATATGTACGTATATGTACATGCACACACATATGTATATGTCTATACACATGCAATATATGTACATGTATATACGCATATGTACATGTATGTACCTGTATGTAATGCATTGCGCACATATGTAATATATGTAGATGAGTGTGCACACGTGCGTCATGTGTGTACATGTATATACACTTGTATATGTGTGTCTATGTACATATTTTACATATACATATATTTTTGTATATACATGTATATATACTTGTGTTTTTTAATATTTGTGTGTATGCATATGTGTATACACACACTTTTGTGTTTTTGTTATTAAGAAATGAAATATATTATTCACTGTTTATCAACCTGCTTTTCTCACTAATTCATCATGAGCAGATATATTTGTTCAGTTCAATACATGTAGCACTAATCATTGTTTTCAATAGCTGCATAACACTCCATAATTTGAATGCACTATAATTAATCCAGCTATTCCTTAACTAATGACCATTTAGTTTTGTTGTTTTTGCCACCACAGAGATTTGAGGCATTGAAAAACAAACAAAAAAACCACCTTATTTCCATAGGATGCTATTTCAGAAAATGAAACTGCTAAATCGAAGGTATGTGTGTGTCTTTATAATTTTCACAGATATTGCCAGATTTCTTTTCTTTTCCAAACAGAGAAACCTGCCTGCCTAGCAGTAGTGAGTGAGGATGGCTGCTTCCCTGCATCCTCACCAGCAGCACAGTCACTCTTTTAAAATTTTTACCAATACAGGGCGCCTGGGTGGCTCAGTTGGTTAAGCGACTGCCTTCAGCTCAGGTCATGATCCTGGAGTCCCAGGATCGAGTCCCACATCGGGCTCCCCGCTCAGTGGCGAGTCTGCTTCTCCCTCTGACCCTCTCATGCTCTCTCTCACTCTCTCTCTCTCAAATAAATAAATAAAATCTTAAAAAAAATAAAATAAAATAAAATTTTTACCAATACAATAAATGAGAATGGTAGCACATTGTTGCTTTGGTTTTCATTTCCCTGACTAGTAGAGATATTGAGCATATTTTCCCATATTTACTGGCCATTTGGACTTTTTTCTTGAATTGCCTATGCATGTACTTGCCTCATTTTTCTATTGGGATTAATTTTCTGATAAATTTGTAGGTGCTCTTTATAAATTAGGGCCATAAAGTCTTCTCTTTCCTGTGTCTTACGAATATTTAATCCAGTCTATCATTAAATAAATAAAACAAAGGATCTTAAGTTTTGTTTAGTCAGAAATAATTACCTTTCCTTTATGACCTCTTTGGTTTCGCCTAAGTTTAAAGTTATAAAAAAATTAAAGTATGTATATAATAAATAAATAATAAAATATATATATTTGTTTTTCGTTTTGTTTTAAAGATTTATTTGAGAGAGAGAGTGTGCAAGCGTACATGAAGGCATGAGTTGGGGGAGGGGCAAAGGGAGAGAATCATCAAGCTGACCCCCCGCTGAGTGTGGAGCCCCCGTGGGGCTCAATCCCCCAACCCTGAGATCATGACCTGAGCCAAAAGCAAGAGCCGGGCACTTAACTGACTGAACCACCCAGGCGCCCCTATATATATATATATAAATATATATAAATATATAAATATATAAATATATAAATATATTTTCTTTTTTTTAATTTAAAATCTTCAAAACTATCTTTTTGGAAGAGGTATGAAATTTTTTTTCTACTATAATGATGATAAATTATTTTAGCACCAATATTTTCAACAAACCTTGTAATTTATTAAAGGCTCAAGTATTCATACTGAATTCTGGGCTTACTCATACTTTACATTGGTTTGCCTATTCCTGTCACAACAAAAAAATAAAAATCAGTATGTTTACTGATGTGAGTTGCAGTATATCATGTAAGGCAAATTTGCAATTATATTTTTAAATGTGCATAACTTCCTGACTATTTTCAAACATTTTTCAATATGAAATTTAATTACTTAATATTATTCCAAAAATGTCAATATTGATTGAACTTTCATTAAATATATCTATTAATTTGGGAGGAATTCACATTTTTATGATACTAAGCTTTCTTATTTAAAATATTTTGGGACACAACTTATTTCAATAAATGTTTATCATTTTCTTCATAGAGATCTGACACAATTCTTGGAAAAATTTATTTTGAAATATTTTTTAGTCTTAGGCACAATTATAAATGTAATTTTTCCAGTTTCCATTTATAACAGAATATTGACCAAATTATTGATTTTTAGTAGTGAATGCTCTAGGTATAGAAGACTATCATTTACAATTACAAATAATTTGGGGGCACTTGTGCCAGACTCTTGGTTTCAGCTCAGGTTATGATCTCAGTCGTGAGATGGAGGCCCACGATGGGCACCATGCTGAGCATGGAGTCTGTTTAAGATTCTCTCTCAACTTCTTCTGCCCTGCCCTCACGTGCTCATGCTCTCTCTCTTTCTCTCTAAAATAAATAAATAAATCTTTAAAAAAATAATAATTTGACCTTTTCCCCCCCAATTTTTGTATAAGGATTTTCAAAATTTTCTTATTAATAAAAATCATTGTTAAAATAATGCTTTACAAGGGGTATCCCTGATTTTAATGTAAAAGTCTTCAGTGTTTTAGTTATTATCAAGATATCTACTATTACTTTTTGGTGGTCTTTTGATGTTTAGTTTATTTTTATCCTTAGAATTTCTATTAGGAATGCTGAGTTTTTGTAAATGCCTTTCAGTTACTATTGATACCATCCACATATTTTTTCCTCCTTTAATATATTGATGTAATAAATTATGTTGACAGATTCTTAATGCTGAAGCATCTTTTGTATTCCTAGGAGAAGTCTTATTAATACATAGTGTATTTTTCTTTTGGTAAACTAGATTTGATTTATTAATATTTTATTTATATTTGGAAGAAATATATTTTTATAAGGTATATTTATAACTGGAGAAACTTTTCCATATTTTTCTATGTTCTAGAATCATTTAAATAGTTCATTCTGTCTCAAGGACTTCTTATCTCAAGCATCCAGTTTGTCCTGATTCTTGAGTGCTGATGAGGGACTGAGATTGGTGTTCATAACAGCCATAGCACTGTTCCTCCCTCTATGTCT
Organism: Halichoerus grypus; assembly: GCF_964656455.1. Taxonomy (NCBI): domain Eukaryota; kingdom Metazoa; phylum Chordata; class Mammalia; order Carnivora; family Phocidae; genus Halichoerus; species Halichoerus grypus. The sequence goes on along the minus strand of NC_135720.1, from coordinate 20,354,708 downwards.
GTCCTTGCCCATTTTCTTCCTCCTCTTAGTATTTTGTGGAAAAAAAAAAAAGAGAGAGTCCTGAGATTATTTTCCAATATATCTGTATGAGATGTTAGGCAGTCAATAATGACTCCCAAGTATCAAGTTCACAAGGAAAAATTACAAAGCCTGAATTTCCTTCTTTCAGTTATGTATGGCTTGCAAACATGTAAGCGCCAACAAGGGCACGTAAAATCTATGTTAAGAACATTTCGAGAAAGAGGTGTAACTCTTCTTTAGAAAGATCCCTGTTGTAGATTGGAATCCTGGGAAAGCAGTCTCTGAGAAGGAAGTCAGTTTCTCAGGGAGTAACTTTGAAATCAATACCTGCTGGAGAACAGAAATAAGCAGGATTGGGCAAAGGGAAAACTTGGTTTAAGATTCCATGTCAATAAAGGCATAAACTGACTTCACCGCAAACAGTCTGTGGAGTTGTCAGTTGGGGCAAGGAGGCTAGTCTTCATACCCCCTCGCTGACCTGGCATAGGCTTGCAGGCTGCCTCAGAAAACGTGGCGGAAGTCGCTCTTCAACAGAGAGCAATCCCTGGGAAATGTTGTCAGCTAACAGCCCTCCCAGCTGCTGGGGAACGTCTTTCGATCCTGAAGAGAGCTTTTGGTGGTACTTCATAGTACCCACCATAATTAACAGAGGTAAAAATGATAGTTCTAGCTACCATTTTTCTTACCCCTTAATTTAGTAGAGGAAAGATCTTCATATTGGAAACTGTCCTAGTTTGGGCTGCAATAAGAAAGAACCCATAGACTGGGTGAGTTATAAACAATAGAAATGTATTTCTCACAGTTCTGGAGGCAGGAAGTCTGAGTCATATCCAGTCATAACCCAGAAGAGTCCTATCTTTTCATTGTATCACCACGTGGTGGAAAGAGAGCAAGAGAGCTCTCTGGGGTCCCTTTATAAAGGTACTAAACCCATTCTTGAGGGCTCCACCTTCATGACCTAATCACCTCCCAAAGGCCCAAACCTCTAATACTATCATGTTGGGGGGTAGGATTTCAACATATTAATTTTGGGATGTGGGGGGGTGGGGGTCACAAATACTCAGTCCAAAACAGAAAGTTTAGAGTAAACTTCTTGAAGAAAAAGATGAAGAGATAAGGGAACAACTAGGTCTCCACAGAAACATAAATCTTACCTGGAGGAATTAAGAATACACAGACAGGAATACTAAACTACTGTTAATAATCTTTTAAGTATCAAGAAAAATATAATTGATATCTTATTAATAAATGTTTTTCAACATTTGTTTAAGTGAAACAAAAAATTAATTTAGAGTCCTACAAAATGGTAAGAGCTTTTTGTTAAAGAATTGCAGAATGGCTTTGAAAATCACTTATTCCCATTTGGAAAAAAATGTAGAAATCACTAGAAACTGGTGTATAACTTCAAGAACAAATGATATCATGTTTTTAGGGAGTTGCTAAGGATGGAGAGGTCCTTGCCTTTGAGTAATTCTTGTCTAATAAGATGACCAGAGTTTTTTGTTTTGTTTTTAAAGATTTTATTTATTTATTTATTTGAGAGAGAGGGAGCCCAATCCCAGGCTCAATCCCAGGACCCCAGAATCATGACCTCAGCCGAAGGCAGACACTTAACCAACTGAGCCAACCAGGTGCCCCAAGATGACCAGTTTTTTTTGACCAAATAACTCAGACTGTATATTTGGTTTGGGATCTTATAATTTAGCTCTGCCTTAAAAAAAGAAAAGAAAAGAAAAGTTCCTTCATAAAAGGGAAAACCTTTAGAATATTCTGATGATAACATTGTATTCAATGTTTTATACAAACATTCAAAGTTACCAAGTGGGTGTTATTGATTTTGTTTTTATGTTACATTGCAAATATAACCAAACTCACACAGGCTGCACTTGATTTACGTGACATTGGATGCAATATTTTCCTATTTTAAAACTTTCTTTCAGGCAAGAATTGAGCATAATAAAAAATATATATATATCAAAATGATGGACTTTCTGTACCCAGACTTTCCAGTCTTATAAACCTTGATAATATTTAGAATCATGCATAGTTTGAATTTTCCCATTTTATCTGTGTAATAACCCATTGCTTGCCAATCTGTTTCCTTCTTTTCTCTACTTTTCATTATTCCATGTTATACACTGTTTCTTGCCCATTAATTTTTCTCAGTCACTATATCTTCATATTCTCCTTTCAGTCTCCTTTTAGCTTGAAATCAAGGATTTAAAAGTTAGTGTCAAGTTCAGACTCTTGTAAACAAAACTGTACCCCAGGGAGACTTCATTTAGATCTCTAATGCTTTCCAATTTCTACTATTTTATTGGTTACTAAATTAATGAACTACACTAGTACTACATTCAATAGCAGATTCTTGAAAATATAAATAAGATTTAAGGGAAAGGAATGATCTATAGCAAGCTATATTCAATTACTAAATAGCAAAAAATCCAAGGTAGTTATAATTAATATAATCATAGTGTCTAGCTCGCGTTTTGCACAGAGTGGCCACTCAAAAGTTATGTTGAACAAATAAATGAGTTCATTAAAGCAGTTCCTGCTACTGCTTCTGTTTATGAACACTATTGATTTTTAGTCTGTGCTATTTTGTAACAAAACTTAGTATTTAAAACAAATAAAAAGCCTTTTGTATAACACAAAAGGATACTCTAAGTAATCTGGATTATTAAAGTTTTCTTGTATTTAGGAATTTAACAATTATTTTAAATAGATCTAAAACCTTTGAAATTGAGTTTCAATCATGTAATAGAGGCTTTGCTAGATATTTTACTGTGACTATGGCCTGTTAAAATTGTATTGTTATAAGTAGGAAAAAAATGCGAAGTTTTGGTGTTTTTTTTTTTTTTTTTAAGTTCTCCACATTTAATAACCAAGTTTAGGACACTTAATAAGTCTTAAGTATAGCCATTTGTCTGAGCTAAATATGTGCCCTAGCAAAAAGGAAATTAAAAGACCATATCTAGATATGTGGTGTGATAGTAGGTAGGGGGATTTAGGGATAGTTAGAAAGATGAAGACTGGAATCTAGAAGTATGATGAGCCAGGTATGGAACAGGCAATCTTATACCAATTTTCATCTGTCATAATCAGAGACTTTTTTCCCTGTCTTAGTTAGGATCTTTGGAGTGCCAGTAACAGAAATCTACTTAAAGTAACATAAATTAAAAAAAAAAAAAAAAAAAGGAGACTAAAATACTTCAGGGCCTCTAACAGCAGGTTGTGTCCTTGAGACTCACAGAGGACTAGAAGCAGGAACAGAAAAGTCATCAGGTACCTAGTTGGTTTGGGGCAATTCTTGGCCAAAATGCAACAGAAATACCCCTTTTTAACTAAACCACAGATGAAGTAACTGTTTCCTTTTACAGAGAGTTAGTGATTTAGAACTGTAAGAAATAGACAGTTGTCCCAGAAGTTTTTCAACAGGAACCACTTTATTATCTTCTCAGAATAATATTATAAAATCAACAGTATTCTCAAGAGAACATCTACACACTGAGACAAAGACTCTCCCCTTCCCCAAACTTTCTACCTCCTGATCTCTGGGGACAAGAGAGTTCTGTGTAACAGGAATATCATGGAGGTTTCCCAGACTTTGTCAACAGGGATCAAGTTGGTGGCCCACCCATGGGGACTAAAGCCACTTTTCTTCAGACTGCCTTGCTTCCACCAACAAAAATTAAGGGGAAGCTCCAGATACCACCTTCCTTCTTCCCTAATATTCACTGTCTGTCTTCCAGGACAATTTCCTAAGCTCTTTATCCTGTTTTTGTCAGGTACTAGAGGAGAGCCCCCCAGGGCTTAGTGTTTGGTCCTCATCTCCTTTTCTCTCTACTCCCATGGTCTGAAGGCTTCATCAAGTCAGGCGGTTCCGTTTGTGGTAGAAGGTGTGAGAAGAACTTCTGCTCCCATGGTAACAGCAAGGGGGAAAAAAGGATAAACCAAAACTATATATATATATATATATATATATATGCTTTTATAAAGCTTCGAAAAAAATGTGGATTCAAAAATTCCAGACGTGGATGAAGTCATCATAGGTGAGCTAAGGGTCACAATAGTTTCATTCCTGGAGACAGCTGCATAGTCTAGGTAAAGCAGACAGAGGATTGAGAGAGACTATCTATGATGACAGACACTCGAATAGGGGTTTTCTTTCTGGTTGAATGGATTTGACTGGAAAGGAGAACAAGGGAACTTTCAAGGGTTGTAGAAATGTTCTATATCTTTATTTGGGTGTTGGCTACACAGATGTATACATTTTTGATGTTGAGATTTGTGTGTTTCACAATTAAGTTAAAAGCAATAGAGGGGGATAATTAAAACAAATATGGCAGAACATTAGTGGTTATTGCAGCTTGGTGGTGAGTGCTTGGGGATTTGATATACTACTTTCTCGTGTCTTAAAACTTTTCATAATAAAAAGGTTTTTTTTATGTTACTTTGTTTAAAACCCTCCAAAGCCTTCCCATCTCACTAAGAACAAAAGCCTAGTCCTTATAGCAGCCTATAAACCTCCAGTGGGCTCCATAAGAACTGGGCCCCCTTGTTATCCTTCTTGACCTCGCTCTTTATTAATCTGTCCCTCCCTCACTCCACTGTAGCTGTTCACAACAGCCACTCCAGGCTGTTCCTTGAAGGTGCCAGGCATGTGCCCACAGTTATGTCTGTGTAGTGGTTGTTCACTCTGCCTGTTCCTCTCTTTCCCACACACAACGCAGGCCAATGCCCTTATCTCCTTTAATCCCTTACAAAAATAGCAAGTTCTCAATTAGGCCTACCTTGATATCTCTATCTAAAAATGCAAAATGAACCCTTCTCTGCCCTTTGACTTTTTTCCCAAAGTGTTTATCACTTTTTAACGTGCATATACTTTACATATTTATTGTTTTTATTCTCTCTCTGCGCCCCCCCCCCCTTGAATGTAAGCTCCATGGGGTGAGGTAGAATGGTGCCTAGAACAGTACCTGACACACAGTTGTGTTCCATAAATATTTAGCGGGTGAAGGAATACATAATTTCTCAACCTGATTCTGTAAAGCTTCCTTCCTTGATAAGCAGTGAAGGTCCCCTACCCTCCATTTTCAAGAGTATACAAAGAGGGATTCTTCTGTCCTTGAGATTTTGGGTCACAACCTGGACCATCCTCCCTTGGGAATCTATTACTAACATTACTGTCAGGGATGACATCTACTTTACTTTTCTTTGTCAATTGGGCATGGAGAGGAGAACTTACAGAAATATTAGAAAATATTAAACATGCAAATATTCTCATGGCAGAACAAAATATCAAGACTTTAAAAATCGTTAATACTTTTGCTTTTCTACCTTGTGCATTCATTAGGGTTCTCCAGAGAAACCAAATCAACAGGTCTTGTGGAGGGAAAGGGCAGGGTAGGGAGAGGGGAGAAAAAGAGAGAGAGAGAGAGACTGTGTTATTTTAAGAAATTGGCCTATGCAATGTGGAGGTTTGATAATCCACATTATATAGGGTAGGCCAGCAGTCTGGAAACTTGCAATTTGAACCCAAAGGCAATTGGTTGGTCAAATTCCTTCCTGCTCAGAGGAAATCAGTTTTGTGGAGTAAGGCCTTCAACTGATTGAATGAGGCCCACTCAAATTATGCAGAACAATCTGTTTCACTCGAAGTCCACAAATTCAAATGTTATCTCATCCAAAAATCCCATGAGAGAAATATACAGAATAACATTTAACCAAGTATTTGGGCACCATCGCCCAGTCAAGTTGATCTACAAAATTAATCTTCACACCTTGTTACAAATTATAGAAGGTGTCCTTTGTGGCATAAAACTTCTAAACCATACGTTGTTGGCTTTATGACCAAACTCTCCCAGTAAGGTTACCAAGAATACTTTTTTCCCAGATACACAAAAGGATTCATTCTCTTTCCATATGTATTTATTCCTATGTTGCTTTGTTTTTCTTCTCTCTTTCTTTTGCATGGTCTCACTCTCTTCTTGTTTTTTGTTTTTGTTTTTGTGGGGTTTTTTGTTTGTTTGCTTTTGGGGTTTTTTTTCTCTCTTACTCTCTGGTTTTTACTCTGACTATTGCCATCTTGATTTTGCTCAAGGTTGTTACCCTTGTACATCATCTTTTTTTTTTCCTTGAGACCAGATTTCTCTGCTTGCCCCTCAATATACAAGGTGACTGGCCAGCCTCAATTTTAAATGTCCTTGCATATAGCTAACTTTCTGTATTCTTTGTATCTCAATACACAATTCCTAAGAAGCAGTTCGTTCAACTTGGTCAAGCTGTCCAATTTTACTTGTTCAAATTGTCTATTTGTCTCTGACCAGAAGGATGGGTGATACATGGCTTGCTATCTGCTTGTTGGGACTTTCAAAGTAGTCCAAATTTCCTAAGAAAAAAGTGTTTCTGCAGAAAGAACACTGTTAAACTAAGAAATCTCTAATAAAGTACCTTTGACTTGACTAAAGGGTTTAATAATTTAATACAACACATAATATAGTACTTAATACAATATTTGTAATAATGCACCAGCAACTTAATAGAATAAAGACATTTCTATTATCATTAAGTTTCATTAGTCTTTTTTGACAGCAGTCAAGCCTATGAAAATGGGTAGGAAAGAACACACATAAGGTCCGATATGACAAAAAAAAGTAATAAATTAATGGGAAAATGAAAGCATTTATCATTTATGGAGCATTTATGTACATACTTCTAACCCACAGGGTATATGTGTGTTTGTGTATGTATAATATCTCGTTTTCCTGATCTTTTCAGTTGAAGTTGCCCTAACTTTGTCAAGATCTTTGATCTCTCTTTTAAGATCTGTGACCACAATGGCAAAGAGCATCCCTCTCACATGAATTTGTCTTTTCAAGGAAAAGTAAAAATTTTGCATCTCCCTCCAAATTGCTTCTTAATTACAAAACAGAAAGACGGTAACTTGTAAGTGAAGAAAACTGGTAAATGCTTCTTATCCAAGTGATCACAAAAAAACAAACAAACAAAAAAAATGACACTATAATGGAAAAGATCAACTTCAGGTGTTTTCTTTTTTTTTAATTTTATTTTATTATGTTATGTTAGTCATCATACATTATATCATTAGTTTTTGATGTAGTGTTCCATGATTCATTGTTTGCGTATAACACCCAGTGCTCCATTCAATATGTGCCCTCCTTAATACCCATCACCGGGCTAACCCATCCTCCCACCCTCAGGTGTCTTCTGATAGACGCACTGAGGACACAGTGTTACCTCTGCATTATTCCTGCCAAAAACACACAAACTGAATATAATCAGAAGGAAACATTGGATAAACCCAAATCAAGGGGATTTTCAAAAATAACTGGCTCATAACCCTTTGAAAGTATCAGATGTCATGAAAGACAAAAGAAGACTGAGGAAATCTCCCAGATTAAAGGAAACCAAAGACATGATATTAGAATGCAGTGCATGATCTGGCATTTTCTTATGCTATAAAGAGTAAGATTGGGACAATGAATGAAATTTGAATAGGTTTGCAGATTAGGAAATAATATGGAATCAATATTAATTTCCTGATTCTGTTAATTATATTCTGGTTAAGTGAGAATGTGTTCATATTTTTAGGAAACACAGGTTGACATATCTAAAGAGTGATGGAACATCATGTTTGCAAGTTTTTCTCAAATGGGTCAGAAAAATAATTTACTACAGATAAAGAGTTTGAAAACATGCAAATGGGTTAACATTTGGAATATCTGGGTGAATTATTTGTATTATTCTAGAAACTTCTTTGCAAGTTTGAACTTAAGTCAAAGTATAAAATTAAAAGGAAAAAAATATTTCATCATAGAGTCAAATCTACTTTATACCCCTATACATGTCTCAGTTATTTTCTATGGTATAAGCTTAGATTGGAGACTTCTATTCAAAGGCTATGTGGAGGAAGGGAAAAATGAAGGGGGGGAAATCAGAGCAGGGGACGAACCATGAGAGACTATGGACTCTGGGAAACAATCAGGGGTTTTAGAAGGGAGGGGTGTGGGGGGATGGGTTAGCCCAGTGATGGGTACTAAAGAGGGCACGTATTGCATGGAGCACTGGGTGTTATATGCAAACAATGAATCGTGGAACCCTACATCAAAAACTGATGATGTACTGTATGGTGACTAACATAACCTAATAAAAAAATTTTTTTAAAGGATACGTGAATTTCTATTTTAATGACAAATTACTCTCCAGAATTGTTTCATCTGTTTACACTCCAGTAGTGTAGAGTTCCCAAACTTCCATAACCTTCCTGAAACCTGACACTATTACACTGAAATGTTTACCAGTCTGATAAGTATGAAATTGTATTTTGTTATTTGATTTGTACTTTTCTGATTACTCTTATGTTTGAATATATTTTCATGTGTTTGTAGACACTCTAGTTTTTTTCTCCGAGGATTGTCCATATATTTTGCCCATTTTTAATGTTATTTTTCTCTTATTATTGATGTATATTTCTTTATACACTAATCTTTATTATATACATCAGATTTTTTTTTAAAGTGTATACATGTGCTTGTCTAAAAATTACATTTGAAGATCAGAATAAGGGTGTGCAGGCTGAAGAAATCAAAGCTCACCATTCAGTCATGTGCTGACTTCAGGCCGGGAGGAAGCCTAAAGTATTGCCATGGTCACATGTTGCCAGTTAGACTTTATTGCATGTCAGTAATAGCACTCCTCAGATTTTTTTTTTAATTATCATTAAAGTTTCCTATTTCTTGATTCTAAATTATGTGGCAAAATAGGCTCAATAACATTGTCAATCCTGGAAACCCAATAGAATAATTCAGTTCTGATTCTGTCCTTCGTCTCCTGGAAGGCATGTTTAAATAAGGCTCCTAGAAGTTTGCGATTTGCTTTGGGATTTGCTTTAAAGTACATGTCCCTCCTCTTCACACCTCATGAAAGATTACTACAGAAAACTGATTTAAACCTGGTGACTGGAATATTTCCGATTTCAAGGGACATAAAAAACCTGGCAGAGTTGTTTTGGAATACAAGCAAGTTGATCTTCATCTTTCCTAAAAGATGTAAATATAATTTAGAAAACTTGATGTCTACAAGCTGAATGAAGATTTGCAGAGGACAGTAATGAACATCCTCAACAACGTACTTCTAAATTAGATATGACATTAATGGGAACCATTTAATGCAGTTCAGCTCTGCTCCAATGGCCATTTTAATTGGATCACTGCTGCTGTGAATAGAAAAGCTGCTGACAGTGTTAGAAAAGTGGGCTTACACAAAAGCTCCACCTAAGAGGGTGGATTTGAATTTTCATGTATAATTAGTCAAATTCACTCATCATAGCCCTCTTTCAGAAGTGCAATTTGATTCAGTGGTTGGACAAACAAACAGTGTCTCATTGTCAATTTTATGGCCAATGTTCTGATGACAACAGTCTTTTTCCTGAACCAAGTTCCGTTATCTGTTTGCCCACGGCGGCTTCTAGTTACATCATATAACTACCAGACAGCCCTTTCATCCTAAGGCGAGGCTTTCTACCAGTGACTGTGAGTACTGAATGAGAATGAGTTAAACATGAAACTGAAAAAAGATAAAGTTCATTCCAGAAACAGAAATGACTCTGATAAAGTTCCCCTGACAGAACACTGTCCTATGCAGATCATTCTAATATTTTTTCTTTTTTAAAAATCTTTTAAAAAAATTTTTCCAGCTGTCTTGAGATATAATTGACATATGACATTGATACATTTAAGGTGTACAATATGATGATTTGATATACATATATATTATAAAATGATGACCACAATAAGGTTAGTTAACACATCCATTACCTCATATACTTACAAATTGTATGTGTGTGTGGTGAGAACATGTATTCTATTCTCTTAGCAATTTTCAGTGTATAACAGTATTGGTATCTATAGTCACCATACAGAATATTAGAACTCTAGAACTTACTCATAACTGGAAGTTTATACCCTTTGACAAAGATCTCCCTACCTCTCCCACGTTCCAGGTCCTAACACTACCATTCTACCCTGTGCTTCTATGAGTTGTTGTTGCTGTTTTTTTTAATTCCACAGATAAGTGAAATCATATGGTATTTGTCTTTCTCTGACTTAATTCACTTAGCATAATGCCCTCAGGTTCCATCTGTGTTGTCACAAACGGCAGGATTTCCTTCTTTTTATGTCTGAATACATACCATTATATACACATACCGTACTTTCTTTATGCACTCATCTATCACTGGATACTTAGGTTGTTTCTATGTCTTGACTTTTGTGAATAATGCTGCAGTGAACATGGGGGTGCAGATATCTCTTTTTTTTAAGATTTTATTTACTTATTTGAGATACAGAGAGAGAGCACGAGTGAGAGGGCAGGAGCAGAGGGAGAGGGAGAAGCAGGCTCCCAGCTGAGCAGGGAGCCCGACATGGGGCTCGATCCCAGGACCTCGGGATCATGACCTGAGCCGAAGGCAGATGCTAAACCATCCAGACGTCTGAGCCATCATGACTGAGCCATTCAAGTGCCCCTGCAGATATCTCTTTGGGATAATGATTTCATTTCCTCCAAATAAAAACCCAGAATGGAATTGCTGGATCATATAGTAGCTCTATTTTTAATTTTGAAGGAACCCCCATATTGTCTTCCACAGTGGCTGTACCATTTTATATTCCCACCAACAGTGCACTAGCATTCCCTTTTCTCCACATCCTCACTGACATTTACTATCTCCTGTCTAATTTTGATAATAGCCATTCTAACAGTTATGAGATGCTATTTTATTGTAATTTTGATTGGCATTTTCATAATGATTAATGACGTTGAGCATCTTTTCATGTACCCCTTGACTTCTTTAGAAAAGTGTCTATACAAGCTCTATGCCCATTTCTCTTTTTTTCCAGTATTGTTGAAATATAATTGACAAACACCCATTTTTAAATCAGATTGTTTGCATTCTTACTCTTAAATGGTATGAATTCCTTATAATTTTTTAAATATTAACCTCTTATCAGATATATGGCTTGCAAATATTTTCTCCCATTCCATAGGTTGTCTTTTCATTCTGTTGATTGTTTCTTTTGCTGTGTAGAAGCTTTTTAGTTTGATGTAGTCCTACTTGTTTATTTCACTCTGTTGTTTGTGCTTTTGGTATCATATCCAAAAAATCATTGTTAAGAGCAATGTCAAGGAGCTTTTGGCTCTGTGTTTTCTTCTAGGATTTTTTATGATTTCAGGTCTTACATTTAAGTCTTTATTCCAATTAGAGTTTTTTTTGTGTGAGTTGTATAAGATAGGGAGCCAATTTCATAATATCCAGTTTAACCAACGCCACATATTAAAGAGATTATCTTTTTTCCATTGAGTATTCTTGGCTCCCTTGGCAAATGTTAGTTGACCCCTGGGATGTCTGGATGGCTCAGTTGGTTAAGTGTCTGCATTTGACTCAGTTCATGATCCCAGGGCCCTGGGTTCAAGTCCTGCATCAGGCTCCTTGCTCAGCGGAGAGCCTGCTGCTCCCTCTGCTTGTCCTCTTTCTCTTGCTCTGTCTCTCTCTCTCTGAAAATAAATAAAACCTTTAAAAAAAATGTTAGTTGACCATATATGTGTGTTTTTATTTCTAGGCTCTTAATTCTGTTTCATTGGTTCAGATGTCTGTTTTTATGGCGGTACTATACTGTTTTGATTACCACAGCTTTGTAGCATAGCTTAAAATCAGAAAATGTATTGTCTCTAACTTGGGAAAGAACATACAATTGCTTTGGCTATTCAGGATCTTTTGTGGTTCCATATGAATTTTAGGACTATTTTTCCTATTCATGAAAAAAAAACGCCATTGGAATTTTGATAAGGATTGCATCCAATCTATAGATGGCTTTAAGTAGTACGAGCATTTTAACAATATTAATTTTTCCAATCAATGAACATGGATTTTTTTTCATTTATTTGTGCCTTCTCCAGTTGCTTTCAACGATATCTTACAGTTCGCAGCGTATAGATTTTGTAGCTCCTTGATTAAATTTGTTCCTAAGTGTTTTATTGTTTTTGATGCTATTGTGAATGCAATTGTTTTTATTTCTCTTTGAGATGTTTTGTTGTTAGTGTATAGAAATGCAACTAATTTTTGTAGGTTGATTTTGTATTCTGCAACTTTACTGAATTCATTTATGAGTTTGCTATTTGGTGGTTTTTCTATATGTAGGATCATGTTATCTGCAAACAGAGACAATTTTCTTTCTTCCTTTCTAATTTGGATGCTTTTTATTTCTTGCCTAATTGCTCTATTAAGGTTTTCAGTGCCATGTTGAGTAGCAATGGTGAGGGTGGGCATCCTTGTCTTATTCCTGATTATAAAAGAAAATTTTTCAATTTTTCAATGGTGAAAAACAATTGAGGATGATATTGGCTGTGAGTTTTTCATATGGGTTTTTTTTTTTTATGTTGAATGATGGTTCCTTCTATACCCAATCTTTTGAGAGATTTTGTCATGAAAGGGTGTTGAATTTTGTCAAATGCTTTTTCTGTATCTATTGAGAGGATGGTATGATTTTTATTCTTCAGTCTCTTAATGTGGTATATCACATTTATCAATTTACATAGGAATCTTGCATCCCAGGGATACATCCCACTTGATCTTGGTGTATGATCCATTTAATGTGCTAATGAATTTGGTTTATTAGACTTTTGTTGAGAATTTTTCCATCTATATTCATCAGGGATTTGGACTGTTCTTTTCTTTTATTATTGAAATACAGTTCACACACAATGTTATATTACTTTTAGGTTTACAGCATAGTGATTTGAAACTCTATATATTATGCTATGCTCACCACAAGTGTAGCTGCCATCTATCACCATACAACATTATTACAATACCATTGATTATATTCCTTGTGCTATACCTTTCTTCCCTGTGACTTAACACATTCAGTAACTGGCAGCCTGTAGTTTTCTTGCAGTGTCCTTATGTGGCTTTGGTATCGGGGTAATGTTGGCCTTGTAAAATGAGCTTGAGAGTATTCCTTTCTCTTCAGTTTTTGGAAGAGTTTGAAAGGGATTGGCATTAATGCTTCTTTAAATGTTTTGTAGAATAACTGGTAAAACCTTCTGGTACTGGGCTTTTCTTTGATTTGGGAGGTTTTTGATTACTGATTCAATTTCCTTAGTCATTAATAGTCTGTTCAGATTTTCTATTTCTTTGTGAATCAGGCTTGGTAGGTTGTATGTTTTTAGGAATTTATCCATTTCTTCTAGATTATCCAATCTGTTGGCTAGAGGTTTTGATATGTTGTGTTTTCATTTGCCTCAAGATAACTTTCTGATTTCCCTTTTGACTTCTTCTTCGACCCATTGGTTGTTCAAGAGTGTGTTAAGTTCCATATATTTGTAAATTTTTCAGGCTTCCTTCTAGTATTGACTTCTAGTTTCATAGCATTGTGGTCAGAAAAGATACTAGATATTATTTCAATCTTCTTAAATTTGTAAAGGCTTGCTTCATAGCCCAGTGTATGATCTATCCTTGAGAATGTTCTATGTGTACTTGAGAAGAATATATATTTTGATGCTGTTGGATGGAAGGTTCTGTATTTGTCTGTTAGGTCTATTTAGTCTGTAGTGTTATTCAGATCTGCTGTTGTCTTATTAATTTTCTCTCTGGAGGATCTATCCAATGTTAAAAGTGGAGTATTAAAATCCCCTACTGTTACTGTATTTCTGTCTATTTCTCCCTTCAGTTCCATTAATATCCTTTAAATATTTCTGTGCCCCAAGGCTGGGTGCATACATATTTATAATTGCTATATCCTGTTAATGAATTTACACTTTTATCACTATAAAATGAACTTCATTGTCCCTTATGACCAACTCTGACTGAAGGTCTATCTTATCTGATATAAAGATAGCCACTCCCGCTCTCTTTTAGCTACCATCTCCATGAAATTCTTTTTCCATCCTTTCACTTTCAACCTATGGGTGTCCTTAAAGATAAAGTGAGTGTCAGGGCACTGGGATGGCTCAGTCTGCTAAGCATCGGACTCTTGGTTTCTCCTCAGGTCCTGATCTCAGGGTTGTGAGATCGAGCCCCACGTAGGCTTCCATACTCAGCGAAGGTCTGCTTGGGGTTCTTTCTCTCCCTCTCCCTCTGTCCCTCCCCTGCTTGTACACTCTGTCTCTCTAAAATAAGTAAATAAATAAATCTTAAGAAAAAAAAGATAAGTGAGTGTCTTGTAGGCAGCATATGGATGGAGCTTTATAAATCTCCGTTGGTCACATCATATTTGCCTAATTCTTTCTGATCCACATAACCTTGCATTTGTGTCAGTGCATTTGAAGGAGCCATCTCCTCTTCCAGTCTTTACAGACTGGTTTCAGTAGATAAAGACCTTCCCCTGCCTGATTCCTCAGCTGATGGGATTACCTCTGGAATTGAAGTCATACTGGGTTAGTGCTGGGTATGAGGCTTTCCCTGGGCACAGTGGGGTACATGGTTGGCGAGCTTACTATCAGAGGTTTGGGTGGACATGAATCCTGTCCAGTCCCTGTGTGGATAGAATTGCATCTAGTACCTGGTTCAGTCAAGTGGCACTGAAACATAGGTCCCCTTCAGGGTCCACAGTTGGGTTCTCAGACAACAGGCCTATTATCAGGTACATGGCAGGTGTAGTTCCTGCCAGACTCCTGCTGTCTGCTTACTAGATTGGGTCCATGTGTGGGCAGGAATGGCCCCGGGCCATGGCTGAGAGGGTCTGGACCCAAGGCCCAGAGCTGTTTCGGGTTCTACAGCCAAGATTGAGTTTGGCAGACCGGATTCTGGACATATGAATAGGCTTGTCTCCTGCCAGGTCCCTGGGTGGGCTGGGCTGTCCCTGACTATGGCTGGAGGGGCTGGAGCTGAATAGAGGGCCCTTTCAGGGTCTCTTCAGGTGCAGACATGAGTGTGTCCCACCTGCAGACCATTCTTTCAAAATCAGTTTTGAACTCTCCTTTCTAAATCTTAAAAATAAAGGACCAGAAATTCTTTCTTTAATACCAAAGAATAAGAATCAGGGCTATTATTTTACTTAGACTGCCTCTGAAAGAAGTTTTGAATTTAATATCAACTTATGGACTTCGGGCTATAACTGAATGAGTGAACTAGATTAGAATCTCCAGGTCAGAAACAGTCATTCTGCAAACTGTCAAAAAGCTGTTTTCTAGTATACCACCATTTTTTTGTGTGTTCATTTTATTTTATTAGAAGCTGCACGAGTGGTTATACCCAGTTTAAAACTTTCCCCCAATTTAATTATTCCTTCAATATCATTTGGAGTTGACTATTCATGAATATTAATTTCTTCTTAAAAACTTTTAAGGAAAATACTTAATAACGAAGGTACTCCTATGCTCCTCCAACACACACTCAGATCACGGTATATTATTTAAACTCTGTTTATATTTCTTTAACACCATGCAAATATGCAAATCATTTTCTTTCTTTTCAGATTATTAATGTAGGTTTCTTTTTTTTTTTAAAGATTTAATTTATTTATTTGACAGAGAGAGACACAGGGAGAAAGGGAACACAAGCAGGGGGAGTGGGAGAGGGAGAAGCAGGTTTCCCGTGGAGCAGGGAGCCCGATGCGGGGCTCCATCCCAGGACCCTGGGATCATGACCTGAGCGGAAGGCAGACGCTTAACGTCTGAGCCACCCAGGCGCCCCATTAATGTAGGTTTCTTTACCGTGAAAATAACATTCATAGCCAGAAGCCATAGGCTACTGCAGCCAAAGGCTGTCACTTTTTGTACAACCAAAGGATATATTTTTAAAATTTGATTAGTATGAAAATAAACTAAAGTTACTGTTTTTCATTTCTTCCACAATAGGAAAGTAGCCATGGCAAGGTGAACATGTAAGTTTTTAAATGATCTGGCATAATCCACCAGAAGCCTGAAATAACCCTTTTCTTTTCTCATACGAACATTTAATATAATGCTAGATCTATGGTACTGAAGGCAGTGCTTCAAGAATCAGGGGGCTGCTACCAAAACTCTATCCTCCACAATCACTGAATTTCCACCTTAAGGAGGCAACTATTAGATGTGAAAGTGGTAGTAAGAATGATGTCTGATAAAATGCTCTATGAATACCTACCTACACATACCTAGGAATTGCTTTTTATCAAAAATGCAAAATCTTGGACCACATTCCAAACTTACGGAATCAGAAACTCTGGGGTATAGATTTCTTTTAATAAGCAAGCCCTCTGGGTGGGGCGCCTAGGTAGCTCAGTCAGTTAAGCATCTGCCTTCGGCTCCGGTCATGATCCCAGGTCCTGGGATCAAGCCCCGCACTGGGCTCCCTGCTCCGCCAGGAGCCTGCTTCTTCCTCTTCCTCTGCCCCTGCTCCCCCTGCTTGTGAGCTCTCTCTTTGTCAAATAAGTAAATAAAATCTTAAAAAAAAAAAAAAAAAACAAGCCCTCTGGGTGATTCTGCTGCACGCTCAAGTTTGAAAACCACTGGTCTAGAAGCAGTCAGTTGCCAAAGAGGGAATGGAGACTTGATTGGATGCTCCATCGGAAAGGAGCTGGACGAGTGCTCGGCAAAGTGGAATCATGCCCCGTGGCAATGCAAAGTGTGCAGGGCCTGACCGTAGGCTCTGTGGCTGAACCCAGAGCTATATTCCACTAGCCCCTGGTTTAACCAGTAAAGCTTCCCAAACCAAGGGGGTTGGGGAAATACTGCTCTACAGATGATAAAGAACATTTGAGATTTGTTTCTGGTGAAACTGTATTCATAAACCTGGCCCTGGCACGTTGAGACAATTGACATGCACTAAAATTATGTAAAACGTTTGCTTTAATTTGGACAATCTTAGGCATTTACAATAAATTGAGCAAAGTACCTGTCTTCGGTAAAATCTGATCTCTGAGCATGCGGCTAAGAGACTCCTGTCAGAGGCTATATAATCCCGAAAGAGTCTCTAAAATCAGTCACATAATTTAGGAATATTTTATAGGCTTATCATGTCACATTGACAATGAGAGCAAATCAAAAACAGGTTAGCTAGGAAGTCATACCTAACCAGCTTCAATGGCAATGCCATTAGCATAGTTATATATTCAATATTGCTTTTCAAACTTAAAGGACTTTTTCATCGTTAACAAAAAGACACCAGCTTCCTTACTCTCATGCTAGTTGAGGGCATAATCCCTTACTTCTCCTTTTACCTTAAATCTGAGACCCTGCCTGATATAAGGCTTTGTGTCTAGCTGTCCATTCGAATAAATGCCTGGTTTTTGTGCCCACCACACACCGTTGGAGACTGGAGTTATTTTGCTATTATATAAATAATGCTATATTTTGTGTTGGATATTTTCCATTGCACCTCAATTAATTCTCTACTCTTCTCCATCTTGCTCTGTGCCCAGGAAGCTGACCTGTATAAAGGGCATCACCCCAGCTTCTTTACTCTGGTTTTGGTGAGCAGTCAGCCAGTATGAAGGCCTGGACAGGAGAGCAAAATGTACAAGGAGGGAAAAGTCCAAGAACTGATTCCCTCGGGTCCCTCCCTGCAAGGTTAAGTCCAGATGGCTTCATTCTCTACCAAAACCCATAGTTGTTGGCCAGCCTTCTCCTGCACTTTCATTACTCTCTCTGGGTTCCATTAACTGTTGTCTCTCCTTCCCTTTCATTTCCCTTAACCCTGTTAAACTCTCATCCATTACCCATTTCAGTGGGCCATGTCTTCCCTTCAGAGACCTTGACTGATGCAATTTTTGACAGACATCCGCTGAGCACGTAACAGCAAAAGAGACAATGCAATACCAAAGTGCTTTCTTTTGCCATTTACCTGAGGTTTTTGTATCACAGTGACATGTCTAATTCTAGTCGTAGCAAAGCAAAATAAATACCAGAGTAGAAGTATTAAAGCATTCCTTTAAAGCACTCTATAGAGAAGAAATGATGTAAGCCATAATGCCTTATGTCTACGGAACACTTTGTAGCTTATTAAATGCTCTCACAAACATCATCTCACTTTTTTTTAAAAGCCTGGGAAATGATGATAAAAGAAAGAGAAAAATTGACTTCATAACTGTGCAGCTTGGGTAGTGTTTTATGTCTTTAGAGAACATCTTGTTCTATATCTATGTATGTAGCCATTTCCATGTATATAAAGCTCATGCATATGTAAATCCCCTTAGTAGACATTCAGTAAATGATGGCTCCCTTCTCTAATTCCAAATGCAATATCTAATTTTGCTATAGTGTTGAATGGTATCTAAATAATAGCCCGGATTTTAAAATTTCAAACAAATGTTCTATGCTGGAAGGAGCTGCAATGCAGTTGGGAGGTAAGTAATACACTATAATTTTTCTGTTTATTATTTAAAGCATCACCTCAAAACTTTGTGGCTTAAAAATAATAATCATTTATAATATTTCCCAATTTCGGTGAGTCAGGAGTTTGGAAGTGGCCTGACTGGACAGTTATGACAGACCTCTCATGCAGTCATTCATCTTGTCTAAACTATGGCTGGAGGATCCATTTCTCAGGTGGCTCACTCATAAGCCTGGCAAGCTGATACTAGTAAATTGTTTCTACCCATGTTGGCCTCTCTACAGGACTGCTTGAGTATCCTTATGACATTTCTCCCAAGTAGGTGATCCAAGAGAACTAGCTTGGAGTTGCAATACCTTTTATGACCTAGTCTGGGGGTCAAACAATGTCACTTCTGCCATACCCTTAGTCACAAAGACCAGCTCTGATTCAATGTAGAAGTTGAACACAAAAGACTGTAGCTATCGGGAGCTATCTTAGATAATACTTACCACATAAACCTAGAAAATAAAACCATAATGTGACTGGCTAACCAAATGGGGGTTATTATGAGACAATACTACAGAAAAGTCAAAAGAGGGTAGATCAATATGGTTTGGAATTTTAGAGAAGGCCTAAAGAATGAAGTGGCACAGGTTTGGAATGGCAGGATTTGTAAACATGGGGAGGAAAGAAAATGTGAACAAAAAGAGCTTTTTTGGACAGTGTAACAAAGCAAGGATGACTGAGTATAATGTGTCTGAGTCTTCCTAAAGATGAATGGTGGGAAATTGGAACATAAGTGAGGGGCAAACTGGGAATTGGGATTTAATCCTTGCAGGCATTAGAAAAGCATGTAACTGATACAATGAAATTAACATTATAAAATTAAGCTCGTAGTAAAAAATGTATTAGAGTAGGGTAGTAAGGAAGCCATTGGAATTATTTAAATTTGAAAGGATAAAGACCTAGACTAAGTTATTGCTGGCAGTTAGAAGTGATAGACAGGAAGGTAGGAGTGTCAGGGACATTTTGGAACGAGAATGAACAATGGTTAGTCTTGGACAATGCCTGAGGAGAACCAATGTTGACCCCGTGTCCTCAAACTCAAATAATCTAGAGAATGAGGGTGCTAATGGTGAAAACCAGAGAAGTTAGTTTTGGGGGGCTTGGATCTGTGTTTAGACAGAATGGGTCTGAGATGGAACACAAAGCAAATAAAAACAACTGCATTTGCTATCATCTGTGAATCTCTCTAGCCACACTCCTAATTTTTTAGAAAGGAGCTGGTCCACAATACATAATTCTTGTTATGAACAGCATATTACACGCAGCTCCTGCAGACACTGACCAGTTCTCTCTAATGACCTCACAATTTAAACTCAATAGTCAGATAAAATTGCAGCTTAGCTAACAAGGGGGAGAATTTTTTAACTATTTTATGAACTGGTGACAATTGTTTACATTTCCTCTGTGAAAACATGTGCTATGGACTCATCAACATGGATACTTGTAATGGCCAATTCTGAACTCAGGCCAACAGGGCTACAGCAACTTGACTGGTGTTACTTACCAGTTAGCGACCGGTACTCTGGTCTCATGATAAAAGATTCCAGCTCCTTCTATGATGACAACATACATTTCTTAATAAGTTCATTTTTGAACTGGTATATGAAAAACATAAATATAACCAGTTTTCCTTGGTACTGCTCCTGGCATCATGACTTGATTGATTTAAAGATAAAAACAATCATTATCAAAACATATTTACTAAGTATCTGATTATACAAAGAGCTGTGCCATAAATACTTGAAACGGTTCAAATGCCACTCACAGGCAAAATATCAGTTTTATGATATTGGTACAGGTGGTGAGTGTGATGGAGATCATAACAGGAAACCAATTAATTTTGGAAGGGGAAAGAGATGGGATGTGAGAGTGTTCAAAACACATTAGAACATATTATACTGCACATGCCAGGCATTTTAAAACATTTCAATATGAAAATTTCAATCATAAACAGTGGTATAATGAAACCCCTTATATCATCACCCAGTTACAAAAATCACTGACCCACAAATGCCAAGCATTTTATTTGTTACTTTATATTAATACTCAAAGAGGGTACAAACTTTCCCCAAGAATATGCAATTAGCAGGTAATAAAGTTGGGGTTTGAATTCATGTCTGTAGGACTTAAACATCCTGGCTCTCTCTGCAACAGTAGATGTAGAACAAGGAGATGATGCCACCTCCAAAAACACCTGCCCAGATATACTGTTGGTCTAATAAAAAATGTTATCTTCACCTTGGCAATGCTGGTATACATATATTATTTAGATTATACATAGAATAAGCATAATTTTGAATCAGTACAGAGTTGAAAATCAAAGTACACATAATATACACACAATCCTGACAAATATCCTTAATAGATGGATCTGAAATGTCATAGTCATCTTACAAAAGCTTGTTGAATCAAAAACAAGGATATCAATGAGGAAAAGAAAAAAAAGAAAGTGGGTAAGTAGAATATGTGGTATGTCAACTGATTCTGTAGATTAAAAAACTGAGTTAATTGTTTCCTTTTACTGAATTCCAATAACCCTTAGCATTGTTCTTGAACACTAGTTTGATTTTTGACCACTTAGATTCTAACCTTTGAAAGTATAAGGTATCATGGTCTGATTTCTATTTTGCCTCTCCCATGGAGCCCAGAACTGCACTCAAGACATAATCAGAACTCAGAATATATTTGCTGAGGAATTCAACAAGTTGATTGAGGCTTGGATTCTTGTTCATTTCTCATCCACTCCATTGTCTGTATCAGTAGAGAGAAATGTATAACTTCTGTCAGAATTGTCATGTTAAATAAATGAGCATCCTGTTGTACTTGTCATAGTTATAGGATGCAGGGAAATGTGTTTTCACAATAGGCCCTGAGATTTGCCTGTGACTGTTGCTAAGGCAACAGAAGGAAGGGAAGTCATCTAGGGTCTTGTGCTGCCTGGCTCCCCTGGGGCGGTTTTTTGAGTCCTGCTTTGACTCCACCAGTTGCTTCCACCTTAGCAGACACATAGGGTTCTGTGGTAATATAATATGCAGACAAATGCCAGGGTTTGCTCTTTATGTCTTATCAATTTTCTGTTTTCTTAAGGTTCGTGAAATCAACAGTTGGGAAGAAGGAATAGCATAAGAACAATGTAGCCCATCAGAGATGAACATTTCTCAGTTTGAAGGTCATTACACTGGATGAGTTCAATGCAATGACGCTGCTAAAAACAGAGAACGTCTGGAGAGAGACCTTGGATGTCAAGGAGACAACCTCATGAAGACGTAGCCACCTGGCTGTATTTCAGAGCATGGCTCCCAGCCAAGAGCAAAGAGCAAGCCAAATTATTTTCAAAAGCATTCATGGGGGACATTAAAGGTTTATGACAACTTTATATAATGAAAATTTTAATTTTAATTATGCAGGTTGAAATTACTGCCATTCTCTGTAAAGTTAAATCCAGCACTTAAAGGAAGGCAGGAATAAAGCCTTAGGAGTTGTACTTATACAATCTTAATAGTAAATAAATAAGAGACCTCAGAGACAAGGGGTCCAACGTCTACCCCATGCTAGGATCATCTCTACGGTATCTCTATCTCCACAGTATCAGCCCCTTTAAACACTCTGTGATACTGCAACCATTCTAGAAATACGTTCTTGTCATGATGCTGAGGAGCTCCTCATGAGGTAAAATTCAGTGAATTCTGATTTTGGTATTTTATTAAGAAAGAGATGTGGTACACACACACACACACACACACACACACACACACACACACAATGGAATATTATTTAGCCGTGAGAGAGGAGGATATCTTGATATTTGTGACAACATGGATCTTGAGCACAATATACTAAGTGACATAAGTCAGACAAAGAAAGACAAGTATTGTGATATTAATCACTTATATGTGGAATCTAAAAAAGTCAAACGTGTAAAAAGAGAGTAAAATAGTGGTTACCAAGGTATAGGGGCGGGTGGAGGGGGAAGGTTGATGTTGTCTAAGAAAACAAAATAGTAAATAAACCACAGAGATGTAATGCACAGTATAATGAATATAGATACAATATTATACTACAATCATCAAACTTGCCAAAAGACTAAAATGTTATTATCCCATCTTTTAAAAAGAAAGGATAATTACATAACATGATACAGGTGCTGAATTTCATTATAGTGGCAATCATATTACAACATGTAAGTGAATCAAATCAACACATTCGACACCTTAAAATTATATAATGTCATATGCCAAATATATTCAATTTTTTTAAATGTCTTCTTTAGACTGAAACAAATATTGCCCCTGTAACTTCTATCTTATGGCCATAGCTATAAGGCTTTGTGGGGCCTATTTTCAGATGAAAAGCTTCTCATTACTGGACTGGCTCATTTATTTTCTTCTCCTGGGAAGAAAGGTGGGAAAGGGACAGGCTGCTTAGTCAGCCTTTTATTTCCTTTCCTTATACTCCTCTCCTCTCCCACCCTTCTCTGGTAGCCTTTCCTTTCTCCCTAGAAGTGGATTAAGTAGGAGAGAGGACTGGAAAACCGAGAAAGGCTTACTTGACGGGTATTGCCATGATATAGCACTGACACAATCTGGGCTTGACCCTGCCCGAGTTCCGTAGCCCTCCAGGAGAGTCTCCTGGGTCAAAATAAGTCCAGGCCAACACCGTCCACAATTCCCCCTTCCACACAAGCACAACCACTCCCAAAGCAGCCCCTTCAGCTCTGCTGTCCTGGGCCAGCCACAGTCTTGACTTTTGGCTTTTGGATGTGGGACTGGTACCAGTCTCTGCACCTCACAAACCGTGGTAGGAATGGCGTGGCAAAGGACGTCACAGCACGCAATCAGCTGCTTCTGAAGAAACTTCTCCAAAACCAGGCTGGCCTCTTTATAACGTCAACCTCCTAAATATCCCTAGATTTTCTTCCTTGCCTCTTTCCCCCTGTATAGTTCCTGCATAGAGGGTCTACCACCTACTCTAAAATACTAAAGGGGTACTCATACTTAGCACCTCTGTTTCTCTCTCCTTCTTTGAGTCTTCAACCAAAACTGAGGCAGAGAGTCCTGCTTTCACCTCCTATTACACAAATACTACCCTTCATTCTCTTGCTCTTCTCTACCCTTTGCTCTACAAGTTCAATTTGGATGTCAAATTCCTCCAGACAGCACTTTCCACCCAACCCCTAGTCTATCCCACAGTTTCTCCCTGTTGGATTTCCCACCTTTGCAAATATCCTGCCCTTTTCTCTGCCCGCCCAATTGCCATGGTCTCCATTTTTTCCAGCCTATTGTTTTTTCTTTAGTGTCTCATTTTAGAAAGTTCTATGGTGCCTTCCTATGGATCTACACAATTATTTTTTAAACCATTTTTTCAAAGGCCTCATTTGGCTCCTTTTCTTTCCCCATGTCCTAGTTTGTCTTCTGTTTCCTATTCACTCTGCCCACCCACTCCACTTAGGCTCTCTCCTTTGTCAAAACTGGGCCATGCTCTGACTACTGTCACTTCAGCCATAATCACCAAGTGCTCACTAAATCAAATACCTGCAGAGTATTTAGCACTTTTCTAGGCTTGCAAGATCAGGGAAATTTAAGGTCTGCCTTCAGGGAGTTTCACTTTTATTGGTCAGGACAGAACACACCAAAAGAAATACAGAACATTCACTATGTTAAAATAGTGTGATTTGACAATGTTCAGGTTTTCCCTTAGACCATAAAGTTGGCTTCTGTAAAGTTTAAAGAAATTCTGAAATCTCTCCTGATCTGTGAGGTCTTCCCACATTGTTCACAGAAGGAACAATTGTTTCACTCTGACAATTTTTGACATGTTAGGTCCACAGATGTACCTGCCTTAGCCTTCCACCATGAATATAAATTTTCCCTAAACTTGTATATGAGATACATTTTTAATTTTGGTTTTGCATACATAGTTAAATCATTTTACTTCCAGTTCTATCTGTGCCTGATATTTAGCATCTAAATTGTTGGGTAAAGAATCAGGTTCTTATCATTTCTTTTCATTCTTTTCCAGCATACAAACTTATTAGATGTTCAGGGCTTTGTGATGATGATAATGATGTTAATGAAAATAATGACACCTCCCATTTGTGTCGCACTTTACAAAATAGTTTTGTACATTATCTTATTTGATTCTAAAAATGCACCTGCGATGACTATAACTATTCTGTTTATGACTGAACCTCTCAGAGCCCATAATAGCTGCCCTGTCTCCCACAAGCTCTGTTCTCCATAGAAAGCTACACCCCCTGAGTTCTGTTGCTCAGGTAAATCTCCAGTCTCCTAAGCCCATTTATTCATGCTTCTCTGACCCTAAACAAAAAGCTGTTGATTTGGTTCCCATTCTTGCTCTCCACCCTCTCCCCCTCAGGCCTGCCTTACTCCAGAATACAGACTTTAGTTCTGCTTTACCCTGTGCCCTGTAGTCA
Organism: Halichoerus grypus; assembly: GCF_964656455.1. Classification (NCBI taxonomy): domain Eukaryota; kingdom Metazoa; phylum Chordata; class Mammalia; order Carnivora; family Phocidae; genus Halichoerus; species Halichoerus grypus. Next base: position 20,329,875 of record NC_135720.1, on the reverse strand, counting down.
AGTGCCATCACCACCAAATTCCAGCTGCAGATCTTGAAATCACAGTCTTGACCCTGATCTCTGAGGGAGAGTGGTCATCAGTGTAATTGCCAACAAAAGGAGTAATCTAATACCCACAACTTAGAGACCCTACATGAGTTGCTGTTTTCTTCCCACATGAAAGCATGATTCTAGGACATGATACCCTCAGTGAAGTAAGCCCATCATTCTGAAGGTCTACAGTTGTTGTTGATGTAGATTTGACGTTAGCACAAAATGAAATCAATTTTCCAACATTTGTGATAATATTTAAGTGTGACCATCAGGACTACACAAGATGATGCCCAATCCCATAACTTGGAGTTTCCTCAATGCTTTTTCTCGTGAAAACTTGACCCCTACTATCTAGCTTTTGTTTTATAAAGGGTTATAAAAAACAGCACCAGTTTTCATGAATTCTTCCTATTATCCAGAAGTAGAACACATTGAACAATAGGAGTGCCAATGACTTGCAGGAATTAAAAGCCCAGCAGATAAATACAGACATGGCAGAAAGCCTGAAAGATGAGGATAATGTTTGGAGATCACAGACAGTTGAGTACTGCCCCTCCAGGAAGAGTTTGCACATGGCCTGTCTTTAACCTAGACAAGGGTGTTTCTATTTTAGAGTAAGTTGTCGCATATTTCCTGAGGGAAAACTGTTCCGCATGCTTTTACTTACAAATTTAAAGCATTACAGGATGTACTTTTATTCTTGTTATTAAAATATAGGTGATTTGTTACAAAATAGGCAAACCAATAATAGTATGACGGTGATTTATGTTTAAGAGTTCTAGGAAATATAAATTGATTTCTTCATTTTTTTTTTTAATTGTCACTCTATTCCCAGATATTGGAGAAGGTAAACAAGATGTCATGACCACTAGTTGACCTGAGAGCTGGTTCCGAGCAATTAGAGGCTCCTCACCCCCTCCTCTGTCCTTGAAATGCATGCTCTGCCCTCTGTTCCCACAGCAGGAGCCGCCCAAAGACACAACCTTAAGAGAGTAAGGTATTGTTGAGACCATTGGGACTATGTATGTCACTGAACCCAGTTAAGGCCTCTTCATAAACTTTTAAGATTCTGGTGGAGGAGTGTGGAGATCCACTCATCCTGGGGTTGCCCAAGACAAGCCTCATGAGTAAATTCCCTTGCTTATTAAACCTGCCACCTACCCATCTGGAGTGGACTGCCTTTTTCTTCAGTGGCTCTCTGCCATCTTTGCACGTGGGCCAGTTTCACATTTTACCTGGGAAGCACCTGAGGTTGCAAACTAACAATTAGTGAGTCAGCCAGGAGACCAAAGATATGGGCCTTGGGAGAGGCATCTTCCAGGGAAATCTTGAGTTGGCCATTGACCTTTATGTGAGAAGGGGTGGCCCATATGTTAGATGCTTGTGGACCACCGCATGAGTGTGGGGTTGTCCTGAAAACACCAGCTTGTCTCATGCATTTTTTTGAAGCACTGTGCAGAGCATATTATGGTGGAGAAGGGACGTGCATGGCTACACAGGGGCCTGGCCTCTACGTGGGCCATTCTGCTGGACACTGCTGCCCAACCAGAGGCTAAAGCTGGAGTTAGAAAATTGGAGGAAGAGCTGAGGTTAGAGAAGGATGTGTGGGTGTCCACTACTCTGCTGGCTTCGGGCTGGCAGACAAGATGAGACAGCAGGTTCATCAGTTGGAGACCTTAACATGATGTTCTGCAGATGAAGGTCCAAGCACTCGTGACTAAGCCTGATTGGGTTGTTAAAAAGTGGAATCCCTGGGAAAGTGAGGAGAGCAGAGAGAAAGGATGTCGTGGTGACAGTGAAGCCGATGAAATGCCCCACGTGCTGTGCTGTCTGACACTTAAAGCAAAGGAAAGCAAAAGCACAGCAACAGCAATCCCAGCCAGTGTGGCAGCTCCACATTCAGATGTTCACGATAAGAGAATATATTCCTGCTAAGCTTATTGACATGGCTGCCTAGTTCCCAAAAGGCCAGTGAGAGTATCCAGGCATGTGAGTGCGGCTATGGGAGGGCCAGGGGAGGAGGGAGGCATTTCTCTGACCTGGCAGGAGGCAAAGGAAAGCAGCAACATCATCACACACAATGCCCTCCGACAGCGTCTGCATGGCACTCAGGTGGTTCAAGGTAGTTACTTATTCCCTTATAGATGGGATCATTCTAACCTACGGGGAGGCTTGGCCCAATGCGGGGGACCTCCCTGGACATGCGGATCCCTGGAAATCTACCGAGGAGTTACAACAAATTCTTAGGGAGTTGCGAATGAGACAGGCGATCTACGCCCTTGTTTTTGAAGGCCCTGATCTGGCCACATTCACTGCAGGAATGAAAGCCAAGATTCTCCATTCTGCCCCAGCACCTGGTATGGGATGCTGATATCCATGCCGAGTGCAGCCATGGGACAAGTTATTTCTGATGTTGGGCAATCCATTGTTGATCTGGAGGAAACTGATAAATCCCAGAGACAGGAAATCCTACTGGAAAGACCCAAAACAAAGAGGGAACTCAGAAAGCCAAAAGGCTTCCCAATTGGCTGTAAAAATAAACCAGTAAAGATAACCTGGAAGCAAATGTGGTTTGACCTCATTGCTATGGGGACCCCACTTGAACAGATAGATCAAAAACCCAACACTGTGTTGGTTGGTCCATGGAAAGCCTTAAAAATTTGAACAATAGTTCAGACCTGCCTCATCTGCTCCTACCATTCCTGATGCCCTGCCTGCTCCAGCAGAAGCCTCAGGGACATAGTCCTATTCAGATTGGATGTTTCCCATGCCCTGGATACAAGATGCAGGTCAAAATTGCCTCCACGTGAAGTCCATTGGAGGCAATCAGAGCCCTCATGTTGAGCTCACTATTCACTGGTCCTCCAGAAACAAAGAAAAAAATGACTGTTCTGATGGATACTCGAGCCAAAGGTACTCTAATACATGGCAACCCTCACAAGTTTTCTGGCCCCCTCAGCACCATTGCTGGTTATGTGGGAAAACCAGTAATGTTCAGGAAGGTCCTTTTGACCTAGCAAATTGGGCATTCTTCCCACCATCCCAATAACATGAGGATTTTATCTCTCTAATACCAGAGAACATATTGGGCCTTGATATCTTACAAGGACAAACTCTGCAAACCTCTACTGGTGAATTCCACCTCCAGGTTAGAATAATCAAACCAGTGCTGAGGGGAAATACCAGCTGGGAACCAATAAGCATGCCATCCTTACAAAGAACTGTAATTGTCAAACAATAAAAATTGCCCAGGAGGTATAAAGGGGATAGGAGAAACTATCCAAGAACCACATCTAGAGGGTATTGTATGCTTTGCCCATAGTGCTTTCAATAGGCCATTATAGCTAGTAAAAAGCCAGATGGCTCATGGCAGATAACAGTGAACTACCAAGAATTAAACAAGGTAATGCACCCATCCATGTGGCTGTGCCCAACATTGCCACCATCTTAAATACTTTGGTTATGGTCCTAAGAGTGTACCATGCTGTGCTATACTTAACAAATGGCTTTTTCAATATACTTCTGGCCACTAAGTCATAAGATCAGTCTGCCTTCATGTGGGAGAGGCAACAATGGACCTTTCAAGTGTTCCCCAAGGTTACCTACACGGCCCCAATATATGTCATGGGATAGTAGCCAGAGACCTGTCCCTGTTCTTCCCCATGTCAATAACATGGGTCAGTTACATAGAAAAAAAAATGTTAACATGTGAAGACTTGCCTCTGCTACAAGACACTGCAGACTTTGCTGGAACATCTGTAAGAGAATGAGAATGGACAGTGAACACACAGAAAATTCAAGGCCCAGGCCTTGGGAGTTTTGAGGAGTTATTTGGTCAGGAAGGATGCAACATTGTCCCAGAGGCTGTAATTGTTGAAGTACAAGCCTATCCAACCCCTAAAAACAGGAAAGGGATACAAGCCTTTATAGGGATTTGGGTGTTTGGAAGATTTTTATTTCCCACTTGGCACTTTGACTCCATCCCTTATACTGTCTGGTAAAAAAGGGCATGTGTGGGACTGGGTATCAGAGCAGCAAGCCACCTCTGCAAAGGCAGAAATACCAGTGAAACAGACTAAAACTCTGAGCATCTCCCAAGCAGGGCTACTGTTGGAGTTAGAGGTGTCTATGACTCTAGAAGGTAAGGTTGGGCACTATGACACAGAGAAAACAGAAGGAGAGAATACCCCCAGAATTTTGGTCCCAGTTCTAGAAGGCAGCAGAAACCCAATATACCCCCACAGAGCAACAGCTCCTAACATTGTACACAGTGTTCCTTCCCATACAGCCTCACAAAAGAATGGTATATCATGGTAGGAACTTCCCTTTCTATCAAGGGGTGGATTAAAACTACATGCCATGGACCAACCTCTGCTATGGTTCAAACCCCCACTTTGATTAAGTGGCACACTTAATTGCAACTGAGGAGCACCCTGTCTACCACCCCACTGTCTCTAAAACTGCAGATAGTACTAAGCCCTATAGAGTATGTAGATCTTCTAAATTCCTCTGGTGGCCCCTGTGGTCTGTCGAGAGGGAACACAGGAAATCCCCACTGATGCCTGATCAACAGATTGGTCCAGTTGAGGCAATCTGTCCACGTGAACTGCAGTTGTTAGTCAGCACCATCTGGATGGAAACAGGAACAACCCAAAGCAACCAGTGGGCTAAACTCAGAGCAACTTGATTGGTGATCACTTGTGAGCCCTGGCCATTAACCCTTCAAACTGATATTTGGGCTATTCTAAAGGCGTTAGCCCTATGGCTCAGACAATGGGAAGCCAAAAGATGGATGATCATAAATAAGCCCTTGTCGGGTCAGAATATGTAAAAAGGCATTTGGGTTCATCTACAAGAGCCTGAGGCAGTCCTCACTGTTTTCCATGTCCCTGGTCATAAGGTATCAACTCTCCCTGGCAATCAGAAAGCTGATGCCTTCACTGAGCATGAGCCCTAGCAACAGACCCATCATCAGATACAGCAGATTGGAGACAGAGAAAGAGTGGCCACCACAGTGCATGGATGAGAGAGCATATTGCCAAGGATGCCTGATTGCCCTTAAAATACAGTGACTTGGTTCATGCAGTAATAGCATGCCCTGTGTGTTCTAAACCATGCCCAAGGCAACTGCCAAGGGAGTCTGGGGCCATCCACTAGAGTTGCCAACTGGTAATTATATTGGCCCCTTCCCTGCAAGTGAGGGATCTAAATATGTCTTGGCTTGTGTCTACTCTGCATCTGGCCTAACCCAAGCTTCCTCCTGTCATCTTTATTAATGTATCATCTTTATTAAATCAGATAAAAACAAGTGAATGCCCTGAGTGATCCAACCCCAGCCTAGCGGACTTAGTAAATCAATGGCTCTTGGTGGAAAAAATTGTTATTTTGAGGATCATCTTAATCTGCTTCTCTTACGTGTGCCTGTATTGTTGCTATGGTTTCCGCCTCCAGTGCAGCCAGGTAGCCACCAAACAAGCCACCTCCATGCTAGTAAACCCCTTGCTGACGGCTCAGGGCACATGACAAAAGAGAAGGGCATATAAGATTGTAATCACTGGTCATCAAGACGATGTGATCGCAAGTTGACCCTCAAACTGGACCAGGGCAGTTAAAGGCTCCTCACTTCCTCCCCTGTCCTCAGAATGTACCCTCTGCCTATCATTCCCACAGTGGGAGCTGCCAAGGACAAAGCCTTGAGAGAGTAAGATGTTGAGACCATCTGGATGGTATATGCGACAAAACCCCACTAAGGCCTCTCTATAAATTTTAAGATTCTGGCGGGCGGGCATGGAGATCTCCTCATTTTGTTGCCACCCAACACAAGCCTCGTCTGTAAGTTCCCTTGCTTATTAAAACTGCCACCGGCAAATCTGGGTGGCCCGCTTCTCCCTTCAGTCTCTCCCTGCCCACCTTGTATGGGGACAAGTCTCCGATTTCACCCAGGAAATTCCCAAGCTTGTGAACCAACACCAGAGTTAAGTGCATTTTAAAAAAGAAAGGTAAAACAATAGAAACAAAACTCTATTAGAAGAGTTTCTACAAGTTGTTTAGAGGACAGGAAAATTCCCTCTGTTGAGGAACTGAGCCTCTTTCCCTAAAGGCTGAAATCACTCTCCTAGCTAAGCAGGCTGCCTGTTGGCTGAGGCAATTTTAAGACTAGGTTGGCATTTCCAACCAAGCTTAGGAAGCTCATCGGAGGGGGTGCGCAGTCTGGAGTTTAGATAAGATTTCCCAGAGGTTTTAGTTGCTCTTCACTTATTTCAATTTGGCTTTATCCTTAGCTGGCTCCTACTTAACATTTCAAGCTTGTGTTACTATCCTGGTTTTCAATAGTATCAAATCCTAGAGTAGTCTATAAAACTGTATTGCTCTGCCTCACATAGAAAAACATACCTTTGCATCTCGTGCCATGGAATAGGACTCTAAAAACTGTCAGTCTCAGAAATGCCTTGACTCTTCAGCATTCCAAGCAGTTGATCTGTCACTTTTCTTCCATTTTATAGCTTTTAAAAAATGGAGTACTTGATTTAGTCAGGCTCGGGGGCTAAATTCTCTTCAGTGAGTGTATTTTTCCTAGCATAGTGCACTCATATATGCAGCTAAAAGAATAACCTTCCCAGAAGAGAACTAGAAGATAGATTTTCTAGCTGAGGCTCCAATATAATTTGACCCTAAGTGTAACTCAAGGCAATCACTTATCAATTCTCATCACTCAGTTTTATATTCCTATTTCTCTGATATTTTCTTAGACCCAAGAGAATGACTTTTTTCTCAGAGTAGACTTTGCCCCGTCCCATCACTTTGCACCCATTTCACCTCAGCCACACTCACAAATCAGCTGCACCCAGACTCCACACCTGAATCTTGCACATGGAAAGTCCTCCCTGTGGTCACAACCATGTGGCAGCTTGCAGCTCCATCCCACACAACAGGACCGTGGTCCTTCAACGTGACAGCTTCCAGTTGCCGAGTCATCCCATGCCCCAGCCTCCTTCAGCAACATCAGGGGCTGCCTTCCAGCGGAACGCCACAATCAAAATGTGAGCTACATTCACACCACAATCCCTGAGAGTTCACTACTCCTACTTAGTCCCCTGCCTCTCCATTCCTGATTCTGTTCTCTTCCTTCAGCCTCATGGGAAGAAGAGCAGAGCTAGAAGACAATTGTTTGGTCACCTGGCCTGGCCCTTGCACACTTCCGACTTTCCTCTGGGTGTCCCAGGCTATTCAGCAACCTCAAAATCACCTCTAATCTTCTGTGCACCGACTCCAGCTCTCCTCATTTTCTCCTCAGTAAATGCCCTACGTGAGAATATGGAAAAGAGCTGGCAGGCATTCCTACAAATTCTTTCCCTCCCATGCTGAATGGTTTTTGTTCAGCTTTTGTTCACTCTTATTTTATTGCCTTCCATAAAGCTTCTTTCTAGGAAGGCCTCCTCCACTTGTGTGCTTCGTCCCATCTGTTGAGTGGTGGCTCAGGGGAAGGAAGATTCCAATGAGAGAATGGCATCAGCTCGGGAAGAGAATCTCTGCTTGTGACCACTGCAGAAGCATCCAGAAATTACACCAGGACTGACGGTCACAAAAAAAGCAGGGTTTAAAGGCTTTGCTGGAATGAGACCTCTCTCAAGAAGGAGGTGGAATGGACAGATGCTCTGATTGCCCATGACCAGTTCTTCCTTCCTTGGGTAAGGGAGAACTCACCTTATTTTTTTCTTTAGGAAATCAACCTTTCTAAAGATTTGGTGAGACTCCTGATCAAGATACCCTACTCCACTCCTGCCAAAGGATGGGCAAATGACCCCAAGTTGGCTGATTCATTAGCTGAATGGAATATGAACTGTGGATCTGACTCATGCTGGCAGTAAAAGAATGACAGTTTCTGGAGGCAAACGTCCAGCCCTGCTCCAAAGTCTGGTTCTTCCATTTTCCTTTCAATTCCATCGAGCTACCCTATGTACTTCAAAAAATGTATTTCTGAATTAAATTACCACAAATCAGTTTATATTTCTTGCAAAGAAATCTCAGTTTTATGGCACTTGAATGAGTGAAGGTAATACAGTATTGAAGAAAAACATTGGATCCAGAGACAAAACCTTGGCTCTAGTTCCAGTTCTGCTATAGACAGCTGCAATTTATTTGTTCCCGTCTTGCTTTACCTTCAGAATGAGATTCTCACCTGGAGAGTGCATATACAGATTTCTCAGGTGGGTTTTTAAAACCATATACATTCATTCCCCATGCAAATTCTGTCAAAAGTCTCTCCCTTCTCATCACCACTCCCATGCATTGCCTTACCACTGGCAATTAAAGTCCACTGGGCCTCCATTACTAACAGAAGTGTGTTCTATCCCTCAGATGTGTTGGGTGGAAAACACTCTGCTGGACTAGAATATTTCCAAAGGTCCTTCTAGGTCTGACACCCTTTGAGCCGATGAAATACTTTTTCAAAAATACAACTGTTTAGACAGGTTATGAAAGAAAATTTAAAGCAAAAGCAGATGGAGGTCTAGGAATAGAAACAGGAATCAAATCTCAAAAATTGGAGGAATAGTTGTGAAAGATTTTGATGTGAGTTGCTTTAAGTACAATGATAAAACTTTTGGCAAATATATTCATTAGGACTCAATGAGAGTCTTTATATTTTAATTCCCCAGCGCAGAGGGCTTCAATTTTGTGAAAAGACTACTTAGCTTGAAAAAAAATTCCTTGGTGTTTCTTGAACACACTCTGTGTTTAGAAAACTTCTGCTGCATTAAATATTAAGACCATCAATGTGCTCATTAAAAAACTAACATCCGGAGTCAAAAAGAAAATATTTTTGAGAAGTTTAACTGAATGCTACTAATCTAAAAGAACATGGTACCAAAACTTTCTGAATAATTTGTTATTCATTAATGAAACATGTAACAAATGTGAATGATACAAAAAGGAAAATAGTTCAAATAAATCAAATATATACTAATAAGCTAAAATTAAACATGAATTAAACATTGAGTAGTTAAGATGTTAAAGAAATAGCTAAATAAAAATTTAAAATATATTTTAATAAGAGTCATCATTTCTGTTCTGTGTTGCTGGATTCTTTCAATGGAGAAATGTTAAGAACTGAAATCAAAATCATAGTCTCTGGCTGCCAGTCAGCTTTGACATGATCGACTCCTAAGAGTCCAATTAATTATTTATAGTGAATATACTTTATTTTAATTAAGTCATCAGTCACTTTTCTATTCTCTTTCTCTTTTACATTCTCACACACATATACACCACCCCCAGGCCAAAAATGTTTTATATTGCTCTATTTTGACACTTAAAAGAGCATACTCTTTGATATGATATTCTCTGCCCCTAAAATTGCTTAAGATCATATGGAATAGACCCATATGCTTACGATGTTCTGCAATTTCTGCAAACTGTTCACCATATGTTCCTACTGGAACTTTTAAAATTATGTTTTATCCTTGCTACATCGATAATTTCAGAGGCTGGTGCATGCATGTAATTATAACTTCATCCTCTTCATTACTTTTTGTATACCTTTTATAAGTTCTTTTTATATAACAGGTAAGAAACATTCATTCAAAGAAATGAGGTAATTAAAACTTAAGAGCTAATCATGAATCTTAGTTCCTTACCTTAGCAGTGAACATCCACTTAGGAAACTTCTAATTATTCCAACAATAATTACATTGGCAGGAGGACAATGGAGTATGTAATTTATGATCATAATTATACCATTTAACTGTATCTTACCTAAGCGAATCTTTGTGAGACCTGATGCTTGGTAACAATCTGGCTTACGTCAGAGTTGTATCACTCAGTTTGTTTTGCAAGTTTCATTCACTATTTCATCAATGGGGGATAAAATACAGTATATGCTGTAAATGGACAATGAAGGACCTAATGAGAAGCATGATACTTTCTGTGAGAACAGTATATTACATAGTTTCACCCATGATGCACTCAAATTTTATGTCCTCCTTTTTGCTCAGCGTTGAATAACAAAAGATTTTACTGTGCTGTTGTATACTTTGGGGGAAGTGATGGAGGGAGTTTTCTACCATTGTGTATAATTTTTTAAGGACTCCAAGGGAAAAGAGCATTGCAGGGCAATTTTAATTTCTATGGGAGGTTGTGGGGAAAATTAGAGAAATGTTTACTTAAAAAGTTCAAAGATAACCATTTAAGAGAATTCGTAAAAAGCTTTTACATTTCAGTTGGAGGTAAGAAAACAAAGCAGAAATAAAGAAAAGGGTGAACAGAAAACTAAAATAAGATGGTATAAAGTTCAAACGTGCTAGTGATAACAACAAATATAAATGGATTAGGTTTTAAATGTAGATAATATCAGATTTGGATTAAAAATAAAGAGATGTGTTATCTATGAGAAATATATCTGAAGCAAAAAGACAGGTTTAAAACAAGATAACTGAAAAAGATACAGCTGACAAATACTAAACAAAATAACATTACTATCAGATAAAAGAGTAATTTAAGGAGAAAAAGGTACTAAAAGAAATAATAGGAAATGCTACACTATGATTTTTTCTTTTATTTTTTAAAGATTTATTTATTTATTTGAGAAAGAGAGAGAGCCCTCGCTTGGGCGCATGCGTACGCGTGCTAGCATGGGGGAGGGGAAGACTGAGAGGGAGAGAAAATCCCAAGCAGACTCTGCACTAAACACAGAGCCCACCCAATTCAGGGCTCGATCCCACAATGCATGAGATCACGACCTGAGTCGAAATAAGAGTTGGATACTTAACCAACCCAGTGCCCCCTTTTTCACTTTTTTTTTAAATAAACTCTACCCCCAACATGGGGCTCAAACTCACAACCCCAAGATCAAGAGTCACATGCTCTACAGAGAGCCAGCCAGGCGCCCCTACACTATGATTTTTTTAAAAAGCCATATCTTCAAACTATATAAGTGAAAACCAATAGAATTACAAAGATTTAACAAATCTACCAAAGTATAGATTTAATAACATACAGATATATGTTCTGTTTAATTTACTATCTTTAAGAGGTAAAATGAATCTGTACTTTTGTGGATATATTCTATTTAATCTACTATTTTTATAGTATACATATATATATATATATATATATATATATATATATATATATATACGTATGATTAGAGATTAGTTTAAAATACCTGAAAGTACCAGTTTTATACTTTTCCTAGTTAGGCTACTTTATTTTTTTTCCTCTATTTTCTAATTTTCTTTATAAGTCAAAGAATTTCTCCTTATAGATGTGTCATATATTTCTGTCTATTTTTGTGCAAAAGCTATAAAAAATTGGTTATCTTTATGTCATTGGAAACCAGAAATGTTATTCAAACTGCTCCATGTCACTTAAACTTAGGTCAATTTACCCTCCTCAGGAAGCTACTGGCCATCAGGAAAAATGAGAACCTCCAGGCAGGGGTCAGCGGTTACACCAGCCGTGGTCTACAGGGGAAGCTTCCAGCAAGAAGCCCATAGTAGCACCAGCCCTTTCCCACCTCCATCAGCTGCCTTACAACTAAAACCAGCAAAAAGCCTGCACCCTGTCCCACCCTTTCAGGACAATAAGCTTTCCCTTAATTCCAAATATCATATCAGGCAGGAAGACACAGAATAGAGAAAACCTGATGCTGAGTGTAGCTTTGAATTGACTACATACTTGTCTGAGAGAGCTTGTTTTAAACTAAAGGAAATTACTAAACTGGGAGAGAGAGAAAGAGCAGGAATTGGAAAATTTTAAATTTAAGTTATTTATACCCTAATGCCTAGCAGGGTATGGTCTATTCAGAAAAATTAGATCAGTTATAGAAAAATAAGTAAAGCATACGGAAGTGTAGGAGTGTAAATGATTACACAGTCTACATCACAGTGTGAATATATAATTCACAATAGGCACCCTGTGTTCTTAGAAGTATTATAATTATGTGTGGTCCCTCTACTGGATATAGATATAGATACATATAGGTCTACTATTATAGTTGTTATTATACTTGTATACCAAAGTAGATCTACTTACTTATCTAACATAGTTATATAGCTGTATCCGGTACACTAGAGTAGGTAGACTACGTAGACAAGCTTGTGTGTTTTCCCATATGTAAAATTTCAATTAAAAACTTCCTATGTAAGGGGCACCTGGGTGGCTCAGTCGTTAAGCGTCTGCCTTCGGCTCGGGTCGTGATCCCGGGGTCCTGGGATCGAGCCCCGCATCAGGCTCCCTGCTCAGCAGGAAGTCTGCTTCTCCCTCTCCCACTCCCCCTGCTTGTGTTCCCTCTCTCGCTGTGTCTCTCTCTGTCAAATAAATAAAATCTTAAAAAAAAAAAAAAAAACTTCCTACGTAAGTCATTTTCTGAATTTTTTAATATTTTATGGAATTAAAATTACAGCGGGAATGAACATTTTAAAGATTCATGAACTAGTTTGCCAAACTAGCTATACTTGGTTTATCTAAACCAACTCATTCTTGTAAAACAGCCTGATATTTGGGAATGTTATAGAAAAGAATAAGAGGCCATACCAGTCAGAATGCCATTTGTTGTCATTTATACTTTCACTGTTGGGAAAGCTGGATTTCTGGGGATTTTTTTGCTTCTTTTAAGGTATTTGCTCTCTACGAAGAAAGACACCCAGACACTAGATGGAAAGTAGCACTGCATGTCTCCTTCACGTTACCTTTGGTTGGCCAAGCTCAAAGATACGTCTTTCCACTTAAATAGATTGTAATTAACTTAAGTATCATTAAGTACTTTCCCCACTAAGTCTCAAATGCTATCAATTGCACGAGGCTCATGAAAATTAATGCTTTCTCTTTAACCAAAATCTTTTAACTTAGATATTTTAAATTTTGTATATAAAAACCTACGTAGGAATTCAAACATAAAAAATAATAATAAAATGAAAAATAATTGTGAATAAGCTTTGTAAAGAATGTAGCAATATTTACTACATCCCACCTCCAGGAGCTTCCACTGAATTCTTCTAGGTTGATATTCTAGGCATCAAGCAGCAATCCCCATCCTTTCAGGAAATAATCAATTCAGTATTGGCTGAAGTTCACAGAAGGGACAGAGTTGGAGTCATTGTTTCTTCCTCCTTGTTTCACTCTGTTCTTTCGATTAGAATCATGGCAGTCTTCACACTGTTCCCTTTGCATGTAATCATCCACACTGTGAATCAGGCCTTGAACTTATTTATTCCTGTGGGTTTACATATAGCTTTCTCCTCTGACAGTACAATCTCTCAAAACCAGATCTGTGTTGAAATGTCTTAACTTCCACAGTTAACATTGTAGCACACATTATTCTAAATATTTGGATGGATTAATATCATTTCTAGAGATGAGATAGTAGAGCAAGGTGTTAAATATATAGAGGAAAACAATGCAAAAACAAATACAACTATGCATTCTTGAAATCACCTAGCAAGGAAAATATACACACACATGTATACACAGATTTTTCTCTTTTGCAAGGACACTATATAAAAATTTGAACATCAATTTCTTTTACTCTGGAGTTTCTTCAGCATTAAATTGAAAAATTAGGAGAGGCCAAAAATTGAAATGAAATTTGATTTTTTTTAAAAATCTTTTAAATATTTTACATGTGACATTTCAATTTTTAATGCACATTTGCATTCCCTTGCTTTCATCCATTTTCTTAATTGACTTCAAAGAGACTGTATGTTATTCATTATCTGTTTACATCCTCCAAAAATTCCTGGATCATTCTCAAAATGCACTCAAAGATGACCTTACTGATCAAAAAGATTCTCTTCTTCAATTTAAGTGTACAGATACACATTTCATTCTGAATAATAACAATTATTCAGATCTGAATAATAATTTCAAAAGAGAAGCCAATTTTTTCCTTTATACTTGGTGGGAATTTTTGCTTTGTATAATCATTCATGGAGTTTAAAGAAATTTTCTTCCACAGAGCACTGAAGTATTCCTGACTTAGCATTGTTCAAATGAATTTCAATCTGCTGCCACTGGCAGCCACAGAGAGCCAGCACTATGTCTGCGCCCCTACGGTATTGTTTCTATAAGACCAGCGAATGAGAGATAAGGTAAAGAGAATCAGGCATGTGGAGCTTGAAAGGGAGGGTAGCAATGTTAAATAGGGTGGCAAATTCTGAAGAAGGTCAAGGAATTAGTCCTGTCGTTTTCTAGGGACAGAGTGTAACAGCTAGTGGGAAGGCCATAGGTAGGAGGGTGCTGGGGGGCACGTCTGAGGAGCGACAAGATTCCTCTGCTGGAGCAAAGTAAGTCATGGAAGAGTGTAGCAGATGAGGTTGTCAGGAGGTAATGGGGGGGCAAGGAGGTAGAGCTTCAAGGCCCTAGTAAAGAATTGGCTTCTGGCCTCAGTGAATTTGAGAGCCAGTGGGGGGCAGTAAATAGAGGAATGATACTTTCAAATCTGACTTTTCTATTAAAAAGAGGATGTACAGGGGCAAGGGTGAAAAGAATGGAAACCAATTAGGACACTCCTGAAGTAAGATGGGCCAAAAAAATGGCTAATGTCTTCCCAGCAGATTGTATTTTTCAGTATAAAATGCGCCTCTTTGTCCTCTTCAACTCAAAGCCTTTGACTTGAATTTTCATTTACCCGATTTTATTAAATGTCCCCATCTACTTCCTCGTTCTAAGTATTTGCTGGAAATTTCTTTTTCCAATGCTTTATTCGGTTTCAATAAAAAGCCAAAAATTTGACAGTTTCAATAAAAAGCCAAAATTTTATAAAGGGAATATAAGAACAATGTGTGTTCTTAATCCAGGGAAGAGATCAATCTCTAGTTTACCCAATCTAAGAGTATATCTTAATCCCATTAATATTTATTTAATTGTGGATATTTAAAATTTTTTTTAGCATTTTATCTTATACATTCTGTTTATTATGTTTTCTTATTTTCTTTGGTTTTCTTCTTTTTTTTCTCTGACTTTTTGCATTGATAGTTTTTGTTTGTTTCTTTTTGCTGTCTCATTCCTTCATATCCTTCGGAAGTCCAAATGTTATGCATCTTAATCCCATTGTTCCATCTGGCAGCCCTCAAAATTACAATACACATATTTAAATTTGCATTTTCTTCAATAACCAAAAAAAATTATTTAAATTAATGATTATTTCCTTCTTCCTTTCATCTATCATCCTTCCTTAGTTTTCACATTATCTCTCTATTATTTTGAGCCAGTATTCCCCTCTCTCATGTGCTCAGGTACTTAACCTTCACTTGTCTTCCCCACTCTGAACACTTTTCATCCATACCCATCTCATTCTTTGTACAACAGAGCCCTTCCTTCCCGTGGAGCTGTTAATCTATTACTTTGAGTAACATTGAATATCCAGATGTATCTCTCTCTCTTTCAATATACATTAGCTATTCTTCATGGTGGGAGAATCATCCTAATTTTTAGAAAAGAGTACAATTATCGACATCACACAAAATTATATAATTCTTCTTGATTATAATTTATAATGCATATACACTCTCACATACATATTTTATTATGCATCTTTGGGCTTTATTTGAGGAAAAATGGTTTTTCTTCCCTTGCTGTGGCAGATGGTATTACATGTTGTTTTGTAAACACAGTGAGGAAGACGAGGTACCTCAGAAGACCTTAACATTTGCATGCAACACTGATACTTAATCTTCATTGCACGTTAAAAGCCTCAAGACCCATTTGGAAGACTGCAGAGGCAGATACCATATTTTCTTTGCTCCAGTACTTCTTTTCATTAAACTAGAGAGTTAGCCAGCTGTTAGTGCTGAAAAGTTATCCTTAGGGAAGTGTGGCTTTCAAAGGGGGCAGAGTTTCCTTAAAACCACATTTCCGGATAGTACCGGAGAGTTCATAATCAAAACTGAGTTTTTACATTAGGTTTTCCATTGAGAAACAGTTCAATCAATGAGTGATTTTAGATCACTAGATTCTCAAATTATTCTCAAATACTATCTACACAAATGTTAATTCACAGTAATTTGACAGTTTCAATAAAAAGCCAAAATTTTATAAAGGGAAAAAAAAAAAAAACACTTCTCTTCATCCCCAGCCTTTTTCTGTCAATATTGGCTTTCTGTTTTTATTAAGCTGTTTTCATTTCCTAAAATGTCCTTCACCTTATCCATCCAATCTAAACTAGCTATTAGTTATCACATTACTCCTTATTTTAGTTGTTAAGTAAAACATTTACCATAGTCTGACATTTTTAATCTGTCCCTCAGTCCACTTTTTTGACTGTCTAATCTCTTTCTCTATTGAAAGCAAAGGTCTTTTTTATATTATTTGATTCCATATTCTATACACCTACCACAAGTCTTGGCATATATACTAGATCCTTAATTTAGATTTCTCAAAATATAGAGAATATTACAATAGTTTGAATTTAAAACTTTAATTTTATCATCATATACTTAGGAAAAATAAAATTATGAGATCAAATATACTAGATTTTTAAACATTTGCAGAACTTAGAATTATTTATTCCCCTTAACTATCTTTAAGGTGGTAAAAAAATGAAAATATAAGATTTTAATGTATTATAAGGAATGATATATGCACATCATTGCAGAAAAAATGAATGTCTCCTATAAATACTACTGATGACTTTTTGTAAAACAGGAACATATTTTAACCCTTTTTTTTTTTTCTTTTTTTTTTTTCAAGACTTTATTTATTAGAGAGAGACAGCGAGAGAGAGCACAAGCAGGGAGGAGAGGGAGAAGCAGGCCCCCCGCCCAGCAGGGAGCCTCATGCGGGGCTCGATCCCAGGACCCTGGGATCATGACCTGAGCCAAAGGCAGCCGCTTAACCAACTGAGCCACCCAGGAGCCCCTAACCCTTTTTTATAAAAGAGTTGATAGATTTGTTTTTTAAGTAAAAAGCTTATATGATTATGATATTCTGATTTGATTGAAAGTCAAATACCCTAAAAACTGTTTTGTACGACTAATAGAATTCTTCGACACAGGTTAAAAACATATTGAGGGAAAACAAAAGAAACAAATAATCCCCAAAGGTCAAAAAAGACAATAGTATCGACATCTTTCAGTAGGGAAACTGAAAGTTAAAAAAAATCATAGATAGCATACAAGGCAAAACTTAGTAATAATATACAACAGAAGATAAGTGGAATGAAATTTCTTCTTTTTCCATCTCCATCTGTCTGATATCTTAGATTAGATATTTTAAAAGCAGTGAATTTGCTTGTCTTCAATTAAAGATGAATATGAAAAATGAACTACCAAAATTACTGCCAAATTAACTGGTGCTAAGGAACTAAATCTAGGCGCAGAAAATGCTGAAAAATATTTAGTTTCAACTTCAGACAGAATTTTTTTTAGCAAAATATAAAATTATCATACAAAACATGAATGCTAAAATAATGATTTATACAATCTGAGGCTTTTCCAGGTATGTTACCAGTCTTCCTAATTTCAGACATTAGAGTTTAAAGTAAAATAGAGTTTGTGGTTTCCCATAGGTTCATTGTGGTTACCTAACTTCAAATTCTCCCACATATAGTCCCCCCAAAACATTTATATTATCAACAACAGCAAACAGCAAATGACATCACCCATACCCTATGACAACAGAAGGAGGCAGTGGATATTGAAAAATGTTGATTTACATGTAAGTAAACATTATCTGGATTATAAACCAGGGTAGAGGGTCAGGGATTAAGCAGAAGAGAACAGAATACACCAGGATCCTAGTTGTAGTAGAATAGTGATTAAGGTTTGCCCCCAGGAGGGAAGGGTTGTGTCTTGAAGAATACCACGAAAAAGATTTAAAACCCAGTAGATGGGAGCACTGACAATAGGGAGTCAAAAGAGACCTTCTTAGAAAGTGCACAGGACCAGCAGAGGCCCTGAGGAAGGCACTGCTTCTGGGAAGAGCATGACAGCTTTGTTGTGAAAATGCTTCCCAGACTGAGGCTTGGTGGTGATGAGAAAGAAGGAAGCATCTGATGATAATGCCTTTATAGAAACAAAATATCATCAAAGAATCGGAGGAAGAAAGATTATCCCCAAAATGCACCCTTTATTAAAGAATTTGTGCTCCACAGACAATAAGTGCTCTTGAATTAAGAAACCAAGAAGGGGTGCCTGGGTGGCTCAGTTGGTTAAGCGTCTGACTATGGCTCAGGTCATGATCTTGGGATCCTGGGATCGAGCTCCATGTCAGGCTCCCTGCTCAGCAGGGAGTCTGCTTCTCCCTCTCCCTCTGCCACTCCCCCGACTTGGGGAAACCATGTATGCCACATCTTCCTTGGCCCAAACCCAGCTTCCTCAGTCTAGAGAATGACCTTTTATTTCTTGTCCTGGAAAACCCAGTGCAGCTAATACTGAACAAATAAACAAAATTCTCAACATATATACGAAGTAACTTTAAAAATAAAACAGAAAATAAGAATGAAAATCTTTCGGTATATAAAAACACCAAAAATAGTTAGGATGGAAAAGAAAAAACTGTAAGGCAACACTACCACATACAATTCACTAATTCATATAAATGATATTAATAGTAGTTGAAAAAATACCATTAACTAAAATTCCAAAATGGAGGGTAGATATGGACAAACAGTAAGACAATGTCAAACAGGGCTTAATCAAATGAGGGGGAAAGAGAAGAGACATTAATCTTGAAATTAAGATTGAGTTATACCCTGACTGAGAACACAGTTAAGGTAGGTAAGAGATTTTTTAAAAATTGAAATAATTTAGAAAACCAAAGAAAAAAAAAGCAAAGTGGATTAGAGTGAAATTGTTAGTTTTGGAATTTAGACAATAAAGATCTAATGTACATATGACTAAAGAAAGAAGAAAAGCAAAAGAATGGAGTGGAAATAATAATAATAATAGTATAAATTACGCATATACCTTTTTATAAAATTAAAGAACTCCATATTGGAAAGGCCCACAGTGTGTCTGGCAAACCTGATACATAATGGTCAACTCCAAGGCATATCCCAGTAAAATGATTAAACTGTAAAGATAAAGAAAAAAATAAATCTCTTGGTTTCCAGGTAAAATACCAAATTACTTACAAAGGAAAGAAATCAGGAAGTATAAGACTTTTAGACAGTAAATAAAATAAAAATTTTCAAGAATTCATGCAAAAAAGTATGAGCTAAGGTTTTTATATCCAGCCAAATTTTCCTTTAATGTCAAGCATATAGAAAAATAGAGTTAAGCATGTAAGATAGGAGATAATATTTTGCTCATGAGCCCTTATGAGAAAACTACTAAAGGATGAGTTTATCTAATGAGAAGATTGGGGAAATTTCAACTGAAGAATTGTGTTAAGGATTGATTATACCTAACTGTAAATGTAATATTAAAGTGAGATCTAGATGAAGCTGGAAGAATAATATATATATGTTATACGCTCAGATAACATACAAATAATAGAACAAAAAAAGGGGGGAAGAGAGAAAAAGTGAGAAGGGAAAGAACAAGTGGAAAGAAGTATGAATTATTTCATTGCCTCGGAGGTACTAAATAAGAGTCAAAGTATATTACTTAAAGCTGATAAATCAAACAATAAACAACCATGAAAAAAGAACTGTCATTATTTATAGGTATTAATATAGAGAAAACTATTAGAACATGAATACAAGTCTTTCTGAATAGCAAAAGAAATATAAAAACACAATCATTAACAGAGCACACAATGTAAGACATATAGTAATTACAGCAATGCATGCAGAACATATAATTTAAACTATTTGACTTAGCTGAAACAAAACACATTTGATGAATCACTAATTTAAATGCAAATGGGCTTTAATCTATTCATTAAAAGAAACACATTTTTAGATTGGCTTACACAAAAATTCTAATTTTATGCTATATTCAAGAGATGCACTTTGATTTGATGTATCAGTTTTTTTGTTTAGTGTGTTCATGAATTATATATTTCCATTTTTTTACTTTCAATCTTTCTTTGTTCTTAAAGTGTGTTCTTTATAAGCAGAATATAGTTGGGTTTTTTTTAACCTAGTCTGACAGATTTTTTTCATTTATTTACAACACTTAGTCTATGTTTATATAATATAATTATGATATCTGAGGGGTTAAACTTATCATGATATTTTTTTATTTGTCCCATATTTTCTTTTCTTAACTTATACTTTGTTTTGTTTTTCTGTTTTCTCCTTTCTTGTCTTCTTTTGGATTACTCAGGTTTTTTAAAATCATTCCACTTTTCCTCCATCCACTTATTAGCTAGTAGGTTACATATATTTAAATTGTTTTTAAAATGATTATCCTAAGGCCTAGATATTTTTATATATATCCAATTATTCATGTATTTTATTTTTAAAATTTTATTTTATTACGTTATGGTAATCACTACACATCATTAGTTTTTGATGTAGTGTTCCATGATTCATTGTGTGCATATAACACCCAGTGCTCCATGCAGAACGTGTCCTCTTTAATACCCATCACCAGGCTAACCCATCCCCCATGCCCCTCCCCTCTAGAACTCTCAGTTTGTCTCTCAGAGTCCGTAGTCTCTCATGGTTCATCTCACCCTCCAATTTCCCCCCCTTCATTTTTCCCTTCCTACTATCTTCTTCTTTTTTTTTTTTCTAACATATAATGTATTATTTGTTTCAGAAGTACAGGTCTGTGATTCATCGGTCTTACACAATTCACAGCACTCACCATAGCACACACCCTCCCCAATGTCTATCATCCAGCCACCCCATCCCTCCCACCCCCCACCACTCCAGCAACCCTCAGTTTGTTTCCTGAGATTAAGAATTCCTCGTATCAGTGAGATCATATGATACATGTGTTTCTCTGATTGACTTATTTCACTTAGCATAATACCCTCTAGTTCCATCCACATGGTTGCAAATGGCAAGATTTTGTGTTTTTTTATGGCTGCATAATATTCCATTATATATATATATGGAATATATATATACCACATCTTCTTTATCCATTCATCTGTTGATGGACATCTTGGCTCTTTCCACAGTTTGGCTATTGTGGACATTGCTGCTATAAACATTGGGGTGCACGTACCCCTTCGGATCACTACATTTGTATCTTTGGGGTAAATACCCAGTAGTGCAATTGCGGGGTCACACAGTAGCTCTATTTTCAACTTTTTGAGGAACCTCCATACTGTTTTCCAGAGTGGCTGCACCAGCTTGCATTCCCACCAACAGTGTAGGAGGGTTCCCCTTTCTCTGCATCCTCCTCAACATCTGTCATTTCCTGACTTGTTAATTTTAGCCATTCTGACTGGTGTGAGGTGAAACTTCACAATAATTACTTTTGTTGTTTTAAACAGTGAATGTTCCTGCATATTTAAGCACATATATATTGTTTCCAGTGCTCTTCATTCTTTCTCTATGTATATGGTTTCAACTGGGATCATGTCCATTCTACCTGAAGAACAAATTGTAGTATTTATTGTATTGCATTTCTTCTTTGAAAATATTAAATTAAATTAAATCTGTGGCTTGATGGCTGTCATTTTTGGAAAATTCTCTACCAATATCTCTTTTAAAAAATTTTTTTTTTCTGTTCTAGTCTCTCCTCTTTTTCTGGGATGTAAAATATAGGCAGGTAGATCTTTCTACCATTTTCCATTGGCCTCTTTTCTATATTTTCTGGTTTTTTCCCTCTGCTCTTAAATCTGAAGGTTTCTTACCAATTTATTTTACACTTCACTAACCTTTTCTACTCTGTCTAATCTGTTATATACCCTATAGCAAATTTTTAATTTAAGTAATCATATTTATTTCTGGGATTTCAATTTGATTTTAAAAAATAGGATCTAGTTTTCTAATTAAATACCTATCTTTTTACCTATTGGCTTGAAAATACTAATCATAGTTATTTTTTAAATTGAAATAATTCATATAACATAAAAATCACCAACTGAAAGTGTACAATTCAATGTTTGTTAGTATTCTGGCTATGTTGTCCAAACATCACCAGTGTCTAATTCCAAGTTAAATATTCCAATTCCATTCTCAAAAGAAACTCCATCCCTACTAGCATTCATCCTAATTTTCCTGGCCTTTCCCCTCTCAACCACTAATCTACCCTGTGTCTATGGATTTGCCTATTCTAGATATTTCATAAAAGTGACTCATATGATACCTGTCTTTTTGTGTCTCAGGTTTCTTGCATGTTGTAGAATGTTCCTTTTTAAGGCCAAATGATATTGCATTTTAATGAATATACCCCTTTTGTTTATTCATCAGTTATTGGATATTTTTATTACCATTTTTTCACTATTACAAATAATGCTACTGTGAACATTCATGGACACATTTTATGTGAACCTATGTTTTCGATTCCCTTGGGGATGTACCTACGTGTGGAATTATTGGGTCTTACGGTAATGCTGTGCTTAAGTTTTTGAGGAATGCCCAAACTTTTCAACAGTGACTACACCATTTTACATTCCTACCAGCAATATACTAGAGTTGCTGTTTCTGCACATCTGCATCCACTTGCTACTGGATTTCCTTTTGATTATAGCCTTCCTCACGGGTGTACAATGCTACCTCTTTGTGGTTTGGTTTGTATTTACATAATAGCTAAAGATATTGACCATTTTTTCATGTGTTTATTGGCTATTTGCATATATTTTTTGGAGAATTGACTATTCAAATCAATTGCCCATTTTTAAATTGGATGATTTATCTTTACTTGTTCACTTGTATTCCCTTTTATTTCTGTTCTTCAGAGTGGGTAATCTCAACTGACCTATCTTCAGGTTCACGGATGCATTTTTCTGCCTGCTCAAACCTTTTGTTGAGCCCCTCAAGTAAATTTTCATTTCAGTTTTACTTTCCAACTCCAGAGTTTCTATTTGGTTACTCTTTATAGTTTCTACCTCATTATTGATATTCTTTCTTTAGAGAGTGTTTTCACACTTTCCTTGAGTTCTTTAGGATTCCTTTAGTTCTTTATTTCTTTGGGTTTCTTAAGTTCTTTGGACATATTTAAAATAGCTGATTTAAAGTTGTTTTTTTTTTTTTTCCCTAGAAAATTCAGTGTCTGGGCTTCCTCAGAAATAAAATGTTATTGATTGTTCCTTTCCTATGTATAAGCCATACTTTCTTGTTTCTTTGCATGTCCCATAATTTTTTGCTGAAAACTGGACATTTTTAATGTTATAAATGTGGCAACTCTGGAAATAAAATGCCCTTCCCTCACCTGGTTTGCTATACTTGTGCTTATAATAGTTGTTGTTTATTTGTTTGATGAATTTTCTAAACTAATTCTCTAAAATATTTATTCTTTGTTGTGTATGACTCCTGTATCTGTCCCATTAGCTTAGTAGTCAGGTAATGATTAGATTAAAATTTCCTTAAATGCCTGGAGCCAAAACACTTCCCAATCTCTATGAAAGGCTGTGTGTGTGCATGGGGAGTTTACAACTCTGCCTTCACCTTCACTTCCTACTTCCTTAACTTCAAGGTCAGCCAGGGGTAAAAGCTTAGGGACAGTTCAGGTTTTCCTGAGTATAGCCCTGAGTATGTATGTGTCCTTCTAGAACATGACTTTAAGAATATGTCAGAGCTTTTCAAAGACCCATGTGTTTTGCACCAGCCTTTTCTCCCAAGTTTTTTGGTTAGTCTATTGTTTGCCCTACTAATATTTATCACCTTAGACAGCAACAGCTAAAATATTTGCCTGTAAATGACCCCCAACTAGCAGCCTTAGCGCTGGGCTAGTTTTAGTCAGGTGAAATAAAGATAAGCCTTTTGAGTCAATCTGCCAGGGAGCCATCAGGCCTACCAAAACAAATTATAATTCTTTGTAAATCAAGTCCATCCTGATCTTTCCAGTATTGAGAATCTGGGCTGTTGTTTTTAAAGCTACTCCTGAGCTGAGAAAGGGGACATGGGATTGGGGAAATTTAAAATGCTACAGAGCTCATTGTGCTTACTAACATTCAACCATTTTTCTTGAATAAATGCCCTCCAGGCCAGCAAGCTTTTGGTTAATTTCCAAAGTTCTTAAAAATTTGATTCTGACAGTTTGGGCCAATTTTTAAATTTGCTTTTATGGAGGAGTAAACTTTCAGAATTACTTACTCCACCATTTTCATGACATAATTCTAATCATAATTATTTAAAGTCTATATGTTATATCTCCATTCAGCAATTTAAAAAAGCCTACAAATTCTTCAGCACTCCTCTTGTTGTGAGGCAGGATCTATGTCCTTTCTCCTTGAATCTGCACAGCTTTTATATTTACTTGAGCCAAAAAGCACACGTAAGTGATACCATGTAATTTCCAATGATGTGTTATAAAAGGCCTTACAGCTTCTGCTTGACTCTTTGGGGATGATTATACTGAGGGGAACCAGTTCCCAAATAAGAAGTCCAACTACATTGAAACCACAATGCTAGAGAGGCTATCCTTTGTTGCCCCCATTTAGCCCAAGCTGATTTCCCAGCCAATAGTTAGCATCAACTGCCAGACATATGAAAAGTCACCTTGGATATACAGCCCAGTAAAGCCTGCAGATGGCTACAGCCCTAACCAACATCTAACTGCAACTATATGAAAAACCCCACGTAAAAACTGCCAACCTCTTCCCAAATTCTTGATCCTCAAAATCATCAGTATGTTTGACACCACCAAGTTTTGGGATACCATGCTATACAAAAGTAACTTTCACACTATGATATCTAGATCATCTGTAGGCCTGTTTTTATTGCCTATTTTTTCTCTTGCTTTTCATTTTGGTCATGTTTGCAACATGCTGTGTAATTTTTTATTGGAAGACAGACATTGAGGAGACAAGATGGTGGTGGAGTAGGAGGACCCTAGGCTCACCTGATCCCACAAATACAACTAGATAACTATCAAATCATCCTAAATACCTCAGAAATTGACCTGAAGACTGGCAGAACAAATTCCACAACTAAAAGTAGAGAAGAGGCCACAGAGAAGAAAGTAGGAAGTATGGAGACACAATTTGGGAGACAGACAGATTGTGGCCACATGGTGGGGAGAGAGCTTCAGTTTCAGAGAAGGACAAGAGACAGACTAATACACAGGGAGCAGCACATAGGGAAGATGATTTGCCATAGCAATTGGTTTGGAAAGCAAGAGGGGCCAAATTCTGTGAATTCTTGCAACCAGCGAAGATTAAAGCCTAGAGTTTTAAAGGTTAGTGGGCTTGGCTCAGGGACAGCCTGGAGGGCACTGGGGAGGGCACTGAGGGAAGTTTATAACAATACCACAAGAATCAAGAAAAATCTCAGATAAACCACTTAATATTACAACTAAAGGAGCTAGGAAAAAAAGGAAATACAACAAATGAAACCCCAAACCAGCAGAAGGAAGGAAATAATAGTAACTAGAGCAGAAATAAGTGAAATAGAAACTTAAAAAAAACATTAGAACAGATAAATGAAACCAGGAGCTGCTTCTTCAAAAAGATAAAAAAATTCATAGACCGCTAGCTAGACTCATCAAAAAACAAAGAGAAAGGACACAAATAAATAAAGTTACAAATGAAAGAGGAGCAATAACAACCAAAACCACAAATATCCAAACAATTCTAAGAGAATATTATGAAAAACTATACGCCAACAAATTGGACAACCTTGAAGGAATGGATAAATTCCTAGAAACATATAACCCACCAAAACTGAAGCAAGAAGAAAGAGAAAATTTGAACAGATCCATTACCAGCAAGGAGATTGAATCAGTAATAAAAACAACAACAACAACAACAACAAACTCCCAAGGAACAAAAGTCCAGAACCAGATGTCTTTACAGGCAAATTCTACCAAACATTTAAAGAAGAGCTAATACTTATTCTTCTCAAACTATTCCAAAAAACAGAAGAGGAAGGAAAACTTCCAAATTCATTCTATGAGGCCATCATTACCCTGATACAGAACTGATAAAGACACCTCAGAAAAAGAGAACTACAGACCAATATCTCTGATGAATACAGATGCAAAAATTCTCAACAAAATACTAACAAACAGAATCCAACAATATATTAAAAAAACATTCACCACAATCAAGTGGGATTTATTACTGGGTTGCAAGGTGGTTCAATATTTGCAAATCAACCAATGTGATACATTACATCAATAAGGAAAGGATAATAACTATATGATCATTTCAATAGATGCAGAAAAAGCATTTGATAAAGTACAACAGGCATTCATGATAAAAACCCTCAACAAGGTAGGCTTAGAGGGAACATACCTCAACATAATGAAGGCCACATGTGAAAAACTCATATCGAACATCATACTCAATGAGAAAAACCTGGCAGCTTTCCCCCAAAGACAGGAACAAGACAAGACTGTCCACTCTTACCACTTTTATTCAGTGTGGTCCTGGAACTCCTGGCCATGGAAATTAGACAACAAAAAGAAATAAAAGGCATCCAAATTGGCAAGGAAGAAGTAAAACTTTCACTATTTGCAGATGACATGATACTCTATACAGAAAATATAGAAATATATAGAATATATAGAAATATATAGAAAATATATAGAAAATGCTGAAGACTCCACCAAAAAACTACTAGAATTGATAAATGAATTCATTAAAGTCACAAGAAACAAAATCAATGTGCAGATACCTCTTGCATCTCTATACACTAATAATGAAGCTGCAGAAAAAGAAATTTTTTTAAAAATCCCATTTACAATTGCACCAAAAAATAATAAAATACCTAAGGAATAAACCTAACCAAAGAGGTGAAAGTCCTGTATTCTGAAAGCTATAAAACACTTATGAAAGGGGTGCCTGGGTGGTTTAGTCGTTAAGCGTCTGCCCTTGGCTCAGGTCACAATCCCAGGGTCCTGGGATCGAGACCTGCATCAGGCTCCCTGCTCAGCAGAGAGCCTGCTTCTCCCTCTCCACTCCCCCTACTTGTGTTCCCTCTCTCACTGTGTCTCTCTCTGTCAAATAAATAAATAAATAAATCTTAAAAAAAACCACAAACATTTATGAAAGAAATTGAAGATGACACAACAAAATGGAAAGACATTCCATGCTCATGGATTGGAAGAACAAATATTGTTAAAATGTATATACCACCCAAAGCAATCTATATATTTAATGCAATCCCTATCAAAACACCAAGAGTCATTTTCACAGAACTAGAACAAAAAATCCTAAAATTTATATGAAACCACAAAAGACCCCGAATTGCCAAGCAATTTTGCAAAAGAAAAACAAAGACAGAAGCATCACAATTCCAGACTTCGAGCTATATTACAAAGCTGTAGTAATCAAAACAGTATAATACTGGCACAAAAATAGAAATATAGATCAGTGAAACAGAATAGAAAACCCAGAAATAAGCCCACAATTATATGGTCAAATAATCTTTGACAGAGCAAGAAAGAATATCCAATGGAGAAAAGAGTGTCTTTTCAAAAAATGGTGTTGGGAAAACTGGTCAGCTACATGTAAAAGAATGAAACTGGACCACTTCCTTACACTTTGCACAGCAAAGGAAACAATCAACAAAACTAAAAGGCAGCCTATGGAATGGGAGAAGATATTTGCAAATGACATAATGATAAAAGGTTAGTATCCAAAATAAATAAAGAACTGATACAACTCAACACCCAAAAAACAAATAATCCAATTAAAAATGGGCAGAAGACATGAACAGTCATTTCTCCAAAGAAGACATACAAATGGCCAACATGAAAAGACATTCAACATCACTTATCATCAGAGAAATTCAAATCAAAACTACAATAAGATATTACCTCACACCAGTCAGAATGGCTAAAATCAACAACACAAGAAACAACAAGTGTTGGCAAGGATGTGGAGAAAAAGGAACCTTCATGCACTGTTGGTGGGAATGCAAACTGGTACAGCCACTGTAGAAAACAGTACAGAGGTTCCTCAAAAAATTAAAAATAGAATTACCCTAAGATCCATTAATCACCATACTGGGTATTTACCCAAAGAATACAAAAACACTAATTCAAAGGTATACATGCATCCTTATGTTTATAGCGGCATTATCTACAATAGCCAAATTATAGAAGTGGCCCAAGTATCCATTGATAGATGAATGGATAAAGAAGAGGTGATTTTATGTATATAATGGAATGGAATATTATTCAACCATAAAAAAGAACAAAATCTTGCCATTTGCATTGCCATGGATGGAGCTAGAGAGTATAATGCTAAGTGAAATAAGTCAGTCTGAGAACTACAAATGCCATATGATTCACTTACATGTGGAATTTATGAAACAAAACAAATGATTAAAGGGGAAAAAAGAAAGAGAGAGAAACCAAGAAACAGACTCTTACCTATTGTGAACAAACTGATGGTTACCAGAGGCGAGGTCAGTGGGGGATGGGTAAAGTAGGCGACGGGGATTAAGGAGTGCACTACATTGTAATCAGCACCAGGTGATGTATGGAATTGGTGAATTGCTCTATTGTACACCTGAAACTAATATAACACTGTATGTCAACTATACTGAAATTTAAAAAATTTTTTAAGTTAAAAAAGGAAAGAAAGGCAAACATCGTATATAAGAAGTTGTGGAAGCACTGGGTGGTGCTACCTTCTTCCAAAGAGTATTTAATGCTATTTTGGCAACCCTATAACACACTGGTTGATCTTCTTGATCCAGCTGATGGTAGTTTATTTCTGACTTACTCTTATTCTTATGGCCTAGTCCTGGGATGTTAACTTCCTTGGCAGATTCACTTTTTTTCTTGATAAATTTCTCTTAGCTTTTTAGCCTCTTGTCACTGCTTCAGCTTGGTTTCTTAGAGAACTGTTCCACACATGCATAACTCTGGAGTCAACAAATGCAGCCGAAGTGTTCCTCAAGGGGAAAATTGTGTGCAGTATATCAGGTTCACACCTGTGTGTTATCCTTTTCCTCTGGAATCTTGTTCCTGAAGTCCTGGTTACTTTGGATATTCTCTGAAGTTTTCAAATACTTGTCCTTTTCATTTATTTTTTTATTCTAGCTTTTACAGTTGTTTTTAGTGGGCCAATTGGTTTGATACCAGTTTCTCCATCAAATTCATAGTAGAAGTCTATCCTGTTGTACTTTTTTCTCCATAATACGTTACATGCACTGCATTTACTTGTTCATTCATTCAATGTCTCCTTAATGTAGTGCCTTGAGAGCAGAACTGAGTTTTGCTCATTGTGAAGTCCCAAAGCCTAGAAAAATGGCTAGCATAAAGAAGGCATCCGGTAAATATGTTTGAAGGGAGGAAAGAAATCAATAGGCTTGATTCTCTCACCCAGGTACACACCTGGGAAACTTGGTTTAAGGACTTCTGTTTATCCTCTTTGATCAATATATTTTAAACTTCTCCTACACCCCCACTCTACACATCCAATTAGCTACCAATTCTGATGATAATTCCATATTCTTAATATCTTTCCAATATGCCCTTCTTTCTTCATCCTGGCTACATGAGTTTGGGAGTGTCATTATCCCTTACCTGGTTACTACATAAGTCTGTTAATTAATGCCTTACCTCTAGTTTTCCTTCCCTTCATTATATCTTTCCCTTACATAGTGTTTTCAGTATTTTTCTCAAATATAAATCTTATTGTATTTCAGGGCTTTAAAAATGTTTAAAAATAGCAATGGCTCAACATAGTCTACAAGAGTAAATGCCAAACTTTTAGTTTCATAAAATACAAGGAACTTCAAAATGTCTTGCAATGACGAAACAAGGACTTTTTAACAAACCTCGAAATCACCGGAATGTTCATACTAAAGTGTCTGAAACTCCCAGATCAGAAGCATATCACCATGATTTTATGCATAACTCTTGATAGCCCAAAATGACTCAGAGGAGTGAGGATTAGACTGAATATATTAAGGATTAGACTAAAGAAGAAAGTGGGATGTAAATATTCTATATAAATTTATGCTGTGGTTGGTTGGCAAGCAGTGGCATTCATATCTACTTTTTAATACATCTGAAAAGACTTTCATTACATTACATTAAAGTGATAGGACTTCTTATACTTCATGGACTATTAGAATTAAGGAGTTAAGGGCGCCTGGGTGGCTCAGTTGGTTAAGCAACTGCCTTCGGCTCAGGTCATGATCCTGGAGTCCCGGGATCGTGTCCCGCATCGGGCTCCCTGCTCGGCAGGGAGTCTGCTTCTCCCTCTGACCCTCCCGACCCTCCCCCCTCTCATGTGCTCTCTCTCTCAGTCTCTCTCTCTCAAATAAATAAATAAAATCTTTAAAAAAAAAAAAAGAATTAAGGAGTTAAAATCATATTGCTATTATTTTATTTCTTGAATACTTACCGAGTGCCTGCTCTGTGTCAATGGCAATCTAATTCTTCATGACATAAATATGTATAAGATAGAGTTTTTCTCTCTCTCTCAGAGGGCACAGAGTGTAGTAATTCCACCTAATTGATTAACTGAAGCAAACACTGTGTTGTGATTATTTTCTATTTCATTTTTTTAAATATTTTATTCATTTATTTGACAGAGAGAGAGAGAGCGAGAGCAGGAACACAAGCAGGGGGAGTGGGAGAGGGAGAAGCAAGCTTCCTGTGAACAGGGAGCCCGATGCGGGGCTCGATCCCAGGACCCTGAAATCATGACCTGAGCCAAAGGCAGACGCTTAATGATTGAGCCACCCAGGTGCCCCTCTATTTCATTTTTAACTTAAAAGGTTATTTATTTGAAATACACAAAATGTTTAAGATCCCCTAATGAAGTATTCCTTCATCTGTCATTGGTTTTCACACTTAATTGGTGGTGTATTTAACACTTTCTATATCATTACCCAAACTTATAGGAAACCATAATGTAAGTCAAACTTTCCATGGAGACTACAGGGGGCAAAAGACAACAAGATTTGGGAAACTGCTCTGAAGGGCAAGGTAGAAGAAAAAGATTAGCAAAAGAGACTTCTAACGAGTCAGAATATTAAAAAGGAAAAAGGAAAGGGATGTAAATGTGTGAAGCCTCAGTTTCCTTGTCTGCAGAATAGAAATATATATTTAACTTGTACGATCACTGGCATGGTGCCTGATGTTTAGTAAATTCTCCTAAATATTGCTGTTTTTGTTTCACCTAAAACTCTAATTTTGTGCTCAAGCAACCAAAATCTATAACTAGACCATAAGCCAAATTCCTTATCATCAATAGTACTTAAGATACCTGCTCTTTGAATCACTGCTTATCTTCACTTAAATAGAAAAATGAAAACTTGGAAATGATACATAGGCTAAAAATTTGCAACTTAACAGATGATTTGTCCCATTGTAGTTTCACTAAGGAGACATAATTCAGATAAAGAGTCCCTCCCATTTTTTTTTCAAAAATGTTCCCTCAGTTGTTGAAATCATGAGTTATTGTGAGTGGCATGAGAATCATAATGAAACACTCTGGGTCTAATCAAAATGAATAGTACAAAATGTAAGAAGGAGAAGCATTAGGGTCAGGGAACTATTTCATATCTATTTACTTTGCGACATTTTGTTTTATGTGGGAAGTTTCACAGGTTTTGCTCTTACCTAAGGGGTGATGTAGAATGTCTAATGATACCCATTATCACTTTTGTCAAGGCCACTGTGACTTACAGATTCTTTATGCTAATTGGGATTATGCTTCTGGCATATTTAGAAACCCACTACAATTTTTTTAAACATTTAAGTCAAGTGATTTGAGAAAAACTAAGCATAAGGCTTCAGGTGGTAGAGGTATTTCAGGAATGACAGTGCCAAAGAAAAAATAATTAGCAAACCCTTTCATGATAGCTAATTTTCACTGGGCCATGTGCAATCTATTTTTGAACCACCAGATGCCCCCTTCAATGTAGTCTTATTTTTATTTACATAGCAAAGTTATTTCTAAAGTTGACAGAGATCTGTCAATTTGTTCTAATTTTGTTGAGAGAAAATTTGCCAGTATCACATGATAACATCCTCTGCCCCATGTACCCAAGCCTCATACTTTGTGAGGTGAGTTGCTCTAACATGAAGGTTGGAAATAGCAAGCCTCCCCCACAAGCCCATGAGGGAAAGGCTTTGCTATTCCGCTCATTTTGAGATCTTATCATCACCCACTGGCTAATTAAAACTTGAGCAGACTTATTCAGTTTGGTAAAATATTTCCAGCCAGTGCAATCAATGAAGTTTTTCCAAAGCTACTTACTAAATAAGCGTTTTTCCTAAATTTTAGATTTTCGGTGGACTGTTGGCAAGTTGGTTAAACAACTCTGACAAAGAATTTCCTCTAAGCTTTGATGTCTGAGTATATTATTTCTAGAGAGGGCAGAAAAAAATTCTGTTAACTCAATAGAACAAGAAATTGGTTTTTATTACAAAGTTATTTTAATGATTAGTTATACCATAATGGTTACATGAACAAAGCCAATGAACATATAAAAGGGAACTTGATTCCATTGTAACCAGGAAAATGCAAATTAAAATTGAATGAGGTAATATTTTACACCCGACAGAATGACAAAAATAAAAACGATAGACAACACAAGCATTAACGAGGATGAAAAAAAAACCCAGCACCACTGGTGGGAGTGTAAGTTGGTACATCTACTAAAGGTGAACAAACACATACCTTATCAATCCAGTTTCACTCCTAGGCATTTACTCAGCAGAAGTGTTACGTACACTTACCAAAAGACACACACAAAAAGGATCATAGCACTGTAACCTCTAATTGTTTGGGTGATTCTTTCCCTGACATTGGGCATGCTTTGTTATAAGCACATGCTGATTAGTAGGCAGTTGAATATTCTTTGGGGAACTCTCTGCAAATCTGTAGCTTTCTCTATCAGTTCTTTCCTTCCCTGTACTTTGTCCCATTAACTCTAGCTGCCCTGTTCTGCCTGGACGCTCAGCTCCACCTTCACCACTTGGGTAATCTGATAGGCTCTGTCCTGGTTTCCCCTCTGTGCACCATGACCTGGAAACTCTCTAAGGTTGTAGGCTGGAGCATTAATAGAGACACATCATTTGTTTTCCATCTCTCAGGAATCATTTCCCAATATCTTCAAAACTGTTGTTTCTATACTTTGCCCATTTTTTAAAAATCAGGCAGTTAGGTAAATCCAGTTCCTGTTGCTCCATCTTATCCAGGAGCTAACATCCTTAGGAATGCCATATTTACTGGAAAGAATGACAGAGGGCCAGCCTTTGTTTCTTCAGGATTGGGCATTTGGCAGATTATTTTCTCTGCAATCAACCAAGTAAGGCTGTCACTTCCAACAAAACAACTGATAACATTTGTTATCAATGGTAAAATTCATGCTTTCGAGAAAAATTTAGAATTGTAGAAAAAATGTCTGCCACCATTAGCTTGTTAGCCTCTGAAATACATAACCATAAACACTTCTCTGATGAAAGCAATGGCAATCCTATCATATGTGATTTTTTTTAACATTGTATAATGAAAGTAGTCAACACGGAAAAGGTTACATTACTTGCTGCACTAATAATTTCGAAATGACCAATGCATATCACAAAATCATGCATGGGTACAACATCTATTTTAAGTACAAGATAGACCAAGGGATTTTAAGGTAATTTTATTGATACAATTTCAGATTCTGCACTGCAACTAAGTTTTAAGAAATTATCACTTCTTGAGTTCTGGTATTGTATCAAAGATGAATATGCACAGTAATTTGAAAAGGTTTTTATAATAATCCCCCCATTTCCAAATATAGGCCTCTATGTGCCCAGATTTTCTTTATTTTCCCAATTAAAAATGTGCTGCTACAGACAATATACTACTTTTGAGATTGCAAATAAATTCTTAGGCATGTAAGCGATTTCTGAGACCAAACATTGGTATAGAAAACCACAGGCCAGAAGATTCCTTTGCAATTCCCTTTATTGTTTTCTCACTTGAAATTTTCTTCTTAATCTGCTTCCTGTGTTAGGCCCACCCTTGGTTCTTCTCTAGTCTGCTCCTTTCATTAACACCCCAGCTCATTAACAGAGTCCTGCCTTGATGCCCCTCAGGATTAAGGATTTCTCTATATTCCACTCTTCAAATCCAGGCATCGGCTGCCAGAACGACTTTGTGCAACAGTGGGCTTACCTGATCTCTGCCCATTGGCCCCTAAGAGCTACACTGTGGACTCCATAGCACTGTGTTTCTTCTCTTTACTTGCTGCATGACCTGTGCTAACCAGAGCATCTTTAAGGGCACTTTCAGCCCTGTTTTCTCACTGCCTGCTGTAAATCTGTCTGCCTCTTTCTGAATTTCAGATGCTTTTTCCTGCTTTCCGAAAGAGATGAACTCCACATTGTGATAGATAAAAATAATCGTAGGGAGGGAGTTAAGATGGCAGAGTAGTCGGAAGACTCTATGCTTGCCTCATCCCTCAAACACAGCTAGATAAATATCAAATCATTCTGAAAACCCAGGAAATCGATCTGAGGATTGAGAGAACAAACCGCACAATTAGAGGGAGAAACGAGGCCACATCATGGAAGGTAAGAGGCACGGAGCTGTGCTTTGGGGGAGAAAAGAATCCCTGGTGCTGTGGAGGGGAGGGAGCCATGATCAGAGTGAGAGGGAAGACAGGGAGAGCAGGGCGCAAAACCATTGACGGGGAAAACAAGAGGGGCTGATAATTGCAAGTTTTTCCGAGCAGCGAAGCTGAAAGTCTGAAGTTTTACAAGTCTCCACCATCACTGGGTGGAGCCTGGTGGCCACAGTGGTGCTCCTGTGGACAAGATGTGGCAGAGGCCCCAGAGCAGACAGTGTGGTTTGAGGACCCCCTGAGTCACACTGGGAGAGACAGTTCCCTTTGTAGGACTACATCTGGGAGAGGTGGCCCTGCTTCTCCTAGGACAAAAGAACCAACAGGCACCATTGAGCTACCCTGTTAGCTCAGGATAGGAACAGAGGCCGTTGTTGAGGGCAGCAAACCTGGATGCCAGCTTTTTGCTGCACTTTACCATAAACTCCAAGCCCCTTCATGTTCTTGCAACTGCCCTTTTGGGACAAACCAGCACCAGCCACAGCTCAGCAAGACCCTCCCCCAGAGGATCAGTGCGGGTATGCGCCATGACAGATCCCTAACATTTGGAGTTTTAAAACCAAGTCAGCATGCTGGAGATAAAATACAGAAGCACTGTGCTGCCAGATGAGCAGACGGCTGGGACATACACAGGGTGAAGCAGGGATCTGAGGAATGCCTGGGACAAATGAAGAGAGATTGTTCACTCTCCTGTGAGGGCTTCCTGAACAGCGGTGGGTGCAAACACCCCTCTCTAGAGAGGAGACTGCAGGCTGAGGCCATTTTTACTCCCACCCATCAGCACTGATGAATTTCAGTGAGTAGCACAGTGCCCCACAGCGCATACACCAAGCTCCGCCCCATGCACTCTGCCGGTGCTTCTGAACTAGGGCAAGTGTGCCTGAGAGTCAGAGCAGCAGTGTGCCCCTCCCCCAGAAGACCCGCACAGCACACCACCACCCCACCACACCACCACACCCACCAAGTCTACTGACCATAGAATGCTACAAAGCTTCAGCTCTAGGGGAAATAGAATCTAGCCTCTTTTAACAAGCAGACCAAAACACACCTAGTTAAAACTCGCCACACAGTGGACAAGGTCCAAACATTCCCCACTGCAGGCAAGGAGAAACACTGCAGAGGACTGGCATGAGGGAAAGAGCAGCCAAAACACACAGCAGAGCGCACACGACATACACCAGAGACACTTCCTAAAGCATCAGGCTCTGGACAATATATGATCTCTTCTTAATACAGCCATTACTCTCAGGAGCAGGAAACATGACAGACTTTCCTAACACAAAGAAGACAGAGACCTAGACAAAATGCCAGGATGGAGGAATTCATCTCAAAAGA
Organism: Halichoerus grypus; assembly: GCF_964656455.1. Taxonomy (NCBI): domain Eukaryota; kingdom Metazoa; phylum Chordata; class Mammalia; order Carnivora; family Phocidae; genus Halichoerus; species Halichoerus grypus. The sequence continues at coordinate 20,293,979 of NC_135720.1, read as the reverse complement.
AAGAAAAAGAGGTCATGGCCAGGGATCTAATCAAAACAGATATAAGTAATATGCCTGAACCAGAATTTAAAACAACAACCAGGGAGTCCCTTACCACAGAGATAAAAGACCTAAAAACTAGTCAGGCCGAAATAAAAAATGCCATAACTGAGATGCAAAACCAACTGGTGTAATGACCACAGGATGGAAGAAGTAGAGAAATGAATAAGTGATATAGAAGATGAAACTATGGGCAATAATAAAGTTGAAAAGAAAAGGGAAAGAAAGATATTGGATCAGGAATGTAGACTTAGAGAACTCAGTAACTCCATAAAGCATATTAACATTCATATCATAGGAGACCCAGAAGAAGAAGAAAAAAGGGGCAGAAGGTTTATTTGAGCAAATAATAGCTCAAAACTACCCTAATCTGGCAAAGGAAACAGACATTCAATCCAGGAGGCACAGAGAACTCCCATCAAAATCAACAAAAGCAGGCCAGCACCAAGTACATATCATAGTAAAATTTGCAAAATACAGAGATAAGGAAAGAATCTTGAAAGCAGCGAGGGAAAAGAAATCCCTAACATACAAGGGAAGACAAATAAGTTGGCAGTAGATCTATCCACAGAAACTTGGCAGGCCAGAAAGCAGTGGCATGATATATTCAATGTGCCAAATGGGAAAAATATACAGCTAAGAATACTTTATCCAGTGGGGTGCCTGAGTGGCTCAGCTGGTTATGCATTTAACTCTTGGTTTTGGCTCAGGTCGGGATCTCGCAGTTGTGGGGTCAAGCCCTGCTTTAGGCTCTTCACTCAGCATGGAGTCTGCTTCAGATTCTCTCTCCCTCTCCTTCCCGCTCACTCTTTCTCTCTCTCTCTGTCTCTCTCAAATAAATAAAATCTTAAAAAAAAAAAAAAAGATTACTTTATCCAGCAAGGCTCTCATTCAGAATAGGAGAGATAAAGAGTATCCCAGACAAACAAAAACAAAAGGAGTTTATGACCTCTAAACCAGCCCTGCAACAAATATTAAAGGGGACTCTCTGAGTGGGAAATAAAGACCAAAAGCAACAAAGACTAGAAAGGAACAGAGAAAATCTCCAGAAACACCAACTTTACAGGTAATACAATGGCACTAAATTCATATCTATCAATCTGAATGCAAATGGATATAAGGAATTCTTAATCTCAGGAAACAAACTGAGGGTTGCTGGAGTGGTGGGGGGTGAGAGGGATGGTGTGGCTGGGTGATAGACATTGGGGAGGGTATGTGCTATGGGGAGCGCTGTGAATTGTGTAAGACTGTTGAATCACAGACCTGTACCTCTGAAACAAATAATACATTATATGTTAAAAAAAAAAAAAAGAAGAAGAAGAAGATAGCAGGAAGGGAAGAATGAATGGGGGGAAATCGGAGTGGGAGACGAACCATGAGAGACTATGGACTCTGAGAAACAAACTGAGGGTTCTAGAGGGGAGGGGGGTGGAGAGATGGGTTAGCTTGGTGATGGGTATTAAAGAGGGCACGTACTGCATGGAGCACTGGGTGTTATATGCAAACAATGAATCATGGAACACTACATCAAAAACTAATGATGTAATATATGGTGATTAACATAACATAATAATAAAAAAAATCTGAAAAAAAAAAAGACATAGGGTATCAGAATGGACTAAAAAAAAGAAAAAGACCAATCTATATGCTGCCTACAAGAGACTCATTTTAGACACCTGCAGATTGAAAGTGAGAGGATAGAGAACCATTTATCATGCTTAACGGATGTCAAAAGAAAGCCAGAGTAGCCATATTATATCAGACAAACTATTTTAAAACATAGACTGTAACAAGAAATGAAGAAGGACACTGTAGCATAATAAAATAGTCTATCCAACAAGAAGATCTAACAATTGTAAATACTTATGCCCCCAAATTGGGACCACCTAAATATATAAAACAATTAATAAGAAACATAAACTCTTTGATAATAATACAATAATAGTAGGGGACTTTAACACCCCACTTACATCAGCGCACAGATCATCTAAGCAAAAAATTATTAAGAAAACAATGGCTTTGAATGACACACTGGACCGATGGACTTAACAGATATATTCAGAACATTTCATCCTAAAGCATCAGAATACACATTCTTTTTGAATGTACATGGAATATTCTCCAGAATAAATCACATACTGGGTCAAAAATCAGACCTCAACAAATACAAAAGATTGAGATCATACCATGCATATTTTCAGACCACAGTGCTATGAAACTTGAAGTCAACAACAAGAAAAAATTTGGAAAAACCACAAATACATGGAGGTCAAAAAAATATCCTACTAAAGACGGGATGGGTTAGCGAGGAAATTTAAAAAAAAAAATGGAAACAAATGAAAATGAAAATATGACCATCCAAAACCATTGGGATGCAGGAAAGCAGTCATAAGAGGAAAGTATATAACAATACAGGCTTACCTCAAGAAGCAAGAAAAGTCTCAAACACACAACCTAACCTTCCTAAAGGAACTAGAAAAAGAAAAACAAATGAAGCCTAAACCCAGCAGAAGAAGGGAAATAATAAAAATTGGAGCAGAAATAAATCATATAAAAACTAAAAAAGAAAAAAACAAAGAAACACAGTAGAACAGATCAATGAAACCAGGAGCTAGTTTGAAAAAATTAATAAAATTGAAAGCCCCTAGCCAGACTTATCAAAAAGAAAAAAGACTCAAATAAACAAAATCACAAATGAGAGAGAAGTAACAATGAACACCACAGAAATACAAAGCATTATAAGAGAATATTATGAAAATTTATCAGGCAACAAATTGGGCAATCTGGAAGAAACAGCTAAATTCCTAGAAATGTATAAACTACCAAAACTGAAACAGGAAGAAATAGAAAACTTGAACAGACTCGTATCCAGCAAAGAAATTGAATCAGTAATCAAAAATCTCCCAACAAACAAAAGTCCAGGGCCACATGGCTTCCCAGGGGAATTCTATCACACATTTAAAGAAAAGTTAATGCCTATGCTTCTCAAACTATTCCAAAAAATAGACATGGAAGGAAAACTGCCAAACTCATCCTATGAGGCTAGCATTACCTTGATTCTAAAACCAAACAAAGACCCCTAAAAAGGAGAATTACAGGCCAACATCCCTGATGAACACGGATGCACAAATTCCCAACAAAATACCAGTAAATCAAATCCAACAGTACATTAAAAGAATCATTCGCCTCAATCTAGTGGGATTTATTCCTGGACTGCAAGGGTGGTTCAATATTCATAAATCAATCAATGTGATACACCATATTAATAAAAGAAAGGATGAGAACCATATGATCCTCTCAATAGATGCAGAGAAAACATTTGACAAAATACACCACCCATTCTTGACAAAAAACCCTCAACAAAGAGATAGAGGGAACATACCTCAACATCATAAAGACCATATATGAAAGACCCACAGCTAATATCATCCTCAATGGGGAAAAGCTGAGAGCTTTTTCTCTATGGTCAGCAACAAGACAGGGATGTCCACTTTCACCATTGTTATTTAACATAGTACTGGAAGTCCTAGACTCAGTCATCATAAAACAAAAAGAAATTAAAGGCATCCAAATCAGCAAGGAAGAGGTCAAACTTTCACTATTCTCAGACGTGATACTCTATGTAGAAAACCCAAAAGACTCCACCAAAAAATTGCTAGAACTGATACCCAAATTCAGCAAAGTTTCAGGATACAAAATCAATGTACAGAAATCTGTGGCATTTTACACACCAATAATAAAGCAGCAGAAAGAGAAATCAAGGAATCAATCCCATTTACAATTGCACCACAAACCATAAGACACCTAGCAATAAACCTAACCAAAAAGGTAAAAGATCTGTACTCTGAAAACTATCAAACACTGATGAAAGAAATTGAAGATGACACAAAGAAATGGAAAACACATTCCATGCTCATGGATTGGAAGAACAAATATTGTTAAAATGTCTATACAACCCAAAGCAATCTATACATATAATGCAATCTCTATCAAAATACACCAGCATTTTTCACAGAGCTAAAATAAACAATCCTAACAGTTGTATGGAATCACAAAAGACTTGAATAGCCAAAGCAATCTTGAAAAAGAAAAGCAAAGCTGGAGGCATCACAATTCCAAACTTTAAGTTATATTACAAAGCTGTAGTCATCAAGACAGTATGGTAATAACATAAAAACAGACACATAGGTCAATGGAACAGAATAGAAAAATCAGAAATGGACGCTCAACTCTATGGTCAACTAATATTCGACAAAGCTGGAAAGAGCATCCAACAGAAACAAGACAGTCTCTTCCACAACTGGTGTTGGGAAAACTGAACAGCAACATGCAGAATGAAACCAGACCACTTTCTTATACCATACACAAAAATAAATTCAAAATGGTTGAAAGACCTAAATGTGAGACAGGAAACCACCAAAATCCTATAGGAGAACACACACAGCAACCTCTTTGACATTGGCTATAGCAACTTCTTACTAGACATGTCTCCAGAGGCAAGGGAAACAAAAGCAAAAATGAACTACTGGGACTTCATCAAGATAAAAAAGCTTCTGCACAGTGAGGGGAACAATCAACAAAACTAAAAGGCAACTTTCAGCATGGGAGAATATATTTGCAAATGATGTGTCTGATAAAGGGTTAGTATCTAAAATATATAAAGAACTTAAAAAACTCAACATCCAAAAACCAAACGAACCAGTTAAAAAATGGGCAGAAGACAGGAATAGACATTTTTCCACAGAAGACATACAGAAGGCTAAGAGATACATGAAAAGATGCTCAACATCACTCATCATCAAGGAAATACAAATTAAAGCTACAGTGAGATACCACCTCACACCAGTCAGCATGGCTAAAATTAACAACACAGGAAACAACAGGTGTTGGCAAGGATGAGGAGAAAGGGGAACCCTCTTATACTGTTGATGGGAATGCAAACTGGTGCAGCCACTCTGGAAAATAGTATGGAGGTTCCTCACAAAGTTAAAAATAGGAGCACCTGGCTCCTGTTTTTAGTGGCACAGTCAGTTAAGCCTCATACTCTTGGTTTTGGCCCAGGTCATGATCTTAGGGTCATGAGATCGAGCCCTGCATGGGGCTCCCTGCTCAGCATGGAGTCTGCTTGAGATTCTCTCTCCCTCTCCCTCTGCCCCTCCCACCACCCTCTCTCTCTCTCTCTCTCAAATAAATAGAATCTTTATGTAAAAAAATTAAAAATAGAACTACCTCATGATGCAGCAATTGCACTACTAGCTATTTACCCAAAGGATACAAAAATACTGATTCAAAGGGACACATGCACCCCAGTGTTTATAGCGTGTTATTGACAATAGCCAAATTATGAAAGAATCCAAATGTCCATCAACTGATGAATGGACAAAGAAGATGTGGTATATATATATATGCAACAAAATATTACTCAGCCATCAAAAAGAATGGAATCTTGCCATTTGTGCCAACGTGGATGGAGCGAGAGTGTATTATGCTAAGTGAAACAAGTCAGTCAGAGAAAGACAAATACCATATGATTTCACTCATATGTGGAATTTAAGAAACAAAACAGATGAGCATAGGAGAAGGGGGAAAAAAGAGAGGGAAGCAAACTGTAAGAGACTTTTTTTTTTTTAAGATTTTATTTATTTATTTGAGAGAGAGAGAATGAGAGAGAGCGAGTACATGAGAGGGGGGAGGGTCAGAGGGAGAAGCAGACTCCCTGCCGAGCAGGGAGCCCGATGCGGGACTCGATCCAGGGATTCCAGGATCATGACCTGAGCCGAAGGCAGTCGCCTAACCAACTGAGCCACCCAGGCGCCCTGAGACTCTTAATTATAGAGAAAAAACTGAGGGTTAATGGAGGGATGTGGGCAGGGGATGGGCTGAATGGATGGGCATTAAGGAAGGCACCTGTGATGAGCACTGGGTGTTGTATGTAAGTGATGAATCACTAAATTCTATTCCTGAAACCAACATTACACTATATGTTCACTAACTAGAATTTAAATAAAAACTTGAAAAAAAAATTTAATACTTCCAAGGAGTGTTTGGGTTTAGAAGTATTTCTACAGAAGCATTACACATCTTTAGTGGATTCTTAATAGTAAAATATACCTTCCAATAGGAATGAGTGTGTATATACTGGGGACAGGAAGCCATCTGGGGTATGGGAAATTTCCTGATGCTCTGCAAGCCAAACACCTGTCTACTCTGCATACGTGAAATTCCTTTCTGCCTGTTCAGTTGCAATGATAGAGAGAGCTTTTATTGAACTCTTTGGCTTCAAGTAATAGGTACTCAGGACTCCCAAGCATTTTGTATATTGTAACAAATAGCTGGAAGACCATAATCTTATATTTATTCTTTAAATAGTTTTCCAAAGTCCCTTACTCTTGAAGTGCTGTCTCTAAAACTATCCATGCCATTTTCCTGCAATTTATCCCAACACCCAATTTATTACCCAGAAAAGCATAATGCTATTTCTCTGAAGTTACTCATATCAGATCATTTAGAAAAAAGTATTACCTAAGATCAATCCTTGGTGTGGGTTGAGGAAGGGAGGTGGGAGAGAAGAAAATCATCACCATTCAGAGTTTTCCATCCAGATAAATATCCCATCCCATTTTGTTCAGAAAACAAAAATTCTTACAGGTTTTTGAAAGATCCAATTGTCTACTTTTTTCCCCTAATAGATACAATGTCATGAAGTTAAAAATAAAAAAATTTAAAAGCCCTCTTGCTATTATTTCTCCCTGGTGCTCCTTGAATGTATTGCAGCTGTGCAAAGATTGGATTAAGATGGGTAGGATTTCCTGAGGAAATAATTTTCTTTTTCACTTTATCATTGTTAGTGTCTCCCTCATCAATTTGAGAGTCTGGCAATCTTGGGATAGCAGGTCAAAAAGTATTTAATTCATGAGTACTTTTCCCTTGGCATACGACTCCATGGTCATTAGCTAACACAAAGTAAAATAATGATAAACCAAGTACACCATCATGTTTTACCGGGTATTTTGTTCCATCATTCAGTTTGAAGAGAATGACTCCCATCTGTTTCAGAGCTTCCATGGTGGTACAAGGTGTGGGAGAGAACAGATAAAACTCAGGATGTTTCCAAGGTAAAGAATCTAATAAACGATTGGATCCTGAAAGGGCTACACTCTAGTAAATAAGTGAGAATTAGAATCAGACACAAAATAAACCTTGGCATGTAAAGGGATCCTGAAAATGTTTTCCTATCTCAGGTCCAGGGCCAAGTGTAGGGGAAAAATCCTTCTTTGAATTTTTGTAATCCCAGACTGACCCTTGTAGTGCATTTGAGATCTGATTTTACACTACCAGGCTGACTCAAAAATTCCTCCTAGAGTTTAATTTAAAGTGGTGCCAAGCAACTGGCAAAATCAAATGCAGATCTCTGTAGGAGTTCAACTTCAACCTGGGTCTCAAAGAAAAATGAGCTGCTCGCTACCCAAACTCACAAAACAGGAAAGGAAATAAAGAAATACAGTTGGGAACTACCAGAAACAACAATCACCAGAGGAAAAAAATCAGCATTAATTCAGATAATGAAAATATCAGACACAATATCTAATAGCAATGTTTACTAAGAGAGAAATTTGTAAATATGATCAAGGAATAAGCAAATATGTGGAGGAGCCAAAAGTTTCAAGAAATAAAATAGTAGGGGCGCCTGGGTGGCTCAGTCGTTAAGCGTCTGCCTTCGGCTCAGGTCATGATCCCAGGGTCCTGGGATCGAGCCCCACATCGGGCTCCCTGCTCAGCGGGAGGCCTGCTTCTCCCTCTCCCACTCCCCCTGCTTGTGTTCCCTCTCTCACTGTGTCTCTCTCTGTCAAATAAATAAAATATTTTAAAAAAAAAAAAAAGAAATAAAATAGTAAATACTAAAATAAAACATTAAAGAGAAAATTAAGTAGCCAATTAAATACACCTGAAGAAAGAATTTGTGAACTGAAAACAGATATGAATAAAATATCTAGAATATATCTAGAAAGACAAGGAGATAAAAAGATTAAAAGAAATACAAAATTCAATAAGTATTAACATATATTGAATCAGTATTCCAGAGGGAGTGATGTAGATGATAGGACACATAAAATATAAAAAGAAATAATCATCAAGTCCACAAATTTAAAAAAGAAAACCCCAAGAACATAAACAAATACAAATCCATTTCTAATCTCACCAAAACAAACTGCAGGACAACAAAGAAAGATCTTAAAAACAGTCAAAAAGGAAAGACACGTTCCTAAAGGAATGACAGACAGCGAGATAAACAGTTGAATTCTCAATAACAATAATGGAACCAGAAGTGAAGGGAAATATATTCAATGAGTGGGGAGAAAATAGCTCTGAATCTAGAACTGTAAACCTAGAGGAACTATCTTACAAGAATGAAGGTAAAATAAAGACATTTTCAGGTAAACAGAAAGAGAGTTGACTATTGAATACCTTCACAAGAGAAAAAAGTAAGGATGCATTTTGGGTAGCAGAGAGAAAGAGAAAGAGAGCCACGTGAGAGTGTTGAGGTGGCACGTGTGAGGGGAATGGAGTGCAATGCATTGGGGAAATAAACAGGTAAATCCAACAAATCCTCATGATCATGTCTCATTTGTGGGGCCAATAAGTAGACTAAATTATTTGGCAAAAGCAGCTTACAGGTTGGGGCTGGGTGACTAGAACAAAAAGTCTAAATTGTTCTTAATGTGTGGGAGGATTAAAAAATGAATAACTTAAATTTTTTTAATTAACTAGGGTAACAAATAAAACATAGAGTATATTACTATCAAACCATTTGTGGAAAAAATTGAATGAGGATAGGAAAAAAAAGAAGGTAGAAAAGAGGAAGAAGAAAGAAAAATAAAAAACAAAAATAAAACTACTACAAGTAGAAATAAGTAAATCCAAAGACAAAAGTAATCACTTATATAAAGAATTTAAAATGAAAGATTTCAACCTAGATTAAGAAAATACTCCAGTTATATATTGTCTACAAGGGAAAATATGTAAAATGTAAGGACACCAAAATATTAAAAGCAAGTGATGAAAAATATAAACCATGTAAATACTAACCAAAAAAAAGTTGATATAAGGCAAAAGGTTTTAAGATTGAAACAAGCAAAGAAACCAATCAAAAACCTTTTTAGAAATGTTGGTTATTATATCATGATAAAAGGCTCAATTCACCAGTAAGATATAATAGCATCAAACTATGTAAATAAAATATATATTCAATGAAATTTCCTTAAACTATATAAAAATTTCAAGAAATCTACATGGGGAATAGTATCATGGTACAAAATTTGACCAGATTTCTGTCATTAACATAGAACTAATTCAGGGAAGGCTGTAGAAGATTGGAAAAGCATATTTAACAATATTGATCTAATGGAGATATATAAAGCTTTATACTCATTAATAGTAGAATACAATTTTTTTTTCAAGAACCTGGGGGTTATTGATGAAAATTGACTCCCTGCTATACCTGGAAATTTAACCTCAACAAAATCCAAAGAATCTGTATATAATTCACCTCCTTTGACCTCAATGAAATTAAGTTGGAAATAACAAAGAATAACTAGAGAAACTGATTATGTTTGGAAATTTTACAACTTTGTACAAAAATCTTATGCATGTCTGTGCCTGTATGTGTGTATGGGTATGGGTGTGCATATATGTGCGTATAAAAATATTTGTGCATGTGTGTATATATACATATATACACTTATTTATATCAGTGGTTGAAGAGAATATGATAATATATGGGGATATTTTATTTAAATACGTGGGCTTATGGGGGTGTTTAAAATTGTGTAGTGGTAACAAATGAAATTGGGAAAATATAGAAGTATCATTGAGATGTATTCCCCTTCAAATCCATACATATCAAATTTTGATACTAAATATATGTATGTGTGTGCATATAGTTACAAACAAATAAATGGCTCTTTCAAATGTAAAGGTGAAATGAAATACTTATATGATTTAGAAAATTCATTTTAAAATATACAATTAAAACTTTTTCACTGTCGGGGCACCTGGGTGGTGCAGTCAGTTAAAAGTCTGACTCTTGGTTTCGGCTCAGGTCATGATCTCAGGGTCCTGGAATCAAGCCCTACATCGGGCATGCTCAGCATGGAGTCTGCTTAAGATTCTCTCTCTCCATCTCCCTCTGCCCCTCCAACTTGTGCTGTCTCTGTCTCTCCCTCTAAAGTAAATAAATAAAATCTTTAAAAAAAAAACTTTTTCACTGTCTATGATCACCTTATTTTGCTTGTTTCTTCAAAGAGACATCCAGATATTTTGATTTTGGTCAATAATTTGTCAAGAAAGAATTAGTTGCCTCATATTCTGAAGATTTGCTAACAATTTCTTTATAATTAATATAGACTTTTACAAGTTTTCTGAAAAAATATATATTGAAACATTTATTTATTAAAATATACATTTATAAACTCTATGAATGATTGCTTGGGGCCACCTACATACTCACTTTTTGAAAGCAAGCTTCATGCTTCTTGTAATCATGATAGAAAGAATCCTAAAATTTCCCTAGATACTCCTTGGAGAATATAAGTCTTATTTACCTTTGTAATTATTAGGGAATATTGGTATTATTTAGTAAATTACTGCAATTTTTTTAATGAAAACACTCCATAGTGTGTTATTCTAACTGTATATAAATGTGTATACCAAAATGGACTGAGGGGGCAATAAGAAAATTTCATGAGAAGGAAGATAATTTCAGTAAGTTACTTGTGACATTCATTATTACCAGAAGGCAGTTGGGAGGTAGAAGATCAAAGGCAAATTTGCTGTTACAATAGCAATAACCTGGTTAGTATGCATAAATGTAGAAAATAACACACTGTATAATACAACACAAAGTAACAGTTGCCAGCTCATGGTGGCTATCCTAACCTGAAAATATTATACTCAGCCCTCAACTTGCAGTCGGTGCTAAATGAATCTTCTGGATGAATGAACAAATGTGTGCATGCATGCAAGCCAACGAACCTGTTGTTGGACCATCGACAACCTCTTTAAATCTTTTTAATAAGGGGAAGGAATAAGGGAGGAGGGTGGAGAGAGAGATAAAGAAAGCAACATCTTTCCAAATGAAGAGGATTTTTTATTTGATGAAAAATCCATACTGCACTCCTTCTGCCCCAAAGCCTATATTCTTTTAGTTGATCATTTCAGTTATATGCTTTCTTCTCTTAACTAATTGGGGCTTTACTATGTGTCAAACAGGAAAAGATTAAGATGGAGGTAGAGAGGGGTGCCTGGGTGGCTCAGTCATTAAGCGGCTGCCTTCGGCTCAGGTCATGATCCCAGGGTCCTGGGATTGAGCCCCGCATTGGGCTCCCTGCTCGGTAGGGAGTCTGCTTCTCCCTCTCCCTCTGCCTGCCACTCCCCCTGCTGGTGCTCTCTCTCTGTCAAATAAATAAATAAAATATAAAAAAAAAAAGATGGAGGTAGAGAAAATGGGGATGAGGATTGAAAGGAACTTAATTTTATTTATCAAAATATGGTATATAATTATATGAACAAAAGAAAAGGAAATAAGAGCAAATATATAGATTCTTATTTTCCTATGAAGTTATACTTTTTGTCAAGTAGCATTCTAAATTATGTTTATTCAAATATCTATCCAAATATAGACCATCTTAAAATTTTTAATGTATATATTTTATACATTTCTAATTTTGAATCACTTTATAAATGGTATCAAAAGATTATAAGACAACATTATAAAATGGAAATATTCAAATGGACTCTAAGAAAACAAAAGTTTCGCAGCTCAAACATGTTTGTTTATTATGCACTGAGGTTTATTAGAGCTTAGTATGTATTATCTCATTTAACGCTCACAAGATGAGTTAAATATAATTTTTGTTCCAATCTTACAGATAATAGAGGCACAAAATTAAATAATTTGCCCTAAGTTCTACTACTATAAGTAGCAGAATTAGGATTCAAGTGAGGTAATTCTGTCTCTACTGCAGGTGCTAAAAAAAAACTACCACCGGTGCCCTTCTCCACTTAGATCAGCTAATCCATTCACTTAATTTTTTATTGTAAATATAGAACAGTGATAAACATCCTAAGAGGCCAGTTAGAACGTGGGGCCAGAGAGATGAGGTGACTTATGGAGGTACAGAGAGATGGGTCTGGAGGAGGACATAGACTCCCCTTTGCTGATCTCAAATGTGGGCTCATTTTCTTCTCAGCAGCCAGAGGTGTGTGATTCATACAATGAGACCTGCTTATTTGTGATATTTGGCAAGATAGGTTTTCTGAATGGAAAGAATTATTGAAGTCTATTCAACATAATACTGAGTAGAATACATAAAACAAGAAACATGTTATGCAATGCTTATAAAACCTGTGTAACTTGGATCAGTGATGCCTTTCCTATAATATTTCAAGCCTGCGAATGCAATTACAATTTCATTAATCCTGATACTCAAATCCAGAGAGCTCCAGTGCTTCACTAGCCCATGTGGGAAGTCCAGACCTTTTCGGAGCTCTTGTTCTTAAAGTCTGGGAATTCCCATCATCTGCTTGTTGGTTTATCTTCAGTCACTTGCTGTTAGTAATCAACCACCATTGTTCAAAGCCAGTCCATGCTAATTCTCCCAAGCAATAATAAATGCTCTAGAGGAGTTGGGGGAAAATGACTTTTCCCCCTGTGTTGAGCTCGGTTAAAGGAAGGCCAGAGTTATTTTACCCCTCAGTATTGCCAAACTTGAACAAAAGCTGGATCTATTTTCATCCATAGCCATTCTTCTCCCCAGGTGCTCACAGGCCCAGAACAAATATACTGGTTTGTCCCTATGCTAGATTTACCAAGCAAGACTGCTTCTTCTCTTGGGATGAATTTTTCTCTCTAGGTATTAGAACATTCCTTCGTAGATTCCATCTAAGATTGCCTCACAGCAATTGCGGTGGCAGTTAGAAACATCTCCCTATAGCTGAAACTCTAGTTTATCAGTGTGGGAAAGACACACTGTGGGGAAGTGAGGGTGAGGTGTGGGGAAGACAGGGAACGGGATTCATCCAATTTCACAGGACAGATTTATCAGCCAGTCCTGCCCAGTCAGAGCACCCGCTTACATGCACAGGACAGAAAGCTCCTTAGACATTCTCTTCAACAGTCTTACCGCATTAGCCAATTCATTTACTGTGAGTTTGTTAGACAGGAGCTTATATTCCCCCAGCTTTAAGCACATTAACTAAAATGAGCCAAAGATCAATTTTTTTGGAAAGAAATCAAGGAGCTACTAAATTTTCGATCACAAACCATCAAAGTTCAGTGTCCCCAAACATTCTTCATAGTATTGCAGGGAGCCTCCCATGTGTCTTGTAGGTAAACCTTCTTAAGTGTGCTCCACCACGCAGGTGGGCCCTTGGGCCAGGAAGGGGTTTCCTTTTCAGCGTTCCACATAGAATCATGACAGAAAAATTATTCACCACTTGTCAGAATGGCACAAATCTTCATTCACTACTACCACAATAGGGGTCAACACCATGGCAACAGGGAGAGAGAATGAACTCAACTCTGAATACAATAGGGATGAGTGGGTGATTTAAAACCAAGGGGCACAGTGAGGGGGTTGATGGATAGAAAATCACTAAGAGGAGATATTAAAGGTGGGACGGGGGTGGTTCTTGCTAAAGTGGCCTAATAGAATTCTTGCTAAAGGCAGGCAAGGTCAAAAAACATAAATAAGAAGAGGGTTCAGAGACGTCTGACTAAAATTTGGTCATGGGAGGAATCTTGTCAATAGCTGAGGGCAGTGCTCAGAAGGGATCTCACTAACCAGTCACACTCAGGCTTTGAGAACCACACTTTAAAAGCTCTAAAATATAGAGAGACTGTGTGTTTATTGCACTTCAATATTTATTCATCCAACTTTGCTCAAGTGGTAACTTTCTAATCAACTCATTTTCAAAAGGTGCTAATTTGTGACTTTTTTCAAAAAGTCATAAAAGATGTTGAAATTGGGAAGTATGTAAATCATAATATTTAAATAATTTGACTGTAATATCTATGGATTCTCCCCGAAATATCCATGCCCTTAGCTATTATTTTATAAATGATGGCTACCTTCGCATTTATCTCTTGCTCTACTATACCTCTCCCTTCCCATCTGCACCTGTAACTTACCAATTTATTACACGGTCATTCATTAGGAAAAGGACCCGGGGGAAAGAAATCTATCTCATCCATTGTAATGTACTTGGGTTGGAAATGGTTTCCCTTAATTTGTAAGTCCTGCTGCAACTGGAAAAGCCTTTAACGGTTGTCTCTTCCAATCCCTTCATTTAACAATTCAGGAAACCAAGGTCCAGATTAGTTAGTGATTTAATTAAATTTAGGTAGCTAGTAGTAAGCTAAAAATAAACACAGGTTTTCATATCTTAAGTTTAACATCCTTCCTTGTATTAAAATAGTCATAATTATGAAGTCTTTAAGGCCTGGGTGGAAATACCATTTCCTTCAGCTCCTGTCAGAAGAGACACGGAGAGACCAGTTTGCCACTGTCTTTAGCTGAGAAGGAGTTGATGTGATATTGGCTGGATTGAAGAGTTTCTAGAACCTTGTAGGATCTGAAACTTCTACTGAATATGTTAAGTTTGTGAGCTCTATTCAAAGATTAATAGGAATGTTAGGAAAACTTTAAACCAGGAGTTGAGAGATCTGTACCTTTTTCCTGACATTGTCACTAACCCATTGTATGATCTTGGGCAGTTTCTTCCCCATCCCCAGTCTCCTAATCTATAAAATAAAATGGAAGATCAGGACTTAGGTCCCTTACATTGGAATGCTGGTTTATTTTGTGCATTAAACTGGGTAGGTGGATAAATTAGCATATATAAAGAAAGCAGTTCACACTGGGCTGGTGCACAGTAAATCCTCAAAATAAAGTTAACCCATTTTCTGGCTTTCCTCCTTACTCTTTCTTCTTTCCTTCCATCTTGTCTTCGTTCCTTCCCTTTTTGTTTCCTTCCTTTCTTCCTCTTCCTCCCTTCCTTCAGGTGTGAGTTGGAAGATGAGGACTGGCTGGTGGGTGGGTGGCGGGGAGGGAAGACTGGATGGCAGGGGAGCATGTGAGAGCAGACTGTGGTCCATTATCCCCACTCCTTACCTGGTTGGGGTTTTAGCATATGCCATTTGTGTCCTAGGAGAAAACCACACAAAAAAAGTTTTTAAAAATGTCTTTCCAGGGGCACCTGGGTGGCTCAGTCGTTAGGCGTCTGCCTTCGCCTCGGGTCATGATCCCAGGGTCCTGAGATGGAGCCCTGCATTGGGCTCCCTGCTCCGCGGGAAGCCTGCTTCTCCCTCTCCCACTCCCCTGCTTGTGTTCCCTCTCTTGCTGTGTCTCTCTCTGTCAAATAAATAAATAAAATCTTTAAAAAATAAAAATAAAAAATAAAATTAAAATGTCTATCCATCTAACGGAAGCATTATTCTTTTTTTAACAAGTCACCAATGAAATCAGTTATAGCTTTAACTTTTAAGAGTCAAATCCAGACATGTTCTCTCAAGAATACTTCTAAACTTTGTGTAGATTTGGTGTATCAAATGTCCAACATGAGTATAACAACATGAAATACTAATATAAAACTGGTAATGAGCAGTTTTTCATTCTTCATTCAGTGGCCTTTTTCAAAAAGGATCAAACACTTTGAGTGCCATATGCCTCCCTTTCTCAGCAATCCCCCTCATTCACCAGCCTGAGTGTGCATTTTAAATCCCATTTCTGTTCCCAACCCTTATGACCTAGGCTCTTTCTTTTAAAGTGGGATCTAAGTCTACTTAGAAGACTGGAAAATATTTCTATCCCAAAGAAATACTCCTGCCTAATTTGAGAAGTTGAGCAAAAATCATTAAGCAGTGAGTCCGTTTTTGTGTAGAAAATTTAGTCATCTGGGTTTCATTGAAGGGGGTGATGGGCTTTGCTTTGCTTTGCTTTGAATGCACTGCCATCAATACAGTCAGGATTGGAGAATGCATATGAATAGGAGGCAGCTGGGAGGTTTTCACATGCCGGGAGCAATTTTAAAAGGCAACGCCACAGTTGTGCACAACAAAGTTCCAGCAGCCTCGGAGAAAAGCAGGGAATGAAATAAAGATGTCCAGATCAGAGAAGAGACACGACCTGTTCTCCTTCTGCACTGGAGTAGGCTCCGTTCATAGGTACATTTACAGGAATGATAGAGCAATAAAGAGAAAACCCAATGAATGCCATATGCTGTGTGAGGTGTCATAAGGAAAAGAGTCTGTTAATTGTCTGAAGACAAAAGGTCTCCTGAGGAGACTGGAAGTTAACTTTCTGGAGCAGAGAAAAGGAGAGATAAATAAGGTCTCTAAAACGGAGAACACAGTGCAAGCAAAAGTAAATTGGTTTCTCTTAGTCCCAGCAAAATGTTTGAGTTTGGTGATTATGAGCTCTAGCTGCGAGTAAGCACATCAGGTCCTTCAGGAATTGGGGCAGGCATTTCAGAGGGACCCTTGAAGAAGAAGAATCTTCAAGAACAAATGGAAGCTCAGCCATAGCAAACCTACATATGAAAGACCTCCCATCCCAAAGCCAGGATATGGGTGTACAAAGAAGATGGCACTTGACAGTCCATATATCATAGCACTCAAAAGCATAGGCTGGGAGCCAGACTGCCTGGGTTCAAATCCCAGCTCCGCCACCCGCTGTGGGACCATAGGCAAGTTCCTTAACTTCCCTTTTCTCTTAGAAGAGTGCTTGGTATTAATATGTACCTAATACATATTATTAAAATAACAACAAACAAATTTATGTTGTTTCATTATTTCATACATATTTATTTTATTTAATATAATATATGGGGAGCCTGAGTGGCTCAGTCGGTTGAGCGCCCAACTTTTGGTTTCGACTCAGAATCATGAGATCAAGCCCTGCATGGCTCCAAGCTTAGCAGGGAGTCTGCTTGAGACTCTCTCTTTCTCCCTCTCCCTCTCCCACTGCCCAACCCCCAGCTTGTGTGCTCTCGCTCGCTCTCTCTCTCAAATAAATAAATAAAACTTAAAAAAATATATACAGCTATGGTGCATGAGTTCTTATCTTGTATTTTTAATATTTCCAGGAACACTCAGTAAAGGAAGGAAAGGAAAATGTGCCACACTGTGTGGTACTTGAAATTACCCAAGGGTATTTGTAGGATTGCAAGTGGTTGGGTCAGGGGAAGTGGGACAAATATGTCATGCCCTCTTTGCGTGAAGTCCAGTGGGAAATTTACTAAAGAGACAAATTTACAAAACTTTACACTTATTTTTTTCCAAGGAGAAGATCCTAACTTTCATCAACTCTCAAAAGGTTAGGTATTACTAGCGCACTCATCTATAAGCATTTTTATATAGAATATTTTATCACACACCTACCTCTAACAACCAATTCAAAGCAATGTATGTTACTCATAACTTAAAATATAGCTTGGTATTCAACTCAGCTCTAACCCCACAGATGTCTGTTGTAATTTTTATTGAGGTGGGAGTGACATCAATACAACCAGAACTCAGTGAGTTTGTATGTCAAAAGGCCATTCTTCACTCACTCCCCCATAAGCCTATATGCAATGTTAACCCATCTCCCTAAAATCCAGCGCAGGAAATTGTTAGGCCCATCAATTTACCACCATTAATGACTTGTTGAATTTTTTTTTTTTTTTTTAAAGATTTTATTTATTTGACAGAGAAAAAGCCAGCCAGAGAGGGAGCACAAGCAGGGGGAATGGGAGAGGGAGAAGCAGGCTTCCCGCGGAGCAGGGTGCCTGATGTGGGGCTCGATCCCAGGACCCTGGGATCATGACCTGAGCCGAAGGCAGACGCTTAACGACTGAGCCACCCAGGCACCCCATGACTTGTTGAATTTTTAACCTTAGTAAAAAAGATTCTTACTTTTGCTTCAAATACAAACCAAGTAGGCAAATGTAAGTAGTATGATTAATTGAGCCATAGGTGATTCAGTACCAAAATTTCTATACAGATATTAAAATGTCATATTCTTTTACTTATGTCTTCAGTTCTCTTTCTTTATATCTTTTTTGGTTTGTTTTTAATTATAGAAGAAAACATATTTTGTAAAAACAGTTCAAGCACAAAAGTATTACACTGGATGAACAGATATTCCAATGTCACTTTCTGTCCATGTACCTGGATCTCATTCCCCTTTCATGGGTCACCAGGGTTAACTGCAGGTTGTAAATTCTTCCATATCACTTTCTATGCAAGATATACATATATACATGTATGCACTTTTACATACATATATATCTGCACATAATTTTACTTGTAAACAATCTTTTGCCTAAAAGACATAATTTTATACTTAATATCAGCAATTCACTTTTTCCATTTCCTAACATGTACTGGAGATCTTTCCGTGTTATTATATGTACTACTATGTGATTACGTCACGGTGCAGAGATCCCAGGGGTCAACTAATCTAGGACCGATGGATGCAGATCTTGATTCCAGTCTTTCTTTGCTATCAAATCCTTGTATTTCTATCTGTGGGCAAATGGGAGTTACTTCTCTAGAAAAGAAATTTGTTAATTGTCTTGTAATTATTGTGACTTTCGCCATTTTAAACTTTGTAGTTTATGTAGGCAAATGTGACAACTTTCTTCTTTATGATTTCCAAATTTAGAGCCTTTCTCAGGAAACTCTTTCAAACCCTAAATTACAAGTGACTATACTCTTTATTTTCTCAACATAATTTTATATTTGTTATTTATGTATAATTACTTGATATATTTCCAAACAATTTTGTGAGGATGTGAGATAAGGCAAAACTTAATTGTTTTTTTTTCAAGTTGTCAGCTAATTGTCCCGTGACTTTTTTATTAAACAACCTATTCCTTCCCCACTAATTTCCCAAGATAACATATGACATTGCCTTTGTCACTTATGAAATTTCCCTGGGTAGCTGGATCTGTTCTTGCACTACCCTTTTCTATGTAATCAAGCTGTCAATCCTAAACAATTACATAGGTTTAGCTACCATAGCTTTACACTAGGTATTTTTAACATGGATGAGCAAATACCTCCCTTTGGTCTTTTTCAAAACATTCTTGGTTATTATATTTTCATCTTCAATTGAACTTTAAACTAAATCTGTCAAGCTCCATAAATAGTTCTTTTAGGATTTTATAAGGGATTGCATTAAATTTACAGATTAATCTGGGAAGAACTGACATCTTTTAAATGTTATGTATTCTCTTCCAGGAACAAGTTATGTCCCTGCATTTATTTAGGTTGGTTTATGTATCCTTCAGAAAGTGTTACATCGTGTTTTATAATGGTCTTTTAGACCTCTTACCAGGTTTAACTTTCACTGGGTTTTTTTGGTTTCTGTTGCTATTGTAATTTAGGATGTTTTTCCATGATATGTCCTAATTGGCTATTACCCTATACAGAAAAGTTATTATGTACTGAATTTTGTATACAAGTACCTTCTTAATTTTAATAGTTTTTCGATTGATTCTCTTGGATGTTCTAGGTAGATGATTACATTGTGTACAAATGACAGTTTTATCCTTCCCTAACTAATGCATACATATGAGCATGTGTGTCCCGTTTATATTCAGTCTTTATAAAATTTTGAATAGTAGTGTTGAGAATAGATACTATCATATTCATCCTGACCGCATAATGGCCATTCACAAATAAATAAGACATAATACTCCAAAGCTTCAAATTTCCTGTCACCTGTTTTATTCAGGGGACATTTGCATTTCTATAGCTGCAAAAATAACCACAAAATATAACACTGTGCATAATCAGCAATACTTCAAATCACTTCTATCTTTGCACATTGTTCCTCAGAAAAGCCACTAAGACTAAAATATGGTGTCTCTAATAAATTTTTATTGACTGACCAACTGAAATTATTATAATATTGTCATTCTGACATAAGCCTCAATTATATTTTTTTCACGCGATCATATTTTATATCATATTGATAGATACAAATAGATATATGCAACAGATATACAAATTATAATCATAATAGCAAAATAACTACTATGAAGCCATATTCAACTTGAGCCTCCATTTTTTTATATTTATACAAATTAATTCATGATGAATGCCGACCTGAACATTTTGCCATTCTGAGTATTATGTGGGTAAGATTTATCTGTGTTGTTGCATATTATTATAGTTTATTCATGTGTATTGCTGTTTAGTATTCTATTGTATGAATATGCAGCAATTTATTTTCATTTTATAGACATTTGGAGTTGTTTCTGGTTTTCTGCAGTATTAATAATAATGCTACAAGTATGACTTCATATTCCTTTTGGTGCATATGTATAAGAGTTTCTCTAGGGCATTTCTTAGAAATGAAATTTGTAGTGCATGGGGATTATGAATGTCCAAATTTTCATAATACCTAGTATGGTTTTATGGGAGCTATACTTTACACAAAAATTCTCTTTGATTCCTAGCTTATTAATAGTCTTACATGAATAGTGGTCAAATTTTATTAAATGCTTCTTCTACAGTGAATAAGGTAGCTACTTGAAAAAAATAATGCTGCATAACAAACCACTCCAAAATTCAATGCCTTAAAACAATAATTATTTATACTCATTCATGTGTCTGTGGGTAGGGTATAGTCAAAATGATCTAAGCAGGATCAAGGTGTACTTGGCTCCAAGCTAGGGGTGGAGTCTGGTCTCCCCCACATGTCTCTCATCCTCCCTGAACTAGCAGGCTAAGGTGAAGGTTCTTTTGTGGCAATAACAGAAGCATAAGAGCCAAGTTTGATATCGAGGTTATACTGACCTCATAGACAGACCAATCATAATGTTAAGATTTAAGGTAATACTCACCTGCAAAACTGTTGAGTCCTAGTATTATCTTCGTTGGAAATTTTTATCTACTGATTCAATTAACTCACTGGTTATAGGACAATTTAGGCATCCTTCTTGAGTCAGTTCTGGATAGATTCTATTATTTATGGAATTTTTCCATTTCATAAATTTTCAAAATTGGCAGCCTTCAGTCACCCATAGTATCCACTTACTGTGTTTTAAATATCTATATTTCTAATCATATGTCCTTTTTTGTTCCTAATACTGAGCATGGGCCAGAGAAAATTTACTTTTACTTCTATTAGAAGTTAAAAGAATTTGTGTTCAGGGACCAATCTAGCCCCTTAAAGTTGTGTGGGCTAATGAAGAAGTCCCATTTTTAGCTTTTCTGTCTTGTAACTGTCAGAGATTTAGTTTCCCAATAGATGATAGAGCTAGCATAATCATTTGCCCTCAGAGCAACTCTGGCTATGTGTGATTGCTTCTTGTTCACTGATCCTTTATATCCTTTGGGTAGTGGTGCAGAATGCCCTAAAAGATTTCCATCACTTCTTCTTACTTGGAGATCACAAATGAATTAAAAGGCCTATTTTATCCAGATAAAAGTTACTTTTTCACTTGTTTGTTTTTTTAAGTTGGAGAATCTTCAGAGAATGTCTAAAATTATTGATTTCTAATATTTCTAACATTGATTCAAGGTTAAAACAGGGTATTGTTTCAGAAAAAGCATTCCAGGTAGCTGCCCTTGAGGGTCTTATCAAATGCTAGGTTCTGCTCGTCAGGGATATTCATTCAGTAACCAAATTGTTACCATTCACTGTGATGAAGCACCTTAATAATAAATCCTCCAGCCCCAGTCAAGCCTTCAGATGACTGCTGCCCCAGCCAAGATGTGATGACAGCTCAAGAGACCCCTAAGCCAGAACTGCCCAACCCTGCCACTCCTGAATTCATGACACACAGAAACTGTAAGATAATTGCTTGTTGTTGTCCTAAACTGGTATGTTTGGGGATCATTTATGACACAGAGAAGAGAGTATACATGATGTCATTATTAGACATTAAGATCTATTATTTTTTTCTAACAGAAAATGTATGTATATAGTCTCTAAATTGAAATCAGTCTGATGCTTTAGTTTCTTCATGAGTAACGTAATCAGACCATAAGCAACACATTTGGATGAATAAATACATACAGACCAAACCATGAGCATTCACTGAGGCCATCAAACAAATGCCCAGTAGCCAATCTCATGCCTGAGTCAAGAGAAAAATCTATACTCCCTATGAGGAGAGGCACTATAAGAACTGATAAACATGTTTCTCATCTTCTTTCTCTTTGGGGGACTATGAACATCCCACTGACAGAGTTCCTGTGTCTTATGTGCGCACATTTGTATTTTTCTCTTGGATAACAGAGCACTACAGGATTTGCAAATGATAACTTCACATTCACTGTGATTTCAAGTAGCACTAGCTAGGTAATAGTAATAAATAATATCATTAGTTGACAGAATATCATTCAGCAATTTTTCCCAGTGTTAATTTTTGGGCTTAAAAGAAATCATGTTAGAAAAATATAACAGTTTGCAGTGAGATTTAAAATGGGTATTAAGGAGGGCACATACTGCATGGGGCACTGGGTGTTATATGCAAACAATGAATCATGGAACACTACATCAAAAATTAATGATGTACTGTATGGTGACTAACATAACATAATTTGAAAAGTCTTATTCAAGTTGAATACAATGATTATTGTTAATGCTTGTAATATATAACAATTTTTGAAATGGAACTCACTTTGCTTGATCCACTGATCTACTTTTCATTTAAGCAGGCAAGTGACAATAAAGGCTGTTAAAAGGTAATATGTTTAATCTGGTCCACAGTACCAAAGAAGATAGCCTCTATTTACTTTTTTCTATTTACTTAAACAAAGTAATTGCTGATAGTGTAAAATGGAAAAAGTACTCTATATAATCTTTACTTGGACAAAACAAGGAACTCTGGCCCATTAGTAAGCATAGTGCATGGAAACCTCACATGAACTTGAAGAAAAGGCTTTGTGCAGTTATTGAAAGCAGAAATTTACTGAAGCCTGATGACAGAAAATACGAGAAGTACCCATTTTGTTTTATGAATCTTTTTGTTTTAGATCAGCACTAATATCTATAGTCAGCTTTCTTGTCTTCATTTGTCACTATCCATACTCTTTGTCTCATTGCATTCTTTATGTCCTAAATTATAGCTATCCCTACTTCTTTTTCCTGTGGTTTAAAGAATTACTTCAAGCGCAAGTGTAAAAAGCAATGTCTGAATACATTACTTGGCAATGCATGGACAGCTCCATACGAAATAAAACTGTGTTTTGTCTTGGCACACGTCTAAGGATCTATCATCTTCTGAGCTAACATAATCCTCATCAATTTATTTGCTATATGTTGGTACAATACTGGCACAATGGTAACTGTCAGAAGAGCAAATGGAAAAACGAAAGCTCATCAAAGTTTCTTTCTCCTATTCTTTTTAAAATCAAAGCTTTGTCTCTTAGCATGGAATAGTCATTTAAACCTATCTCATAGAGTTGAAAGTTGCTTTGAAGATAATCCAGTTAAACCTACTCACTGGTATTTGGAAGGCAGCTCTGCTCCCCTCTAAACCACCAACGCACACTAGTGTTTGAACCCTTTCTGTAGCACAGAAGTTATGTGTCTAGTTAGTTCAAGTTTGAACCCTCAGTGTAGCTGACTCTCCATAAACACTAGTAGCTCACTCAATCTTCAGCTGGCTATCACTGAAGAATGTTTCTACACCTTTCTTGAACAAAGACAGCTAATTTGTCTTCTTTCCTCTTAAAACAAGATGGAGGGTTAAGTAAGGGTGTTTTTCAGCCTCCTGTTTTTGAAGTTGGAATTTAAGGAGCAAGAGAACCAACAATCCACCATTTCCCTGAAGACTGAAATACAACTGGTGGTATTATTTCATTCATCCTCTTACCTATAGTAATGACTAAAAAGACCTCACACTGTAAAGGCAGTGAATCATCCAGGCATAAAATTTGTTGCTATGTTTCAGGGTGACTTTGGATCAGAGCTGCAGAGAAAAGCGAGCAATTCTATATTAGTCAAGAAAAAGCTGTCATGGTAAACAAGGGTGCCTGAGCACATATTTCAATGGTCTTGAAAATACTCGCTTCTTAATAATTTCCTTGCTTTGTACCAAGTTTATCTTTTATGCTTCCGGCCATCACCGTGATCAAACCCCTCACCTCTCGTTTGTTGTCAAGGTATCTCTCACATCTGATCATTGGAGGCTTATCTCATAGAAACTATCTGAACAGGGACAACAGTTCTGCTTGGGTTTCTAAGTCTGTCTGAGATGGGTAAGAAACATTCAGAAGTTACACTCATAAATATATCTTTCTAATGAGAAGAATATGCCTTGCTATGGCATGCAAATATTAACAAATCAATCTACTGTGTTGAACGCCAGTTTCCCATACTCCTGAAGGACTTCAGCTTTTAGACAAATAGGCTAATTCCTTTGGAAACCATCCAAAGTATCACATCACTGATCAGAAACAGCTAAAAAAATGGTTAGAGTAATTGTAAAGAGCAAATAGTCTTTTCTGCTATTTTCTGTAATGACTTAGGATAGAGATAATTGTGTTTAGGTAACAAGTGCTAAGTTCTGCAATTCATGTAATTGGACTAATGAGGTTGAAGTTTCAGGACCCCCAAATGTATGGACCCCTGCCAAAGCCACACAAGGTATCTTCATAATTTTATACATTTTTTCTAAGAGCTCATCCCAACCTTTTTCAAGCTTCAATCCTCATGAAATCTAAATCTACCTCTGTACCTAGTACAGTGATGAGGTATTCTAAGGGATTAATATAATAAATGTCTATGTTTCTCATTCTCTAAAAGATAACAATCCTCTTGAAGAAATAATACTTACACATCAAAGAACCATCTGTTATCATGTGAAAGGTTCAGGAGATGAATAAAATCTCCAAATCTCAGCTCTGCCACCTATATTCTGCTATGTGATTATAGACAAATTGTCTTCTTTCTGTTCACACAAAAAACACAGACCTAATACTTAAATAACAGGAATGTTCAGAGGATTAATAAAACTAAATATGTGAATGCCAAATGTATCGCATTCACCATGTCCATGTGAATGTCATTTGAATCATTAAATCCCAGGTTGCATGAGTCCTTAAAGAAGGTTTCATTTAAGCCCACCCCCACCCCCCTTTACAATGTTTGGATTTTCTCTACAATATCCCCAAGACATGGTTGTCTATACTCGGCTTGAATATATCCAGTGAAAAGGATAAGACAGTTCACTTCTTATCATTAATATCTTAAATATATGGCATAAGAGTTTTGGGGGTTTGTTTTTGGTTTGTTTGGTTTGGGGGTTTTTTGGTGTTGACGTATAGGTGTGTGAGTCACATTACAAAGAAAACACTAGCATTGAGGATTGAGGCATAGGCTAGAAATTTCCTTTTGTGGGTACTAACATATGTGTGATAGTCAAAACCAACGGAACAGCACATGTCACAGCAGGGGAAAGGGAATACCCTGGGATGTAACCTTGGGCCAATAATGAACTCACAATAGGAAAATTGGAGAAGCCTAGGAAGGAAGGATCAGAGAGAAAAGAGGCAAGCAGCACAGAGTAGTGTGGTGGAAACCCAAAGAGGAGTTTTGAAAGGAGGAGGTAGTTAATAACATCAAATGGTGAGGGATTATTCAAAAACATGTTCTGATGATTACAGAGCAGATCTGGGATCCAGGTGATCATTAGTGAGGTGGTGGAAAACTGAGTGGGAATGACTTGGGGGGGGGGCGGAAGAGAGTGGACACAGAAAGTGTGGTCCCTTGGCCTTGACTGGCTGGCGCGGCGGCACAGGGCGGCAGCCAGGGGACATTTCAGAAAGAGAAGTGAGTCAATTACAGACCGCTGAGAAGGAGGCAGGCAGAGGTAAAAATGCGTACAAAAGTCGGTGGAAGAAAAGGCATGAAGTGTTGGTCCTGAAGCAGAGGATAGGGGAAGAGGTCCAGGGCACAGAAGCCCAGGTCAAACTTAAGGAATTAAAGGGATGTTTCTGCTCCTGAGATTACAGGCAAGGTGGTAGGGAGGGCTGGGGGAGGGGGGTACCAGGTACAGAAAAATTGACAGATTTGGAGATAGAAGCCAAGAAATGTCCTGCTTGTGAGTCTCAGGTGGGCTCAGAGTTTTTAAGTGTCTATTAATATGTGGACCAAGGCAACAACTGCAGCCAGTGTTTGGGGCTCCAAAGAGAGATTACTGAGAGGTTACCCCAGAGATAAAGCTGAAGACAGTCAGCTCCAGCAGGTTGGGGGTGGAGACTATCCCCAAAGAGGACTCTATCCAGGTTCTCGAGGTGGGAGATGCCAAGGATACTCGCCTCTAATCTTTATCTTCTAAACATCCATAAAATTCCGTAAACTTCTCTCTACCCAGACCTGGTTGAAACTCCAGTCTTCCTTTCCATAGGCAACTGACTGCAGGATGCCTGCTGGTAATTCCCATCCACTTCTGATGCCTCCTGTTGATTAGTTACACTATAGCCAGACTTATTTTTTTAAAAGTACAGGTCAGGTTATGCATCTTTTTGAAAAAATATATATATACTGTTGTCACGTTGCTCTTAGAATGAGGAAAACACCTGAAGATGACATGCAAGGCTATTCTCAATCTGACGCCTTGCCTCTGACCCCTTTCCTATCTCACCCCCTGCCTCCTCCCTGGTGAAGTTCCTGCCAAGTTGGTCTTTTTCAGGATCACAAAGCATAATATGTTTTTCCCCTACCTCATGTGCTCCCTTGACCAGCTCTGCCCTAGGCAAACCCTATACATTATTCATACTCAACCCAAAATGCATTTCATGAAGGGATCCTTTTCAGTACTTTTCCCATATACTCTTATAATTCCTATACTTTCAAATCATAAGCTTACCATAGCTTATAATTATCAACTTTTATTGTTGTTGTTTTTTTACAGAGAGTAGGGAGGAGGGGCAGAGTGAAAGGAAGAGAGAGAATCCTAAGCAGGCTCCACGCTCAGCATGGAGCCCGATGTAGGGCTCAATCTCATGACCCCGAGATCATGACCTGAACCGAAATCAAGAGTCAGATGCTTAATTGACTGAGCCACCCAGGTGCCCCTATCAACTTTTATTATTAATTGATTAATGTCTGTCTCCTCAACTCCAAAACTATAAGTTTTGTTTTGTTTTGTTTTGTTTTTAAAGATTTTATTTAGTTATTTGACAGAGAGAGACAGCGAGAACAGGAACACAAGCAGGGGGAGTGGGAGAGGGAGAAGCAGGCTTCCCGCCGAGCAGGGAGCCCGATGTGGGGCTCGATCCCAGGACCCTGGGATCATGACCTGAGCCGAAGGCAGACGCTTAACAACTGAGCCACCCAGGCGCCCCTAGACTATAAGTTTTTTGAGGGCAATGCTCAGGTCTGTTTTTTGGTCATCATTCTGTAGAAGCACAAACAGTGACTGGTGCATAGTAAACAATCAGAAATATTTGTTTCATGCATGCACAAATGAATGAATGAGTGAATGAATGAATGAATTGGTATTAGCACTTTGGCTTTGAGATATGAGTCTTTGCCTAATGGAAGACCACAGTTTCTCCTTTACCTATTTCATGACTTTCTTATGAATATCAATAAAACTCTGCAGAGGAAAGTCTTTTATATATTATTGTCTTTATCATGGTTGTAGAGGAGACACTGACAAAAGTGTGTACTTTGGGAAAAGGAATTAATTTAACCAAGATAAAGAGTTCCATTAGGGATCAAGCCGAGACTTGTAGTGTGCTCTCTCTTCTGGGTCTTTTCTCTCTGTTCCTTGGAGCGTGAAGGCAAAGGAGCCTGATTGATGACTGCCTTTCTGCTCACATCCTGACGGCATAAAATGTTCCTTGGTAACATCAAAAGATGCTTCTTTTAGCCCACTGGCATATGAACTCAGAAAAATTTGAGTTCCCAAGTGAAGTAGACTTTAGTGTAACAGACATCTGTTTATATAACAATTTATGTAATTAGAGCTGGGGAAAAGGAACTTGCGAGCTGGTATGACAGAATTTTCTTTAAAGCTGTAGAACAATCATTTATACGGATGTTCCAACTGTTCAGAGAAACAGTCATCAAAACATCCCTCATCAAAGCCCTTTGAGTGAAGAAAATAAAACAGGAGCAACAGTCTTGTTCCAGAACATGTAAATCCCGCTCTGTTTGATTTTCTATGCCTTGCATTTTGATGTTAAAGCCTCAGCAAGGTTGAGAAAACTGCAAAGAGGAAAATGCTTCGAAGTTATGCCTCCAGCTACACAATCTAAGCAGTGAGGTTGGCTAAAGACCTATCTGAATGTCAGGTAACGATACTCAGACCTGTGGAACAGTCACCCACCTGCAAGGACATAGAGGACTACTGTCCAACACCTGTCCTGGTCAACCCCCAAATGGTGCAGTAGTATTTACCAGACTAGTCAGTAGACAAGAGGGGGATGAGAAGAGTAAGCTGTTTTGTCAGTAGTTCCTACGGACGCTTCTTCAAATCTGCTCATGTAAACACCTGGCTCCTACGATCCCCAGACCTTATGTGATAGATACTTCTGGAACCCTCCGCTGGCTCCTACAGGCTCAGATTCCTACCTTCTAAGGATGAACAGAATTTATAAAGTTTAATTTGGCATGGGAGAAAATGACTTTAAACTACAGTGGAGTCAAGCATACTGGAATGTGGAAATTTGTACTCAAAAATTACTTGCTCACACAGTTTGCCTCGACTTGCCTTCTCCCTTCTAGCAAAGATCCTTGATTCTAATTAAGCTGAAAAACTGAGAAAGTGCCCATACCCGCCACTCCACTTCTTTGTAAAGATCAACAGAAGGGAAACAGAAAGGAGAAATCAGAGTATGCTGGCTTTAATGAAAGCACTCAAGGTATAGAATCATCACGTGGTTCTACCAGATGTAGCCTGAGGTTGGTAAGCTAGCCCTTGATCATTGGGGCTGGCACATGTTTGGTTTGTGGGAAACGTTAAGTAGCTTAGATATGCAGATTCAATTTATTGGTAACTGTGTAAGGAAGGGTGCTAGAGTACCTTGACTAGGTTCATCCAGCAGTGGGAGGAGCCACATTTCACGTGTGGCAGGATTCAGTGATGCATATGACATTTGTAATAACAATAACAACAAACATTTTCTGAACACAGGTGCTGTAGTTTTTGTCACTTAACTTTTATAAGTGGAGGTTAAAGAGTTTAACGATATAAAGATTCAGACTCCTGTGACTACTAAGTCATAATAAGAATCACAAAATTTTTGATATTCAAATGAATTTGGAACAAACCTGACCAACAGAAGGAAAAAAAAAAAATTCTGAAACATTCCTTTGTGTCCAAATTATGGATCTGGCAATATTCTCAGGGGCACCAAAGAAGGTTGTGCAATACTCAACCTGTGTGGCCCTGGATTTCAAGGTAGAATAGCCTCAAAAAGCCACATGCTTCCTTTCCTCTTGTCCTTTTTATTGTCCTAATTATCTTACTTCCTGAGTCATTCCTGCCTGTAGTATATTGTGGCCATCTGGTGGAACTCAGAGCCATGGCCCCTGGTGAGACTGATATATAAAATTGAGGTAACAGTAGACCCATCTGTCCTAAAGCACAAAGTTGAACTTCACTCCAGAAACTCTGGAGGAGTAACTTTCCATTTGGCTACAGTTATTTACAGGGTGCCTATTATTACAGACTGGCAAAGAGTGGAGGAGGATGGCTTAGTGAAAGGCTTTGTTCTGTATCTACACAGTGCTTCTGAAAGTTTTCTTCTTTGTGGGAGCCTGTCCCTGTCACTACCTATCGCCTACCTTCTGAGACATATAATAAGGTTAGTGAAATCTCCCAATTGTTTACTTAGCCCACTTAGTTTACTTCTCTCTGATCCAGAATCCCAAGTGCAAGGTCCTGAAGAAGAGAGGTATAGGTAGAAGTAACCGTTGTAATAAAAACTCCTTATTTTTATTTTACAGACATGGAAGCTCAGGCTAAAAGAGCTTAAAATACTTGCCCAAGGTCTTAGAGCTGGAGTAGAAGAAAGAATCTGGAGTTGAGCCCTGAACCACCGAACTCTTGCCCCTGGTCTCTGAAGAAAGGAGATTTTTATTACCTGATTGAGCACTGAGGCAAACACCCTTCAAGCAAGGCAACAAAGTCGTGGATACAGGTCAAGGCAAGCCTTGGAAAGTGGGATAAAGCCCCCAGCGAAACCCTTGGGAGTCAATGAAAGGAGGAGAAGCTATGAATTGAGATGATTCAGGGAAAACTTTGGAGTCAGTAAGCGTCAGGCTAGATTCAGATGGCCAGGAGAGAGAGATGGGAATTCCTCTGCTGTCTGAGCATCTCCTTGCTGTCCAGGGTTGCCAGCCAGACTGAGCACAGCCACGCCTCTTGCCTCTCATAGTTGCCATCTGCCCCACGGCTCTGGCAGAGGCCAAACTCAGCCTGCATCACTTCCAGAGTTCCTTGCTTTTGCAAAGTCATCCCGAGGTGAGCCACAGAGGAGTGTCCTCTAAATGACTGCACAGCCCCAAATAAATGACTTTCCAGGAGGAAAGATGACAGCTGAGGAAGCTGCTTACAGGGAGGAGGTGCATGCGGGCTCACCTGCCCTCTCTTCCTACATCCCCAAGCAGCACGTGCCCACCCGCCGCCTCCTCCCCATCTGGAAGAAGGAGGAGACGGGTGGTAGCCTTATTAAAGCCTGGCACAGGGCCAGCCTTGCTCAAGCTGTCTTTATTATTCAGTCTTTGGAAAGCATCTTGAAAATAAACAGTGTCTCCTATCATGTATGTAGCACTTAGCAAATTGGAAGTGCTTAACAAAAGTCAATGAACCCAACATAAACCCTGACTATTAATATATGTGTCCGACAGACACTGAATGTGCAAGTCAATAAGAAAATTCACATCTTGAGATCTTCAGGTTTTCACTGAATAAGCATTACATTGAATTGAACAATGATTTTAATGCAGATTTGTGGTAATATTCACTACAAGTCTGCATTAAAATGATTTTGAATGCATAATTATTTTGCAGAGCACTGATTCTAAATGAAGGGACAATTAATTTAAGCTTTAGCCTTGTCATATCCCATTTAAATGTTTCTAGTGATGCTCCCATAATCATGATACCACATTACTTATAAATAAAAATCCTTATTGAGGACTATCATATATCATTTCTACTAAGATTATTAAATAAATGCTAGTATTAAAATTGTACAAATGGTAGGTAGAGGAAAACTTTAATGTGGGAGAGGTTTTTTTCTGATCATTATTTTCTTTTTTTTCTATTTTTTTTTAAATAATTTTAGAAAATTTGCAAGAAGAGTACAAAAATTCTTGTATATCCTGCACCCAGATTCCCTAACTGTTAACATTTTACCATATGTGCTTCATCTCTCCCTGTGTATATGTACGTATGTATACACACACACACATATATATGCATATTTGTACAAATTAGTGTTTTTCTGAACCAAATACGAGTAAGTTACAACCATGATGTCCCTTTACTCCTTAAATAACCACTATAATTACTAAAATCAGGATATTAACAGAATATTAATCAATTACTATTATCAAATCTTCAGACCTTATTTATATTTTACCAATTGTCCCCATTACTACCTGCAAAACAGAAAAAATGAATCCTTCCTTACCTTCATTTAAAAAAGTCTTAGTTGCATATCATATCTCTATCAGAAACTAATGTATGGATTAATATAAAATGGGATTCAACCAGGTATTGTAGGACCATATATGTGATTGAAACATTAAGCAATGTGATCATTTCCTTAATAAAAATCTCAAAACATTTTTATGATTGAGTCCCTTCCTCTATTAATATGTGTGGTTGCAACAAATGAATGAATGACAAAGTAATTAAAATTTGACGATGCTACTTTATCTTAAAACATTTGAAATTATCATCTGCTTCTAAAGACAAAATTATTTTCAAAAATCTAATATAAATCCCTAGTTGGTTGAAGATAAGTGGGAAAGAATTACACGGACAGAGGCCCACTGGAAAGGGCATCACACGGGGAGTAGGTTGGCTTTGACCTGCCATGAAATAAGCTTCTTACCACTGGTGTTATTACTTACCATGTGCAATCTACCATCAAGAAGACTGATGGGAAATGAGACAGCCCCAGTGGCAGAGGACTTCACACCAGAATAGTGAAATGTCTTTTAGTACCAGCAACATGGCATGACTTGTGCTTTAGCAGAGTATGGTATGTAATGTTTATTTTTGCTTTTTAATGAAATCCTTGTAGTATGAAGAGGGGAATCTAGGGCGCCTGGGTGGCTCAGTCATTAAGCGGCTGCCTTCGGCTCAGGTCATGATCCCAGGGTCCTGGGATCGAGCCCCACATCGGGCTCCCTGCTCCGCGGGAAGCCTGCTTCTCCCTCCCCCACCCCCCTGCTTGTGTTCCTTCTCTCGCTGTCTCTCTGTCAGATAAATAAATAAAATCTTTAAAAAAAAAAAAAAAGAGGGGAATCTAGTCAATATAAATTATCAGATCACTTTCAGAAAGAACTGGCAATATTTACGCAGCAGCCTTATCCCTTGATCCAGGAATTCCACTCCTGACATTTCTCCCCAAAAAATAGTCTTCTTTTTTTTTTTAAGGTTTGATTTATTTATTTATTTGAGAGAGAGAGAGAGAGCACATGCGTGAGTGGGGGGAGGGACAGAGGGAGGAGGAAGAGAGAATTCAAGCAGACTCCACGCTGAGTGCAGAGCCCCACCTCAGGGCTCAGTCACACAACCCTGAGATCATGACCTGAGCCAAAACCAAGAGTAGGGCGCCTAACCAACTGAGCCATCCAGGTGCCTCTCCCCGCAAAATTGTCTTAATTACAACAAAACCTTAGACACAAAGTTGTCCATTACCTCATGACTAAGAGTAGTAAAAAACCAAAAAACTAAAACAAAAACAGCAAAGGGAAAAAAAACCCTAAAAGTTTAAAAGTACAGGAAAGGCAAGGCAAATTATTATACACTCACAAGATAAAATGGGATAGAGCCATAAATAAAGTGTATTAAGTAAAAAGGCAGTAGCAATGGAAAGTACGTAGGTTGAGAAATTTAGTAAAAGTGAGTTTCAAAATTGAATACATAATATGATCTCAGGCATATGAAAAACAAAAAAAAAGGCATAGGAAAATAAGTCAACCTGCTAACAGGGTGATACCTGGCTTGTCCGAACCCTCCACTGGCAATGAGCAAGGATTAGCCCAAGGGGCCTCACCACCCAGCCCATTTCTGATCTCCGTTCATACTGGCCCACTCTTCAGTCCCTGGTTTTGTGAAACAGAATAAGAGGAAACAAATCAGAAACAAGCAAGGAGGGTTCAGGATGCTTGCTGCAAATACTGCAACGAGTGGCCTTAAGGGCTGGATGGGTGAGATTGTTGAGCTCGTTTGTAGGTACAGAAACTTGATAGACAGGGTTGGTATTACAAATGACTTTTTCCCTGTTTTCATTATGTTCCAATTTTCAAGGCAGAACAATTATTAGTTTTATAATAAGAATTTATAAAAGATTTAAGAAAATTAGCCCTTTGCTAAATGTCTTTATGGTACATAAAATGATGTGAATTGTAAGAATAGAAGAAAAAAATTATCTATTGAGTTTTTTTTTTCTGTTCTGCAGCTGGAACTGAGAAAAGTACTTTCACAAATGAAATATAAATACAATCTCATTTAATACCATATTCTATTTCTGTATTTTGATTATATGCCCATGCATACTTGCTCAAGCCTAACATCTACAGCCATTTATATGCCTCCCTCTCCCTAATCCCTCAATTAAATCTATTACAAATTGCTGCCAATTTGATAATAATTTTTTTCCAATTTTCCCTCTCTTTTTCATCCCTGCTTTGCATCCCTCATTATCTTACGAGTCAGTTGGCTCTAGGCTATGCTGGGTGAGAAACGAAGTCTGAAATCTCCTTAGCATAACAGAGTACAGGTTTATTTCTCTCACACACAAGGGCCAGTGGGAGAGAGTTAATTCTCTATTGTTGCTGTCCTCTGTGTCATGACAACAATTCAGGCTGTTTCTAACTTGAGGGAGAACATCCTCTCAACAGTGGTACCCATGACTACCTTGCAGAAAAGGAAGAGACAGGATAGAGAAGCCACACTCATTTTTCTCTGATTCGGCCTGGAAGTGACAAAGTTGACCAAATCTGGTCATGGTCACATGGTCCTAACCTAAATGAAAAGGAGGACAGGAAGCGAGGGGCACTCATGGGCATCCAGTGAGTGTCAGGTCCCCCCACCACAGTCTCCTCTGTGTTTTGCCTTAAATCTCCCCTCCACGCTGCCACTAGACTTCTTCTCTCTAAGTGTAAGCTGACTGGGAGAGAAGTCTAGTGGCAGTGTGGAGGGGGAGATTTAAGGCAGAACAGGGGGAGACGAACCATGAGAGACTATGACTCTGAGAAACAAACTGGGGGTTTTGGGGGGGGGGGTAGGAGGATGGGTTAGCCTGGTGATGGGTATTAAAGAGGGCACGTACTGAATGGAGCACTGGGTGTTATACGCAAACAATGAATCATGGAACACTACATCAAAAACTAATGATGTAATGTATGGTGATTAACATAACATAATAAAATTTTTGAAAAAAAAGAAGAAGAAAAAAATAGTCATGTAGAGTAGAATTTTTCAAACCCCTATTATTTGGTAGAAGTAAATTTTTCCACCACTTGATCGGAGTACACACATGAATATGTACATAAATTTAAAATATTTTAAACTACTAAAAATGCACAAGCAAATATCTTATATACAGTTCCTTGTATCAAAGTTTCTGTTTCATAAAAACACACATTATTCTCACTGTCCTTTGTATTATATAAATGTCAAACATTTAAAGTACACTAGTAACATTTTATTTTTATTGGGTTTATATAATTGGCATTCTAGGTTGGATTTTATTATGGTGGTAGGGAAGAGGGTCAGAGAGTTAAATACAGTTGGGAAACACGGACCAGTGCATTGAGCTCCAATCGTGAGAATAGCTTCTGCTTGTATCTTCAGCCTGGCTCTTTGCTCTTTTCACCTTCCAACATTATTCTCCAAAAATTCTGAACTGCATGTAGTTTCTCTAGGACATTATGTTATTTCCTCTTCCTAGAGCAATATCCTCTTTTCCCACCCCACCTTACCCAAAAACTTCCTGCCAGTATTTCAAGACTCTGATAGGATATTGTTTGGGCTGCTTCTGTGTTCTGATATCTCCCTGTTCACAATGCATTCAAAATTTGTGTTTATAACTTTTCCCCCTACTTTCTTTCTGTAATTCCTTAGGGTCATCTTTATTCCTTGAACTGTAGCCCAGAGCTGGCCTATAGTGGTCTCTCAATACATGTTTATAAGATGCTGAAGTGCACATTTATTTAGTCAGTCATTCAATAAATTTTAGTGAACACATTATATTCCAGGCACTGTTCAATACACTGTAAACTTGGAGTCAAATAGGCAAGTCCATTATCCTTGAGAAGGACCTACCATAAGATGGCAACAATCCTAAGCATAAGACATCCTCCATGTCAATCATTTTTATCATGTACAGCAAGCATTTAATATCTAAAACTTTCTCCTAGTCAATAAGATTTTAACAGTGATTCACACATCAAATAGGTGCAGAAAAGTAAACAATAGGTATTCACAACAAGCTTAGAACAGAATTCACAGGGAAATACTTGGCAAAGGCTGGATTTCTTCTGGCAAGTCAATTCCATCTCTGATCTAGAAAATTTCAGACGTCTGGAAACCATTTCTTCTCCCAGAATTCTTTGCCAGCAAGATTCCTCAAATGAAGGTTGCTTCTCCTGACCAAAAGTATTTGGTATTAGAAGGGATTCCGGGAAGTAGACCATCAAATTTAGGCACCTAGGACTGTTTATCTAACCTAGTTAGATTTGAAGGCAATGATGACTTCAGTGCCAGCAGAAATATGAATATTGATCGTTCATGGCATGCAAGTGGCAAAGTACTTAGTTAAATTATCAGCTGTAGTTTCCAGGAAAAAAATACCTACTAAACCTCGTTTGTCAGCAGAACCTGGCTCTCTCCCCTATCTTATGGGTTTGCCATCCCCATAACTGAAAACTCTCTAAAGGCCTCACTTGATTAATAAGGATAGGATGGGCTATGACAAAAAGTAACAATAACCATAAGACGTCAGTGACTTAACGTAACAAGAGTATGTTTCTCTTTCATGTTACTTGTCCGGTGAAGATAAGCAGGGACTTTGTTCCACATAGATGCTTATGGCCCCAGATTGGCTGAAGTTCAATCACCTAGCAGCTGGACTGGTGGAGTACATGGTAGCCATTGGTGGGGAAGAGGCAAAGGGAGAATCCCAAACCAGCTCTCAAACACCTCAGCCTAAAAGTATCACAGATTCCTCTTTGTTAGTTCACAACCTCAGGAAATCAAAAATCTAAAACCAGCTCCTTACAAGGAGGGCAGGGAGAGGCCAAAGGAAGAGGAGACCACTCCAGATTGGTAGGTGGCAGGTTTAATAAGCCAGGGAACTTACTCATGAGGCTTGTCCTGGGTGGCCACAAGATGAGTAGATCTCCCCACTCACCTGCCAGAATCTTAAAAGTTTACCATGAGAGACTATGGACTCTGAGAAACAAACTGAGGGTTCTAGAGGGGAGGGGGGTGGGGGGAGGGTTTAGCCTGGTGATGGGTATTAAGGAGGGCACATATTGAATGGAACACTGGGTGTTATACGCAAACAATGAATCATGGAACACTACATCAAATAAATAAATAAATAAACGGGGGGAAAAAAGTTTATATAGAGGCTTTAACTGTCCATATACTGTCCAGATGGTCCGAACAACACCTTACTATCTCAAGGCTGTGTCATTGGGCAGCTCCCACTGTGGAACAGTAGGCAGAGGGTGCATTCCAAGGGCAGGGGAGGGGATGAGGAGCATCTGATTGCCCAGGTTCAGCTCATGGGCCAACCAGAGGTCACGTCCTCTCAAGTGACTTCCTCTAACACTTCTGTTCATAGCACATTTACCAGAACTAGGAACACCATCATTGCAAGGAGACTAAAAAGTGTGGTGGAGCATGGAGTTATTCGGTGAGAAGAAAATATCTCTTCCACAACACCAGAAGCAGTTTCCTTGCAAGGGGGTGAGGTGTTTCTCAGGACCTACCTACAGCCTTCCAGATTGACTCTGGATTCCATAACTAGAGTCAGATACCAACAAACTCCAAAGCCTTCATCACAAGTCTCAATCAAGGAGAAACAGGTTATACGTGGAAATAATTGAAAGATTCTACCAAACTATATCAGGAAAAATATAGGGAGCATGATAGGAATGAACTCTAAAGGTAGTAGACCAGGCAAGAACAAATATGGTATTGTACTAAGTCAAATTTATTGATATACATACATTTACTAAAAAATGTGGATTCAATATGTTAACTGAAACAGCCAGATATTTTTAACAATTTGCTGTAATGGTTTTTTCTTTGTCTGATACCTGGATTCAACCATAATTTTCTTCAATAATATAGAGCAGTATTTCTCAACCAGGGAAAATTTTGCTCCCCTGGCTCCTTCCCATAGGACATTTGTCAATGTCTGGAGACAATTCTGACTGTCATAAATGGAAGGGAGGAGCTACTGGCATCTAGTGGGTAGAGGCCAGGGATGTTGATAAACATCCTACAATGCACATGGCAGCCCTCACAACAAAGAATTATTTGATCCAAAATATCAGTCATGCCAAGGTTGAGAAATCCTAATTATAGAGAAATTTGGAAGCTTGATGAAATTGGGAAGCAATGAACAGGTTAGAGTAGATTTATCATGGAGAACACTTATCTATTTCTTTTCTTTTTTTTTAAAGATTTTATTTATTCATTTATTTTTAAACTTTATTTTATTATGTTTTGTTAGTCACCATACATTACATCATTAGTTTTTGATGTAGTGTTCCATGATTCATTGTTTGCATATAACACCCAGTGCTCCATTCAATACGTGCCCTCTTTAATGGGCCAACCAGAGGTCACGTCCTCTCAAGTGACTTCCTCTAACACTTCTGTTCATAGCACATTTACCAGAACTAGGAACACTTTTATACCCATCTTTAATACCCATCACCAGGCTAACCCATCCCCCCACCCCCCTCCCCTCTAGAACCCTCAGTTTGTTTCTCAGAGTCCATAGTCTCTCATGGTTTGTCTCCCCCTCCGATTTTGCCCCCTTCATTTTTCCCTTCCTACTATCGTCTTTTTTTTTAACATATAATGTATTATTTGTTTCAGAGGTAGAGGTCTGTGATTCATCAGTCTTACACAATTCACAGCACTCACCATAGCTCACCCAATGTCTATCACTCAGCCACCCCATCCCTCCCACCCCCACAACTCCAGCAACCCTCAGTTTGTTCCCTGAGATTAACAGTGGAATATTATGC
This sequence comes from Halichoerus grypus, assembly GCF_964656455.1. Taxonomy (NCBI): domain Eukaryota; kingdom Metazoa; phylum Chordata; class Mammalia; order Carnivora; family Phocidae; genus Halichoerus; species Halichoerus grypus. The sequence goes on along the minus strand of NC_135720.1, from coordinate 20,255,475 downwards.
AGCCATCAAAAAAATGAAATCTTGCCATTTGCAATGACGTGGATGGAACTAGAGGGTATTATGCTGAGCGAAATAAGTCAATCAGAGAAAGACAAGTATCATATGATCTCACTGATATGAGGAATTCTTAATCTCAGGAAACACTTATCTATTTCTAACTATGTCACCTAGGACAGCCCAAAGGATACTTCCTTCTCCAAGGCATTAAGGAATACATTGCTGGGAACACAGGATATTTGGTAAAGCTCTGCACTGGCTGTCTTCTGACAACTGGCTATGACAAAGGGAGAGATTGTCACTGAGAGGGGTTCCCTAATATCAGTGTGGATGATGGGATCTTATAGTACAGATGCTACTTGACAGCCAGAGAGGGGCAGCAGGACTGGGGCAATAATCGGGGATCTGTGACTAGCGACTAGTGACTAGTGACTACAACTGATCATGGTGTCTAGGATTGAAATTGATGGGCAGCCTACTAAAATATTACTCATTTTGTAGACACCAAAAATTCAAGGTACGGTAAACAGAGCTGAGATTAAGGCCCCAGTTTTTCCAGCCTTTCACTGAATTCTCACACTGGAGCCAGGTTCCCTTGAGGAAGGAACCAAAGACACTGCCACATGTTTATACAGTAGATCCTCTTTCTAGGCTTCCCAAAAGAACTTGCATCCATTTACCAAGGGACTATGTATAGGGGAAAGGGGACATACTAATATTTTTGAGGATTCTTGAGCATTGGCCCTGAACTGACACTCAAACACCTAATGATCCAATGTTACTAGTTGCTCATCAGAGTCGCTCATCAGTCGCTCATTCACCGAGCCCAGTTGTAACTCCCTTCCCTAACAGGAGAGCCAACTAAATGTTACCCTATTCCCAGGACAACTTCAGTGACTATTCACTTGCAAGGTGCATGGATGGTGATTCCTAACACAGTGCCATTAACTCACCTAACTGAATGTATGAATGAGTTTTTCACATTGATGGTGAAATGTCATAAATCCAATCAGGTGGTGACTGCAATTGTAGCTACTATTCTCTAGGCAAAGTCCTGGAGAAGGTGAAAGAATTTCCAGGAGAGGAATTGAACCTGTAACCAAGCAGAATATTTCAGAGACCTGACTAGAAACTGTCCTTGCCTTTCTGAGGAAGTCTAGAGCAGCTAAGAGCCCAGTCTATGCCTAGTGACAAAATTAAGGAGGGGTGGGGATGGTCAAAAACCAATAGTGATCCCTAAAACCATAGTGAGGACAGGATAACAGAAAGTGTCAATTAATGCCACTAATTAATGAGATTAATGCCACTTTAAATTTGTGCCACCATTGTAGGACTGGGAATGAGACTACAGGGCTAGCTTAAGTGTATTTCATGTGTACCCAGAGATTCTCTCACCTGCAAAAAAATAAATATATATGTATAGAGCATCTGTGGGGCTGTAATAGGGAAGGATGTGGCCAGATAAGAAAAACTAGGCAATGGGCACACCTGGGTAGAGCAGTTGGTTAAGTGGCCAAGTCTTGGTTCGGCTCAGGTCATGATCTCAGGGTCATGAAATTGAGCCCTGTGCCAGGCTCCATGCTCAGCAGGGAGTCTGATTAAGTTTCTTTCTCCATCTCCCTCTGCCCCTCTCCCCACCTGCTCATGCATGCACTCTCTCAAATAAAAACATAAATCTTAAAAAAAAAAAAAAAAAAGGAAGGAAGGAAAGAAGGAAGAAAAAGAAAGAAAGAAGAAAGAAAAAGAAAGAAAGAAAAAGAAAGAAAGAAAGAAAGAAAGAAAGAAAGAAAGAAAGAAAGAAAGAAAGAAAAGAAAGAAAAAGAAAGAAAGAAAGAAAAGATAGCAATGGACTTTGGTTCCAAGGGTCTGAGCTTCAGATAGCCTTGCCTCAGGTAGGGTCATAAAAGGGTTGCCTTAGGCAAGTAGCAATGTATACCTATCTAAGGGAACCCTGCGGTTGGGGGCTCCCCCAAGGAATATCTCATGTTATTACAAACAGAGTTGCCCAGAAGTGACATTCCCAAAGACTTTATTATTTTCATATAAGCCATTATCACAAGCAGAAGAGCTTCAAAAGGCATAATGTAGGAACTATTTAAATGGCAATAGATATAAATTATTTCTTTCATTGCAAAAGAACTACCCGATTTATATGATTGGTAGGCAATATCTTTAATATGTTCACTTCAGCGGCATCTGTGGAAGGGAGACAATGAAGCACTAAGTGGATAGTGTATTATCCCCAGGAGTCAGGCAGGCACTTAAAGATGCACATTAAAAAATTCCATGTCCTATTTGGACAGAAATATGGGTCTTCTAGGATTATAGTGGATTATCATAAACTCATTAGGTGGTGTCTCCAACAGAATCATGTGCTACACTACCATAATTAGATTTCTACATCATCTACGAAACACAAAAATAAAACTTGGAACACTCAATTTATAGGAAAAGTCATTTTAGCATCCTATGAGGAAGTCCCTGAGGCCACTCCAAATGATAAGCCACTTAAAAGATTTGCCTACTATTATCATGTAGACACAAAGCCCCTAAACCATAACACTAACTCAATGTTTCTCCAAAGGCTTGAAGGACTTCGTAAATTGTCTTAAAATCACAACTTACTACTGAAGGTGAATGTGGTTACTGTTCTAAGTATAACGAACCATATATCATTTTTCCAATATCCCAGTTACTTAGATTAGGAGTTTTTGGTTAGGATAAAGGTCAGTGTTTTGTGTTCTCAGCAAGAGGACTGTAGCTGATTCCAGAGAAGTGGAGAAATGTACTTTGTTATTGGCGTGATTTATTTTGGGCACCTTGATTTTTAGACTTCATTCCAAAATGGACTCATCTTGTCATTTAATAACATCCTAACGTTCAAGCTGCTCAGCCAATTCTGAGAAAGAACTAATCCATTTCAGCAGCAGCAGCAAGATGGACACTCTGGTAGAGCAGGTGTGCTCTCTTCTCTGTAATTACTTTCAGCTCTTGCTTTGCCCTTTACTGTCTGTTTGAAATTTAACCTTAATGTAATCAGAATGGCATTTACCCAGGGATCAGCTCCAGATTGTGTGAAACTCACAAAAATAAAGGTTATGACATAGTAAGTCTACTAATTGCTTTCTGTGACTAGAATTGACTAACGATTATCTTTGAGTAGAAGAAGTTAAGAATACCACATATTTTTCTTGAGGTAGGAGAAATTAATCATTCCTCTTCTCATTTTGCCCCTTGCCACCAACCACCATGTTAGCCTATACTATGACCTCAGAGTAACAATCCACAGTTCTGACACAGAGAGCATAGAGAATGGCCCATTCTATTGAAACATAAATGGTGTAACTGTGAGACGCTAGCCAGATAGTCAGAGGTAGAGACCAAGTTGGCATCTGGAAAGGCAGGGCTGGAGCATGGGAGAACATTAAGGATGGAGTGTCCAAACACAGCAAACATGGAATCAAGAAGTGTTCCAGATCTTCCATACTCTGCTGCCAGAGCCCAGCCTTAGATGAGAACTAAATGCTCATTTTCTTTATAACAATAATAGCTAGATTTGCTTACTCGAGTACTTTACAAATGTTGCAGGATAAAGAAAATTTTACTATTTAAATAGCTCCTGAATTGCTCCTAAAAGAACTTTCTCTGGAGGAATCTTACTAAGCAATTAGGGGGGAAAGCTCCTATTAAGGCTCTGTTTTTGAGTGTCTTCTAGACTTCAGAGGAGAGAGAAAGCTTCCCTATATAATCCACCTGGAAATTTGACTCCTGCAAGTGAACAGCAGACAGAAGACATGAGAGGGAGGGAGGAGTAGCAGCATGGAGAGAGACTCAAAACTTGGAGAATGTGAAATTCAGCAGAGAAACAGTGTGGAGAGGGTGTTGCTGACTATTCCCTCCAGGTTGTTGAAATTGCTAATATAATCTCCCCTCCACTGCACTCTTCTCCCTACCAATTTTCCACAAAAATCATCGAATGATTTTTTGATGGTGGCTTTTTAATTGTATTTTAATTTTTTTTTAAGTTTTTTTGAGGAAGCCACAGAAAGAAGAGAGGTCCTTTAGAGTGAGTATAGCGTACATAGAAGCTGCTAAGGAGCACACAGAAGAAGGGAACCAAGTGACCTAAGAATGTAAAATCTGAGGGGGTAAAGAGATTCGGAGAAAGTCTTCAGACTTTTGAATATTGTAAAGCCAGCAAAGGTTTAAACCAATTTGCCCTAGAACTGGAGGGGCAGATAGGCCTCAGGTTGACATCTTGGTAATGAAACCATTTCATTCAATCCTCATAATATCTGTATGAGAAAGATTCTGTTGTTAGCTGCATTCTCTAGATGAGGAAATTCAGACCCAGAATCATTCCCGATGTCACATATCTAGTAAACTGCAGAGCAGGATTACAATACTAACTCTAACTACTGTGGCCATAATCAACCAGTATAATACAAACTTTTTGTTTCATATTTTGAGACTGAATCTTCACACAGCCAAATCCTGCCCATCTCTTTAGATTCATTTTCCTCCCCCAAACTACACTGATGCCTCCCACTCTGAATTCCACATCCCTCATTGACTGTTTAAAGTTCTTTCCCTTCAGCATATAAACATAATCAGATCTTGCTCATTTTTATAACAAGGCAACTTCTTCAACTGTTTTCCTAATTCCTTCTGCTTTTTATCAATTGTCTTGAGATGCTGCCTGTACTTTCCGTCCTCTTTTCTATTCACTTTTCTGCCTATTGTCTCCACCATGCTAAGTGATAGCCTCCTAATCCCAACACTCAACAGTCGCCATCAAACTTCACCTCATAAACTGTTTCCTCTGTAGAATCTGACACTGTTCACAAAGCCCCACCTCCACCTCTGTGGCATCTTAGACTTGGCTTCATACTTGCATCTTGCCCCTCCATCTATCTCCTTCCTATATTCCTCTTTTTTCAGCCATTCCTAAAATGCTTATGTGCCCAGAGGTTTCTGCTGTTCTTAATTTCTACCTGGGTATTTACCCCAGAGTCAGTAGCTAAGCTTCATATGGTCCTAAGGGAGCCTCCTGGAATGAATACAAATTATTTTGCATATGTACATTTTTTTCTAGGCAAAGGATTCTCTCATTCAGTATTATTTATTTCCATAAATATTTGCAGAGGATCTGCATTGTGTTAGGCACTCTTCTAGGTTCTCAAAATAAGGGAATTTTAAAAAGCAGGAAAGAATATCCAATAGAAAAAAGGCAGTCTCTTCAACAAATGGTGCTGGGAAAATTGGACAGCCACATACAGAAGAATGAAACTAGACCACTCTCTTACACCCTACACAAAGATAAACTCAAAATGGATGAAAGACCTCAGTGTAAGACAGGAATCCATCAAAATCCTAGAGGAGAACATAGGCAGTAACCTCTTCGACATCGGCCACAGCAACTTCTTTTAAGACACGTCTTTAAAGGCAAGGGAAACAAAAGGAAAAATGAACTTTTGGGACTTCATCAAAATAAAAAGCTTCTGCACAGCAAAGGAAACAATCAGCATAACTAAAAGGCAACCTTCAGAATGGGAGAAGATATTTGCAAATGACATATCTGATAAAGGGTTAGTATTTGAAATATATAAAGAACTTATAAAACTCAGCGTCCAAAAAAGAAATAATCCAGTTAAAAAAAAACTGGCAGAAGACAGGAATACACATTTTTCCAAAAGACATACAGAGATGGCTAACAGACACAGGAAAAGATGCTCAACATCACTCATCATCAGGGAAATACAAATCTAAACCACAATGAGATACCACCTTACACCAGTTAGAATGGCAAAAATTAACAAGACAGGAAACAACAATTGCACTACTAGGTATTTACCTGAAAGCTGCAATAATACTGATTCGAAGGGATACATGCACGTTCAAGTTTATAGCAGCATTATCAATAATAGCCGAAGTATGGAAAGAGTCCAAATGTCCATTGACTGATGAAAGGATAAAGATGTTTTGGTGTATATATATATAAATATATGTATATATATGCAATGGAATATTACTTAACCATAAAAAAGAATGAAATCTTGCTATTTGCAACAATGTGGATGGAGCTAAAGAGTACTATGTTAAGTGATATAAGTCAACCAGGAAAAGACAAATATCATGTGATTTCACTCATATGTGGAATTTAAGAAACAAAACAGATGAACATGGCAGGGGCAAAGAGATAGGGACAAACCAGAAAACAGACTGTGAACCATAAAGAAGAAACTGAGGGTTACTGGAGGGGAGTGAGTTGAGGTGGGTTAAATGGGTGATGGATATTAAGGAGGGCACTTGTGATGAGCACTGGGTGTTGTATGTAAGTGATGAATCACTAAATTCTATACCTGAAACTAATATTACACTGAAATTTAAATAAAAACTTGGAAAAATAAAATTTAAAAAACCTACAAAGATCCTTGTGAACTTATATTAGGCAAAAAGCTATGAACACAATAAATAAGTAAATTATACAATATATGAAAAATGATAAGGGCTACATAAAAAGTAGGACAAGGTAAAGGGGATCACAAAGGCCCAGGGGAGTGGGAAGGCAGCTGGTAAGCCTAAAATGGTAGTTAGGGTAGATTTCATTGAGAAGGTAATGGTTATTCAAAGACTTGAAAGACATGAGGATTTAGTCATGTATATAACAAGTAAAGCAGAAGGAACAGCAAGTGCAAAGGTCCTAAGGCACGAACATGCTTGAAGTGCTCAAGGAACAACAGGCGAACAAGGGGAGCATAGTAAGGAGATGAGCTCAGAAAGATGATGGTGACCCAGGTAATGCAGGGATTTTTAGATTATTGTAAGTACTTTTACTCTGAGTGAAATAAACAGCCATTGTAGCATTTTGACCTTAGAAGTTATGCTATGTGGCTTGTGTAGGAGAAGCCCTCTGGCTGGTATATTCAGTATGGAAGTAAAGTTGCAGGAGTAGAAGTAGGAGACCAATCAGGAGGCTATGGCAGTTATCTGCACAAGAGGCGGTAGTGGTTTACACAGGATGCAAATGCTGATGTGCAAGAAGTGGTCAGTTCCTATTTATGTTTGGAAGTTATACCCAACAGTATTTCCAAATAGACTGGATATAGGATATGAGAGACAAAAAAGAGTTAAGTACAACTCAAGATTGTTGACCTTAGCATCTTGAAAAATGGAGCTGCCATCACCCGAGATGAGGAACTGTGGGTAGACAATGTTGAGGGGAGACAGATGGTTGGAAGATCCATTTGGGACCTGGAGAGCTTGAAGTGTCTACTACACAACTAGGTGGAAATATTAAGCAAGCAGTTGAATATACAAGTCTGGAATTCAGAAGAACAGTCTAGACAGAAGTTATAAATTTAGGAGTCATTAGCATACACCCAGTATTTAAAGTTATGTAACAGGATGATATGACTAAGAAAATGAGTTTTGATGGGAAATAGAAAAGGACCAAAAACTGAGACCTAGGGCAATCAAATATTAAGAGGTAAGATACCAGCAAAGACAATTTAGAAGGAGGAACCAGCAATGGAGGAGAAAAACAAAGAAGGATGCCGGAAGCCAAAGGAAGTAACAAAGAGGAGGGAGTCATCAGCTATGTCAAGTGCTACAGAAAGGGACAGTGAGAGCTGAAGTGGGTTTCATGGAGGTTCCTGGTCACTTTGACAAGGGCAATTTTGGTGGAGATGAAGACCTGATTGGAGGAGGACTAAGAATGAACAGAAGAAGTGAAATTGGAATTTTGCAGCAAAGAGGAGCAAAGTGACGGTGAGAGAGAAGGTTATTTTTTTAATGGAGAACTATTTTAGTTTGTGTGTTGATGAGAATGGTTGAACAGAGAGTGGAAAATTGATGAGAAAGAGAGAGGAGATTGCTGAAGTGATGTCCTTGAGTAGGCAAGAGGACACAGGATCTAGTGCATACATATTTGGAATGTCTGGCTTTCAATATGAATGTGGAGACTTTATGGCAATGGACAAGAAAGCAGAGTATGTGTACTAGATTCTGATGGGGGGATAGAGGTGATGGAGGGATTCTGTCGATGTTTTCAGATAAATTATCCAATTATCTAATTTTCTCAGTGAAATAGAAAGCAAATTCATCTCCTGAGAATAAAGAAGGGATTAGGGGTTGTTTGGGGAAGGGGGGGTTGAGGAAATGAAAGAAGATAGAAAATAGCCATCTAGTACAATAAGAGATAAGGATATCTTATCTGATTGCCAGGTAGCACTTGAAAGACCCACCTGAAATCCAAGGTCAAGAAAGTAAAAATGAGGCCAGGCAGTGTGGTTGTGTGTTGTTGTTGTTTACAATCACAATCTGTTGCACAGGCACAGGCACTAAAAGTAGGCAAAGGATTGGACTTAATCAGGATTACTGTTTGTCAAGTACGTACAATGAAGCAAGAGGGAGCAAGAAAGTGATTAGAATGATTGACCATAAATTTAAGGTGCATAAGCAGGGATCCTGAGCATTGAAGGAGTAAGGGATAGTGAAAAAATGGTGAAATACTATTTAATGAAAAAGATGTAAACACAGGATTGTAGGTCCCGGGAGGCACAGACACATCTTTGGAGTTAGTACACTAGAGGGAATGAGTTATAAAAGTAGTGGTCAGAGAATAGGATGGATGAAATTAGGGTTTTGGAGGAGTAAGATGTATTGATAAGGACAATATCTAGGGTATGATCATGAGAGTGATCAGGTTGTCAAAGAATTTAAAACCTGCAAAATGGTGACGATCCAGGTCTCTACATCTTTTCTGCATTTACTACCCTGGCTCTAAATAGTGCATGTTTTGAGATGATGTCCTGTCTATGCATCCAGCTGAGATACTCTCTACCTGTTGGCTATCTCCATTGGGATGCAGAACAAGTACTTCAAATATAACATGCTGTGGGGTTAACTCATTGTCTTACCCTTTCCCTGTCCCCTCCAGAGAATGTGTCGTTCATCCATTCCAGCTAAGGCAGAAATCAAGGCTTAACTGGACCTCCTTCCCTAACCAGCAACATTAAAATAATTCACAATCTACATTTAAACTGTCTTCTTTCTCCAGTCCCACTCTCACAGGCTGAAATTTATACCCTCAAAATTTCAAAACTGGATTATTGAAGCAGCTTCCCAGCCTCTTTGCTATGGTTTTGTCCATTTTCAAAGCCATTATCCACATTCCTTCTGGAGTACTATTTCCTAAATGCAAACCTGCTTGAAGTGTCTCAGTGGAGACTTTATCTTGCCTTCAGGATGAAATCCATACTCCTTAGCAAAACTAGGCAGCTGCTTATCTCATGCCTGCCTGCCTCCAACCTCACATTTCACTGCTTCCCAGCACACCACGTTCACCTAGTGCTCCAGCCACACAGAATTACAGCCAACTCCTCAACTCTTTACCTTTGCAAATGTGTTTCTGTTTCCAGGAATGCTCTTCCCCATTCCACCACCTTCTTCAACTAATTATTGCTCTTTCTTTGCAGTTAACTCAATCTTGCCCCCTTCCAAAAAGCTTTCTCAGGGGTTCTTAGCCAGGTTTAGGATTTCCACCTATGTGTTCCCAAGCATCTTGTTGCTATCTACATCAAGATATTTTCCATATTGTAAATTAGTCATTTTTAATTTGTCTGCTTCTCTTCTGAATCTGAGCTCACTGAGGGCAGAACATTGGGGGGTTTTTTGGGTTTTTTTTGTTTTTTTTTTTAGTTAAACTTCCTGTAGTTCTTAACACAACGTCTGCATACATCATAGGTAAACAATATGGGCTTTCTGAATGAATGATTGGCTCCTAATTGAATCCAACCATTATGGTGGTTTAAATATCTGTTCAAATCCTGAGATCCCAGTTGCATGAAAATTCTCAAGGACAGTACTTTTCTTCTCCCAAAGTATATAGAAAAACGTTGGCAACACAAAACAAGCACTTGGTAAATACTGAACTGTGTGAGTCCTGCAGTTTTACCCTTGGTGATATAGCAGGGTCAGGACTTGCAAAATCCCCACTCAGGCCCGCTGACCTCAGGTGTATTAGAACAGAAAACAAGTGAGTGCAGTGGGCTAATATAGCACAGATAAGGTACAGTACATTGGTTCCATTCAGTTACAGCAAATATTTGCCTCTAGACTCAGTAGCTACCAGTCTGGCAACTGGACAAAATTGCTTTACTACATCAAATATAGGTGAAACTAATAAATGAGTGTATTTGATGACTGTGATCAATAACAAAGATCCCCAAAAAGAAATCTTCTATCTTTTTTCCAAATAAATTGCATGAGGTTATCATCATAATGTGATAAATTTGGCAAAAGACTCCTAAGAAGGAAAACTGCCAAACAAAAGGAAATAATCATTTTGATGTTAAACAAAGAATCACAACCTCTGACTTTGTGTAGTTGCTGAATTGCAGTAAGGCATGTTCACTTACTTAGCCAAAGGTTCTCCTCTTTCCATTGCTCCTTCTTCCAAGCCAGTTCTCAAGTGGAGCTTCAGCAGCTGCCAACATCAGCTCAGCTGACCTCCAGCACCAGCTCCCCTGTTTCTGTCTTTCTCCCGATCAAGAAGTACAGCAGGATTCCAGTGGAAGGACCAGCATAGGTTTTAAAAATCTGGGATATTCCCCCTAGATTAACAAATGGAATATATCATCAGAAACAAGAGAATGACTGAGTAATCAAATTGCAGGTTTTTAAGGCTTATTACTGTAGCTTTGTTTTACTTCACTCATCATCACTGAATTTCAGGTTAGCACGTGCCTGATGGGTTACTGTGCTAAGCGGGCACCAGGATACGTAGCAGAACACATTGAAAAAGAAGTGTGGCAAGGAAAATGTATGGCTGAGAGGCAGACAGATCTGCACTTGAATCTCAATTCTGCTTCCAGCCCAAATTATTGTGGGTCAGTTACTCAGCCTCCTTGAGCCTGAATTTTTCACTAGACTGGAGAAGAGTAACTAAGATCACACACATCATGTGCCTAATAAAGGCTTGACATAGTTGACAATTAATAAATGATACCTGTTCTCCCCAAGAGTTTACTATCCACCCGAGAGACAGAAATTTACATAACTTAGCATAATAAAATGTTATTAAATACTATTAGGCAAACCCTATGAGAGTAGAGACAAGGGAATAATTAATCCTGCTGGATGAGGTAGTAGGGAAGACCTTATAACCAGGCCTCCAGATTTTGCTGTTTGACACTAACATTGACCAATTCACCTCCATAACCATCAATGTGCTCTGGTAGCCCTGCTGTAAAAGGAAATAAATCAATCTTCCCTTCACCTCACACCACTCCCTCCAGCTTCTTGCTCATTTCTCTTAGATGGTCTCATCTAGTCCCTTGACTTTAAATACAATTTATTCCCTGATGACTCCCAAATTTATATCTTCAGCTTCATTCTCCCTCTTGAGCATCAAACTTGGACGTTCAACTGCTGATTCAACATGAACACATCGGTAGCCTTCCCAAACTTAATGGGTCTAACACAATTACTAATTCTGCCAAGCCTCCCCACAAAACAAAACAAAACAAACAAAACAAAAATACTTGCTCCTTATTTATTGTTCCCTGTCTTGTAAATGTTGATACCACAGTCATTTTGATTGCCCTTGTTCCTTCACCCAGTTTCTAATCCATCAAATCCCTGGACTCTACCTCCTTGTTCCTTTCCCTCTATCTTTACTGCAACCACCCCTGCCATCCCTCACCTAGACCCTGCGTAGCCTCCTAACCCACCTTACAGCTGCCAATTCAGGTTCACTGCTCTGTCCACAACGTTCCACTAGTCTCCCCACTTGAGTGAGGGTGCATGTTATTCTGAACCTCTTTTCTCCTAGATCCATGAGAAGTTCAAAAACAATTGAGAATATTTCTATCTCTAACAATTAAGAGGGGTAGGAGAAATTAAGAAATAATCCAAAGCAGTCATTTCTACAAACACATGTTCAAAGTAAATCAGGAATGCAGAGCCCTTTCTAAGTTATGCACCTGTCAGGAGGCACCAAAGGCTGTCCCTAGACGTATCTTTTCAAGGAAAGGTCCAGTCAGCAGAAGCTGGGAGGCCGGACCCTCCACCGACACAGAAGCAGATTGGTAAAGGGGCTGACACTCCTGCTTTCCTCCTCTAATTGCCCAGGTACTGAGAGTTTTTAAGTCTAGTACCTCATTTGTGGTCTCATGAATTCTAGAAAACAAAATCCCTCATATAGAGTCACCTGGTGTTATTTCTGCATTGAAATCTGAGACTGGAAGGCACAGATTCCATGCCTGCAAATCTGTTTCTCAAGGCTTTCTCTAATCATTAGTGCAAAGGTGCCACCCTCCCTGTAGGCCCCGTGTCCTCTGGGTGGTCACTGTCACTGGTGAAAGAGCACTGTCCTTCCTAACAGAGCCAGCATGTGACCCTGTGTCATTACTGGTGATTCATACAACCAACCTGACGTATGTTCGCGCTTCATCTCTTTGCCTCCTGTACCAGCTAGCTGATCATTTTCATACTGAAAACTGAAGCAATAGAGAAGGAATAGATGAATCTGCCTTCTTTGTCCCATTCCCCCAAGTCTGGTGAGCACCCCCCACCACCATCACCAGCTTGGATCCTGGGACAGCAGCAGCGAAAAGCCAGGCAAGGCTCCAGTTTGTAACATCAGTGTTACCATCACTTTAAAATGGACAAGGCAAAAGTTGCTTTATTAAAATTAACAACCCTCAAATAAAGCAAACACAACTCAAGGTGACACTGTCAGGGAAATCTTGCCTCTTCTAGGAGTGTTTTTTTCAACACTCCATGCACGTTAGAAATCACCTGGGGAGCTATTTTTATAAATGTACTGAGAGGTTATGATTTAATTGGTCTGAGGTAGGATGGTTCTAATAAGCTGCCACAGTAAAGAACCACCACCCTAAGTGGGTAAGTAGAAGCCTCCAGATTCTTAAAGACCCAGGGAGGGCTCCCAGGACTGCAGTGGTGACCTTTGTAACTGAGAGTACACAAATAAAGAACAAGAAAGTAACTGAAGAAACACAGCTCAATTAGCGCTGAAAACCAGTGAGGTGAGGAAGATTCATTCTACAGTTAGAAGGTCTTCATCACAATTGTGTCATGTGTTATTTTTGGTAAGTGAAATGGAGTAAAAATGCTCTGTTGTTAGTAGCTTCAATTGGGTTTTGTTTCTTCTGATGATACTTCTGGTAACTTCACTTTGACTATGTGAATTTACCTTTTCCAAAGTGACTTTGATAGGAGTAAAACTCCCTGAGTTATTTCTTTGCCTGAAGCCCTGCTTTGATGTAGTTAAGGTAGGGGGAACATCCTTTTAAATGAATTTCAAGGCTATGTCAAAAGCAGTTTAAAAGTTAGAAAAATATTGTCATAAAATTGCTAAAGTCAATAATTTTTTTAAATTTAACAGCAGCACATTGGACAGTTAAAAGTACAGCTCAGTCTGTATTGTGTGGTTCTTTGCAAGCTATTGGCTTTCTACCTAATCCTCTCAGACTGCTTCTGGAGGGGCTGTGCCATTTTGTTTTTGCCATGTCTATAACAATTCCCTCAGATGCACTGCTAAGATGTGAAGTTTGGTTGCCCACACACACTCTTGGGTCTTTATGATCACCCACTCACACACAAACCCACTGGCCTGTCCACTTAGAGACAGACGCCATTGCCCAGCAGGGGCAGTCCCTGAGTTCTCCGCAGTGGGGAGGGATTTGTATGGAGCCACCCACATTCAGCCATCTCATCCGTCTCAGAACTGTGGAAATAAATGAGCACCAACCAATGAGGAAAGCAAAGACTATTTTATTCTGAGCTTGCTACAGCAAGGGAGTCAGCCATTATCACTTGGGTTTTGGTATAGAGTCAAAGACAGGCAGAGGAGTTGGAAATTCTAAGGTGAAAAAGGTAAGGCTTCAAGCGTGCCCTGATTGGAGGCTGTTGGCACAAGGAAGCTGCAGGTGGGCTAACTAGAAGTGCTTGGTTAAGAATACATATTTGGCTTTCTCTTGTTGGTCATAAACTGGATATGGGGGCAAAAAAAAAAAATAGAATAGGGATGGTGTCAGTTATGTTTTTTAATTTTTTTTTTAAGATTTTATTTATTTATTTATTTATTTATTTATTTATTTATTTAAGAGAGAGAACACAAGCAGGAGAGAGGGGCAGAGGGAGAAGGAGACTCCCCACTGAGCAGGGAGCCCAATTGGGCTCAGTCCCAGGACCCTGAGATCATGACCTGAGCCAAAGGCAGATGCTTAACCGACTGAGCCACCCAGGTGCCCCAAGAAGGTGTCAGTTATTAATCAGGCTCTGGCTATTTGGGGCCAACTGTTACAGAACTTATTATTCAGCTTCTTGAATTGTCACTAGAGATAGAAATCTGGCTTCCTCCAAGCCTGAGTTATAGCAGGCTGTCTTCCTGGATTGTTTATTGTAGATAAGGGGTTGGTTTCCCAGGCAGGTCACTGCAGGTGGTGGATCAAAGTTCTATCTTTATATATGGTCTGGCCATGGTCCCTTTCTATATTCAGTCTCTCAGAACCAACAGAATATGGGTTATGGTGACTACTCAGTCCTCTGCTTTCCAATCTGTCCCACCTCCTGACTGCACTGATTAGCCACAAATACACTGATACTTTTACTCACTAAATATAACTTATATTTATAATGCAGAACAACTAGGGAATGGTCCAGGAGGATACTATTAGCTACTTCTTTCATTATGATCTCATATTTCTGGGTAATCCTAAGCTTTGGGTTAAAAGAAAAAGGCTTAAAAGTAGAAGCTGTCCTATGACAGACCTTTCTTTATTTGGTTTGTGCCGGGCACTGTGAGAGCTGAATACATGTTTAATAAGTACTGAGAAATAAGAAGGAAGTAGCTATGGCAAAATCAAGGTGCCTGAGCAGTATATTCCTGATTTCTCTGGATGCAAATCAGAGAGTACTCTGGCAGCTCTTCATCAAGAGCTCTGCATGGTCCCACTCTGCATTCTCTCTCTCTCTCTCTCTCTCTCTGGCTTCTGGAAGTGCCACTTACCTGTTGATGATGAGGCCCGAGCAACAATCAGCAGCCCAGGCCCCATCAAGAGGAGTATCTCACACCATATGCCTTGATTGCCCCTCTAGTTCAGCTCAAGAAGTCTGTAGCTGAAAAGAACACATAGGCCAATACATACTTAAGAGGTAAATTTCTGTCCAATTTCTTTCTTTTTTTTTTTTTAGAATATATGAATGTGGTAACAAATATCATGCCAATTAGTTTGAGGCAAATAAGAGTGTTTATTATGCTGAGATTTAGATTATCGTTGTACTTGAGATCAATTTAACCAGAGAATGGTAACCACCAACAGTACTGAATTCAAGGATGAACACTTAAATACATTCTTTCGAGGAATTTGCACAATCATGTGATCTAGACATTATTCCCATTTTGTACATAAGAAGATTTTGAGCCCCAGAAAGATCCAAGGGAACACAGCAAACAAATTGCATAGCTTTTATTTCACATACCAGGAATCCTTGCTCCCAGTTACTCATGCTGTATTAGTTTTCCAAAGAAATGTGATCAATAGGGAATCAGGAAAGCCGGGTGTGTAATTCAGTCTGAATCTAAAGGCCCAAGATCCAGGAGCATCAATGTCTGAGGCAGAAGAAGATGAATGTCCCAGCTCAAACAGAGAACAAATTTGCCCTTCTCTGCCTTTTTGTTTCCATCAAGCCCTCAGTGGAGTGCTGATGCGTACTGACAAAGTGAGAGTGATCTTTACCCAGCTCATTAATTCAAATACTATCTGTTCTAGAAACACCCTCACAGACACAACCAGAGGTAATGTTTTACCAGCTCTCTGGATATCCCGCAGCCCGTTCACATTAAAACATAAAATTAACCATAAGAGGTAATGTTTTACCAGCTCTCTGGATATCCCGCAGCCCGTTCACATTAAAACATAAAATTAACCATCACACATGTCCTGTGAGAGCAGATATTTAAAGTTGCTCCTAGGTCATTTTCACAGAATAACCAGGGGCACATGTCCTAGAGACAGCTTCACCCCTCAGAGGCCAGGGGTTTGGGCACCCAGGAAACCTTTCTCATGCCATGTAACAAACCATCCTTGGTTCCCCCCAAATGATAACACAAATTGCATTGTAATAATACCAGCATATATGATAAATTCCTTCTACACAAGCTCACAGATCACATCCTGCCTCAGGGAGCAAAGTCTTGGTACGTTTATCAAAGCTGCTGCCAAAACTGTTACTTAGGATTCAACGGTGCCACATTCTCCATGTTCATTTCAACTTTATGGCTAATATAAAATCACTTCTTGCTTTTGTTATTTTCAGTTCTCCTCCAGCCATCTCATCAGGTTGATGTTTATATATGTTTATGATGTTATCAGTATGAGATAGGGCATTTTTATTTTCTTAGCAGTTGACAGAAGCATTTATCATCAGGAGAAGAGATCCACCAATGTTCAGAAAATCATCTGAAACTCCTGGTTGAGTAGAAGCTAAGACCTTGGAGGGACTAAATGTAAGAATTTGCCCGCCAGAGGCAAGGAAGGGAAATTGTTTTCACTGGAGAGGGAAGAAGGAACTAGACAAAGACAGGAAAAGAGATAACACCCACAAGTTGTTTATAACTCCTTGTAACTTTCCTATAACACTTCAAGATAAACTAATAAAATTCTTATTGTGATTAGAACTTTTGTGGACACTGATGAAGGGTATTTTCGGTTTAGGTCTATGGGAGGAAGAACCAAGATAGTGAGCCAGACCTAGTTGTATGAACCTTGTCTTTTTAACCATGTATTCTGATGCTGTGACATCTGGTGCCTTGCCAACCCTCCCAGAATTGGCCAATTTCTAGAGACAGGAAACCACTCTCTTAGGAGCAAACTTTTCAAATGCAAACCAAGTAACGCAGAGCCCACACCTCCAACCACCTCCTTTATTGGCCTTATCCTCTGGGCCACGGTCCACCTGCTCTAATCACCTCAGACAATGAGGGACAGCTCCCATGCCCTAGAGCCTGATGAAATTGATGTGCCAATCCCAAGCCTGCTTACCCTGCCCTGCCTGTTCCTTCCCGCAGAAACCACAGTAAAGCCTCTTGCTCCCATTTCCCCTGCTTTCTCTGCTTCAGGCTGACTCTCGCGTTTCCCTGGGAGGCCCCACAAGGCTTGGCATGACTCCTCCTCTTGGGTACTGTGAGTAACTAGTTTTACAAAGGAAATTATCTCCTGATCGGTTGACCTCACTGTACCTCAACTTTTCTATTAATATGCTATGGGGTTTTTTTTTAAGATTTTATTCATTTATTTGAGAGAGAGAAAGTGAGAGAGAGAGAGCACAAGACGGGGGAAGGTCAGAGGGAGAGGCAGACTCCCCGCTGAGCAGGGAGCCTGATGTGGGGCTCAATCCCGGGACTCCAGGATCATGACCTGAGCCAAAGGCAGACGCTTAACCAACTGAGCCACCCCAGTGCCCCTAATATGCTATGTTTTAAAACACAAGTGGAAAAAGTCCAGAGGAAACCTGGTGAGAAGAGCTCGGAATTCTCAGACACTGAGCTGGGGCTGAGTCAAAATTACTTTAGTGTCTGAGAGGCAGGAAGGCCTCCCTCCTGGATACACCTTTGCCTCACGCTCAGCATTACACACCTCCCTTCTCCTCTTACCTGGTAGGAATTAGCAATCCAATAAATCAACCCTTAACAGTTTTCTTTCATAACACCAGGGATTCTCATCTATATGTGAGAATCACATAGTAGAAAGAGATCTGAAAGTACATATTTATTTTTAGCTCTGAACAAAAACAAGAATCTCCAAAGCGATGTCCCTGGTCAAGTTTGATCTGAACTGAGTGGTAAGTAAAGAATAAAACATTTTTCTCTTTAGGGAAATTTCTCTTTTTGGTAATAAGGACACACCTAACAAAATAAACATACATGACAGGAAGGGAAGAAACATGAAAAAGCAGTGTGAAAAAAATTCATCCTTTCAGAAGATCTCTTGACATCTAGCTAACCTAAGTGTTTAGGTTGTTAGAAATTCCCGTTAAGCACATCCTGAAGCTTTAAAAAAAATGTAAACACTAACATTTAAAATTATGTGTATGGCAAATCCAGAGCCCTAAAGTCACTTAGAATTATTGATAACTCAGAAGACAGGTGTATATGATAGAAATTATTTCTAATTTCTATTTAAAATAATCTATTAAAATTTAGAATAACTATAATTATGCAAAATCTGTTCCATTACAAAATAAGAATAAGCAATTCAAAGTCAGATATAAATTTTGGCCTACAAAAGACAGAACTGGCAGCCACTTTGGACTGTATGTGGGGATGTAACATTCAACACACACACACACACACACACACACACACACACACGCTCGATTTTTTTTTTATTTTAAAGGTGTGAGCAGATTCTTTGTGACCAATAAATTAAGCATGCATGAAAACAGTTTTGTGAAGAACTAAAAATAATTATTAACTGTATTTAGGAAAATATATATATTTGGTGTTGTTCTTTATTAGAACAACCTTTAATGGTAAGCCATTCTAGTAAATTAAAATACTTTGAATTATTTTTACTCAGTAAGCCAAAATTTTCTGGGACCATTTTGCATGCAAACAAACCATGTAATTTCAGCAGTAAAAATTAAAGATTTCATTAGTACTTGACCTAATTTTCCACAGATGCCTCCATATATGCCAATTGAAGGAGTCAAAGTGAGTCAGGCATCTGGGATTTTCATCTTTGTGCCCTCAGCACTGGCATCTGTCATCTTGTAGGTTCCAAACAGGTGTTTTTAATAAATGAATGAAGCAGAATTAAGAATACAACTGTAATGATAGCCATTAAATGCCAAAGATCCTCCAGAGGTATGCGCTAGACAAATTAACATCAGTTTCTCTAGGTGTGATGTATTAGAGAAGATTACGGTGCACAAAAATCCACCCAAGCCACATAGAATTCTGGTTGGCTTCTGTCCCTTGAAAGTCATAGGACATTGTATGGCAAAAATATTGAACATTTCCAAGTAACATGCACCATGTGTTAGACTTACTGTCTTTGAACACATTTATTTTTCTTTAAAAACTCAGCTTTATGAGAAGCTGGCCGTAAATAAGGCTAAGTCTTCTGAGGTAAAACAGAGTTATTTCAAAGGAATCTAGGACAAATGTACAATTCATGGAAAACAGTATCAGACTACAAAACTATAAAACACTTGATTGGAAGGAAAACAATCAGAAAGTCAAGTCTATATCTTAATAAAGATGGGGTTCCAAAGGTTCTGACCACTTTCCAACCATGAAGAACCATTAAGGATTCTCTGCTGGCCAAGTCCCACCTGGGATAAGGGCATCCTACCTTCCTGATCCCCTCTGCCATTACAAGTGTGCAGATTCACTCTTCTTCCTTTATCAAAGGCCACAGCTTGGGTTTGCGGGTAGAGTGACTCCTGGCCTTCTCCTGGCAGATAAGTGGGATTTGGGTACATGAGAGGGAAAAAAGCCTCTTCCTCTTCCCTCAAGTTCAGTGACTGAGGCCTGTGAGTTAAACTAACAAAAGACAGACTAACAGTCTGACAGAAAAGGCAACCAAATTTTATCAATACTTAAAGTTTTGTGTGCATGGGGACATCACAGAGAAGAAGTGAAAACCCAAAGGTGTGGCTGGACTCAGGGGTTGATATACCATTTTAACAAAGGGCAATGAACTGCAGAGACATGACTAGAAAAGAAAGGGGTCTGGGCTGCCAGGACTCATAAACTGTGCAAAGTGAGTAGGAAATAGAGGGCAGAGCTAATCACGGAAGATAAGAGTTACCTTAGTAAGGCTTGTCACACCGACCAGTCTCAGGGCCACCTCTGCATCTCCAGGGATAAGTGTCTCTCTCTTCGTCCCGGTGTGAGGTGGGGGGTGGGGATTTACGCCCTCTTTTCAGACAGATGGGGGGGGAGGGAAGGAAGCTCTTTTTGTGTCCGCTATTTCACAACTGCATTTAGCTCAAAATAATCAAATATGCCAAAGTGGCAAAATTCGGGGTGGCATATTCTGGACCCCTTCACAGGAATGGGTGAATAGTCACATATTACAGGTGGGGACTGCTCAAAGTCTTCTTCAGTTCTGTCTGAAATGTCCTTTGAGGTACCCGTGGAAGGGCATCTTAAGAAACTTACACGGGGGGCAGGGAGGGGGGGCGCCTGGGTGGCTCAGATGGTTTGGCATCTGCCTTCAGCTCAGGTCATGATCTCCAAGTCCTGGGACTGAGCCCTGCATCCTGCTCCCTGCTCAGCAGGGAGTCTGCTTCTTCCTCTCCCTCTGCCTCTCCCCATGCTGGGTACTCTCTCTGTCTCTCTCTCTCTCAAATGAATAAATAAAATCTTTAAAAAAAGAAAAAGAAAAAGAAACTTACACAGGGGTGCCTGAGTGGCTCAGTCGGTTGAGCGTCCAACTCTTGGTTTCTCGGTTCAGGTCATGATCTCAGGGTCCTGGGATCAAGCCCCACATCAGGCCTGTGCTCGGCAGGGAGCCTGCTTGAGATTCTCTCTCTCCCTTGCCCTCTGCCCCTCCCCCCACTCACATGTGTGCTCTCTCTCTCTCTCTCAAATAAATAAATAAATCAAAAAAAAAAAAAAGAAAGAAACTTACAAGTGAAAGCAGTATGTGGAGAAGATGCAGAAATAATGAAGTCAACTGCTAAAGCAAAGAGGTCTTACTAAAAGGCCAAATTCACCTGGAAATAAAACACTTTTTACAAAGCCAGTTAGATCCTCTTCACCTGATGTCATTTTGTAGGTAATTTAAGCCAGAGCTCCTAGCTAGATCCCTCTGGATAGTTTAAATCTTGCTTTGGATTTTTCAGCCTCTAATAATTTGCTTTTATTTTTTGTTGGTTTAATTGTGTGCTTGATTTTGTCTTTGTATTTCATTTTGCTCATTGTGTTTGTACTTCTTAGCACTTTCCATTGCTAGATTTAGATTTATGAGATTAAAGGGATGAGAAATATAGCCTTGAAAAAATATAAACAGAATGGGATGCTCTTTTTTCTTAATCATGAAAAATGAATGGTACTTAGGGTAATCAATACAGTCAAAATAAATTACTGTCAGATCAAAGAATTATCTGTGGATTCTGAAAGGTGTCTACACCAGCAAAAATATCATTATAAAATAATAGATCCAGGCTAGCGTCAACTGCCAATCCATAGAATGAAGAACATAGACTTTTGTCTAAAAAGGTCCTCGTGGAGATCATCCAAGAAAATCTCAGTTTCCACAGAATTCTACCACTCAGAAGTATTAAATGACTAGCCCAAGGCCATACAATAAATTTTGGCACGTCAGAACTAGAAAAAACAAAGTTTACTGGTTCCAAATCTCCTGCCATTTCTATTGAACCAGTATCTTTGATAATTGAATGAGGAAAAAAAAAAAAGTATTTGTTTTGTATTTGGTTTTACCTAAAAGGAGGAGCTTTTTTCAGGACATGGCTTGGAGATTTTCAAGACCACTCCCTACATCAATCTTTGTCATGTTCTTCCCCTTTATTGGGCCATATTCCCCCTACACTTCAAGAACTATGAAATTAAAAAGATAGAAATAAACATCAGGATATTTTAGTCCTTATCAAAGCTGCTCTGATGAAAATCTTTTTTTTTTAATTTTTATTGTTATGTTAATCACCATACATTACATCATTAGTTTTTGATGTAGTGTATCTCCAACGAAAATCTTAAAGGAATATTGAATGTGGGGGACCAAATGGGATCTTATGCATCTCAACTTTACCAACTTACTAAAACACTTATTTAAGAATTAACTGTAATTAATCTTCCTAATTCTGGTGTGTGTGTGTGTATATATATATATATATATATATATATATATATATATATTTTTTTTTTTTTTTTTTTTTTTTTTTTAGTAATTCCTGTAGTGGCTGAACCCCATTGAAAGGAGAAGAGAGACCAACTGCTAAGCTGGAGTTCAGTCTAACGGAGGCAAATGCAACAGGCAGAACGGAGAAAATCAGACCCAACAAGTTAACCTGCCTGATGAATGACTCACAAACGGTTCTGAGGCCCTAACCTCCGTCAGGAAGGCCACAGCAAGCTTGCTGCCTCCACACCCTTGTGGACCGCGAAACCCCACCTGCTCAATGACAGAATGAGTCACACGGCCTGGATTCTTGACTTGGTGCAGTTTGCAACCTCATTTTCCCAACAACTGAACTGCCAACATTTATTTTCTCACTATGTTAATGAAAACCATGCCGCTTGCAGCTCGCTAACGGACAGAAAATAGTTTATTGCTTCTCTGGAAAATAAATAAATAAATAACCAGTCATTAGAATTACCCGGAACAAATCGGGAAATTGTGTGGGGAAAGGGCAGGCTATAAAGCTGGGGATCCAAGTTCAGGCATAAAGTGTGCCTCAGGCAGAAAGCCTGACAAGCGTCCTGCAGTAAAATATAATAAATTGGGGGGTTTTTTGCTGCCTTATAAAAGTGATAGGTTTAATACTTCTTAAAAGCAAAAGTTGGCATGCCTATGACAGCCCCAAAGCCTTAACAGGACATTAGATGATTGATCATGTCAGAAGTCAAGGCTTGTGCTCTGACTAGCCCATGGCCACAGGTCCTCTGAAGCCTGGGCTGGGATTACCTCCGTGAGAGGAATAGTGCTTGCCAGCAGCCTACAGCCTCCCCCGTGGGCTCTTAGGAGAAGGGGTATTGACTATCGAATTTTTTCACAAAATCATGATCTCTATAGTCACAAATAAAACGACATAGAGCATTTGAAAGCTTTGGGCATATTCAATTATCTTTAGGGCTGTAAGGTTAGACAATACCACAAGAATCTTTGGTTGAAATATCATCTTTGGCATTTTCTTTCCCATTACCTCTGCATCCAATCGGTCATCCATATTACCAACCCAAAAGCCTAAATATCTCTGGAATCTATTCAGTTCTTTCCATCATCTCTGCACAGCCATTATCCTAGTCCGATCCACCATTATCTCTTACCTAGACCATGAATTTGTCTCCTTGCTTTCATTCTGATACCTTCCCGTATGTGTTAACAAAGCCTGCCATGAAATCTCAGGGGTTTATAGCACAAGTCATTTGTTTTTCTCACTCGAGGCCCGGGGGCTGGCTTAGCTCAGGTCTGTCTGTGTCTCATCCTGGGACCAGTGGCCCATGGGAGTGCAGTCTCATGACTGACACAGAAGCCAGAGGCCAAGACAAACCTTGGAAGCACACCCAGAGCCTCCACTAACGTTCCATTAGGCAATGCATGTCACATTGCCAAGCCTAACGTCCAACAGGCGTGTACGTATGCTCCCGCAATCTGGTGGGAAGGGGTACAAAGTCACAAGGTAAAAAACAAGGATCCGTTATTCCAACTGTGGAGGGAACGCAGAACTGGAAAAGATAATGCAATATACCACACTACCTATCGTCTATTCTCCCATCAAGCCAGAGAGGTTTTTTAAGTAAACAAATTTAAATAAACGTGTCACTCCCCTTCCCATACTCTTTAATGGCTGCATTACCAACTACAAAGAAGTGCCCTACAGGACCCTGCAGAAAAGGCCTCTGCTTATAGCTCCAGCCTAAATCTCTTGCCATCTTCCTCCTCCATTCTAGGCTCTAGCCATACTGAATCTCTATCCTGCCAACCTCTCTCCCACCTCGGAATTTGCTCAAGATATTCCCTCTCCCTGCCTGGAATACTTTCTCTCCCTTTCCCTTCATTGAAACTTATATCTGAAGGATGTCAGACCAACAAGACTGGGTTAGGTCCCCTTATTAAACACTAATTCCTTCTAACTCTCCTTCGTGGCATTTCCCAGTTGAAATTAATTGATACTTGGTAGTCTAATGATTGTCTCCCTTGCTAAAATGTAAGCTCCATGACTGTAGAAATAGTATTTAGTGTGTGTGGGGGGGTGTTATTTTCTTAGCTTCGGGGTTCTGTCATAATGAACACTCAAAATACACCTACACACATTCGCATACACACACACTCGCATACACACACACACACACACACACACACACATATTTCCATATGAAAAGTTTTTCCCATATGAAAAGTTTTTCTTTAATGATCTCCCCCAAGAGCAAGAACCCTCAATTTCCACAAAGGCCCGCCAACTTCACTCTCTGTCCTCTGCCCTCTATAATACTTGAATAAGCTCCCAATCAAGAGTTGAGTTTCTTTGGACTTCAAACACTTGTGAGAAAATATACCCTCAAGCATCCTCTCTGTAACTTTGATTAAGAACCCAAATAAGAAAAATATTACTGTTCATTCTCATTACAATCCTATCCATTAGTTATCAGAGACTAGGTCTCTGGTAACAGCCTTGAGGCAGGACATTGGTACATCTAATTCCAGAATACATTAAAATAAGTGGATATTTTGCCAAATCTGTCATGGTAATATGGCAAAGAAGAGTCACATCGTAGGGGCGCCTATGCGGCTCAGTTGGTTAAGCGTCTGCCTTCGGCCCCGGTCATGATCCCAGGGTCCTGGGATTGAGCCCTGCATCAGGCTCCCTGCTTGGCGGGGAGTCTGCTTCTCTCTCTCCCTCTACTCCTCCCCATGCTCGTGATCTCTCTCACTTGCGCTCTCTCTCAAATAAATAAAATCTTTAAAAAAAAAAAAAAATGACTTACATCGTAGCAGAACCTACCTAAAATCCAATGTGATTCCCCAATGATCTCTCTTTTCTCCCCTAAAAGCCTCTTCCTTGAAGACACCTCATTTGTCTTCCATCTGTTGCATTCTGCTGCCTTTAAAAATCCTTTTTTTATTCTCCTAAGAGCTAAATTCAGCTCACACTCACTTTGCTTGTTCTACTCAGTAAATCAAAAGTCTGGTACATAGCCTGCACTAGGCAGCCTCCGAACCCCACCCTAAATAGAATTGTCAGAGTAGTCACCAAATAAAATAAGGTTTTTCCTAGAGGAAAATGTTACTGTTAAGAAAATATGGTTTCGGGGCGCCTGGGTGGCTCAGTCGTTAAGCGTCTGCCTTCGGCTCAGGTCATGATCCCAGGGTCCTGGGATCGAGCCCCGCATCGGGCTCCCTGCTCCACGGGAAGCCTGCTTCTCCCTCTCCCACTCCCCCTGCTTGTGTTCCTTCTCTCGCTGTGTTTCTCTCTGTCAAATAAATAAATAAAATCTTTAAAAAAAAAAAAAAATATGGTTTCTCCACACTAGTATGCATCCTTCGAAGACCAATTTAAATGCCATCTCCTTCAGAAACCTCCTCTGATTCAACTAAATGGATAGACTCTTTCATATCCAAACTTCTGTGCAGTGGGTTGAATAATAAACCCTGTAAACTTATATTAAGAATTTTTACTTTGTGGCGCCTGGCTGGCTCAGCCGGTTAAGTGTCCAACTCTTGATTTCAGCTCAGGTCATGATCTCAGGGTCATGAGATCGAGCCCTGTATCAGGCTCACGCTGGGCGTGGAGCCTGCTTAAGATTCTCTCTCTCCCTCTCCCTCTGTCCCTCCCCTGCTCCCTCTCTAAAAAAAAAAAAAAAATTTACTGTGTAAACTACATTGAGGACTAGAGAAACCCTACCTGACAGGCACCTCCCTAAATATTACTTTTAGTTCTTTCTTGCTATTGTACCTGAAAATTCTTTAAAAATATGAATGATGTGGGCAAAATTACACAGCAAGAGGTCATAACCCCAATAAATGATGAAAACACATGTGTTATAACACAGACACTAAGATTCTTCTCCACCCTGCTCAATTCTTTAGATGTTATTATCTGTTACATTTAAAGAAGACAAAAGGCAATTTTATTTCAAATGCCATCCTTATTTTTGGTTTAAAATTTACAAGCCTGCTTGTCATTGCAAAACAGTATAATGCAATATGACACTGTTTTGAAGAGTTAGAATCCTAACATTGTTTTTATAATTTAAATAAGGTATTTTATCTGCAGTGATGTAATTCCGTGTCAGAATCTTACTTAACGTACAGTTGGCTCCAGACCCAAGTAATTGGAACAGGGTATTCATGAGGCAAAACTGAGCAAAAGAGCTCAGAGCAAGGGAATATTTTACTCTTCATATTCACTGACAATAAATTGTCACACTCTTTAGTTCCTTGCCAAAAAAAAATTTTTTTTAAATCCTAACATTGGAAACACTGATATTACAAAACATTCCCAAGGAACATGATGGAAATCTATCCATTATGGTAATGGAGCTGAGCATAGGAAAATTGCTAAGGGAAATTGCATCTGGATAAGCTGTCCCAGATGGTGCCTTATGATGAGCAGCCTGCCCTTCCTAGCATAAACTTATGGTTACAGGGTCCTCCATCCCAGAGTGAGAGTATGTGCGACATAATAGTGTTAGGAAATTTTGCAAAGCCATATGGCCCTGTTTCTCTGCTGCTACCTCAGGTACTGTGTACTTCGATATTCTCCATCACCTGCCCAGACATGATCTATAATATGCAGGTAAAAGCTGTTGGGAGTTAAAATGACTCCAGGAGACTTCTAACCAGAGTTAATGTGAATTTCCCTTTATTCATACACTGTAGAGTCCAGTACAACAAAAAGCACATAAATTGGTAAATGCATTTATAGCTTTCAACCCCCAAGTCAGAGAATCCCCTAAATACCTTCAATGCTTGTGGTTCTGTGTGAGTGAAGAGATTTCGTGTCTTTAAGTCAAATGTCCCTGGCAGAAGTCCAAGTAAAACATGGTGTGATAAAATCTGATTTTGACTTTTTAGCAATATAACAGGTTATACAACTCAAATGACTTTTCTGAATAAGACAGATAAACTATTTTCTTAGGAATCATTTTAAATGCACTGTTGAACTAGCACACACAAAAAATAAGGAATCTAAAGATCCTAAAAATTAAGGGTAAGAGTAACTAAGGGAGTTAAGTAAATACCAAGACTGGCTTTTGCCCCAAAGATTTTTGCTGAATGATGGAAAGCTAAGCTTCCGATTTGTTAGCTTCTTTGTACATGAGGGGAGGTAGAAAAAGTCTAGTGCCCGCTGAAGATGGGGAAGCTAAAAGGAGACCACGTATAAAGCAGGGACCCTAATGACACTAAAGAAAAAAGTAAGGAAATTTGCCTGTCTTGATTATGACCCTGGATGAAAAAAACTTACCCTGAGAATTTGAGAGCTCAACCTGGTCTTCAAATGGGTTTTGGCCCAAATTCATGCTTTGTAGTCCAAAAATTAAGAAATAAATTTAAAGTGGTTTTGAGTTGGATGTGTCACACAAAAGAGAATGGCACAAATAAACGTAAGTCAACTTTTACAATGTCAATTTCAACCCTGACCAAAGACGTGAGACAGATACAGACCAAGAAACAAATAGTTCACAGTACAAAAGCCAAGGATTCACAAGAACAAGGTACCATAAAGAATAAGCCATAGAAACAGACTAAAAATAATTTCAGACATTAGAATTATTAAATAAAGGATGCAAAACCATTATGTTTAATATGTTTAAATAATTTTAAAAAATTAAATAAACTTGAAAGCATGAGCAAAGAACAAGACATGATAGAGAATGACCAGATTTGATGAAGAACCAAATAAAACTACATTTAGATAATATACCCAAAATAAACCAAAAAATTATATTTCTATAAAAACCAAATAAATAAAGCTTTACTAATTAAATTAGAAATTTAAGACATTAAACAGTAGATGAGATGCATGTTCACCGAGAATCAGAGAACTGAAACACAGCTATGAAGAAATTAGATGTAAAGTATGAAAAACAGATTGAAAGACATGGAGGATAGAGTGACAAGAGCTAGAATAATGCCTCATTAGAGATTCAGAAAAAGATGAAGAATTGGGAATAGATAAGATTTGAAGATAAAAAGGCTGAGGATTTCTAAGAAGTATTGAAAGACCTCCAGAGGCTGGACTCCAATACACCTCAAATAGAATAAATAAAAACAAATTCAATTTTAGACACAGAATAGTGACACTGCAAAGTGACAAAAGCAAAATATATTTAAAACACTCTAAGCAGTAAGAGCAGATTACATGCTCTAAGATAATCAGAGTGATTGCTGACTTCACATCCTAAAGGATGGAAATCAGAAGAATGCAGAAAAACAGACTGACAGAAAATCACTGCCAACCTAAATTTCCATACCAAGCAACAGTATCTTTCAAGAACGAAGAGAAAACAGAGACATTTTCAGACAGAAGAAAAAATTAAGTGAGTCTACCACCAAGAGATCCCTACTACCATGGATTCTAAACAATGTATAAATTTCAAACAGAAGTAAAGTGATCCCAGATGGAAGGTTTTACATGCAAAAAGGAATAGTGTGCAAAGACATCAACCAACCAGTGACTGTATAGAACTATGAAATTAATGTCTAGTTTATGGTGAAATGTAGGTGAAAACTAAAATACCCCATAATGATAGTATATATTTCTTTTTTTTTTTTTTTCCCAGAGAGAGAGAGGAGGGGCAGAGGGAGAGGGAGAGAGAGAATCTTAAGCAGGCTCCATGGCCAGCCCAACATGGGGCTTGATCTCATGACCCTCAGATCATGACCTGAGCTGAAATCAACAGCTGGACGCTTAACCAACTGAGCCACCCAGGCGCCCCAATAGTATATATTTCTACCCTGCTATCCTACTTTTGTACAGGGCTCTGACAACTTATCCTTCCAATCCAGTAAATATGTCCCCAAAAATGTCAGTTAATTTGATTTTATATGATTTTGGTGATTACAGGAAAAAAATTATGTAATATATTCTATGTTAAAGACAGCACCAAGGAGATTAATCTTCATGTAGGAACTCAGAATGCTTTATCTGATTCAAGAAATTCATTCTGGCTCCCTTTCAAATTGAACCTTTCTTCCTATGCTCCTTCCCAACAGTGAGCCTCGCTAATTCACAGAAACACTAAAGGGACCAGTCTTGTATTGCTTAAATCAGGGCAGGAGACAAAATGGCACTTGTGATGCCCACCCCCCATTCCTCTGCCCAGGGCAGACCTTGCTAGTTAATCGTGGCACTCTTTGCTGAGGGGCCAACTGCCATCACAATCTTTTCAAGGGCTGTAGACAGCTCCTCCAGTCATTCAAAGCTAGCATTTGACATTGAACCTACTTGCCTTTTCCAGCTTAAAGGGTGCTGGCTTTATGCTATATGGAAAACAGTCTGTGATTGCTATTTCTTTCCTTAGTTGTTACAGAGAGAAATACAATTTTATTTTCTATCCTGGAAATATTCCTTCACTTCTGGTTGCTGGCAAAGGGTAAAAATTATAACAAGTAATAATACTGGCTTAGATGTTCACACTGGCTTAGGCATACACAGTCTGATTTTTTAGGTACACACATTCTGTATTTGCTTATAAATAACTGTACAAGAATTATGAGTTTGCCACATAACAATAAAGTCTCATATTTTGATAGTGCTTTACAGTTATCAAAGCACATTACCATATTGTCTCAAATTCTAAAACAAATATGTATTGAGCAATGCCATGTGACAGGCATTGTGCTAGATGTTGGGGGTATAAAAGTTCTTGCCCTCTTGAGTTTATAGCTTAGTAGAAGAAACAGACAATAAACAAATGATGGGAACACAGGATGACACTTTCATAATGAAAAATAAGCAGGGGTAGTGTGATGAAGTGATTAAAAGTGTGGACTTTGGAACCAGGAAAACCTTGAGTTTCTGTCCCTGCTCTATAATTTTCTAGCTCCCTGAAAAAGACTCTGTATTAGTTAGGGTTCTCCAGAGGAACAGAACCAATAGGATATGTATATGTGCATCATATATATGTGTGTGTGTGTGTGTGTGTGTGTATGTATATATGTATATGTATGTATTTATTGTATATACTTATATATGTATATTTTAAGTATATCTTATATGTAATACATATATTTTATATAAATATGTATATATACATACAGACATAACTTATGAATATTACAGGGTCAGTTCCAGACCTTTGCAATAAAGTAAATTCACAATAAAGCAAGTTGAATGATTTGTTTTGGTTTCCCAGTACATAAAAAGGTTAATTATGCTTATGCTACACTGTAGTCTATTAAGTGTGCAATAGCATATGTCTAAAAAAAATAATGCACATACCTTAATTAAAAAATACCTTATTGCTAAAAAAATGCTAACCATCATCTGAGCTCTCAGCAAGTTATAATCACTGATCATAGATAACCATAACAAAATAAAATAATGAAACATTTTGAAATATTAAGGGAATTACCCAAATGTGAGAGAGAGACACAAAGTGAGCAAACGCTGTTGGAAAAATGGTGCTGATCGACTTGCTCGATGCAGGGCTGCTATAAGCCTTCGATTTGTAAAAGAACAAGATCTGCAGAGCGCAATCAGGTGAAGCACAATAGAACAAGGTATGCCCATGTAGTATGTGTAGGGGGGTGGAGAGAGAAGATATATATGTACATATGTATATGTGTGATATATATATATATATATATATATATATATATATATATATGGCATATATGGGGGACAGGGAAAGGAAGAGAGAGGGAGAAGGAAAGAGAGAGCAAGAGATTGAATCTAAGGAATTGGCTCACATGATTGTGGGGGCTGACAAGTCTAAATTGAAATTCCAGCAGGAGCCATCTGGAGCCAGAATCCCTTCCTCATAAGGGGGCTTCAGTCTTTTCTCTTAATGCCTTCAAATGATGGGATGAGGACCACCCAAGCTAGGAAGGGTAATATGCTTCACTCAAAGTCTAATAGTTTATATGTTAATCACATCAATTCAGCACGACAGCCCAGTCAAGTGGACACATAAAATTCACCATCTCAGGCTCATTTCTTCATTAGTCAAATAATAATGAGAATGACACAAACTAATAACACCTGCCTCATAGGACCCTTATGAGGTTGTACTGGGCTCTGTTTATCAGCGCTTGGCACGGTGTCTGGAAAAAAGTGCATGCTGGGGAGCACCAGGTTAGTCTCAGCCTCAGGTCACCTGCGCTGCCCTACCTTTCCTCCCCGGCTGTCTCTGTGCCTGTGACTTCCTCTGGCTGGACCACTTCCACCAGTCTTTGCATATGAACTAGCTCACTCCAAAGGTAAGGTGGCCCAGGAAAATCAGCAATATTTGACTATCTTTGACATACAGGAATCAGCCATTTCATAGGTTCCGCTTACTAAAACCAAGCTACTTGGTAATGCTATCAGTGTCCTTTAAAAAGAAACTCTAGAACAACAACCAAAAACAATCAAAAATCAATGGGGGTGTTAAATTTTTAATCCACAAATGAAGTCTTGAAAGTTCCTTTTCTTTCTCTCAATTTCACTCACACACACACACACACACACACTCACACACACACACACACACAGAGCTGTCTCAGTGGCCCAAAGTTTCCTCTAACCTACTTGCCTCACAATCTTAACTTCCTTTTTCTTCTCCTCTCACTTTCTGGATTTATTCTTTTGTGCTCCCACAAGTAGTTCCCTGACCTTTCTGATGTAAACAACTCAAGCTCGTGCTTCCTAAGTCTAACAAAGATGAGACTCTGTAATGAAGAACATTAATTAAACTACACATTAACCTTTTTTTGCAGTCATAGAATCTTATGCATACATAATTTATTTCCAGACTCCATTACTTTTGTTTCTGCTTGTACTTTGCATTCTACAACTAAATCCACTCAATTAGATGGAAAAAAAAAAAAAAAAAACCTTAGCGTTTTACATATTAAGTTTTTGTCCCAGGACTATATTTTTAACAAACAATGCTTGTTGTGAGTAGAACATATAAAAAGCCTACCAAGATCGCCCGGGCCTCAAACTGTGTACTTATGGAGAAACCTTCAACTAACACCTTGGCGAACACGGTCTTCTATTCCTCTGGGTGACTACCACTGACGTATTTTTAGTTTTTTCCTCATCTATTCGTGCAAAGCCGGAAGGTTCAAATGTGTTTCTGATGAGCAGAAATCTTACAAGTTCCTTGACCCCAACGTGATAGAATTTTCTGAGCTCAGAAGATGAATGGTCCTTCCAAATTCCCCTGCCGGCCTTGCCACAGCTTGGAGGTTAATAAGAGAGTACTTAGAAGGCAGAAAGTATTTAGAGCTCAGGGAAATGAGGTAACAAGTGGAGGAGGAGAGGCACTTACAATTATAAGGCAATATTGTGACTACAAGAAGTAAGCGTCAGCCCATTTTCTAGAGAGCAGCCTTTAGCATTAGGCTCTCTGAAGGCTCCCTGGAAAACGCTGAGCAGCAGGGCAACTTGAAGTGCTCAGCTTATCCTCAAGCAGTATTCTTCTTGCGGTGACTGTCACCTGTTTGCTGAAGAAAGCCAACTTTCCTCTCCCTAAGAATATATGCAACCATACCACATAACTGATTACATCTCTGATTCCCGGTCTCTCTTTGAACACATCTGAAGTATTTACGGTGATTTTCATTGAGACTTTTTTGTGTTTGTAGCTATATTTGTTCATAGCAATCAAAGAAACTCTGGTGGTGTAAATATGCAAATATTGTACAGAGTCATGTTAAAAAGCAAGAGAGAACTTTTGCTCATAGCAAATCATGGTATGCCTGAGGTCTATTCTATCTCCAGTGTTATGATACATCCATGTAAAAATAGGAAATAAAAGAATAGCAATTTTAACAGATCATCTGTGTGTATTTCACTGGACACACAGGAAAAAAGATGTCCCTAGGGGCACCTGGGTGGCTCAGGCAGTTAAGTGTCTGACTTGATTTCAGTTCAGGTCACGATCTCAGGGACATGGGATCAAGCCCTGCATGAGGCTCCATGCTCAGCGGGGAGTTTGCTTCTCTCTCTCCCCCTCTGCCCCCTCCCTGCTTGCTCTCTCTCTTTCTCCCCCCTTCCCCCCCAAAAATAAATAAAACTTTAAAAAAAAGATGCCTCTAAATATGCAGGCATGGTATCATTACAGACGTGTTTCATTACATCTTTAAATTCAGAAATGATGTATTTTGAGAGTAATCTTTCATCGGTCCATTTTCTGGCAGGAGTTCATAGAGCTGAAGGGGAGGAAAAGTTTTCCTTGACCCTCTCAGGGTCCCTGCCTGGGTCTGAAAATTAAACTGACAGGTTAACAAAAGAAAAGCATACAAATTGTATTGAATTTTTACATATACATGTGAGACTTCATAAGAGAAGGAAGACCTCAAAAAGTCACTAAAGCAGGGAGTTTATATACCTTTTAGACAAAGAGACAATAAATTGGTGAAAAATTAGGACAAAGGGGTTTGGACTAGGGGTAGTAAGTGGTGGGAAAGTAACTAGATGATAAGGGTTAATTCAATGAGGTTGGTTTGTCAGGATTTCTCATTCCTAAATTCCCCATCTCTGATGATAAGAATGTCCTCCGCCCCTTCTGATACAGGGAGGGCAACTTTCACATGGGAGACTCATCTCCTGCATTCAGGAAAGAAAGGTGAGGTGGTGGGGAGGTGTAACCTTTCTGTTTCTACTATTTTCTCAAACTTCATTGGCTTGAGATACCTGATACACCAAAGTGCCATATTTTGGGGGTAGTAAATCCTGAACCCCATCAGAGCCACTGGCTGAACTACAAGCACCACCCTCTGGACTGGCTGCAGGAAGAAGCAGAGAGATGAGAACAAGAAACAAGAGTCACCTTACCTTCCTCTTTGCCAAAATTGTGATTTACCAAAATTGTCCTTGAGGAAAAATAACTTACCAGGTTACATTTTAGAATTTAGATTTAAATAAGAGATAAATCTTCATAAACTTCCCAAGTACTAATATCATAGGCATGGTAACAGTCTAAACTGGACTGTTTTCTAACAGGATCATCCTTATGCAGAAGCGACTACAGGTCCTAGGGCTCCCTGGACCCCTCACCCTCACCCCTCTATTACACTTGTATAAGTAGGGTGGGCCAGTGCCTAAAGTTTCTTCATTACAACACTATCCCTCTTAAAATGGATCAGAGGAAAGGTAATACGTGGTCATTATTTGTCCAGTATACACATCTGCGAGCCAGGAGCTCCCTGAGGGCAGGCATGTTGTCTTCATTTTTAGAATCCAGAGGCAGGCGAAATATGTAGAATATATTCTACAACAATTTGTTGTAGAATATATAAATGAATCAATCCCAATTAGTTCTAGTGTGAATTATTTTTCCCATTTCTGACAATCTGCAAACTATCTAGGAGCTGGCTGTGATGGGAAATAAGGAGGGGACATGAACAGGCAATGCCTAGAGCCTAGGGAATTATCCAAAAGGACCAGAATTGAGTGGATGGTCCTGGGAAGCCTATAGACAACAGAGGCAAAGGATTTCAAAAAATAAATAAAGCCAGGGTTCATCTCAACTTCCCACTTCTTGACTATGTGATTTGGGTCAGGTCCCTTTGCTTTCTTCATCTCAGTTTCTGTGATCAAAATAATAAAGTTGTGACAAATATAGCATAGGCTTATATGTGGGTAATAAATAATGGATAGAGACTAAATCGTAACAGTTTTAAATGATTTATAATAACTACTACAGTTATCCAATACCATTAGTGTCAATTAAAAAAATAATCACCTCCAGGAAAGAGGAAGTTTTTTAAACTTCAGAGACAGAGAAATATACTCCTTCATACTTTGTCTGTGGATGCCTCCTATTTCCAACTACACTCTCTTCCTAGAAGGGATGGCCTTTTAACAAGTAAACACCAAATCAATACAGTAAATTAATTGATCCCAACTTCATAAGAAGCAAATCTCTTCACCACAGCTAATCTGAGACTGATTGACACAATAATTACATTAAGACAACATTATCCACTCTACTCTCTGTGGTCATAACTCAAACTCTTCAGATGTACAATTCACAAAAGCCAGGAATAGTTTTGCAATCCAGGTAGTTGTGTGAAAGGAAGAACAAGAAGTAGCTTCATCCAGTTGTCTCAATGAAATGTTAGAGGCCCCCGCCCTGAATGACACAAGACCCTGACACTAAACAGGTGATAGGAAGACCACTTCTGGAACACCAGTGTCCATCTGGCAGGTTCTTATCCACATCAAAAACTTGGACAAACTAGTGCAAAGTGCTATGGATAGACCCTGGCCTTGGACATCAGCTCAGGAGGCAACAGTGAGGTCAGTAGTGAAATTCATCTAGAAAGACCAATTTGCCTCCATTGTAACTCTCCTCTCAGTAAATCAGTTCTGTTCAGTATGTATTCCACCAACTCAGAATTTCCTGATGCAATCCACAATTTCCTAGAACTGAAATCATCAGAGATGTCTCACAACATAAAAGTCATAGAGCACTCATCATGTAATAACGGATCTTATTTTTCCAGTTGTTCAGGGGACATTTAGATCAGCATTCAAGATTGGAGTGGGCAAACTTTTCTGTAAAGAGCTAGATAGCAAATATTGCAGGCTTTGTGAGTCAGGCCGACTCAACTCTCACAAAAACTTCCATGGACAATATGTAAATGAAAGGACACATCTGTGTGCTTACCAAAACAGGCAGAGGGCACGGTCTGGGCCATATACCATAGTTTACCAACCCTTGCAAACTCCATATCAACATCTAAATCATGCCATAACTGGCTTGGGGGAGGGAGGGAGGGGAGGGGAGGGAATGGGAGGTATCGAAGGATTTTTTTTAATTATTATTCTAAAAAATAAATAAATAAATAAATAAATAAATAAATAATGCCATAAAATTAAATACCCACGTATCATTCTCATTGGTTGGAAACCTCATCAAACAAATGTGATTTTTCACCAGCTTCAAGTAACTTCAGTAATTTAGAGCTAAGACTATCATAGGTATTCATAGCAGATGGTCAAAAACTATTTGTTGAATGAATAAAGGGATGTATCAAAATACAGGGATATAATTCTTCAATCATTCCAGATGCTACAGATTTTTTTTTAAATTTTTTTATTGTTATGTTAATCCCCATACATTACATCATTAGTTTTAGATATAGTGTTCATGATTCATTGTTTGTGCATAACACCCAGTGCTCCATGCAGAACGTGCCCTCCTCAATACCCATCACCAGGCTAACCCATCCTCCCACCCCCCTCCCCTCTAGAACCCTCAGTTTGTTTTTCAGAGTCCATCATCTCTCATGGTTCTTCTCCCCCTCCGATTTCCCCCCCTTCATTCTTCCCCTCCTGCTACATTCTTCTTCTTCTTTTTTTCTTTCTTAACATATATTGCATTATTTGTTTCAGAGGTACAGATCTGAGATTCAACAGTCTTGCACAATTCACAGTGCTTACCAGAACACATACCCTCCCCAGTGTCCATCACCCAGTCACCCCATCCCTCCCACCCCACCCCCCACTCCAGCAACCCTCAGTTTGTTTCCTGAGATTAAGAATTCCTCATATCAGTGAGGTCATATGATACATGTCTTTCTCTGTTTGACTTATTTCGCTCAGCATAACACCCTCCAGTTCCATCCACGTCGTTGCAAATGGCAAGATCTCATTCCTTTTGATGGCTGCATAATATTCCATTGTATATATATATACCACATCTTCTTTGTCCATTCATCTGTCGATGGACATCTTGGCTCTTTCCACAGTTTGGCTATTGTGGACATTGCTGCTATAAACATCGGGGTGCACGTACCCTTTTGGGTCCCTACTTTTGTATCTTTGGGGTAAATACCCAGTAGTGCAATTGCTGGATCATATGGTAGCTCTATTTTCAACTTTTTGAGGAATCTCCATACTGTTTTCCAGAGTGGCTGCACCAGCTTGCATTCCCACCAACAGTGCAGATGCTGCAGATTTTTAAATTCTCAGAAGCACATCTGCCATTGCGCTATGCTGAGGTTTTCTTTATTATTATTGTATGTTAATATGCGTTTTCAGTTTGGGTTATTACCATGAAACAAGTTTGTTTGAGAAAGTGTACAAGGTACATAATTGTCTATCCACCTTAAGGACAGATTTGGGGGGAATTTTGAGTTTTTCATATTTTACAAAATTTATATGGAGGTGTATACTACATTATATGTTCCCATTCCCCTCAAAGTCTGGGGCACACTAGGTAATCAAATACAGTAGTAGTTCTCCAGTGAAACATATGAACACTCCTATCAAGTGGGACAAATAAAGATTATAAGAATCCAACTGTTCTCAAAGTATGATTTAGGGATAGCTGGAAATCCCCAAAACTTTCCAAGGGGTCTATGAAGCCAAAATTATTTTCATAAAAATACTAAGACATTTAACTTTCTCATTTTGCCTCTCTTCTGAATGTATAGTGAAGTTTTCAAGGGGCTCCATGATGTGTGACATTAAGGGCTGATTAAATGCAGAAGCAGATAAGAGACTCTGGCTAGCCAGTCTCCTGTTAAGCGAGCCTATAAAGAGATTTGCAAGGACATAAAACAATCCCACTCTTCTTATTAAAATTTTGGTTTGGGAAAATATAGTTATTTTCATTAAATATTATTTCTGTCTTGACTCTGGGAAACAAACTGAGGCTTGTGGAAAAGGAGGTGGGTGAGGGGATGGGGTAACTCAGTGATGGGCATTAAGGAGGGCACATGATGTGATGAGCAATGGGTGTTATACACAACTAATGAATCATTGAACACTACACCAAAAACTAATAATGTACTATATGTTGGCTAATTGAATTTAAATAAAAATACATATATTATTTCTATTAACATGTAATGGACTTGTTATTTGAGAACAAACATGAATACATATTTTTTTAATTTCCCATTTTAATTTCTAATATGGTAACCATGGATAAATACAACTCACATAAGCAAAAGACCACTGGGGTCCACAGTAATTTTCGAGAGTGAAAGGAGCCTGGAGACTAAAATGTTTGATGACTGTTGTAGAAGGCTAACCTTAGTTCAGGTCAAGGGTAGCTGCCAGATGAGTGCTGCCAAAATGTTTGCTCTCCTGGGCACTTGCACGTCACAATTAATGATGAGGGAGTGTGGGCTAGTTAGGTGACTTGGGGTTAGGAGATCACCTAATGTTTATTCTAAAGCAAAGTCTCAAACCTTAGTGTCTTGGGTTTAGAGGGCTTTCATAGGTTGTAAATTGAAATGCTTGCAGGATCCAGGCAGATAAATGAATTGTGTGAAACAAGGCAGGTGGGGACCGTGATATCTGTCCCATGTCATGCCATGCAGGCAAGTGAGCCTGGTTTTACCAAACCTTTGGAATTCAGGAGAAACTGGAAATCTAGTTCTTTTATGTAAAATTCCCTCATTGCATTTCCTATTTAAACAATGTTAGAAAAAAAAAATACCACTTGGCAAATTAAGTCAGATACATCTGCTGGTTCTTGTTCACCTGATACTCAGGTACGTATGTGGACTCAGGGACACATAAGGCTACAGCCCACCCTTGAGAGGTGTTGACTAAAAGTTAGCTCCCTTTCCCTCAAGGGCATGGACAGATGGAAGTGTTGGTCAGATTTGGGGCACAAAAGGCATGGAGTAGCCCTACCACTGACTCTCCTATTAATACTTCCTCTGTTCTAAAACCATATATTTAATAAACAATCAGCTTTGTCAAATATATTTAGCTGATCTTCAGTTTCATTTTGAAATAATCACTTCAAATTTTGTATTCATGTATTAGTTACAGAGATATAAGCAAATTGCTATGTATCCTGAACATTAAGGTTATTGATTTCTAAAATTGATTTCAGTAATACAATTCAGAAAATGTTTCACTAAAAATATTCTGGAGAACACAGGTCATAGGATGACAATAATTGAACATGTAGAATCATAGTTCTTTTCCCAGATACATATCAAGTGAATAAATACTGTGTTAACTCTGTTATAAATAAAGTATGGGTCAAAAATAATGCATCTTGCCTCTCTATCCACTTGCCTTTTAAAAAAAAACTGAACCGGGGGCGCCTGGGTGGCTCAGTTGGTTAAGCGACTGCCTTCAGCTCAGGTCATGATCCTGGAGACCCTGGATCGAGTCCCGCATCAGGCTCCCTGCTCGGCAGGGAGTCTGCTTCTCCCTCTGACCCTCCCCCCTCTCATGTACTCACTCTCTCTCATTCTCTCTCTCTCAAATAAATAAATAAAATCTTTAAAAAAAAAAAAAAACTGAACCATTTATAATTTTTTCTGAATATTAAAAAATGTATGTTCATTGTGGAAATTTTAGGAAATTATAAACAATAAATAAAAGTCATCAGGGATCTCATCATCTACAGACTACAAGGATTAGTGTATAGATGTAGATACAGGCATAGAGAGATATATTTACATGCACAGCCATAAAGATATTTGTGGGTTTGTATTCTCCAAATACATACACATGCAGATATGTAAACAACAAAATTAGAGTAATATTCTATATACAACTTGTCCTGCCTTATTTTATTAATGAGCCCCTTTTTAGTTTTGATTTGAAAATGGCATTTCTCATTTTACTATCACAAGCACTGGAAGAAAGCAAGTGGTGGGGGGAGGCGGCACAGCCCTGCCCTAGTAAGGACATACAAACGGCAGTTATTATTATAAATGACAGCCCTGAGTCAGGCAAGCCCTAAACTGACCTATCTGTTTTTTCTCCCACTCCCTGACTCACGTATCTTCTCTTATTTCTATAATAACGGTTGGTTACTGAATGCATGTGAACTACTTCCCAGCCCTTGGACCATGTATGAGGACAATGATTACCAAGAGACTAATTAAAAGTCTCTATGCCAGACAGTGGCCCCAGTTTTTCTGTACACAAAAACCTGGTTGTTATTTATATGCAGAAAATTCTATTAGAGTCTGAAATTACACAGTTCCCCAGGAGCTTCTGAAATAGCTGGAGAGATACAACACAAATACAAAAGAAGGATGAATATCATGCTAATTTAACGAGTGAAATAAATCACTAGAGTAGCAGGTATAAAATAATAAGTTCACGGGGCGCCTGGGTGGCTCAGTCGTTAAGCGTCTGCCTTCGGCTCAGGTCATGATCTCAGGGTCTTGGGATCGAGCCCCACATCGGGCTCCCTGCTCGGCGGGAAGCCTGCTTCTCCCTCTCCCACTCCCCCTGCTTGTGTTCCCTCTCTCACTGTGTCTCTGTCTTCAGATAAATAAATAAAATCTTTAAAAAAATAATAATAATAATAATAAGTTCACAAATTCAGGTGTGCAAAAAACAGCACATATCTTTCTTTTCTAGATCAACCTATATCTGGCCCAGATTGAAAGGAAATTCAACTTGAGTCAATGCCAAGGGCTCATTTCCCTGAGTCGATAGAGCATCCAGGTCTGAGGAGGCCACCAGTAACCTGTCCACATGAGTTATTTTGAGACAACAGTCTGCATGATTTCTTCAGGACCAAAGCCCTGACACTTTGATGGTCCACTCAGGGCTTGGTAGTCTGGGCGGAGGCTGAGTTCTGACACCTCAGATGCTGCCTTCTTTGGCATACCCACAGATACTCATCTGTTTGCCCCTGGGATGCTGCCTGGGAACTGCTGCTTGTCTCTACTCCCTTGTGAGCCCCATAGCTCTCTCCCCACCCATCCCATTGCAGAGGACACTCTTCACTCTCTCTAGCTTCCTCTCAAAGACCTTCCCTTCTCTCTCATGCTGCTCCAGCATACTAATATAATCAATTCAATGGATAAAGGTTTTACAAAACACAGGAAAAGCTGTTGTTTGGAGTTATTTAGCAGAGCTCTTGGAAGAAATAGTCCCAAATATGAGACTTGAGGGATATATCGCTCTTGAACAAGTAGAGAAGAGTCAGGGCTTTCCAAGTAAGTGGAATTGTGAGTAAGGAGGTAGAGAGGAAATACTCATATCCCAGTCAGGAAGTTAACTGTAAAGACTAATTAGTTCGGAGCTCACAGTGTAGGGAGAGATATGTTTGGAGATGCAACGGTCACTTTGTAGAAGGCATTAAAAGACAGATTATTGCTATTTTACTTGTTTTGAAAACAACAGAAAGCATTAACGACTTTTTTGAGGACAGGGACACAGAAAACATGATGAGATAGAGAATTATGGGCAAAGCCATCCTGGGATAATTGTTAGAGAAGACCTCTCTGAGGAACTGTGCCTTGGGGTTGCACCAGAAAGGGTAAGTAAAACCCTCTGCTCAAAATTCATTCCAATATGGAGACTGATGAAGCCACACTAAGAGTGTATGAAAAGGTTTATTACTTACATAATGAGGCTTTTGAGGGAGAACACCACAGATATCCAAGCCAGTTCAAATGACTTGAGCAAAGAGAGGGGCATGTGGCTTGTTTTTTTGTTGTGGTTAGTGGCTGGGGTTAGGGTGAGGGTTCCCATGAATCTGTTGGGGCTTGTAGAGTTTAAATTCCCACATGTACCTGTGCCAAGGGAGTGACAGTATAGACTTTCTTATTTGCTTTCCCAGAGGATCAGGGCTTGCAGCTATCTATGGTTAAGCATTAAACATGGAGACAGACTCTATTACAAGGCAGTATTTCAGCTGGGACCTAAGGACGGAAGAGCCATGGGAAGAACTGGAGGAAGAGAATCCCAGAGAGAGGGAATGTATGCAAAAATCCGAAGTTGTAAATGTTTCAGGAACAGAAAGAAGCCAATGTGCTTGGAACACGATGAGCAGAGGAAAATGAGAGTAGAGAGGCCAGAAGAGTCCGTGTCATGCAGGGCTTACTACTGGCTGTGAGTCTGGATTTGATGGCCAGAGCAACAGGAAGTCATTACGAGATGGCAGCTTAGAGAAGTGAAGTCAGAATTTTACTGCAAGCCTGAGAAAACTTGAAATCTGGATATGGTAAAAGAGGAAAAATAGGAAAAAAATCAATAAAACATCTCTAACTTTTTTTTCACTTAGATATTGTGTACTCAAATAAACCTAACCCTCTTGGATCAAAAGTTTAGCCTAAGGTTTAAGACAGGCTTTGAATCCCTGCAGGAATCTCTCCACCCACCCTACCCTCACCATGGTGCTGAATAAATCATTAAACACAAATGT
The DNA here is from genome assembly GCF_964656455.1 of Halichoerus grypus. Taxonomy (NCBI): domain Eukaryota; kingdom Metazoa; phylum Chordata; class Mammalia; order Carnivora; family Phocidae; genus Halichoerus; species Halichoerus grypus. Next base: position 20,213,456 of record NC_135720.1, on the reverse strand, counting down.
AGAAAACAAGAAAAAGGTAGGTGATATAGAAAAGTAATAAACATGTATCCAGCCCTTATTTAATGCTATTGAAAAGATGTATGGCAAGTTTCAGTCCAGCTCCATCAGTGTTTCTTTTCCCCTCCATGGTTACATGCCTTACCTCCAGTCTATCAAGAATCCCTTGGAGAAGAATGACTGGAAGTTAAAAGGAAGTTTCTGAAGCTATAGATCATTAGTATACCTGCTAGAGAAAATCATGTACTGTTTCTTCTTTAATAGGAATGCCTGCAACAAAACCCATATCACTTATTTGTAGCTAATATAGTTAGCCCTCGGTGATAGATTTGAAATAATCACCCATTTGTTTTCAAAAGCAATTGTTCAAAACCACCATTCTTTTAATAAGAATATAATGTAATATTTTCCTGTTCATTTAATTTCCCATTTGGAAAAACATTTATGACTAGAATGATTTCTAGAACCCTCAAAATGATTGCACTACATACTCCTTATTATCACAATATTACCTTTGTACCTGTGACTTCAGCAAGGCAATAGGAAGTCACTGAACAGCAGCATTACATCCATCCATTTGTACCTGGAAATAGGTAGAAGGCTCCTCATTGATGGGGTATGCCCATGTCAGTATGTGTCCTCTGGGAATCCTGTGAATTTTGCCTTTGAAGGCAATTAATCTATTTGAGAAACACAGCTATGTTTCTGACCTTGCAAACTTCATTTTTACTGATTGTGTCTCATTCTAGGCCTTAAATTCATCCTTAATACCATACAATTTCTGAATTTCTATTCTGCTAAAATAAAACTAGGTCAGTGCCAAATTAGTATCATTTTATGCTCAACTTCCTCTGTTGTTATTACCCAGAATCTTTTTTTTTTTTTTTTTTTAGCTATGTTTCAAAATTGTCAATCAACAAGGACTATGTCTTGTTGACAAACTGACATGTCTTATGTGGTCTTTTATACACTGACATCGGTAAATGAATTAAGACCTCAGTTGTCCCAGGGTTGATTCTTAGAGCAAGCAGATACTTATGGAGTGTGTTTTGGAGGTGACAAGAAGTATCTCTCTTCTTGCTGGCCACAGTGCTTCTTTACACTTCCATCCAGCAGTCGTGCCTGAACAAGGGTGTGGTAACACAAGATCCTAAGGCGCAAAATCTAAGGGGGCACCCACTGTCCGAGTAGTGCAAGCACCTCCTTCAATTTTGCCTTTTAGGCACCTGACCTACTTCACCCTCTTCTGGGCCCTGACGGCAGTGCATTAGGGATAAAGCTCAGTAGGACTCAGTGAACACACAATCACATTCTCTGAATAGTGTAACACGGGAAGTCATTAGCAACCACCACGGAGAACTGGTTTATTATATTAGAATAAACCTCACCAAAAAGGTTCGTAGGAAATGGGACACTGAACATCAGGTAAGTTTTGAGAAATAGAGGGCACTTGAGGTCTGGAGCCTATGGCACTGCCCAAGGCCCAGCATGTGACAGAAGAATCCTGATGAATGTGGGGGGAGGGGTATGGGTGGGCACAGCATGAGGAAGGGGAAAAATCATCCAATCTCTGAAGAGGACACAGCGTCCTGCACAATTTACTTTTTGTATGTGTGGTGTGTGTGTGGTGTGTGTGTGTGTGTGTGTGTGCTACTTATGTTGTAACTCATGTTTTATATATATATGTATATATAACCGCTCATATATAAATACATAAAGTAACTATAATGTCATATATGTAACTACTCATAGATATGAAGAATATAATACATACACACAGGGTGTGTGCGTGTATATAGTTGAGGGTGTTGGTGGGAAGTCTTGTAGTGGACCCTGAGAGAACCAACGAACATCAAAGCTGGTGTTACATTCACACGGAAGGTGGCCCAGCTAACCTGTAGCCCTTTGTATTTGCCTGGAGCTTATTTCCATGTTTGTGCCAAAGGAAGGGCTTAAATCACCACTGCTACTGTAATATAAGCCTCGGGCAGCTTTCAGCTTCATCCCATCAGTGACCATCTCTGTTTTGTTTTGTTTTGTTTTTTAAGATTTTATTTACTTATTTGAGAGAGAGAGAAAGAGGAAGAGTGAGAGAGAGAGCGTGAGCTGGGGAAGGGGCAGAGGGAGAGGGAAAGAAAGAATCCCAAGCAGACTCCCCGCTGAGCACAGAGCCCCAGGCCCGGCTAGATCCCACGACCCTGAGATCATGACCTGAGCCGAAATCAAGAGCTGGACGCTCAGCCGACTGAGCCACCCAGGCGCCCTCTGTTCACTCCCTTTCTTAAGTATTAACCAGTGATGGTTATTGAAGGGGAGCTGCTTTTATGCGGCCTGAGAGTAAGAGAGCAAAAAGCCATTACCAACACCCAAAACAGCAAAGAACATTCAGAAGCTACTGCAGGCCCCCCTTCAAAATGCTAGTCAATCTTTTGTTTTACACTCGGGTCAAAAGAAACTATTAAAGTTTCTTAAAAGAAGAGTTTCTCTAAGGTGTTTTAAGACCAGTGACTTTCAGCTGTTGCCTGGCAACAATCCTAAAGGCAAAAGTAGCCTAAGGCCTGAAGAAATCTAGTAAATTAGGAAAGAAAAGTGCCTGTGCCTATGTCAAAGTCATTCTGGTTTAGTAGTACTATAAAAAGACAGTGAAAATCCAATAAACAGAGTCTGGAATCTTCCTTAGAAATCACAAAAGAGTGAGTTGACTTTGGCAAAGGGGAAACATGCTTGGTACACTCTCCATAAGCCCATCGTTTGTCAGTTAACACTGTCTTAGGCTCCTGTGACCCTTCACAGGCGCCATCTTAGTGAGTCAGCTGATGGTCAGGGAAATGGGTGCAGCAGGAAGACCTCGGGAGCCGTTTAACAGCATCCCGTGGATGCAAGTTCTTCTTAAACACTGTGGTGACCCAGACACGGCTAACTAGCTCATTGGAAGGTCAATATTTTTTCTTGACCAATCTATTTTTGAAAAGTTTCCTTAGACTACTCTTCCTTGAGAACTGAAATTGTTTCTAGATAACGTTCAAACACTTGTCCTCCATCTCCCATACCTTTTATCCTCTTAAATGGGATAATTAACACGAGGTACTGCAATAGACAACCCCCCACCCCAAGTTGGATGACTTAAAACAACAAAGGTTATTTCTTGCTTAGGTAAAGTCCAATCCAAATCGACCAGCCAGCTCCATCATGGAGCTATACCATCTAGAACATGCTGCCAAAGCAGGATAAAAGAAATTGGTGGAAGGAGACTGGCTCTTATTGCCTGAGTCTGTAAGAGGCACCAAAACATCTGCTCCTAGCTCATTGGTCAGAACTAGCCACAGGGCCCCAACCTAACTGCAGGGGAGGCTGACAAATGCAAGAAAGTACATGAGACTTAGTGGGTGCTGTGTCTGCCACACCCTGTTTCCCCAACCAAGCACCCTCACTGGAAGATGAGGCAGGTACCATGATTTGATCCATCCTACGGATATTGAATCCTAAAGCCAGATCATGCCAAGGAATAGATGGTGCTTCTATGATCATATGGAGACAGCCCAATGGTCATTCCCCCAGAGTCTGACATCTGGCCCCCCATTCTCTGTGCAATGCCCAGAATAGGTGACTTTTCCTCAGTATAGGCTGGGTGTTTAGAGAGCCTAGTGGTAAGCTGTCCAGCCATTCACCCTTGTTGTCAACTAGAAGCATTTCATATTTGTATCTTCAGACTTAGAGAATTTGACAGCATGAAGGAAGTCTGCCACATAATTAACGTCGCTTTATGCTCATTAAGATCATGTTAATTAAACTTGTTATTATAGCTGTATAATAAATATACCTATTCTGCATTTCAGATTTTCCCAGGGAGCTAAGAATGAGATAACACCCAGGAAATGGACTTCTCCAACAGGCTGAAACTCTTGTTTTGTCATCTTACTCACAAACAGGAACCTGAAACTCAGAGACTGAGTGACTTATCCGTGCTTACATGACCTGTAAATGCAAAGCCAGAATAGGAGCCCAGATCCGTGACTTCCAATCCAGTGCAAAGTGTTTTGTCAAGGGCATGCCAAGAACTAGATTCCAACTTCCTCCATGCTTTCTCTTTCCAAATGTCAGAATACCAACCTGCCACTGCAGGGAAGAAAAAGATAGACAGCCAGGGCCTCGCTGATAATAACATCAGTGGTGTCAGCACCAGGTAAATAATAGGCAGTGGCCAATGCACATTTAAATCATGCAGAAATTAGTGGCATGATGAGGACAATGAGAGTCTTCTGATGGAATAATTACTTCCCCCTGGGGTGTTCAAGCAGCTCCAGTGTGCTTGCACCCAGAATACAAATGAGTTTGCGCTGGAGGGTGTCAACGTCGCCAATACAATGGAATTGAAGTGGGAGGAGGCAGCCACAGGCATGGAGTTTCAAAACCAAGTGATATATGAGTTGCTGAGATGCTGTTCAAGAAAATTTACATCTCTTTAAAAGCTTTACACTTTGAAAAGGAAAAGGCAAAATGGCACTTCAGCATTGACTCTATCCTGACTCCTGCAAGGTTGGTGTAGTCAACATCTACTTTTGTAATAAGAGCCTAGACAGGTATTAAAAAACACACACCTGGTTAAGCAGCATGAATTTACAAACACGTTTTGCTCTTTAGTGGTACTAGAAGCATTCCAGTATACTACCTGGACAATCCATGATGGTGCGAAGGGACAGAACCATTCGTGCAAGAACGTTCAAGGGACCTCAAACCCCCTCGGCATGCTACCCTGTGGCAGAATCAAACATCAGATTATGGAAAGCTCCTGATGAAACCAGAAAACTCATGCACCCTAGTGGCAATGGCAAGTGCTTTATAGGAAACAAGTGGACTGATTTTCTATTGCCTTCTAGAATGATCAAGAAACTATGTGAGACTGTAAGAGTACTATGCAATTACCATAGATGAGAATCTATGTCCCATCTCAAAGCATATATTCAAATGCATTGTCTAAAAGTCCCCTTTGACTTAGATAGTTCCTGCCTTTCTTAGGCAGAGTAATAATTATTTACATTTGATAGTTTTTACACTTACACAGTCAGATTTTAATCATGTCTTATTTGAGCCTCATATGGAGCTTGTAAAGTAAATTGGACAGATATTATTATCCCCACATTTTAAAATGAAGAAATAGGAGATTCAGAGAAGTTAACTGCTTCCCTCAAAAATCACAAAGCTAGCAGGAAATAAAGCTTAATATTCTTAGCCAAGGCGTAACTCCTGCTTCTTCTCCAAAGGCTGCAGGCCAGATTCAGCTCATCATCCCAATATTTACCAGTCAGACTCATTTTTTTAAATATTTTATTTATTTATTTGAGAAAGAGAGAGCATGAGCAGAAGAGAGAGGCAGACGGAGAGGGAGAAGCAGGCTCCCTGCTGAGCACAGAGCCTGACACAGGGCTCCATCCCAGTGTCCCAGGATCATGACCTGAGCCAAAGGCAGATGCTTAACCGACTGGAGCCACCCAGGCGCCCTGCATTTTTTAGAATACTTCCAGAAGCATATGTTGTGTCTACAGTTCCTGGTACATCCCTGAGGGCATCTGAAAACAGGATGATTGAAGATACAGGCTATGAGCCTGGAATCCGTGGGCATTTGGGGGCTGCTTCTGTGGATCCCCTTACCTGTCTGCAAAACATTGTGTGTGGATTCCTTTTTCCAGGGAAAGCGCCTATAGCTCTCAAAACTCCTCAGAAAGTTAAGAGCCATTAAATAAAAAGTAATAAGAATATCCTAAAACAGTGTTTCTTAATCTTTATAAAACTTCTTCTCTTTCATTTACATAAAAATCCAATGCCTTTCTTTAAAACGATTTAAAAATGAAAATAAGTTAAAAATCACCAAAAAAGAAACCACAAATAGGACATAGATCTGCTTTGTTTTTAAACTATATACATCATCCCATCCTCCAAAGATTTTAATATACACTGGCTTTCCATTCCCTCCCACCCCACAATTCCTGCCCTGGAAGATTGTCTCCCCAGGCTGATTAAAAATACTGTTCCAGGGGCACCTGGGTGGCTCATTCAGTTAAGTATCCGACTCTTGATTTTGGCTCAGGTCTTGATCTCAGGGTCGTGAGATGGAACCCTTAAGATTTTCTCTCTCCCTCTGCCCCTCCTCCTACCCCACACCCCCACTTCTCCCACACCCCACCCCCACTCACATGCTTTCTCTCTCTCTCTCTCCCCCTCTCTCTCAAAAAACAAAAACAAAAACAAAAACAAAAAACTGTTCCTCAGAAGCAATGCTACAAGGGGAATGGAAAGAATTAGTCCCTGGTGTTATGGATTTCTGGGGAAGGCTGCCCTCTTCTGCACTTCCTTCACCTTTTGTTGTCCAATTAATGAGAGATTTGTAGGACAGTCTAGGGGTCAGATTTCAGGGGCAAGAAATATTGTCATTAAGAAAACACAGCAGCAGTTTGTCCTAATTTACATAACATCCAAAAGTACAAATTTGGCAGTTTAAAAGCCAATGAACAGGAATAAATAGCAACTCTTAAAAACAACTTTATTGAGGTATAATTTATATAAACTGCACATATTTAAAGTGTACAATTTGGAGCACCTTGGTGGCTCAGTCGCTTAAGCATCTGCCTTCGGCTCAGGTCATGATCCCAGGGTCCTGCGATGGAGCCCCGCATCGGGCTCCCTGTTCAGCGGGAAGCCTGCTTCTCCCTCTCCCACTCCCCCTGCTGTGTTCCCTCTCTCGCTGCGTCTCTCTCTGTCAAATAAATAAATAAAATCTTTTAAAAAGAAATAAAGTGTATAATTTGATTAAGTTTTGATCCATGTAAACTCTGTGAAACTATCACCACAATCAAGATAGTGAACATATCCATTATTCCCCCAAATTTCCTCATTCCCCTTCATAATCTATTTCTCCTACTCTGATCCCCATTCTCGGGCAATCACTCATTCATTTTTTATTTGCCTTTTCTAGAGTTTTATATAAATGGAATCAATCAGATATTATGTACTTCTTTTCTCTGGCTTCATGTGGTGAGCATGATGATTGAGTTATTGCCTGTATCAGTAGTTCATTCTTTCATTTACTTGGTGGTGGACAGGGTTGTTTGGGTTATTTCCATTGGAAATATATTATCACATTGGGTTATTTCCAGTTTGGAGCTATTACAAATAAAACTGCTGTGAATGTCTTTGCATAGCTATATGCTTTCATTTCTCCTGGGTAAATATGTGGGAATGGAATGGCTGGATCATAGGGTGGGTGTTAGATTTCAAATCTTAAGGCAGTGCCACATTGTTTCCTAAAGTGTGTGCACCATTTATATTCCCAGCACCGTTGTATGAAAGTTCTATTTCTTCCACATCTCTCCGGTATTTGATATGGTCAATCTTTTTAAGTTTAGCCATTCTAATAGGTGTATAGCAGTATTTTATTATAGTTTTAATTTGCATTTCCTTAATGGCAAATGATGCTCAGCGTCATTTCCTGTGTTGCTGTGCCCTCGTCTTTGGAAGATCTTTGGTGAAATGTCTGTTTAAAACTTGCACATTTTTTGATTGAGTTGCTTATTTTTTATTATGTGTTGAGGTCTTTATGTATCCTAGGTGGAAGTCCTGTATCATATATATCATTTGAAAATATTTTCTTCCACTCTATGATTTATGTCTTCATACTCTTAAAAGTGTCTTTCAAATGCAGAAGTTTTAAATTTTGATGAAGTCCAATTTCTCTTTTCTTTTTTTATGGATCATGCATTTGGTGTTACGTCTAAGGAATCTTTGTCTAGCCCAACATCACAATTTTTTCCCAATGTGTTCTTCTGGCGAGCTTTACATGTTTAGGATTTCTTTGGTATATTATCTATTTTTTAAATTTCTTATATGGTGTGAGCTATAAATCAAAGATTTTTTGTTGTTATTTTGGGGGCTTTTTTGATCCTAGACACCCAACTGTTCCAGCACTATTTGTGGCAAAGACCATACTTTCTCTCCTGAATCACCTGTGTACATTGTTGAAGATTGGTTGTTATAGACACGTTAGTCTATTTCTGGACTACTATTCTGGTCCATTGATTTGTCTGTCCCTCTCTATGCCAATAATACACTGTCTTGATAACTGTGGCTTTACAGTAAGCATTTTTTGTAGAAAACAACTGTGAAGCCATCTGGCCCTGGAGTTGCTTTGTGGGAAAATTTCTATCTACAAAATTTTGTTAATTGATAAAAGACTACTCAGAGTATCTATTTCTTGCATGAACTTTGGTATTCTTGCATGAACTTTGGAAGTCTGTGTCTTTTAAGAAACCCATCCTTATTTGTCAACTTAAGTTGTTCATACTATTTCCTTATTATCCTTTTAATATCTGTAGAATTTACAATTATGTCACCACTTTCATTCCTGATCTGACTCATTGGTTCCTTCTCCCCCCCCCACCCCCTCCAATCACTCTGGCTAGAGATTTATCAATTTCATTGACCTTCCCAAAGAAGCGATTTTGGTTTAATTGATTTTTCTGTATGATACTTCTGTTTTCTATTTCACTGATTTCCACTGTAATACTATTATTTCCTTTCTTCTGTGTACTTTAGGTTTAATTTCCTCTCATTTTTCTAGTTTCTTAGAGTGGAAGCTGACATCATTGTTTTGAGATCCTCTTTTCTAATAGCGGCATTTAGTATTATTTATTTCCTGTGAACTATGACTTCAGAGGCATTCCATAAATTCTGGTATGCTGAATTTGATTTTCACTGAGTTCAAGTTGCTTATTGAGATTCTTTTTATGGCCCAGAATGTGGTCTGCCTTGGCAAATTATTCATGTGCACTTGAAAAGAATATGAATTCTATTTGGGGTTGGAATGATCAATAAATGTCAATTAGCTCAAGTTGGTGGTGTTGTTTAATGTTTTCTACATCCTTGTTAATTTTCTGACTACTTGTATCAATTATCAAGAGAGAGACTGAAATCTCCAACTATGATTATGGATTTGTTTCTTCTTGCAATCCTATTACCTTTCTCCTAATGTATTTTGAACCTCTACTTTTAGATCCATTAAACATTAAGGATTGTAATGCCTTTTTGACCCATCTACCCTTTTATGATTATGAAATGACCTTGTTTATCCCTCATAATATTCCTGGCTCTGATATTTACTTTGATAAAATACCGCCACTACAGCTTTCTTTCAGCTTTTTTTGGTAGTGTTAGCATGGTATGTATTCATCTTTTAACTTTTTACCTAGAAGTGTCTTTCCTTTTAAAGTGCCTTTCTTCTAAAATTAACAAGTCAGGAAACGATAGATGTTGACGAGGGTGCGGAGAAAAGGGAACCCTCCTACACTGTTGGTGGGAATGCAAGCTGGTGCAGCCACTCTGGAAAACAGTATGGAGGTTCCTCAAAAAGTTGAAAATAGAGCTACCCTACGACCCAGCAATTGCACTACTGGGTATTTACCGCAAAGATACAAATGTAGTGATCCAAAGGGGTACGTGCACCCCAATGTTTATAGCAGCAATGTCCACAATAGCCAAACTGTGGAAAGAGCCAAGATGTCCATCAACAGATGAATGGATAAAGAAGATTTGGTATATATATATACAATGGAATATTATGCAGCCAACAAAAAAAACAAAAACAAAAACGAAATCTTGCCTTTTGCAATGACGTGGATAGAACTAGAGGATATCATACTGAGCAAAATAAGTCAATCAGAGAAAGACAAGTATCACATGATCTCACTGATATGAGGAATTCTTAATCTCAGGAAACAAACTGAAGGTTGCTGAAGTGGAGGGAGGTGGGTGGGATGGGTGGCTGGGTGATGGCCATTGGGGAGGGTATGTGCTATGGTGAGCGCTATGAATTGTGTAAGACTGATGAATCACAGACCTGTACCTCTGAAACAATACATTATATGTTACAAAAAAAAGAAGAAGATAGTAGGAAGGGAAAAATGAAGGGGGGGAAATCGGAGGTGGAGATGAACCATGAGAGACTATGGACCCTGAGAAATAAACAGGGTTTTAGAGGGGTGGGGGTGGGGGAATGGGTTAGCCCGGTGATGGGTATTAAGGAGAGCATGTATTAAATGGAGCACTGGATGTTATATGCGAACAATGAATCATGGAACACTACATCAAAAACTAATGATGTATTGTATGGTGACTAACATAACATAATGAAATAAAATTTTAAAAAATAAAATAAAATAATAAAACTAAAAAAAAATAGGTCACATGTTTATGTATGTGTACATATACATATGCATTTTATACAGATTAAAATATGTATGTTAATATACATTTAATCATTAATAATTTGTTATTAAATAATAATTGAAAATTAATAAATATAAAAGTATATAAATAAAAAAATAAAATGCCTTTCTTCTAGGCAGCTTACTATTGGGTCTGACAATGTGTGCCTTTTAATGGAATATTTAGGCCCTTTACATTTATTGTGCTTATTGATATGGCTAGGTTTACTATTGCTATTTGTGTTTTTATTTGCCATATGTGTTTCCCTTGTCTCTCTTTTTCTTCTGACTTTTGGATTAATTGAATTTTATTTTCAATTTATTTTATCTTGTGGCTTTTTAGCTGTAACTCTCTGTACTGTTACTTTAGTGACTGTTTTAGGCTTATAGTAGAAATAACTTATAACAGTCCATATTTAAGTGATATTATACCACTTCACATATAATAACCTATAATAGTATACTTCCATTTTTCTTATCTTGGTCTTTGAGATTTGTACTTTTATGTAGATTATAAACCCTAGACCACATTGTTACTGTTTTTGTTTAAAGAGTCATTTTTTCAAAAATATTTTAATAATAAAAATGTCTTATGAATTTTCCCATGTAGGGAAAAATTTCATTTCTCTTTATTCCTGGTTAGATCCATAGTTCCATTTGGTATCATTGTCTGTCTAAAGGACTTTCTTCAACATTTCACATAATGTAAGTCTGCTATATGACTACAATATATATCATCGTTTTTTAGTTTTGTTTTGGCATACAATTAAGTTACTTGGAAACAGTTTGATCTTTTTTGAGTCTCGCATTTAAAATACATTAAGCAGGACCAGAGTACACTTTAGCCTAAAGCTAATTTTGCCTCAATTCTGATGCAAAGCCCTTTTATGTACTTACAAAATTTTCCATAAATTATGTTTTCCAGACTGGTTGTTTGGAAGATGCACAATTCCCAGGCCTGTGGGAATGCTGGGAACTTTCTAATCTCTCTCTCTTTTTTTTTTTTTTTTTTCCTCTGTCTAGTTCTCACCTCTCCAGGACTCTGTCCTACAAACTCTAGCTGCTCTGGTCAACCCAAACCCTCAGGGAATCTGCTCAGGGGATCACCTAGATTCCCCCTCCCTGGGCGCAGCCTGGAAATTCTTTCTAGACAGTAAGCTGGGGCAGTCACTGGGCTCAAGTCACTTGTCTCTCATCACTCAAGGTCTTTCATTGCTTGATGCATAGGGTCTTAAAAATCATTGTTTTATACATTTTGTCATTTTGTCTAGTGTTTTGCTTGTTGAATGTAGGATACTAAATCTTTTTTCTGTTACATCATCTTCATAGTCCTTTTTTTGAAAAAAAATTTAAGTCTTTTTAAAAATTAATATAGAGATCTTATTCTTTCTACTATTTTTCTGAGCTAAACTTTGGCACTCAGGGAGGAAGCAAGCAGCACACAGGTGTAATGGCAGGGGGCTGTCAAATACCAAAATATCCCTTCAGAATTGTTTATGCCTTGGAATTATATGACTGCTCTGTGTCATTGAGCCTATAGCCCAGGCATCTATTTTTTGAGCAGCATTAATATGAATGAAGAGAATAATGAATACCACTATATTTGAAAATAAAGAGATATGGTAAGTTACACACAAGATATACATTCAAAGATGCATTCCTTTATTTCGATCTTTGTATAATGTGAAGACAATCATATGCCCCCCCAAAATGATCTTTCCTATTCATTAGTTTATGTTAAATTTAAAGGCATAATTGGCTTTTTTCAAAAATCCACAAATCGGGCAGCACCCTATCCAACAAGCAGAAAGAGCTCCCATTCCCATTTATTTAAAAGTAATTTCTAAGCATCCTCCACAACCCAAACAAAGAAAAAAATTTTAGAACTTAACATAATAGAAATAATTCTAGATATATCCCCAACCCAAGGGAATGCATACTTCCCACCTTATCTAAAACAAAACTCCAAATGAATTCTGTTGGTCCTTAATCCTAATCTGCTTGAAAGAGTAATCAATAATTAATATAATCTTTATCCTTTGTAGTATGGCTTCCAAGCTGACTACCACATTACCAAAAGCCTTCTAATTGCCAAATCCAGTGAATGTTATTGGGTTGGGTTTTTTTAAATTTCCTTTTATACATGACCTCTTTCAACTATTTGAAAACTCTTATCTTCTTGAAATGTTCTTATTCCAATCACTTCTCTAATTCACCCTCATAACGTCTCACCTAGATTCATGCAATACCCGTGGAATTATGGAAAGCATGCAATAATTGGTAGGAGCATAATAAAACAGAATATAAAAACAGCCAAATCAGGGATGCCCCATTTGAGAGAAACATTCTCATCTTACTATGCTGTTCTTATGATTAATGAGAAAAGTAAACACAATCCGTGTTTCTATTTGTACTCATTTTATTCAATAAAGAACTGCACTGCACATGGCTCAGAATATATGAATTACTAATATGCCTTGAAGTGTTATTCCTCATGCAGAGAGAGGAAGAGTGATTGCCTGATGTTTACTCTCACATACACACTTTATAATCCACAACAGAGGACAAAATATTGAGAAACAAGTTGCACAAGAGTGAAAAATACCCTCTGCCCAGACTGCTGTGTTTATTCTCCCGCTGTGATCCATTAGTAAACAGCTGTTCCTTGACTTCTGTAGATAAGAATTCTCTCGGTACAGCAAGTTGGGGAAAGAAAGGACTCATTTTTTTTTAAACAGGTGAAGCTAGGGACAAAACATGATTTGCAATTCCTTGCAATGTATCACACAAATTGAGTACCTAATTCATATATTCTAATTGTCATTACTGAGCATAATTCTCACTTTATCCAAGTCTTACATCATTCCCAAGAGGAGAAAAAACAAAATACACAAGGATTTGGGTTAAAGGAATGCTTGATGAGATATAAAACATAACAAAATATCTAAAACTTTGAAGAGTATGCCATTTTCTTAAACAAATCCATCCTATTCTCTATTTAGTCAATTTATCAAGAGATTTGGAAATGAAAATTTAACGTTGGTGAAATCTCATAAACAAAACCTCTGAATTAAATATAAGTTATGTATGCACAAATCAGAGAGCAGTTTGCTGGGAAAACCACTTACATATTTAGTTGCCATTCACTCGACTGCAAAATATATTAAGGGCATGCTTATCAATTGCTGACAATGAACACCAAAGACCTCAGGATAAGTTTCTCTGATGAACCGTAATGAATTACATAGACAACTGCAATGTCTTAATAATGTGTCTTCATTGCCAAATACAGGATTTGTAGACCTCATTGAGTATAGTATTGACATGTTTATCTTCTGGGAAAAAATATATAATCTCAGTTTAACATTCTTTAATATTGGAAAGAACCTAATAAAAACTATGAGTGTTATATAGGGAAATAAATTAATTTTACATTAGAGGCCTATTGATTCTTCTTTTAATGAGAATGGACAAATATAATTCATGAATTATAATTCCTTAGAGAACAGAATTAAAATTCCTCATGTGGAACATGCTTAACTTGGATAATTGAGTTATTTTTGAGAAATGCCCTTCAGGAAACTCTATTCCAGTTTCATTAGTAATCCCAAAGTTAATTCAAAAGTAATTCAAAGTTGGGCAAATTAAGGAAAATTTTAATGTCTGAAAGTTTAGTGAAAATCATATTAATTAGCACTCATTGTTCTAACTTGTTTTTCCTTTGGTATCATAAATGTATACAAACATTCCCACTTTGTTGATAAAAAAAATCATCACCAATAAGTCATTCATTCACTCACCAAACTATTTTTGAGTACTTGGCACATGCCAGGAATAGTGCAAGATGTTAAAATTAAAAGATGACTAAAATATAGTCTATGACTTATGTTTTGTACTCTGTAAACTTATACTTCTAGTATCAGAAGGAAACAAACAGATAAAGACTCAGGAACAATATATTGTGACAAATGGATGGATCGGGTCCATCAGGACACAGGACACAGTGTTGTTCTGTAGAAATAACCCAAGTTCCTGGAGTACATGAGCAGTCTGGAGGTGGATTACAAAAGCAGCTACCACTGTGAGGGGAACATGGATGAATCAGAGCTACCTTGAAGCAGCTATTGGTGAGGAAAGTATAATCTAAGGTGTTACTGGACAGAGCATTTCACTATCTTACTTCTCATTTACATATGTGCTTACCTCCATAAAATAATAGGTACTTCATTTATGGAATCCAACTTTTTTTTTTTTTTTTAAGAAATAAAAGCTGAGTACCATTGCTGGGGATGATATGCAGGTGTCCAGAGGACAGCAAAGCAGAAAACGTAAAGCAGCAACAGGACAGAGGGACTTTGTAAGAGATGTGTTTAATGGGGATTTGTCTGGGGCATGATGTGCAGCATGTGACTGTCATCCTTTCCATTGCCTCCATAAATCTTAAGTAGAGACTACAAAACTAAGAAAAAGAGAAGAATGATGATGAATGGTAAGTGGAATTGGATTTTATGTGAAAACCAGCAAAGGGTCTGAGTTTCATGTACTGATTGATGTTAGGCCAAAAGCGGATCAGCTTGAATGGATGAGAAGATCATAAGATCTGGGTTGCTCATGCAATGCATGGTCACTATACCATTCAAATTTTAAAAAGAAAGAAATGAGACAGAAGCAAAATAAAACTTAGGAAAAATAATCCCAACATCAAATTTCAGTTCTGACATGACATGCTTGGAAATTGTCACTGCCATTCTTAACTTAAGAAAAAACACTAAACAAATGGAAAATCAATGACCTCCATCAGAAAATTGAGGTCATAGGGCAAACTTGAATGCTGAAATCTGGAGAGACAAGATAAAAAGAAGAAAGAAAACCACTGCCAACATCTATTTACCCAGGGCAGAAGTTGCTGGAGCCATGCACTGTAGGTACACAAAATTGGCAATTTTGACAAATTGTTGGAGTCTGAGTGTGGATTAGAATGAGAATGAGAAACTCCTGGGGGCCACAGTCTTTGGGAAAGTGAAGACTTCTGTGGGTTTTACTTCCAGGAATCTCACGAGGTTGGTACCTTGAAGGGCTGAGAGAGATTCCCCACATGTCCCTGGTGGAAGGAAGGGAGAATAGTCATATTGAAATATGTCCAGAATGTTCTCCATAACAAAGGGAAAGGATTTTATCAGAGCCTTATTCACCTGGGGGAAGGGCAAGTACCTTTTTCCAGCCTCCTCTCACACTTCTGTTTCACCTAAGTGGAGGGAAAAAAACTGAACACAAATGAAGTTCACAGCCCAAGGACACAGATCCGCTAAAGACTGAGATTTAATAAAATACTTCCTCTCACTCACACCAAAACACCATGTCAAAACAGGGCTTCAATATAAGAATAGTGCATGACAGCCCAAAGTGCTGTAAGGCACAGACTCTACTTCAGGAAGAGTTCTTAGAGAACTGAAGACAAAGGGAAGACCAGAACAAGGACACTGGAGGAACGTGAAGCCATGGCACCTACAGTAAACA
The DNA here is from genome assembly GCF_964656455.1 of Halichoerus grypus. NCBI lineage: Eukaryota > Metazoa > Chordata > Mammalia > Carnivora > Phocidae > Halichoerus > Halichoerus grypus. The sequence goes on along the minus strand of NC_135720.1, from coordinate 20,197,689 downwards.
TTAAGCACATCCTGTCTCCGAGCCAAACAACACGGAAGCTCACACCAGTGGCCATTTACCACAGTTCTTACTACCCAATACATCATGTCAAGCTTAAAAAAATAAACATAAAAATAAATAATAATAATAATACAAGGCATACTAAAAGTAAAAAACACAGTCTAAAGATTCAAAACAAGCATCAAAACCAGAATCAGATATGACACAGTTCTTCTAATATTAGAGTATCTAAAATAACTATGATTAATATGTTAAGGAATCTAATAGAAAACAGAAAACATGCAAAAACAAATAAGCAATATAGCACAGAGATGGAAACTCTAAAAATCAAAAAAATGCTGGAAATCAAAAATTTGTAATAGAAATAAAGAATGTTTTTGATAGGCTCATTAGTAGACTGGACACAGCCGAGGAAAGAATCAGTGAGCTAGAAGATATGTGAATAGAAACTTCCAAACTGAAATGCAAAGAAGAAAAAAATGAAAAAAAAAAAATTAGGATATCCAAGAACCATAGTAAATTTCAAAAGGCATACATTGCACGTATTTGGAATACAGCGTTAAGAAAAAAGGTGGCATGGAAATATTCTGGAATAAATACTGGAAGTAATAATGTCTGAGAATTTTTCCAAATTAATGACAGATACCAGATCACAAACTAAAGAAAGTCAGAGACATCTAACAGGATAAACATCAAAATACAGAGGCATATCATTCTCAAACTGCAGAAAGTCAAAGACAAACTATTAAAAGAAGCTCGAGGAACGGGAATACCTTACCTATAGAGGAAGAAGAATAAGAATTACAGCAGACTTCTCATCACAAATCACGCAAGTCAAAAAAAAGAATGCAATGTGGGGTGCCTGGGTGGCTCAGTCGTTGGGCATCTGCCTTCAGCTCAGGTCATGATCCCAGAGTCCTGGGATGGAGCCCCACATCAGGCTCCCTGCTCGGCTGGAAACCTGCTTCTCCCTTTCCCACTCCCCCTGCCTGTGTTCCCTCTCTCGCTGTGTCCTTCTCTGTCAAATAGATTTAAAAAATCTTAAAAAAAAAAAAAAAGAATGCAGTGAAATATTTAAGGTGCTGAAAGAAAACTATACCATTCTAGAATTCTGCATGCAGCAAAATTATCCTTAAAAAGAAAAAAGAAAGTGAAAGAGAAAAAACAATTTCTCAAACAGAAACAGAATTCATCAGCAGCAGACCTGCCCTGCAAGAAATATTAAAAGAAGTTCTTCAGGGAAAAGGAAAATAATATAGGTCAGAAATTCAGATCTATTAAAAAAAGGAAAACAGGAATACATTAAGGTAAAATAAAATATTTTATTTTTAATTGATTTAAAAGATAATTTGGTTTATTTTTTTTTAAGAATTTATTTTATTTATTTGAGAGAGAGAGAGAGAACACAAGCCCAGGGAGTGCCATGCAGAGGGAGAAGCAGGCTCCCCGCTGAGCAAGGATCATGACCTGAGCCGAAGGCAGACGCTTAACCGACCAACGGAGCCACCCAGGAGTCCCTATTGTTTAAAGTAATACTAGTAACAATGTATCAGATGATTATAGTACGTGGAAAAGTGAAATGAACATCATAAGAGATTGAAGGGAGGAACTGGGAATACTCTTAGGAGGTACGTGCACTGCACCTAAAGTGGTACAGTGTGATCTGCAGATGGATTTAGATTAGATAAAAATGCGTATTTTGAACTCTATGGCAACCACCAAAAGTTTTTAAAAAGAAGCCTAAATGATATGCTAAGAGAGGAGATAAAATGGACCATGAAAAAAGGCCCAATTAAAACAGAGAAAGCACAAAAAGATGGTGAAAGAAGAAACAATGAACAAGCACGACAAATAGCAAATAGTAACAAACACAGCAGACATTAATCCAGCCACATCAGTAATCACTTTAAATGTGAACGGTCTGAATACACCAATTAAAAGAAAGGAATTGTCAAAGTGGATAAAAATAAGACTGAGCTATAGTTGCCTACAAGTAACTCACTTTAAACATCAAAACTCAGAATAAAGCAAGGGGCTCGGAAAAGATATGCCATGCTAACGATAATCTTACCTAGAGTGGCTATATTAATTTAAGACACAGTGGACTTCAGAACAAAGATATCAGGAATGAAAAGGGACATTACATTGTGATAAAGGAGTCTCATTCTCCAAGAAGGCACAACAATCATTAATTTGTATGTACCTAACAACAGAACATCAACATATGTGAGCCTAAAACTAATGCAACTGCAAGGAGAAATAAACTCACTTCAATGTACTTTTTTCAGTAATTGATAAATCAAGCAGGCAGAAAATCAGTAAGGATTTTGTTGACCTGAAAAGCACCATCAATCAACTTGTTCTAGTTGATACTTATAAATTCCTCCATCCAATAACAACAGAGTACACATTCTTCTCAAGATCCCACAGAACATTCACCAAAATAGCCCACATTCTGGGCCATAAAACACACATTATCAAATTTTCAAAAAAAAAAAAATAGAAATTATACGAAGTATGTTCTCAAACTACGATGGAATTAAATTAGAAATTAGCAACAGAAAGAAAGCTGGAAATCTCCAAACATTTGGAGATTAAACAACTCACTTCTAAATAACACATGGGTCAAAGTTACAGTCTCAAGACAAATTAATAATTATTTTAATCTAAAATGTAACAAAATTTGTGGAAGCGGCACAAGCAGTGCTTAGAGGGAAATTTGTAGCATCATTAATGTGTATGTTAAAAAGGAAAAATATCTAAAATCAATAATCTAAATTTCCTCCTTAGAAAAGTAGAGACAGAAGAACAATTTAAGACTAAAGCAATCAGAAGAAAATAATAAAAATTGGAGAGGGAATCAATGAAATGAAAACAGGAAAATAACGATAATCAATAAAACCAAAAGCTCTTTCTTTGAAAGGATCAATAAAATTAAGGGGGAGGGGGAGAAGAAAGGAGGACACAAATTACCAATATAAGAAAGAAAAGGTAGATTCTTATTTCTGATCTTATGGATATTAAAAGGATAAGAAAGAAACCCTAAAAAACAATTCTGGAGTGCCTGGGTGGCTCAGTTGGTTGGGCGACTGCCTTTGTCTTGGGTCATGATCCTGGAGTCCTGGGATCGAATCCCACATCAGGCTCTCTGCTCAGTGGGGAGTCTGCTTCTCCCTCTGACCCTCCCCCCTCTCATGTGCTCTCTCTCTCTCTCATTCTCTCTCTCTCTCAAATAAATAAATAAAATCCTACAAAAAAAAATTCTGTACCCACAAGTTTGATAACTTAGATGAAATGGACCAATTTCTTAAAAGATATATAAACTACCAAAGCTCACACAAGGAGAAACAGATATTCTGAATATATTTATTAATATGTAGCTATTAATATGCTATTAAAGGAATTAAATCAATAATTAATAACCCTCAAAAAAGGAAAGCACAATACCCAGAGAGTTTCACTGGTGGATTCTATCAAATATTTAAGTAAGAACTGATACTAATTCTCCACAATTCTCCACAATTTCTTCCAGCAAACAGAAACAGAGGAAACACGTTAATTCAATCTATGATGCCGCAATACCAAAACCAGATGGATATCACAAGAAAGGAAAACTATAGGCTACCACTGCACATAAACATACATGAAAAATCTTTAACAAAGTATTAACAAATTGAATCCTAAAACATACAAAAATTATATACCATGACCAAGTTGGGTCAATATCTTTGTACCTACATTTTTGTGTACTTATTCAATTATTTCCTTAGGATAAATTCCTAGAAATAGAATTGCTAGATTGCAGGATGTGTATAACCTGAAGAATTTTAAAAAACCTACAAGAGAGTTGATTTAATACAAGAACCTAAGAGCTATTTGAGCCATTAATATATCTGTGTATTACCTTGTAACTTTAATATTTCTTCATTCTTTTAAATGTAAATTTATTTAATAAGTTCTCAGAAAAAAACAGTTTCATATGGATTTCTTTTTTTAATATCATCAGAAGTTAGCCAGTTTTCTTTTTTCACATTTATTTCTTTGTTTTAGTAATTTGTAGACCCAACATGGGGCTCAAACCCATGACCCCAAGATCAAGAGTCACATATTCTTTAAGTACACACTTTCCACAGATTATGTCTTTTCATTTGTTCAAATACACAAAGATGTAACATGTGTGTGATAAGTTTTTTATTTCACATTTTTGTTGCTTTTTAAAATAAACATTTAAACTTTCGGTTTTTAGCCACTTAATATTCTAGGTAGAGGGCAAAACTATTGTTTTTGGCATATGGATTTTGAAAACAGCCACATTTCAACTCATTCATTTCTAGATAATTTTTTTTAGTTAGGCAGTTATAGTATTGCAAATAACAATGATTTTTGGTTTTGCTTACAAAAGTTTTTATACCTTCTTTTTTGTTTATCATTAGCTCCTTGAGTAGCATGTCCAGAGTAGTGTGCAATAATAACAGTCATCGCATCCCCATCTGCATCTCGATTTTATAATGCTGGCTAGTGGGATCTGGCCTCTCAGAATGCAGTGTGATAAAACTGGGCATTAATAACAAAATGTTGGTGCAAAACAATAATACTGGAAGCTTAACTGTTCCAAACTGCTAATAATATTCCTTAAAAGTCAAGAAAGTGTCCCTGTACTGCTAGTGTTCGAAAACAACGTATCAATAATGTATGTTGTGATTCATCAAATGCATTTACTACTGTTTACTGAGATTAACAAATAATTTTTACCCTTTGATAAAATCCATTGAGAGATTGCCTGATGAAACATTCCTACGTGGTTGGTCGTTACAAAATGTGTAATTTGTTAGTGCTTTTTTATACTGTTGGATAAAATTTGCTGGTATTTTATTTAAAATTTGACTATTTGCAAATAAAATTAAATTGGTCTTCAGGATTTGCATGTGTATGCTCACACCTTCCATTTTCGTATTATTGTTATATGGAAAACTTTCAATTCTTTTTATAAAATAGTTCCAGTGATGTAGAAATATTTATTCCATGGAGGTTCCTAGAACTTCTACGCAATATAAACTTCAAATGTATTTTTCTAAATGTGTGTGTTTGGTTTTTTGAAGGTTAGTTTTGAATAACATGTTTCTTCTTTTCTTTTCAAGATTCCTTTTTCCTCATTATTATTTTTTATAATTTCAATTGTGCTAGGAAAATCATGTTTCATTAAAATTTTCAGATATGTTTGTATAATACGGCATTGTATTCTCATTTTTTAAAAATTACCCTTTTAATCTGAGTTTCACCACTTATTTTCCATATTTTGTACTTTCCTGGTGTTTTTTTTCCTTGATTAACATTGCCAGAAGTTTCTTGTCTTTTGATATTTTCTAAGAGCCAGGTCTTCTATGCATCAAGTCTACTTTTTTCTTCTAATTCATTCCTTTCTGTTTAAATCTTAACTATCTTTTCTTTATTTTCTTTCTTTTTTATTTTTTTCAAGTTTCTTGAAGTGAATGTTTAATTTTTTCCACTTATTATATATTTCTTACAATGAAATTATTTTAGCACTATGGATCTTCTTCGGAGTATACCTTTCTCTATATTCCACAGGTTCTATTTCTTTCTATAATCAGTTTTAATTCTTACCAAAGGAAAATAATAGTTCTCAGCTGCAAGGAGTGCCATTTTCCTTCAGAGGGCTTTAGGAAAAACGTAGGAGGATTTAGATTAGTCACAAGTCACGGGAGGGGCTACTGGCATCCTTTAGCCAAAGATTAGGTGAGCCATAGTGCTAAATGCATAGGATGCATAGGATGCCCTCCCAGAAGAGAAGCATTGGCACCCAAAACACCAATAATGACCCTATTTGGAAACACTACAACATGTGCAGTATATAGCAGAGACAAAAATATTCTCCCACATCCCCATCCCCACTCCCACTACCCAGAAACAATCACTTTCTACTGCTTTTGCTATTTATTTTGGAATTTGCTCCACATCTCTAAATAATATACATCTATTGCAAATTGTCAACTATGTTAGACTTCTTACTAATTATTCTGTTAGATGAAAATCTCCTGGGTTTCCTCTTCCCCTCTTCCCATTTTCTCAATATTGCTATATCACAAGTTTTATAGTATATATATTGAATATTTTTAATAAACTATGTAGATATTTTTTACTCTTAAGTATATTATGCCTTAATTCTTCTTCTAGTGCTTCTTCTGGTTCTTCTTGGAATTACAAAATACCTCTCTTTTATTTCATTTGCTTTCATTTCTTTAAATCTTTGGATGGCTTCCTACACCCTCCACAATCTTATAAAAACACTACTCAATATACTTTTCTACACTGTCATACTGAAAAGTTAATAGTTCCATTTTTGAACTAGAGATACCTCCACTCCTCCTGGAACTCTCTTACCTTCTGGCTATCATACGGACTGGATTCTCTCTAAGCCTTCAACAGAGTTGTCATCCTGGGATTCCCCTTTACTTTCTTCTATGCTGTATCTTGTTTCTTGGATCTTAGGTCTTCCTCATTCTTGGTTTATTTACTTATTTTGATAGGAACACATTCTTCATTAGGTTCTGAAGAAGTGCTGCACAGGAAATAAATTTTTAAAGACTTTATGTGTCTGAAAATATCTTATTCTGCACTTACATTGATTGATAGTTTGGCTGGGCATAGAACTCTTCTTCTAATAGAAGACTGTTTCATTGTTTTCTAGCATCCAGTATTTATTTTGAGCCACTCAGATCTTTTGTATCTGACCTGTTTGTTTTTAATTTTTGGGTAGCTTTTAGGGTCTTCTGGTATTCTAAAATATCATGATTAAAGGTCTTGATATGCCTTTTCTAATTACTTTTAAATATTCAGGAATAAAGTTTACTGAATATTATTGGGCTGAATATTCAGTAAACTTTTTCTTTTTCTTTTTCTTTTTTTTTAAAGATTTTATTTATTTATTTGACAGAGAGAGACACAGGGAGAGAGGGAACACAAGCAGGGGGAGTGGGAGAGAGAGAAGCAGGCTTCCCGTGGAGCAGGGAGCCTGATGTGGGGCTCAATCCCAGGACCCTAGGATCATGACCTGAGCCAAAGGCAGACGCTTAACGACTGAGCCACCCAGGCGCCCCAGTAAACTTTTTCAATATGGAAATTTATATCCCTCACTTTTGGATGATTTTCTTTTCCTACATCTTTGATAATTTCCTCCGCAATGTTTTATCTATGCTCCCTTTCTGAAATTTCTACTATTTAAATACCATACTTCTGGAGTTAGTTCTCTAATATTCTTTTTTTTTTTTTAGATTTTATTTATTTATTTGAGAAAAAGCAGGAGCTGGTGGGGTGTGGGGTGGGGGGGGCGAGGGAGAAGCAGGATCCCGCTGAGCAGGGAGCCCTACAGAGGGCTCCATCCCAGGATCCTGAGATCATGACCTGAGCCGAAGACAGACACTTCACCGACTGAGCCACCCAGGCACCCCCTCTAATTTTCTTATCTTTCCTGTCTTATCGTCAATTTTTTTATCATGTTCTACTTAGTGGAAAATTTCTTTATCTTTCAAACTCATTATTGAATTTCTAATTTCATTTATCATATCTTTAATTTTCAGTAACTCCATTCTTTTCTATAGCATCCTCTTCTTTTTTTTATGGGTGCCACAATTTCTCTTATTTTTAAAAACGTAAGTTATAATTTCTTTGAAATTTTCATTTGTTTTCTATATTATCTGTACCCATTTCTGTATATTTTGATATCTTTCTTACATATATTGGAAGATTTCCTATATACATGATAATCCTTAGCTTTTCTTACATATTTAAGAGTAAAACATTAAAAATCTCATTAGACTCTGCCTTATATGTATTATCATAGTTCTTTGTGGCTAGATTCCATTCTAGACCATTCTACCCTTTCTTTTTAATGAATCACTTAAATATTTACAGCAAACTGTGTCATCGGTAAACATGGTATAGTCCTCTATGTATATAAATTTCCTTTAACTTTCTTCAACAAAGTATTATAATTTTCTTCATAAATTACATATATATCCTTTTGGAAGAGTATCTAAGTAAATAATAGTTTTTTTCTTTATGTTACAGAAGTTATATTTTTCCTTATAAATTATATTTTCTGATTTATTATTTCTGAAATATAGAAATGCCATCAAATTTTATCTGTTGATCTTACAATTGGCAACCTTGCTGAACTCTTAATTGTTCTAAGTTTCTGTATATTCTATTCTACTTTTAGCCATTACATCATCTGAGAAAACCAACATCATTTCTTTATCTTCTTTCTTACATTTGTTATTTCCATTTTTATCTTATCACATTGGCTGTAATACCATTGTCTCTTTATATTTATTGTTTTATGAAACAGATTTGAGGTCACCCTGATTTTTATCCTTTTATACACTTTTATACACTTTTATCTTGTGTTGTACATTTTATAAGATGCATGCTGTTTTATTCTCTTTACTTATCCATGAACAAGGCAAGCTGTGTTCTCCTTAGAGGTTTTCACCTAACAGTAATCAATGAATTCACTCAGTTCTGTGAAACTGAATAAAGGAAACCTCATTTAAAATGGAGTTGGGTGTTATATGCAACTAATGAATCGCTGAACACTACATCAAAAACTAATGATGTACTATATGTTGGCTAACTGAACATAATAAAAAATTTAAAAAATAAATAAATAAAATGGAGTTGGTAAGCCAGAAGGGGGAGCTCTCACACTGTACCACTCACAGCCTTTTTTTAAGCCTCAACAGGAAAAGGCATACCTTTCAGAAAGAAGCCTACTTTACTACTCCAGCAACAGGAAGATTTTCTCCTTGCCTAGCAACAGCCCAGCCGCTAAGAGACTATTAGAGCTCAGCCAATGAAAAGACACTACAGTTCAAACTCCCTGTTTACGCCAATGAACTTTTTGGTATAGTAGCCCTTCCCACAAATCCACTGAAGTCTCTAACAAAACTTCTCTATCGTCTCTGCCTAGTTCTGTCATTTCTGACCACAGAAAACAGGTATTCCTTCCATGCAACGATAACAAGGTTCTTCACTGGCCACCTCCTACTCCATTCCCCAATCTCCCAACCCTACTCTTACCCTTAGAGGGTTTTCCTTTCAAAATACACTTCTTACATTGCGACTTACAGTAAGAAAAATATACATTTGGTCTTTGTCTGTGGTTCCTGGCTCATAGCTCCTAGAACCCTTGCCATTTCCTATATAAGGGCCAAAGTCACATCTTTTGTTATAATATTTAGTTTTCTTCCCCATTCCTGAAATAGCTCCTGAGTGATAAAGGTGAAATTAATTTCTTTTCTTATTTCTAACAAGCCCCTTTCAACCACATCTGAGTTTATGTTAATGAAACAACTTTTGGAAAGCCCACAGGATGAAGACTGGTTGTGAAGAGAACCAACTTGTGATTAAAAGGTTAGAACTTTCAGCACCCCCTCCTCCAAGCAGGGGACAGGGTCTGGAGGTTGAATCAGTCACCAAAGGCTAATGATTTAATCAATTATGTCTATGTAACAAAGCCTCCATAAAAACCCTAAAGGACAGAGTTTGGAGAGCTTTCAGATTGGTGTACACATAGGGATGCTGGGAGAGGGGCATGCCTGTAGAAGGCATGGAAGCTCTGTGTCTCTCCCACATATTTTGTCCTATACATCTCTTCCATCTAGTTGTTCCTACATTAAATCTTTTTATAACTAGTATTCTAATAAGTAAAATGTTGCTCTGAGTTCTGTGAGCTGCTCTAGCAAATTAATCAAACCTAAGGGGGGGGTTGTGGGAACTTCCAATTTATAGCCAGGTGGTTGGAAGCACAAGTGACAGCCTGGACTTGGGCTTGGCATCTGAAGGGGGGGTGGGGCAGTCTTGTGGGACTGAGCCCTTAACCCGCGGGATCTCATGGTATCTCCAAGTAGATAGTGTCAGAACTAAGTTAAATTGTATGACACCTAGCAGGTGTCACAAAATTGCTTGGTATGGGGGGGAGGGGAATCACACATTTGGTGACCAGAAGCGTAAGAAGCAAAGCAGGGTTGTAGTAGAGTATGGAGAGTAGAAGAGACATACAAGAGGAGTGGTTTTCCTTATTTTTCAGTTTTCCCCCCTGGATTTTGCAACATCTACCTGATTTGTAGGTTATTGGCAATGATAGTTTCCTAAAGGGTATGTTTCGGGCATCAACTTATGGCTTCTCAGTTCCAAATCCACCCTTCATTGCCTGTTTGTGAAACTAGAAGGGTTTTCCCTTGCCAGTTGGCTTGCACAGTAGAGGGTGCTGGAAGGACACTGAAGGAGGAAAGGGGTTTTCTTCTGGTGCATGGTTATGCTCTTCTCACTTTGCTCCCACAGCAATCCGCAGCACAGAACACCCTACAGGCAGCTTCCTCTGGCACATAGAGGGCCATATCCCGGCAGGGGTCTTCTCAATGAGTTCTTCAGCAGGGCACCTTCTCATGGATGGCTTCCCCTACACCAGAGGACAGAATTCTGATAGCACTTCTGCAAGGTCTCTGCCATCCGGGGGGTCATGGCTGCAGCATCTCCAGGGAAGTCTGAATCTCACGGTGTGGCAGGAGAGAGGAAGGTAGGATCTTCCAAATTCGTTTCTTCCTTGGATGCTCCACCTCAGCACAAGAGGGGGAACTGTTCTCCATGTCCGCTATTATTCTCCCATTCTTTATATTTTCTTTACTCCTTAGTAGATAATCCCGTTATAGTTAATACTTTTTTATATTAAACTTCCCCTGTTTACATTACTGTGTGACATTTCTGTCTCCCAATTGGAGTCTAATATAGGATGTGATACAGCCTTCTTGATATCACTTTACCTATGCTGATATAGCTCTCCGAATTTACTTTACCAGGGGTGCCTGGGTGGCTCAGTCCGTTAAGCGTCTCCTTCAGCTCAGGTCATGATCCCAGGGTCCCGGGATCAAGCCCTGCATCGGGCTCCCTGCTCCGTGGGGAGCCTGCTTCTCCCTCTCCCTGTGCCTGCTGCTCCCCCTGCTTGTGCTCTCTCTCTCTCTCTCTCTCTGTGTCAAATAAATAAATAAATAAAATCTTTAAAAAAAAAAAAGAATTCACTTTACCTGTTTTCATTTAATTTAATGTAAATTAATTTAACTTAATTTAATTTAGTGCATTAATAAATATATTTGCAACATTATCAAGTTACACCTAGCAAGGGACAACTTGCAAGGGACGACAACCAGGTCATCTGCTTACAGTATTACATATCTGATCATTGGAAGGATTTTTCACAGACTAGCTTCTGACTCTGTACCTTTCACATCTTGTTTTCCTCCATTTCTCACAAATGTGTGGTGTTGGCCCCTGGAAGCCACATTCATATTATGATATGACCTCTGGCCCTGTACCTTCATGCTATAATGCCAGGTGGGTCAGCACAGTGAGCAAGAGAAGTATTTCAGGAAGCCATTCCTTTATCAGGATGGTTATCAATAGTTTAACTTTGCCTAGAAGTCACTGAAAACTGCACAAACATATCCCATTAAACACAAGTTCAATACCCCAATTCCATTTCCTCTTAGATGAGTCTCATAAATTCCTGGAGCCATATCAAAATCATCTGACACAAGAGAAGGAGAACTTGGGGTGGAAAAAAAACAGTCTTAACTTGAGATTGAAATTGCTTACTTTTCCACATCTTACCACAAAAAAAATTGTTAACCAAATGAATGAGACATCCTGGGTCCAGAGACAGAGCAACAGAAGTCTTCAGGCTAGTATCCATGCCCTGTGTTGGCAAGACTCTCTGTGGTCTCTGCAGTTGGCCATGGAGTAAATGGCCACTGCATCCACGCCCACTGGTGCGACGGGGGGCTGTGACTCTCCCAAGCCTGTGAAGCTGCAAATACCCCTTAGTGTATGCCTTTTCTGCACAAACTAAACTGTTATTTCTAAATTTTTTTCAAATTTTTTTTCTTTAAAACCTAACTGCTAAAGTCAGTGAGCCTGACTCCTTCAACTTGTGGGTTGTCTCAGTGACTGGATGGAAGTGAAACCTCTCCCGAACCTCCAGTCCAGTCAGGTTCTTTTGTTGTCTGCCCTCCTAGAACTGCAATCAATGCACTATTTTAGTTTCTATTATACATTTTTATGTGATTATTTCATTGGCTTCTCTCCCCCCAAAGACTAAGAATACTGAGATCAGGAACTATGTCTGTTTTAGTTCATTAGTACTTATCACTTGACATTTAGTAAGTGCCCAGTAAATGTTCGTTCAAAAAAAATAAAAGCACTTATCAAATGAATCAATTCTTCCTGTTTTATATGTTTACCCTGTACTTGCCATTATTACCATGAACAAAAAAATTCACCAGGTATCTCAGGTGAATTATGTAGCTTCTTTGAGATTCAATTTTTTTTTTATCTGTAGACTGAAAAAGTTATTCTAGAAATGATCTCCTAGGATGCCTTCCAGTTAAAAAAGCTAAAAGTTATGTGATTCTAAATACAAAATACATTTTCATATCCCAAACCACTAACAGGATCTTAAGTAACTTAAATGGGTGGGGGGAAAGACTTCAGCGTAAATTTGAAGATGTGGGGAGAATTTTCATTAAAATATATAGGATGGAAATGTGTTGACTGATTTTCACCCAACAGAATTATAAACAATAAAATGTTTATTCACAAAAGCCAAATTGGATAACCATAAAGAGTTTATGTTCTTTGGGGGCCATGCAGAAAAATCTCTAAAATGTGTATACATTTTTTAAAACTTACCATTTTAGGAAATAAAGTAGTTTGTACTTCTTGGGAATTTGAAAAATGTTATTATGCCTGCTGAATAATATTACTGTATACAAAGATTTGAAAGTTTCCTTTAGGAATTTACTATCATACTCAAGAAAAATATATTAGACATTTAGGCACATTGGACCATTTAGGATAATTCTCTTTTAAACAAACCTGATTTCTAGTAAAGAATAAAACATATGTATATTTAAATAATTCAGTTTTAGCTTCACCCTGCTCTTACAAATGTAAATTTTATATTGAGTCTACAAAAAGCTACTATTAGAAAATCTAACGCAGGCACAGAAGAGTATCTGGAAATACTCTATTCAACATGAAATAATGTTTTCCTCCAGAAGAAAATTTTCCCCATTTAGTCATTACAATCTTCAAAATATATAACTAAAGAACACTAAATTGCTAAAAAGTGCACAGTATTTAGTGTCATTTGCTCCAGAATAATTTTCATAAATCAAATAGTTCATTAAGATCTTTCAAAGAAACAGAAAAAGAAAGACAATTTGATAAAAATACGTAAATCAAATCAATGCTTTACTTCTCATATTCTCCCGCAAAATACATCCCTTAGTTAACAATATTACTTCCTTTTGGAAAAAATAGAATAAAGCACATTACCGCCAACTCCTTCCAACTTCTTCTTTCAAATAATCATGAGAGTCTTAAATTTAAGTATGTAGATGGTTTGCTAAAAGATCAAAGTTTGTAAAACACTACTAAGGACCACTGGCCTCTAAAGATCACCTAGACCATCCCAGTGCCAGATATTTCACTACTTAGGATTCCGTCTTCAGGGATTCCTACAGTGCAAGCAGGTCTCTTTCTGGTGTCTAATTATGGGGAGAGCATTAAATATATCCAACTTTTATTATTTAATCATGTTGCATCTAGAACTTAGAATACAATCATGGCCCAACCTTGAAAATAAGTCACAAGCAGGAAGGAACTTCCGATAACTTGGGGAGACAGGGGATATGGCCTATGACTGAGGAGGGCAGGCCAGGGAATCAGAGCGAGGCATTCCTAGCACTCATATAGTGGCCTCTTGTCACCACAGCAGGTAGGGAGAGGGAAGGAAGGAATGGAGAGGAGTAACACACCTAAAGAGACAGCAAGATGACAGTAAAAGTTAAATATACAACTTTGCCAGGACAGATTATACATTTTATGGTTTACTTATTACAGAAAAATTGGTCCTGAAAATCAAAAAGTGGCTTTAATTGTCAACCTGTGCTTTTTTTGAGAGAGAGAGAGAGAGAAAGACTGCTCAGAATTTCCAACAACAATAATTATTCAACAATTACGATTAAAACTGCATGTTATACTTGATAAGTAAAATATCCCTTGGTTTAGCATGTTCTCATTTATGTAAAGGATTTTTTTTTTTGTTCCTTATCCTTTATAGAAACATAAAAAAACATACCCTGAACAGCTTGAACACTAGCCCTAACTTTGATATCACTAAGGCCTGGTAGCTGGTCCTATACCATGATGTGTGTACCTCATATTCTCTGAAATGGGGTGGTATAAAGGAATTCTTCATTTTGAAGTTCAACCACACAGAAAGGTGGGGGTATGATTATGCTGACTGCAAATCCCAAAAAGGAATATATGTGGCTCAGAGGAAGACCAACATCGCGTTAATTCAAGAAAACTTACACTCAGGGGCCCCCGGGTGGCTCAGTTGGTTTAGCATCCGACTCTTGATATTTCAGCTCAGGTCATGATCTCAGAATTATGAGATCGAGCCCCTCTGGTCTTAGGATTCTCTCTCTCCCGCACCTTCTGCCCCTCCCCACGCCCCCACCCCCACATGTGCACTCCCTCTCTCATGCTCTCAAAAACAAAAACAAAACCAAAAGCCACTCAGAATGTTCTCAGGCAGGGAAAAGACATTCTTTATAATGCTACTTACCAGATACAAACGGGGTGGGGTTTTTTGGCATCAAATTTTTATATCAACTTTCAGCATCTAAATCCATTAAAATTTAAAAAGACTAAAAATTAAAATAAAAAACTCCATAGTCAAGAAGAAACATTGTCAAATCACTATGTTGTACACCTGAAACTAATGTGACATTGTATGTCATCTATACTTCAATAAAAAAAAAAAGGAATAAAGAAGAAAAAAAATCTGATTTCAAAAGGAAGAAATGACAAAAAGTGATATATCAAGGGCGCCTGCGTGGCTCAGTCGGTTAAGCATCCGACTCTTGATCTCAGCTCATGTCTTGACCTTGGGGTCATAAGTTCAAGCCCCATGTTTTAAGCCCTCTACTTAAAAATAAAAATAAAATAAAATTTTAAAACTTTAAAAAAAGTTATACATCAAACAATAGCACATTTAACCTTGTTAGGGAAAAATTGTGGGAAAAAAAAAACACAGAAAACTCATTGCACTTTGGACTTATTGATAAAGAAGCCATATATAATCCTACCTGTTCATTTTACAGCTCTTTATCCTATTACAGGATACTTCTCAAACCAGGTGACTAGCTATGGAAATTTATTTCTGCCAATTGATAATCCCTTTACCAACAGTCTAGATTCTTACTCAATTTCACTTCCAACAAAAAGAAAAAGAAGAAAATGAAAACCAAATCCTGAAATAAATCCAGGAAATTTTGACTCCACATGAAAAGAAACCAATTGCTGATGGTTTTTGCATCCCCTATTCAACTATTTCAGTGTGCTGCATGAACGTCTGTAGGCAGCACACATGTATTATTTAATCTGGCATATCTGTGTAATTAATTTCTTATACATTGTCATTCTTTTTCCCCACTTGTATTTTGTACATATAGAAAAATAACCTCAACACCCTGGTATAAATAAAAAACTTATGTTTTTAAAAGCATGTATTTACCTTTTATATTAATTTTTCATATTTAAATAAATATAAATTGTATTAAAATTTCATGTGGAAAACATTTCTAAATTACTAACCAGAATCTATTTGAGCTATGTCAAGACATAAATATTTGCTTCATAGATTTTATTAAATATTTTAAATGTTATTTTTCTATTTGAAAAACCATGAATTTGGGTTGCCTTCAATACAGATTTAAAAGTAAATCAGCTATCAGGCAACATGGCATAACAGTGGAGAGTAGGGTTTATGGTATCAGATGGCTTGATGTTGATTCTGCATAGAACATTTACAAGCTGTGTGACCTTACAAAAGGTATTAACCTCTCTGTACCTCAGTCTCCTCATCAGCAAGTAAGAACAACTATAGTAACTCCATCAAAGAATTGTTATGAAACCCAATTCATTTTAAACTATTACTGCTACTGTTGTGTCTAGTACCAGAGTAATATCTTGAATTGCTTTCATCCTCATCCCAAAGAATCACTTGTATACTCATAGCACGTTTGGCAAGACACTATGTACATGAATCCATTGCTTGAGCCCTCTCAAAATTCGCAAGCACACACATGCACACAAAGCCTGCAACAGAGTGGCCTATATATAACTCCCTGATATCCAATTAAGAACATCACCTATGGATGTGCTGTGCTGAAATCAGAAACAAGACAAAAGGTAAAAAAGAAAAAAAAAAGCCAACTGCTGAGATATTCATTGAAGTCGCTGGGAATCCTGTATTCCACAAGACAAAGTGCAGGTCCCCTCTGGTTAATCTAGAAAGGTTTCATGGGAGAGCAATGATCGTGACAGTTTAATGACAGGAGAGACACAACTGGGGGGATTTAAGAGAAGGAACTACTCTAGGCTTATGAGGCTGTTTCCTTAAAGGCTTGGCATTCGGCCTGGAATGACTGTAACATGGGAGTTTGGGACAGGTTTGTCTAACACGAGAAAAGACCCCTGAACCAACAAATAGAAACTAAGGAAATGAAGTTCCAGGCTTGTCCCTGCCAGGCTGTATGTATAATTTTAGAATTCTGGACAACATAACCAGTGACAATGCACTACAAGGCTTTGAGGGAAGAGAGGAAAGGGTGTTGTAGGAAGAACGTTGAGAGGCTTAGAGATGGGAGGAGAAAACAACGCAGACTGCGAGGGGGACAATGATTCGAGTGTAACAGGTTGGAGGCAGGGAGTCCAGGAGGAGAGTGACATTGATCAAGATACAAAATTAAAAAGTATCTGGGACAGATGTGTTCACCAATGGGCATGAGAAAAAGGTGAGACAGACCTAAGGGGGAAGCATGAGACGAAATGGAATTTGGTTTAGCAATAAAGTACGTGAACAGAATGAAGGTGACGGAGGAAGTGAAAATGACACAAGTTTGAGGCTTGAAAGGGGATGGCACTGCTGCTAGGATGGACAGTGGGGCGGGACAGAGGGTTTGCGGGGGAGCGGGGGGGAGACGGACACGGCACTGCTCTTCGATCTTCAACTGAC
Source organism: Halichoerus grypus (assembly GCF_964656455.1). Classification (NCBI taxonomy): domain Eukaryota; kingdom Metazoa; phylum Chordata; class Mammalia; order Carnivora; family Phocidae; genus Halichoerus; species Halichoerus grypus. Next base: position 20,180,531 of record NC_135720.1, on the reverse strand, counting down.
ATGTCATCTCCATCCCAAGCTGCCCAGTGTTCAGGGTAACATAAATCAAGAGGAAGAGCAGATAAAAGGAAAATCACATGTGTACTTCAAAGCTCTTGCTTTCTTGTGAGGTCAGCACTGGCTTTCGTAACCTTTTGCTGCTTCTCTCCTCTCCCTGACCTGTGTCACGACCGGTGGCTGGACACTTACGGGGTTGTTCCTGAGCGCAGGGGGCAGGACTCAGACTCTGAGTCCTGTGTACACGCAGGGTGAGGCCTGCACGCGCACGCACACACACCTTCCAAAGCGGGAAGAAGTATCAGAACTCAACCATTTCATTGAAGGACCTTTTCATGTTATTTTCTTTTGTAAAATGACTTTGCTTTCCACACTTACTCACAGGAAAAATCTCTTTGTTAACCCCTTGCACTCGTTTCACACGTATCCCCTCCCAAGCAGTTCAAGATCTTGCTAAATGAGAGGAAGTGTTCCTTCTGCCTCCTAAGTTGGTCATCCTCTTTTCCAGAAAAGAGCATAATCAACACATTTTTAAATAACAGACGGCACAGAAGAAATGCTTCTTTGCAGGCCCATTTAAGTTTAATGCATTTTGAGAGAGCCATACACAGCTGAAGAAGTAGACAGGAGCGTGCCACAGAGAAGACAGCAAAACAAAACGAGTTACTTGCAGAAGGAGCATCTGAGGGCCAGCTCCCCTCACGAGCTAAGGACCTCCACTTCGGGATAGACGACAAGTATCTAATTAACATAAATATCTAATTGCTTTAACTGAATAGGCAGCAAATTATGTCAAAGGGAAGAAATTAAACAGCAGGGGAAATAGCGAGAAAACAACTCAGGAGATTATTTATTTGAGAAATACCATCATATTCACAAGTATCCTTCTCTTTAATGTACTTGGCTGAGACATCATCACAGCAAACAGCTCTTGTTTTATGACACAGTCAAAGCAGTCAAGGTCTTCCAACGGGAGGGCAGGGGTGGTATTTAGCCAGAAGACTAGGTTACTAGTAAAATCCGGGCATGTCTAATACACTTGCCTCGAGTAGTGCTCTGAGTCAATTTTATTTGATCTGACTCCACACTTGGCTCAAAGGTAAAATAATAAATGGATAGACAAGCAGGACTTGACCAGTCAATATACCTCATCTAACAATAGTCCAAGAATTGTCAGTCAATAAGCCAAAACTGGTTTCAAGAACGATCAAATTCAAATTTGTTTCACTGACACCAGATTGGATTTTTGTCAGGCATGTTTTGAAGTGAAATCTTCATCAAGAATTCTGAATAAAAATCTTACATGGCAAGCACATGGAGGAAATAACTTCTACCCAATCAAGCCAGTCATATGAGCCCTACCTGATTTCAGGGGCTGACTCCTGTGGCAGAGATGGCCATTTCTTCTCTCCCGCAGGCGATGACCCTCCTTGTCCTTTATGGAGAAGCCACCCTCAGCTCACTCCATGTGGCCCCAGACAAGTTATCGAAGTATTCCCTACACACATAATGTGAGACCCTCTGCCAAGCTACAGAATGTTCACATTTATTTAGGCTATACATTTTCTTTACCTTGTCTTCTCCAACATCACTGGGAAGTGGCAAGAGCTGAGTGAGTATTCAGTTTTCTCTTTGAGCATCATAGGACTTTTGTACCTTCCTCCCATCCTTTGGTTGCCTTGGTAAGTGTTAATTTGTAGTTTTCAATGTTCAAGGAAAAAGAGGACATTGAAAGTTGGCCTAAATCAATCATCTGAAGCATAGATTGTTAACTATGAAAAGGATCTCAGAAGTCATATGATCAAATCTTCCATCCAGTAACCAATCCTCTTTAAAACATTTTTGGAGGGAAATTTTTCAACTTCTGGTTTAAACTAATTTAGTGATGGGAAGCTCATTATCTCACAAAGCAAACTGTTTTGCCATCTTCCAATTCTATTTAGAAAGTCCTTTCTTAAAGGAAGTGGAAAGCTACCACCCTGTAACTCTTGACCATGGATCTTACTTCTGCTCTCTGGAGCAGCAAGTGCAAGGTAATTAGTTGCCTTATTTATATAACCAATCCCTCAAAAATTAAAAAGTGTCATTTCTTTACATAGTCTCCTCTTCTCCAAGGGAATCTTCCTAAGCTCCTTTCCATATATTTTGACAATCACATCCACTGAACAAAGCCACCGTGATTGCTAAATGAGTGAAGTCCCACACAAACCTGGAAGACAGTAAGCGTTTGTATGATTGTTCAAAAGGTGGAAATGCTAGTACAAAAAGATCTCAGAGCCTTGTTTTCTCCACCTCCTTTTTGGAAAAATGTCTAACCTGAAATGTCAATATCCTACTTAAACTTGGCAGAACTGAATATAATCCTTCAATTGATTAGTAGTCAGAGTTTTGCAATTTTTGTGGCCAGGAGCTGAGCATTCCTTGTTTGTATATTTTTGTGTATAATGAATCAGCTTGTCATTCTGTTAGCCTTCTTAGCAGCGAAAACAAATGGCTGGCTCATTTAAATACCCTATATTGTTTTCACTTGAACTACTAATCCAGGTTTCTCCCTTGTGTGTTTTTGCAGAATATCTTATTGATAACATTTCTACCGTAAGCTGTGGGAAGATTGACTCCTGACTAAAATGTGGATTTAGTTTATGTGTCCTTTATTTCTGTCATTAAAAATGACAATCAAAAATTATATGTCACAGGTCAAAAGGTCCTTCCTTGTGATCTGAAAGAGACCACTGAGAGAGAAGACATATTCTGTACTAACCACAAGGATTTTTGTGAAAGTGATACTTGGAGAAAGAAAATTGGCAAATGCTTCAAACTAAACTAGGACATTTGCTTAGGACATTTCAAAATTATCTTGCAGACGAAACATGTTTTATATCATTTGTTATTCCTTATGCATATCCAGGACTATGTAGATATCTAAACAATAAAATAAATTTTCTTTGCACACAGCTCCGATCCCTGCTTGTCAGGGGCTATATGCAGCGTTCCCTTATCAATTTGTTTCGTATATGTAATGATCCAGTATCTTCCAAAAAGTGTCAGCTCCATTTTCTAATCATCAGCTTAATATACTGAAAATATTTAGGGTGCCTGTGTGGCTCAGTCTGTGTGTGACTCGATCTCAACTCAGGTCTTGATCTCAAGGTCATGAGATCAAAGCCCCCATGTTGGGCTCCTCACTGGGCATGGAGCCTACTTGGAAAAAAAAAAAAAAAAAACTCACTGGGTGTTATATGTAAGTGATGAATCACTAAATTCTACTCCTGAAACTAATATTATACAGTATATGTTAACTAACTGGAATTCAAATAAAAACTTGAAACTAAATACTTAATTAAAAATACTCAAAACTTTTCTGTGTACCTAAATATAAATCTTTTTAAGGAATGAGTTAACAAATTTTGCTTATCCTTGGAGAAAATAATATACTATAAATTGGCAAAAAATTAAAACTTGGTGCTAACTTTAAAAGGGAATACTGATAATGTATTGACACTGACTATGAAGTCGGCAATTTTCTCTGGATGAGAGAATTCCACTACTCAGACACCTAAAATGTAACAGGTCATTAAGTTTACCTAATCTTTTAGTTGTGGGCTTTATTTATGACTTTCTGAGGACTGCAGATGTTTATATGCTCAATATGCAGGACGAACAGGTGGTCACGACAGATTATTTACTCCACTGACTATAAGAGAAATTATAGAGACTAGGCAAATTGTTGGATTAGTTAGAAAAAGAAAAGGAAAACACATTCCTCCATCTGTAAAATTCTAGATGTGCAGGAAACAGGACGATGACCTAAATTCTAGTTCATTCTTGCTTAGTCATGAGAATGCATCTATCAATCAAATTAACACGTAAGTATGGAGACATTCTGTAGGTTTGAGAAAATGCTCTGATATTTGTGTCCATGAGGTGAAGGATAAAGGACTATACTATTTTCAGAGTATCTTCATTTCCAAAAGTTAGAATTTTACCCTGAAACATTTATGACATTTCACCTTTTTTTGACATTTATACCAATAGTATTCATGTCAGCCTCTCTGTGGTGCAAGGGCTTCAACAAGGCACTATTTCTTATATAAAATATCACTTTGATATTGCAAAATATACATATATCCACACCCACAGACAGAAACAAAGGGTTGGACAGAATACGACAAAATGTTAATAGTGTTTGTCTCTTGGTTATTTCTTTGATTTTTAAAATTTTTATTATTGAAATATAGTTGACATACAATGTTATATTAGTTTCAGGGGCACAACATAGTGACTTGACAGTTCTATCCATTATGCAATGCTCACCACAATAAACGCAGTTACCATCTGTCACCATTCAACAGGATCACAATATTATTGACTATATTGCTTAGGTTGTACTTCCATCCTCATGACTTATTTATTTTATGACTGGAACCCCCCTTCACCTATTTTACCCATCGCCCATCCCCCCTTCTTTTTTTTAAGTTTTATTTAAATTCCAGTTAATTAACATACAGTGAAATATTAGTTTCAGAGATCACCCCTCCCATCTGGCAACCATCAGTTTGTTCTATTTATGAGTCTGTTTCTGTTTCTTTGTTCATTTGTTTTGGTTTTTTTAGATTCCATATATAAGTGAAATCATATGGTATGTGTCTTTCTCTGACTTATTTCACTTAACATAATATGCTCTGGGTCTGTCCATGTTGTCATAAATGGTAAGATCTCATTCTTTTTTTGTTGTTGAGTAATATTCCAATCTGTATATATACCACATCTTCTTCATCCATACATCTATTGATGGACACTTAGGTCACTTTTATATCTTGGCTATTGAAAATAAGGCTGCAGTAAACACAGGGGTGCATATATCTTTTTGAATTAGCGTTTTTGGTTTCTTTGGGTAAATACCCAGTCGTGGCATTACTGGATCATATGGCATTTCTATTTTTAGTTTTTTGAGGAACCTCCATACTGTTTTCCACAGTGACTGCACCAATTCATATTCCCACCAAGAGTACACAAATGTTCCCTTTTCTCCACATCCTTGCCAACACTTGTTATTTCTTGTCATTTTGATTTTAGCCATTCTGACTGGTGTGAAACAACATCTCATTGTAGTTTTGATTTGCATTTCCCTGATGATTAGTGATGTTAAGCATCTTTTCATGTGTCTTTTGGCCATCTGTATGTCTTCTTTGAAAGAATGTCTACTCAGGTCGTCTGCCCACTTTTTAAATTGGATTGTTCAGTGTTTTAGTGTTGCGTTATATAAGCTCTCTATATATTTGGGATGTTAACCCCTTATCAGATATATCATTTGCAAATTATCCTCTCCCAGTTGGTAGGTTGCCTTTTCATTTGTTGGTGGTTTCCTTTGCTGTGAAAAAGCTTTTTATTTTGTTGCAATCCCAACAATTTATTTTGCTTTTCTCTTGCTTGAGGGGACATCCAGAAAAATGTTCCTATGGCGGATGTCAAAGAAATTACTGCCTATGCTTTCTTTTAGGAGTTTTATGGTTTCATGTTTAGGTCTTTAATCCATTTTGAGTTTCTTATTTTGTATGGTGTTAGAAAGTGGTTCAGTTTCATTCTTCACACATAGTTGTCCAGTTTTCCCAATACAATTTATTTGTAAAGACTGTTTTCCCCCCTTGTATATTCTTACCTCCTTTGTCATAGATTAACTGACCACATAAACATGGGTTTGTTTCTAGGGTCTCTATACTATTAATTGACCTATGTGCCTATTTTTGTGCTATTATCATACTATTTTGATTACAACAGCTTTGCATATATCTTAATATCTGGGATTGTGATGCCTCTAGCTGTGTTCTTCTTTCTCAAGATGGCTTTGGCTATATGGGGTCTTTTGTGGTTCCACACAAATTTTAGGATTATTTGTTCTAGGCCTGTGAAAAATACTATTGGTATTTTGAGAGAGATTGTATTCAATCTATAGATTGCATGGCAACAATTTTATTTGTGTATTGATTTGTACCTCTCTTTCTCCTAAAGGAACTAAATATGACATTTTATAATGGATCAAACAATATAGCGAAATGAAAATAAAATTTGAAATAAGAAAATGAGGCAATGGGGTAAACATGCGTAGAAATACAAGGCAGGCCCAGGAGTAAAGTTAGTTCAAAACTTATACTACATAATCCTAATTGTTACTGAGAAGAGGAAAACCTAATTATTAGTAAGCTTCACAGTTGCATAAAGTATTGTTTTTTATTGCTCAGGAAAATAACAACTGTGCTTAATTCCTTGACCAGAAGGAAATTTCTTCTGTGAGATCACTCACTGGGAGAATACTGTGCAGTGTAATACAAGCAACAATATTCTTAGTGCATATAGTAATGCATTTCCTAAGAATGTTCTTTTCGGAAGGCCATCGGTATTAGCCTATGATGGCAAACCAAGAGGAATTGAATACACGCAATTGTCAGCCAGAGACTGGGTTGAAAATGCAATAGAGTATTTTATAGGATCATGGCTTTCGGAGGTTGATATATGATATTTGTTGTGATTTAATATCATTAAATACTAGTAGTATATAGACAAATAGTTATTAAAATGCTTAACACAAAAAAAAAACAAAACCAAGCCTTTGATAGTATTTTCATTAAATAAAGTACCCCAATCATTAACTTACATTTTAAAAAAGTTTTCATGAAATGTATTCCTCACATTTCTCTTAGATAAAATATAAATTAGATCTGGGCACAGGATCCAAAGAAGTATTTGGCTTAAATAATATGAGAGTCTGCAAAAGCCTATGTTGTTCAGCATGATTTACAAGTCCTCCCTAAAGATGTTATAGTGCAGTGTGTTAAGTGCTTCAAGAGCAGCCAACATGGGGTCCTATGAAAATGCCTGGGAGGAGCAAACTTGAAGACTCATGAAGATATCTCAGAGAGGGTCACCTTGGAGATGCATAGGTGGAGTTGAAATGCTGGCCAGCCACAGATGGGGGGAAAGAGGACGCCAGGCAGAGGAAAAAGTATGTGCAAAAACCAGAGGGTACAAAGGTCATAGAGCTTTTAAGTAATTTGCTATCACTGAAGAGTATTCATGGGGGATTTAGGAATGACAAGAGAGACTGGAGGGAAAGGAGTGGTCTAGATCATAAAGTGCCTTATATGTCACAATAAGAATGCTTATACTTTTTCCCAAGAACAATGAGGAGCCATTGAGAAGTGCTGAGCAAGGAAGAGATAGTATCATAGTGGAGTTTTAGAATGGTTTCTCTGGTGGCAATGTAAAGAATGGCCCAGAAATGGGTAAGAATAGCAATAGAAAGAGAAGTCAGGATCCTTTAATAAACTGTCAGAGTTGATAGTTGGGAATGAACACATTTAAGAGGTATAATTGAGAGAACTTGTTGAGTGATTAGAAGGGGATGGGGATGGGAAGGAGGTGGCAAAAATGACATTCAGTTTTCTGACTTGAGCAACTGGGGAGAAGGTGCTGCCCAAGAACAACAACAAAAATATGAGAGATTTGGCAAAAGAAAGAAAACTTCAGTTTGTGGCATACTGACTGGGAGATGTCCAAATAAAAATGTTCAGAAAAGAATTTTGATATATAGCCCTAGCCCTCAAGAAAGAGCTTTAGAATTGAGATTGAGATTTGGGTGTCACGGGTATAGATGATGATTGAGAAAATTCTGATTTAAAATGGCAAACACACTATTCTTCCTGACATCTGAATGGAAATTACAATGTAAAATTTGAAGACAGAAATCCACCTGCAACAATGAAGAGAAAGGTAAGAAGGATTACCCAGCAGATAAGATATTTTAGCATGAAAGAAAGCTTTTGGAAGTGTACTGATGGATGAACTAACTAAAGGAAAGAAGGCTGTGGCTAATGAGGAGATGCAGAACCCCAGGGGAGGTGGATAATAATATGCTCAGAGTGACTGGGCTTTAAATTCTCGATTATAATGGAATTTGGGAGACACAAGAAATCAAAAATGGGATGGTGTGGTAATTTTAAGTGAGGCAATAAAGAGTATGTCCTCACAAACATTTTCTTTGTCATCCCTAACAGATTTTTTTTTTAAAGCTAACAACAGAAAAGAGAAAGTATATCAAAAACATCCCATAATTATCATTGTAATAATGTCAACATGAAGGAAGGTAAAGACCAGTGGATATAAGCCAATGTCAAAGTTCTTTCCTTGTAAGGTAAAAGAAATAATTAAAATCAGAAATAAAAAGACAGGAGAAAAACAGAAAAAGCAAAAATAATTTTTAAATAACAACTAAGCAAATAGAAATAAGCTCAAATACATCAGTAATCACAATAAACAGAAATGGCCTAAGTCCCTAGAAACTGGGAGGTGCTGGGTAGATATAAGCTTTGTTTGAATACCATTCTGTAAGAAATAGGGGATGCTTACCTTGTTTGTCCACAATGGGTACAAAATCTTCACTGAAATTGTCTGGACCATAAATCCACTTTTGGATCTGTCATAACTTTAAGAAGGCAACAGTAGGATCTCTATTGAATGAAAATGTATTTCATTTTCTTCAACAACCATATAAAGCAAACTAAATTGCATTCGGTGAATTCTGAGTTTTCTCTCACTAAGAACTGATAAAAGCCTTGATAGGTGTGACAATGACAATTATCTACTCTATTCTGTTCAAGGTCCGGTTATCTATTCTTTCACCATCCATTTTCTTCTGAATTTCTCCTTTGTAATCCATACCATTCCAATGCTATGCCAGATCATTTAATACTAATTGTTTACAGTTCAGGTTTTAAATGACAGCAATCCTATTCACTGAATGCTAAGTATTATTTCCTGTAGTAATATTGGCATAATGCTTGATACAATTACAGTATAGGAATTCATCCTGTCTTTTATTTGAATAGCCCCACATTTTCTGTCTGCCTTGAACTACTCTTTCGGCTGTCTGCAATTTATTCTTGGGTTTCTGTCCTTTGGTCTAATGATAACTTCTAGACTGTATTAAGCGTAAAGTCTTTCCCCCATGGACAGATTCCTGGAAATCCTATCAGATCCTCTAGCTACAGTAGCCCAATGTTTAACTGTTTACTCCATTCCTACTATAATGTATATTTTATGTCAACACTAAATTAATGCTGAGGAATCAAAGATAAACAAACAAAAATGATTAAGAGGACATCTTTTAAAGGTGATAAAAGAGATCCTCGGTACAAGATCAATGATATGAAACATACAAATACATTTTTACCACACTCTGAATGACCTTACATGAGAAAAAACAGCTAATTATTCAACCAAAGACTGTTTTGAATGTGAGTTGTACTGGATTTTTGAATATAAGTTTTATTAGGTAAGAACTTGTTCTGAGTTTATGATGTAAGCATACAACTGGAAACATTGAACATTGTCATAGCAATCATCTTAAGTTTCTCTCATTTAAATTTCTCCTTGAGAATTCTACTTTTAAATGTGAAAAGCCAATTCGTATGCTCAGGGGATAAGTATTCCATTTCTGAAAAGTCTATTATTTTTACTGTTTCTTCCTCTGCACGTTACCTTTTTTTTTCCTTCTTCTACTTCTTTAAAAAAAATCTTTATATAAACTCAGTATAATTTCTGTCTAAAGGTAGGGAAAAGAAGACATAAACATAAAGCCAGCCCCATCCATTTCATTTTTTGTTAGCTACTTGGATAGATGTTAAGATTACCTGTGTCAGATAGGCCTTGGAGATTACCTGGAGGTGTAATTCTGTGGAGGGTATTTGTTTACTGCCAAGGAAAAATGGAGAGAGTTTTCTCAATATCTTCCATTTGGGGTTAGCTTTCAGCTAGCTAGATAAGAACCACTGCTTAAAGGATAATAACAGGAAATCACAAATATATGCAGGTTCTGAAGTCTAATAAATCCACTACAAATTACTCTGTCACAAAATTTGAATTTGCGGGTCATCATTCAAGAGCTTCCATCTTCCTTTCAAGAACTATCTTCTGAAACCCACCTTTAGGGACTGCCCCCAGTAAAAGCAAAATGTAAAACATAAGCTGTTTAAGTGATATCAGAAATCAAAATGTGTTTTAATGCCACAAGTTATGACAAAAACAGATACTGTTTTTAAAACCAGAATGTATGTACTGGTAGCGTACCAATCACAATGCCTTCCACTGTAAGCAACAGAAAACGCCACTCTGCTCAAACACAAAGAAATGCATTGTCATACACAACCGAAAGTCAGGAATGTGGGCAGACTTCAGGGTTAACTTAGCGAGTAGCTCCAGCTTCGTCAGCCCCTTCCCTCCGTCCTGCTGTGTTGGCGCATGCCCAAGCTGGTAGGAAGATGGTTCCACTAGTGGGGATCACACATCCACACACAATCACCACCAAAGGAAGGAAGAGCATCTCTTCCTATAGTTCTTTCTCCAGAGTGAGAAAACTTTACCCAGAAGCCCTCAGAAATTCATCCAGTATCTCAGGGGCCGATGAGAGAACACATGTTTTTTCTACAACTAAACTCTGTCACCAAGGAAAGGTTTATTTTTTTTTGCTCGAGTCTGGGTTCCTGAACTAAAAACGAGAAGGTTTTCTGTCAGTGTCGTTTTGTTGTTTTAGCAACACTATAAATGTGGCCTGACATCAGGCTAAACCTGTAAAAAAGGAAACTCAAGCCATTCTGGTCCCTTCCTCCAAATTGCCACTGTCCTCCAAACTTCTTGGGTTTTTCACCCTCCATAGACTTCGGGTAGTTATTGTCCATAGTTTTATGGTTTGAATTATGCTCCCCACCCAAATTCATATACTGAAGGCCTAACTTCCAATACCTCAGAATGTGATCTTATTCAGAAAGAAGGTCCTTGCAGATGTAACTAGTTAAGATGTCAACTGGAGTAGGGTGGACCCCTAATCCAAAGTGACTTGTATCCTTATAAAAAGGGGAAATTTGGACACAGACGTATACACACGGACAACACCAATGTGAAGATGAAGGCAGAGGTAGGGGTGATGCTTCTACCAACCAAGGAAGGCCAAAGGTTGCCAGCAAACTAGCAGAGAGGGCCTAGAATAGATCCTCCCCCACATTCCCCAGAGGGAACCAACCCTGCTGATACCTTGATCTCCCACCTGTAGCCACCAAGACTAAAAGAGTAAATCTCTGCTCTTTAAGTCACCCAATTTGTGGTATTTTAAGGTTGTCCTAGCAAACCAACAATGCACTGCACGATGCCCAGAGTTTATACAGGGAGGTCATTAGGAGCTTACTCCCCCAAACCAGGGGTGAAATTGTCTTACTTGCCTGAGAATAAGTTAGCGTTTTCTCTATGCCTCTTTTCTTATCTGCAAAATAGGGGTAATAATGATATTTATCATAGCATTGTGGGGAAGATGAAGTAAGCTGATAGATGTAAAGATTAGAGCACGGTGCATGGAACATGTACGCTCTCATAGTTATTAGCTATTCTTGTCCTGCACTCATTGGACTATATGCCAGGCACTCTAGGTACCTCACCAAACTAAACAGATACAAATCTGGGGCTTTCTGAAGTTTACATTATAGCGAGAGGATGCAGACAATAAGACAAATAAGCAACTTATGTAACATATTGGCCAGTACTAAGTTCTATGAACAGAAATGAATCAGAGAAGGAGGAGGGGGAGGACTGGGGTTGGGGAGGGCAGTGGTTGATAGGCCGGCCCAGAGAGGCATCATGGAGGAGGTTAGAAACTGAGCTGGTGCACACCAGGCAGACATAACAGCAAGTGCAAGTGGCCTGTGGTAGGAGTCGGCCTGTATACTCACAGGGTGGGAAGGCCAGTGTGGCTACAGCATAATGAGGTGGGAAGCGGTGGGAAAGGAGGAGGTCAGAGACGTAACCGGGGTGGGAGGGCTTAGGCTTGCACCCTGAATGACATGGCAAGTCAGTGGAGGTTTTGTGCATAGGAATGACATGATCTGACATGCATTTTTATAGAATCACCCTGGTCATGAGGTGAGAGTAGGTATGAGGAAGAGGAGAACAGACAGACCCAGTTAGGATGCTGTTTCTGGAGTCCAGTCAGTGGAGGAGGTAAAACATAATTAGGCTCTAGATGCTCTGACAAGAGAAGGGACATGTTTTCCTGATGGACTGAATGTGATGTCTGAATGAAAGAGAGGAGTTACGAATTGCTCTGAGGTTCGAACCTGAGCAACAGGAAGTATGTTTCCATCAACCGAATTAGGGAAGACTTATGGAGCAATGGGTTAGGGAAGGAGAGAACAAAGTTGTTATTACCAGTGTCCTGCCTCTTACCTTTAGTATTTTGCCTTTATTGTTAGAATGAACGAAGTAGTTGCTAATATTGTCCTTCCTCTTCCTGTTACTGGTACTGCCATTATTATAATTAAAGTGAGAGGTGACTTAATGCACCCTTTTCTGTTTATTCTCAATCCCATCTTCTATGGGACCTTCTTTTTTCCTTACAGGTAACAAGCCACTTTGGGGTCAGCACATTCCACCCAGCTGCTCCTTTTTCTTTTTTTTAAAGATTTTATTTATTTGGGGCACCTGGGTGGCTCAGTCGTTAAGTGTCTGCCTTCAGCTCAGGTCATGATCCCAGGGTCCTGGGATCGAGTCCTGCATCGGGCTCCCTGCTCCGCGGGAAGCCTGCTTCTCCCTCTCCCACTCCCCCTGCTGTGTTCCTGCTCTCGTTGTCTCTCTGTCAAATAAATAAATAAAATATTAAAAAAAAAAAAGATTTTATTTATTTGAGAGAGAGAGCACCAGCGGGGGAAGAGCAGACTCCCCGCTGAGTGCAGAGCCCAACACCTGGCTCGATCCCAGGACCCCGAGATCATGACAGAACCAAAGTCAGACACGCTTAACCAACTGAGCCCCCAGGCGCACCCCCACCTTTTTTAAAGATTTTACTTATTTACAGCTGCTCCTTCTTCCTGCTGTAATCTAGTCCCAAAGGGAAGTCAGTGGCTACAGAGCATGCCCGTCTCTTGGGAACATAACTTGACTCACCCCTGTTCCTACGGTCACACCTTCCTTCTCGATCTCCCAAGACTGTCTTTGTGAAAGGAAACCCCTGCCTTTTCTCCCTTTGGAAATTTCACTGCCCTTTGCTTTTTCTCATTTTAGCCATTTTTCTTCCACTTACTCCAATTTCCATTAATCCTTGCACCAATTCTTCCCCACTCCCAGTACTGGCTGTTCTCGCTCATGAATTCTGCTGGGACCCCTCAGTAAATCTGAATAAATCCCCTGACCTGTCTTCCTCACTCCTCCTTTCCCTCTGGGCCTCAACTAAAACTCTTGCTACAGGAATTGTTGCTTGGTGTCTCTCGGGCTCAGTTTGCTCCTCTGTACAATAAAGGAATTAACCAGGTTATCTGCAAAGATCCTCAGTTGTAACTTCCGAACACACTGACTAGGTGTTTTTCCTGTGTGGCAAGTTCTTCCTTCTAAGTCGTCTTCAGAGCCTGCCTTTCATTACTCTCTTATTACCAAGGTCCCAAGCACATTTTTTTCATCATTATTTCTTTTTTTTTTTAAGATTTTATTTATTCATTTGAGAGAGAGAGAGAGACAGGGAGAGCATAAGCAGAGGGAGAGGCAGAGGGAGAGGGAGAAGCAGACTCTCTGCTGAGCCGGGAGCCCGACACGGGGCTCAATCCCAGGACCCTGAGATAATGACCTGAGCCAAAGGCAGACACTTAACCATCTGAGCCACCCAGGTTCCCCTCATCATTATTTCTTAGGCAAAGCCAAATGGCTTTCACCCACACCTTAAGTTGATCAAAAGAATGTGTTTATTTTTCTAGATATTTCCTAACGTTGCACACAAAATATTTGAGGGACCATGATTCAAGTTTAAAGAAACAACCTTATTTGGACATTTCTTAACCATGAGTGAGATTTCATGATTTTCTTTAAGAAATCTATGACCGGAAAGTTTCGTTAATGCCAGTGACAGGCAGCTAATGGCATCATTTCTGCTTTGATTTTCTGTGACACACTTTTGAGGTTTTCATCCTCATTTCTTTGCAGGGCCCTCACCTTTGTCTTCCTTTTGCCCTGTAACTGCCAATTTTCATCAGCGATTGAGAAAATAAGAGTGCAAGGAAAAACAATTTGGCTCAGCTGACTGTTTTTTCAAGGAAACTGTTTTTTTAGATTTCAGACTAAGTTAATAAGAAAACATTTTAATCCTATAATCAGAGGTCATTTTTAATGCTTTTATTCAGCAAAATTCCAGGTAATTTTGAAATACATTGGACATCCATTTATTGAGGACAAGAGAGGTTATTCCAAAACATTCTTTAATAGCCCTAAACTGATTTTTCCTATCAGAAGAAAAAGGAAAATCCACCCGGAAAGGTCTTTCTATAGTGGAGGTTACATAGCTGAGCTTCTTAGGCATTAAACTAATTCACACACACACACACACGTATATAATTGGTTAGAAATATTCCATTTCAGGATTAAGTTTTACACAACACATTATGACCATAAATGGGTTACTTGGATATAATAGTTATCTCTACTTATTTTTAGCAAGGGAGCTAGATTTCATAATATTCAATCCTGGCTTATAAATTTAACTTGGTAAACTTGCAGGAGAAATGTGAGCTGTCTAGCATTCTCTGACAAATCAAAAGCCATCCCCCCTGAGTCCCACAGTACAGACATGTCTGCCTCCTCTGAACTCCAGTGGAACTGACCTTGTGTCATCCTTATCCCCCATACTTCCTAATTCAGAGTCTCTCGTATCTATCAATAAATAATTACGAAGAAAAAAGGAGCAGAAAAATAAGCAGGCATTGCAGTTTAATCGAAAAAGCATGGGTGTTGAATTAGACAAACCTAGCTTTGTATCTCATTTCATCTATTTCTTCACCATGTGATCCTGGGCAGTTGACTGAACTATCTGAGCCTTCGTTTTCTCGGCTCTATAGCAGAGGTAACGAAGTGCCCTCGTAGGGTACCATGAGGGTTCAATTAAAATTGAAAAGCACCTGGCACATACAAGACACCCGATAAAAGGTACTTCTCCCTCCCCTATTCTGGCGTATCATTCCTAGAGCAATCCTGTGGCATGGCTGATTGAACACTGAGCTGTTTCTGGGCTGTGAGCTCTTTGAAGGCAGAGTCTTGTTCATCTTTGTATTTCCTATGGAACCTCGGGTAGTGAGCTACATATTCTGGAGGCGCGATAACTGTGCACTGTTTTAAACTGAGGGCTGAGGGGCGCCTGGGTGGCTCAGTCGTTAAGCGTCTGCCTTCGGCTCAGGTCATGATCCCAGGGTCCTGGGATCGAGCCCCGCATCGGGCTCCCTGCTCGGCGGGAAGCCTGCTTCTCCCTCTCCCACTCCCCCTGCTTGTGTTCCCTCTCTCGCTGTGTCTCTGTCAAATAAATAAAATCTTTAAAAAAAAAAAAAGAAAAAAACTGAGGGCTGAAATAGGACCACTCCTAAGCTGTGCAACAATTATCTACGGATTGGGGCTCTTCTGGTACGGTGAGCTATGGCTCAGGCCTCTTGGGTGAGCTATGGCTCAGGCCTCTTGGGTGAGCAATGGCTCAGGCCTCTTGGGTGAGCTATGGCTCAGGCCTCATGGGTGAGCGATGGCTCTCGTAAGCTATGGCTCAGGCCTCTTGGGTGAGCGATGGCTCTCGTAAGCTATGGCTCAGGCCTCTTGGGTGTTGAGACAGCCCACCATGTTTTAAATTAGGTTGCACAAAATAGAGCTACTTTCCTAAATTCCTTGGCAACTAATCAGAAGGCTGTTCCATTTCTCACTGTAGAAACTGTTGCAAAAAAATTGACCTTACTCTGAGAGAGAGAAACAGAATCCACTACACTGTGCTGGAAAATCAACAAGTTGTATTGAAAGCACTGAGTCACATAAGCGTGGGTTTTAAACACCAGCTGGTCCCTGACTAGCCGTGAGACCTTGGGCAAGCTGTCTACGCTCGTTGAGCCTCAATTAAACCAAAGGGAGAGACAGTAACTCCACTGTGGTTGTCACACAGGGTTGTGGGTACAGAAGGTCATGCCCTGGAACCGACTGGAACACTGGGGAAGCAGGATGCCAACACCAAGTCTAGAAAGCCATCACTTCTCAGTCATGGGAGCTCCTCCTCTGTCATGGTCCACGCTTCTACCCATATTCCCTTCTTTGGCAACTGGCCAGCTCTCATTGTATCACTTCAGTTCAATTGAGCAGAAAAGCTGTGCGTGTGTGCGTGCATGCATCAACACGCGAGTGGTCACATCTACGGATCCCCCAACTTTTGTTCCGCAGGTCACATTACAATGCCATGAGAAGGTGCGCTCATTAAGCCGCAATACAACAAATGCACGCTTTCCTTTTCCGTCTGATGCTAGAACACTGCACAGTCCAATTTGCTTGTGGCTTTTTCTCACGTGTCAGTCAGTCACAGCTTCCTCTGTAAAAATACTTCAAAGAAAATACAGCCCAGCCAAAGCATTAACAGAAAGCCCCAGACGAAAGGGGGCAGGCTGCGGGCAAAGCCAAGTGACCGGTCTTTTCAGTTCTGGTGGAATCTTTGTTTCTAGGTCATTCTACTAACATCACCTAAGGAAACTGGGTTCCTAAGGAAATTGGGAGGTTGGGGAGGCAGATGGGCCACCTACACACCACATATGGAAGAACGAACCTTCCCAAATTTCTGAAAAAAGTCTTCTTCTGCCCGGGCCAGTGCGTCTTCGTCAATGTACACAGCGGGCCTTCTGGCCATGAGGAAGTACTGTACCTTCCTCAGATTCCAGCCCATCACGTACTGGAGCCAGCCGCAGACGGCCGCGGTGGACCTGCCGACCCCGGCGTTGCAGTGAACGTATACGGTGTGTCCATTCTCGAGCAGCGCGTGCAGGAGACAGACCGCCTGGGGCAGCATCTGCACTCGGCCTGGGATTGAGAAAGCACAGCACAGACACATGAATAATGAAACCCCAATATCCCACTCATGACAACTCCTCAGTGCCTGGTGAGATGAGTGCCATGCAGGGAGAGACAGGGATAGGAGAGCTTGCTCCACTCCTTTGTTTTGACGGAAAAGGTGAGACAATAATAAAGTAGAAAGAACACTCCAGAGGCAGTGGGTCAGCTCTGAACCTTCCCTGGCTTTTGCTTTGAGTGACTTCTGCATCAGGGCGAATTTCCTCTCAAAGAAAACTTAACCGTTGCCTATGGTCAGAAGAACGGATTTTTACATCCATCAGAAGGGCTTGCTCAGATTGGGCAGAGATTTACAGGATTTCACCCTGACTTTCTTTAATCCAAACAGATCTTCAAGATCAATGCAAAACACAGAATTAGTCCATATTGGTTAAAGGAGTCAATCTTAATCACTCAACATATGCCAATTTTCATTTGGCCAATGGGATGGCGAACATTAATTGACACACATGCGATAACCGATCATTCATTTATTCCTTCATGATACAGTGAGTGTTGAAATGATTCCATTTCTCCTTTACTGGTCAATTGTGATTATGGTTATTATTACCTCATGACTACTATTTTGATTATTAGGTGATCAAATGTCTCATTTATACCCTGATAGGATATGTAACGCTCTGCTCAGCCCTGCCAGACTCCTGTCTCATGAGGCAGAGATCTTCCTAAAGCCATCAAATGCCTAGATGCCTGGAATTTCTTCTGCACACAGGTTCTCAGAGCAAAGACAGTTAGTGGATTTGGTGGGGGGTGTGGACAATGGTCAAATTACTTCAAAGGGGATGAAAGAGGGAAACTGGGGGCGCCTGGGTGGCTCAGTCGTTAAGCGTCTGCCTTCGGCTCAGGTCATGATCCCAGGGTCCTGGGATCGAGCCCCGCATCAGGCTCCCTGCTCAGCGGGAAGCCTGCTTCTCCCTCTCCCACTCCCCCTGCTTGTGTTCCTGCTCTCGCTATCTCTCTCTCTGTGTCAAATAAATAAATAAAATCTTCAAAAAAAAAAAAAAGAAAAGAAAGAGGGAAACTGTAGAGAGTCTTGGATTATGCGCCCGTGACTTGACATTCACTAGCTAATCTGTATTCTCGACCACACAGGGGCACAATGGCGCTTCGCATTGCCATCCCACTGGATGACGGGAGAGGTGGGGAAAACTCCCCCCTCAAATGATTTTACTGCAGATCCTGAGGCCTAGAATTTCATGGTGGAATGGAGCCAGGAGGTCATGAGAGCCACTCACGGAAGTTGAGACTTCCCTCTTTAGATATCCTCTTCTAAAATACCAAGTGCCTCTTAAGGGCTAACACAACACATGGCAATCAGGTATCAGCACCTTAGAAGGACAGATGTTACAAGACCCCATCGTGGTTTGAAGGCCCTCTCAGTTACCACTCTATCCGGGGTGGGTCTACCTTAGCTTCAGGCTCACCCTGCTCTGACTTAGGAGCAGAAAATCTACATGGAAGCCAAGATAGGATTCTAATTTTGCTTCCAGTGCTCTATCCATCCATCTTACCAAGGCATCTCAAGCTACAGGTCCCACATGGCAGAGTAGAGAAATTTTTAATTGGAATGCCTTTGGTCAGGACACCCTGCAATTCCTCAGGCTCCATCTCTCCCTGCTGCCGATCGCCCTACGTTCATGTTCCCTGCCTGATCTCTGAGGGCAGCTAAGGGGAGCCCCACCAGCTCCCCTGTGCCACTTGATTTCTCAGAGTCCAAACTCAGCCATAAACTACCATTGATTTGCTCTTCCTCACTAGGTTTCGGGGTACTCTGAGGGTAGAGCTAGATGGGCATGCCACACAGTCAGTTGCTCATGGCACTCCCTCAGAGGCAGTAAAATATCACCAGAAATGGAACGAAGTGTAGAAGGTCCTATGTACCAGAGAGACGTCTCACTGTCTGTCCCAGGGAGAGTCCCGTGTAGTTGATGCACCATTTGAGCTGGGAGATCAGAGGAGGCAAAACTTCCAAAGTATGCTGGCAATCCTGCCAACACAGGTGAGGCCTGCCCATGTGCAAGAAGGGGTGTTAGAGGTGTAGCCCCCCTAATACCGGCTGGGAAGGGAATGACCCCCGACCAACCTGGGCAGCCGGGTAATTCCTGCCATGGCTGGCATCACTGGCCAAGTTCGCTGTGACAGATGCCTCTCCTCCTACCATGTACATTTCCAGGACATGAGCAGGAAAAAACATTTTTTATTGGAATATAGTGGACATACAATGTTAGCGTCAGGTGTACCACACAGTGATCTGACAATTCTACACTACGCTCTGCTCAGCACAGTAAGGTAGTTACCCTCTGTCACCGCACAACGTTAGTACAAGGTTATGGACTCTACTCCCTGTGCTGTACTTTTTATCTCCGAGAAGTATTTTTAACATGGGGTTTCACTAAATGCCCAGTGTACAAACAGACCATGTGGCCATGTGCAGTAGGAGCTTCTGGAAGCAGAGTCCCAGCCCCCAGGCTCTGCTTCTGCAGCCTCAGTGTCACCGACCTGCCCAAACCGGGGTTCACATGGACCCGTCGGGATCCCTTCCCCCCCACCTGCTCTCTGGCCAGAGATTCCCTGAGGAAGGATCTGCATCAAATGGCCCAAATGCACTCTCTCTCCCTTTCCTTTTTATCTGTAAAAGATTCTTCAAGAGGCATGCACACAGTTTAGAAATTGAACAGTTTGAGAAAGGGTATGTGTGAGCTTGGAATTCTGTAACCTCAGCCATGCGATCCTGGAAGGTAAGTGACAGCTGCCTCTGGGAAGCTCCAGAAGGCTCCCAGTTTAAACACAGGTTTCACCCCGCAGTGGTCTTCTCCTAGAATCACTTGGCCACCCCCCTTAAGAACTGTCAAACAAATACTTAAATAACATAAAAAGGATGCCGGACAAGGACGGGGTCCAGGATCAGCCTGGCCGCCACTGGAGCTCTTGCTTATTTTGATTTCTAGGGACTACAAATCACTCTGCTTTGATTGACGACAGCTCACATTTACTGAGTCCTTTCTACCTGCCAAGTGCTGTTCTAAGCACCATGCAGGTAATAGTTCATTTGCAATCACCTTTTAACAACTATGAGGTTGGTACTATTTTTATCCTCAGTTTATATCTGAGGGAACTGAGGCAAGGAGATCTGCCCAAGGTTATTCCCCCGTGGCCACTGAAACCCAGCCGGCCCAACTCCAAAGCCTCTGGTCTTAACCACTACACTAATGCCCTTCCCTAACCTGCCTGGCCAGGGGCACCTGCTGGCCGCCATGCTCTCAATATGAGTTCTTAGTCAGTCTCCACCTCCCACCTACCCCGTCACACTGTTGCTCTTAGTCCATGTGAGAGCAACATCTTCCCTGGGGGTTAGCCCCTCTGCCCTGCCCTAGAGGGGCTCTCTGTGCCCAATGGGCCACGTGCCTCTGGTAGAAAACCCATTCTAGGGAGCCTGAGCTAATACACAACCCACCAAGTAATAAAAAGAGGGTACCCATGGGGAGCCTGGGTGGCTCAGTTGGTTAAGCGACTGCCTTCGGCTCAGGTCATGATCCTGGAGTCCCTGGATCGAGTCCCGCATCGGGCTCCCTGCTCAGCAGGGAGTCTGCTTCTCCCTCTGACCCTCCCCCCTCTCATGCTCTCTCTCTATCTCATTCTCTCTCTCAAATAAATAAAATTAAAAAAAAAAAAAAAGAGGGTACCCAGAATCAGAGCTTGCACAATGTCAACAAGAGCCCCTAATTTTTTATGTTTCATATATTTAGGCTCCATTTAGAATTTAATTAGATAAAAAGTTTCCATTCATAAAAATGATAATACCTAAAGGCAAGACAGAAATCCAGACTTTCTATATAAAATATTCCAGATTTTAACTGTTGACAGCTAAGTTGAAAATTTTCAACCCCGTGCAGGTCTAACAAAACATTTCACTGTCTGTGATTCTTACTTTGGAATTTAAAACAGGCCTCAGCTCTCAGTAGATGCTCAATGAGCATTCATTAAGTGCATGAATAAAAAATAAAATGAAACAAAATCCAATAATACTGATTAGATCTGAGACACTACTAGAGTCCTCTAATCTAACTTGTGGCCCTCCTCCAGCCTAATCCAACTCTGAAATGATTAAAAGCTTCTTGAAAGCATGCATTGAGCAAACAAAGATTGGGAGAAGAGGGACAAGGAAATGCTGGGAACAGCCTGGGGCATTAGGACCTGAAATCAGGGAGAGGAGTGGAAAAGGCCCTGAAGATGCCCTTTACCTAAGGTTGACCTTGAAAGAAATTATTTCTGGACCAACTTTCAGCCTTTCCAACATACACACACGTGCGTGTGCACACACACGCACATACATACACACACACACCCGTTCCTTTTTTACTCCAGGCAGATTTATGGCTGAATATATTATTATTTTATTTGAGCATATCTCCTTTTCCACCTTTGCAATGTAATATAGATAAGGTCCATATCATCTAGTACATCCTTCAGTAGAAACTTAAGAACTTGGGACTAAAAATATAGTCCCAACTTTGTGATTTTCAAAGCCCTTGCATATCAATCATCTTATTCTATTGTTATAATCCTGTAGGGCAGAAATGATTACCCCGTTTTCCAAATGCAGGAATTAGCCCACTCGATATCACACAGCTAGGCGGTGCAACGAGGCTCAAGCCCACGGGCCGTGGCTCCAAGGTCAGTGTCGGCATCATGGCAGAGCTGAACGCGGTGTTGAGTCAGAGAAGAACTGAGTGTGACAACAAAGGGGTAGCTGAGGACTCTGGGAAGCACGCGCCCTCACTTGGGAGGCAAGGGCAGACCATTTGTTATCACCAGCACTGCCCTGACAGAGGTCAAAACATAATCTGAGTACTTCCTATGAAGGAAAATGGAATTTTAATGAACAGATTTGGTTTTTTTCAGATGAGTGCTAGATTTGGGAGATTTTCATGTCTCAGGTGAAAGGTACAGACCAAAATTAAAAAAAAAAAAAAAAAGGAAAGAAAAAACCTAACTAACTCCTCTGCATGTGACAAAATGTACAAGAGTAAGGATCGATAGCACAATTGATTGTAACAGGTCTGTGACAACTGGTGGTGACAGTCAGGCCTAACAAACTGTCTTCTCTCTCAGACTTCATCTGACAGCATTATGCTACAGCTCAAAACACTTCCAGATGGGTTTTTCTCTAGCGTTCCAAAAATAGTCAGCTGAAGTAATCTATATGTTCATTGTGCTAATATTGTCAGCCACACAGATTAATCTATTGGTCAGAACTTCCCCTGCGACTCAGGAATGGTCGTTAACCCTTTGATTACTCCCCCGGTCATGCTGAACCAAAGGAAGCCTTCATTTAGTCTTAGCGTTTGGCCTTTTGCAGGTGGGAGCTTTCCTTCTGCTGTCCTGGCGGTTGCCAGACTGCCTCAGTGTGGAAGGTGCTCCACTATTGTGACCGGGATGGGACCTGGTGACCCTGGGACCCCCAAAAAGGTTTTAACACCACTACGGTGTGCCTTTGGGGATGGAGTTTTCCCTCAGGCTTCTGCATATCCCAAGCTATCGAGCAAATGCCTATTGGTCATCAGGGCCCTGAGATTATCGGTGCAGGGATGGAGAGGGATGCATGCCATAGGTAGCAGGTCAGCTGAGCTGAGCTTTGGCTCACATTATACCCTACTGGGTAACAATGCTATAAAATCAGAAGCAAGAAAGTAAAAATCAGAATGCTCTCTGGAAGCTATAGGCACATGAACCTAACAATCTTGTCTGTTTTGAAACCGGAAAAACAAAGCACTTTCCTATCAATCATCTTACTCTATTGTTTTGATCCTGTAGGGCAGAAATGATTACCCCGTTTTCCAAATGCAGGAACTAGCCCGCTCGATACCACACAGCTACCCGGGAACTCCCTTCTGCCGTCACAGGTGCCGCCAAACCTCCTCAGTGTGGCGGTGCTCCACGGTTATGGCTGTGATGGGACCCCAAAAAGACTTTAACACAACTACAGTGGGCCTAGATTCAACCAATGATCTTCCGTGCAAGTAAAGTGATTTTTTTTTCCTTGGAAACGAGCAGAGCTCTTATGGCTACATCAAGTTTCTTTGGATCAGCGTTACCAACAGGAATAACCAAATTATCTCTTCCTTCATGAATAAAAATTATACCTCCTCCCCAGTGAGGGTTCAGTTCAGCCTGGGAACCACCTGAGAGTCATAAAGAGTCAAGGTGGCCGACGTGCAGTCTCTCTAGGATCCTTGAGATCTTCTGTGCCCACCCACATCTTGGACTGTTGACTCTGCGGAGACCAGCTACCTCCCTGGCCACTCCTGACTTTGTCTAACTCCAGGTGATCATGACTACAAGGGACTACAAGTGCGGTGGTCTGTAGACTGTGCACGGAGAGCCCGGGGGAGCGTGCAGCGAGAGTGCAGCAATGTCCTGAGTCTGACTGCCTGTGCTGAAATCCAGGCTGTGTCTCGTTTCCGATGACCCTGACCACATTACTTCACGTTTTTGTACCTGTCTCTTCCCCTGCAAGATGGACATGATTGCATCTGCCTGGAGTGTTGTCAGAATTAAATGACGTAAGGTATGAAATCGCTGAAGAGAGTGTCTGATACATTATGTACTTTGGGAGGAAGAGGACTGATGGTAGAGACGTTTCTGACTGGGCACAACTGCCTTCCTTCTTTCCCCCAGAAGAGCAGTTCACCAAACTCCCTGAGCCTGAGCCATTCCCACAGCTCTCTGCTGCCCCCTGCTGACATCTGGTTGATACAAGTAGCTTAACGGTTCTAGCTCTTCCATTCCTTGCCCTGCAAGCACTCTACTGGACCACCAAGCTGAAACACAGAGCATTCCTGTAAAACCCCATGCCTTGGGCCTTGATCTATGCTGTTTCTTCCATCTGGCATGCCCTTCCTTCCTCCCCATTGACCTGTCAAAACCAGGCCCACCTCAAATGCCATGAGACGGACACAGCCTCCCTGTGCTCCCCCCCACCAGCACCCCATAACCCACCAGCAGCACTTGACTCCTTCCTCACATCACATTCTTCTGTGTATTGTAATAAGTTTTGAACTTCTCTTACTGCCTCTTGCTAGGAGGTCAAAACTATGCCTTATTTGTCTCTCATCGCCCCAGTAGCACCCATGTCATAAAGCTCCTTCACAGAGACATGCTCGGCCGGTACTCGTGCTGGAACTGCAGCCTCGCGATTGCCACACAGCCCCCAGCTGTGTCCTCTCATGATCTCCTGTTCCAACTATCGCAGTAACCCCCTAACTGGGGTCCCCAGATCCACTCTGGGCGCATCTCCCAACCATTGTCCACAGTGCCAACTTTTAGGTAACACTCTACATTCTCCTGCACCAGACTTCCCAAGTTGGCAGCCCTCTTGCTGGGAGCCTCTCTCCCACCTCACCTCCTCTAACCTTCGGACTTAAGCTCAAACATACCCAAACAAACCTTCCTTGACCCTCTTCCTACATCTGATTTGCCTGTGCATGCTCTCACAGCAGTATCTTCCTAACAAAAATGTCATCATAGTTGTAAATTTCTATTTGTGGTCCTTTGATGAATGCATGCTTTCCCTTAAGACTAGAAGCTCCATGGGGACAGGGGCTACACCTGCTTTTCCTCACCATTGTATTCCTAGCTGGCAGCATAATGCCACATATACATTAGATACACGATAAATATATGTTTAATAAATAAACAAATCAAAGGAGCCATGTTAAACAGAATCTTAGCCAAGGTGCAAAAATCCGTTAAATATATTAAATCTAAAATCTTATATTGATTCCATTTCTATCATTCATATTTAAGTCACTCAATTATAGACAGAAAGTTATGTAGGTAGGTAGGCAGATAGACAGACAGACAGCAAGGGCTTCTCTGAAACACATTCAACAAGAAGCCAGAAAGATTCTTCTGATGCTTACCTTCGGTGCTCATATCTGGTGTCGGCATCCAGATGTAGACCAAGCCTTCTTCCCTATAGAGCTTAATCATGGTGTCTGGTGTCATGGGTTCTGGGTAGCGGTTACAGCCCGAGGAATTCTGTACAATATCCCATTCAGTCTGGAAATTCATTACAGCTGTAATCCCCAATTCATGCTTTAGTTTGATGGTTATATGTTCCACTTGACGAGGGCAGCTACCCAGCCAGATATTTGGTAGAATTCTAATGAGAATATATAGAGGCAACTATTATTATTGTTATTGTCATGGCTTGAACTCTGAGGAGCTGCAGAAAACACGGTGTAATAAAATGCAATTGACCTTTAAATCTGGCACAGGAAAAGCTGCAGTAACAATATTAGATGGTATAATAATATTAGTGATATAATAATACTATTGAAAGAAAAAATACTGGTGGTGTCATTTTTAGGGAAATAATTCTATTAACTAAAATGCTAGGAAATAAGCATTAGCAAGCCAAATCTTGCAACATATTAAAATAAGCCCACTAAGTTGTATTTATTCTTTGAATGTATATGTGGTTCAACATTAGGAAACTCATCAACATATTTCAAACACTAACAAGTTAAAGGCAAAACTTCAATGATTATATCAGTAAATTCTGGAAAACATTTGCCAAAATCGGCCATTATTCCTGTTTAAAACTCTACATAAAAATTTCAAATAGTACAGAGGCACCTGGGTGGCTCAGTCGTTAAGCACCTGCCATCGCCTCAGGTCATGATCCCGGGGTCCTGGGATCGAGCCCCACATCAGGCTCTCTGCTCAGCAGGAAGCCTGCTTCTCCCTCTCCCACTCCCCCTGCTTGTGTTCCCTCTCGCTGTCTCTCTCTCTGTCAAATAAATAAATAAAATCTTTAAAAAAGAAAAAATTTCAAATAGTAGGAAAACTTTTATTTATTTATTTATTTTTTTTTTAAGATTTTATTTGTTTATTTGAGAGAGAGAGAATGAGAGAGAGCACATGAGGGGGGAGGGTCAGAGGGAGAAGCAGACTCCCTGCTGAGCAGGGAGCCCGATGCGGGACTCGATCCAGGGACTCCAGGATCGTGACCTGAGCCGAAGGCAGTCGCTTAACCAACTGAGCCACCCAGGCGCCCAGTAGGAAAACTTTTAAACACCAGAAGCTAACAAACAACAATCTTCTTTTAAACAAAATCAAAGTCAAGCTTATATCCATTAGTACCCAACATTGTCCTATATGTTTCATCTAATGCTATAAGAAGAAATAGAACTATCTGGAAAAAAAGAAAAGAAAATGTTCATATTTTTTCAAGCATGTTTCTCTATCTAATATCCCAAAGGCTGGACCCCACCCTCAAAGTTTCTGAGTCAGTAGATCTGGGTTGAGAGTCCAAGAATTTGGACTTCTAACAAGTTCCCAGGCAATACTGATGCTGCTCGTTCAGTGCAAAACCTTGAGAACCACTCCCTAAAAGATTCAATTACAAAAGCTATGCAAATATTAAAAGTATTAAGACATCTGGATGAGGGAAAATGTACAAAAATCAAACAGCTCTTCTCTACTCGCAATAGCCAGGTAGAAATGGGGAAGTGGAGGTGAATCTCATTCAAAAATAGAAAGAAAATTGTAAAACATCTAGGAATACATTTAACCAGAAAGATTTATGAAATTTTATTGGACATTAAGAAAAAAAACAATAGGTAGACATACTGTGATATTATGATTTATAATAAGAAATATGTATTTGGTCTTCATCACAGTTTCCTGAGTGATAAAAGCCATAAAGCTGTCTTTTGTTATGTTAATGAGGTAACTTTGGACAGCACCCACCCTGGGCTGGTTGGCAGGGGAACCAACTTTGTGACTAGAGGACAGAACTTCTCCCCACCCCTCGGCTTCTGGGAGGAGAGAGAGCTGAAGGTTGAACCAATCACCAATGGCCAATGATTTAATCAATCATCCCTATGTAATGAAGCTTCCATAAAACCCAAAAGGTCATGATTCCAAGAGCTTCCAGGTTGGTAATGCAGGAAGAGTGGGGCTCCCCAAGAGGGTATAGAAGCTCTATGCCATTTCCCATGTTCCTTGCCCTATGCATCTATGCCATCTGACTGTTCCTGAGTTATACCCTCTTAAAATAAGCCAGTAATCTAGTAAAATGTTTCCTGAGTTGTATGAACTGCTCTAGCAAATTAATCAAACCCAAAATTGGAAAGGGTCATAGTACCTCTGATTTATAGCCAGTCCATCAGAAGCACGGGTAACAACCTTCATTTGCATGTGGCATCTGAAGTGAAGAGTGGGGGAGCATCGTATAGGACTGAACTCTTAACTTGCAGAAGCTGATGGTATCTCCAGGTAGATAGTGTCAGAATTAAGACACCAAGTTGTTGTCCAGAAAATTAGTTGGATGTATGGGGAAATCCCCTCACCCCACATATACTGGAATTGGGCCCCAGAACCCAAAAGACATATCATGCAAACATCATAAAAATGCAAATATTTTCCAAATAATATATAAATGTAGTGTACATTATAACTTATTGCATGTAGTATATATTGTCTTGTCCACTGATTATTTCACACAGGTACATCCTCTCCATAACTAATGGGTTCCTCCAGAACGAATACTCTGTTTCAACTTTATTTGAATCATGTCACCTATACCTTTACTAGGTTCAATATAAAGCATTCAGACAACAGTTCATAAATGATGATGGCAAACATCACTTGATGCTCACCAGTGTTCCCAGTTATCCTCTTTCAAGCATGGAGGACTAACCTACTTCTCTGCTTGAAAGTTCGAGCTCCTGACTTACTTTTGTCGATAGAAAGTGAGCTGAAGTAACATGTGTCCCTTCCGGAGGGACATATTTAAGACCTCGTGCACAATGCTCTATGCTCTGTCTTTCACTGCTATGGTGATCACGGAAACATATGTGGATACTGAGCTACTGGAAGACTGAAGTAGCTTCGAATGGTAAGCTACCTTGGGAGGCCAGCTGCCCTGGAGAGCCAATAGCTCGTTGCTTTAAGCCATTGTTTGTTCCCACAGGGTAATCTGACTTGCTCTAATACAGTGCCTAAATAATTAATTCCTTAAAGTCCCTAATGCGCAGGAAAGAAGTTGAGCAGAGGGGCTACACTTTTATAAAGTTACTTTCATATTGAGCTTAAGGCAGTCCTTCTCAGTTGGGGGCAATTTTGTTTCCCAAGGGCTATTTGGCAATGATTATGGAGGCATTTTAGATGATGACGCTGGGTGGTGCTGATGGCACCTCGTAGATTGAGACCGGGGATGTTGCTAAACAACCTACAATGCACAGGACAGCTCCCACAACAAAGGATTATCAAGACCAAAACGTCAATAATGCTGTGATTAAGAAGCCTTGTTTAGGAGAACAGAAGTGGAATAGAACTCCTTACTCTATCTAGGAAGAAAGGGAATATGGGGCAGGAATAAGACCAACATATCTGACACAGTCTGTTGCTCATTGGTGATGTCATTCTGATGATAAGATGGTATTCCGTATCATATTTCTAAATATGTATGTATGTATGTATGTACATATGTATGTATAGAAAGAGAGACACCTAGAGAGTGAAGCAAAAGTCTAATATAACATAGCTGAATAGCACTACAACATTTTAAGTGGTATGTAATGGAAAGGGCACTAAACACAAGCAAGAAAATATGCCAATCATAACATGATCATTTTAAAAGCACTCGGTAATAACTGTCTGACATTAGGCCAAGTTATTTATCATCTCTAAGCCTTTGGTGGTCTTCTCTCTAAAATGTGTCTAAAAATAACTAATTCACGGAAAGTAAATACAAATAAATAAGGTATTTGAATAGGACTGATACTAGTGGATGTACAATAAATGCAAGTTATGTCTATTTGTTATAATTTACTTATTTTAGTAATTTATTTTGTATTGTACTGACTATTCAGATAAATTTCCATTGTTCTGTGTATCCTTCATTAGAATGCTACAGAGTTTAGAATACTCATCCTATTTTCTTAAATGAAATCTAGCTTGCTTTTGTGTTTTGGTTCTTTTTTTTTTTTCCTTTTGGCTGTTGTTGTTGTCATTGTTAATGCTAATGTAAGAAGCCAGGTGACTAATCCTCAAATATGGGTATTACCCATCCACAATGAAAATATCTCTCAAGATCTAGCATCACCTAAAACTTGAATCCTACTTACCCTCCAGGAGAAGATAAACCAATTTTTATTGCTGCTTGGGCTCTAAGCCTAATAGGTTATTAGGCATTTCTTATGGGCTATTGAAGATGATTATGGAAAAAATAAAGGCAACAAAATTTAAAATAAAGAGAATAGTTAGAGAAAAAACCTAATGGTATTGTGAGGACGAGCATGGGATCCAAAGGCCTTTCACTTTATTCTTGACCCTAAAGAATTCTCAAATATCCCATGAGGCCAGGAGGCCAACAGAAAAATCGTTAGCAGGGACACTTGGAGAGTGCTCAAGAGATGTGCTTGACCAGGACACTGTTAGCTGAGTATTCAGTCTTCACAAGAATGGAAAGGACACACAGGCTAGGTCACTGGCCCCTCCCTCTGGCTGTTGAGTGAGAGCAGGGACCAGCTCTATCTACATGCTCCATCCCTCCTTCCATCATCCCTTAAAGCTTTCTCCTCCAGTTCCCTGCGGGAGGCCTAGTGGGCAGCAGTGGTGGGCTGTCATGCTAGTGGTGGGCTGCAGGGCTGAACGGACCATACTAAAGTTTCCAAAGCTGGAAAAGAGGGCAGTAGACACCCCAGTGATATAACCAAGAAATATAACCTTTTGAACAACAGTGCATTTTTATTGGTAAAATTTTGAAGTGGACTGGTAAAATATTAAAATGAATATTCAGGACAGGCAAGCTAAATTCCAAACGTTACCCAGAGTTCTCCGGAATATTGCACTCTTTGAGTGCATAGCACTTAGTATGTAGCTAGAGAATAAATGCCAAAATAAGTGTCTGCATGCAAGATTTGAATAAAGACAAAAGAATAGTGCATAGAGATATACAAAGAGCAAATCATACAAAATAAGAAATCAGAATGCCAAGCCAGAGTCAGTATATAGAATCACACTGTGTTACTGGGGGAGAAAAAAAGGTGTTACTCTACCATCTCTTTCAGCCCTGGTCTTCAAGTGTATTTTAACCAGGGACCTCAGGAAACTCAGAACAAGTCAAAGGTAAACAGGCCCAAAGTTGGTACCTTTCCCACATCAAGTTTCTAATGGAAATAAGCGCTTGGAATACACACTTATACATTCCCACACACACATCAACACTAGCTTCTGAATCAGGTATCTCTAACTTTTTAATAACAATTCTTCCTCTAGAAGTGCCTCAAGTCAGAGTCCATATTTAAGAAATGAGTATAGGGCGCCTGGGTGGCTCAGTTGGTTAAGCGACTGCCTTCAGCTCAGGTCATGATCCTGGAGTCCGGGATCAAGTCCCGCATCGGGCTCCCTGCTCAGCAGGGAGTCTGCTTCTCCCTCTGACCCTCCTCCCTCTCATGCTCTCTGTCTCTCATTCTCTCTCTCGCAAATAAATAAAATCTTAAAAAAAAAAAAAAAAAAAGAAATGAGTATAAATTCTTAAATTCCTGATTTTTTAAGCAAGATGTGCTGAATCTAGGAGGTAGATCACTAAAGATAAATTTTGAAAACAAGTGCTGTGTTGAAGAATAGAGAATTAAAGTTATAAAGTAAATGGTACTGAACCATTATATGAGATGCGGAGCCAGAGGACTGTTTGTGGGAAACACACAAATCAATGGATCCTGCTTCCCTAGCCAAAGTGCCCTTTATATGCATCTTATTTCAGCTTGTTGTCTCTAATAATAGGCGGTATATTTCTAGTTACATGATACATTGGAGGTAATAGGATGCATGATGTACTTTCTAAACAGTAATTAGACTTTTGCTTATCCACTCAAAAGAGAATGATTTGACACCATTAAAAATCAATTTTTATTCCTCTCATCTTTTAATCTTCTCTTGGCATCAATGGCACTTTAAACAATTTTAAAAATCAGGATTTTTTTAAGGTAAAAAGAAGCTTGTTGAAATATGGGATTTAGGGAATAAAAATCCTCCGTAAAGGTAGTTTTGATGCAAGACATACAAAACTTCAAAGATATAATGAAATTAAAAAATAAATAGATCACAATTATATTATAAATTACACTGTAAAACTTCCAGAGAATTACTACTTTATGAATAGCTCACTATTGGTCATGAGTTACATCAGATTTCTGGCAGCTCAACTATAGATCATCTGAAAAGGTCGGAGGAAACCACTGCACCTAACGG
Source organism: Halichoerus grypus (assembly GCF_964656455.1). Lineage (NCBI taxonomy): Eukaryota > Metazoa > Chordata > Mammalia > Carnivora > Phocidae > Halichoerus > Halichoerus grypus. The sequence goes on along the minus strand of NC_135720.1, from coordinate 20,149,328 downwards.
GTATTGACAATCAACCCAGAAGTTCCCAAACCTGACTTTGCATTCAAGCCACATGAGTTTTTATAAAAACTTGTATTACCAACATCTAGTCCAGAGGTCATCAGTCATTAAGTGTCTGTGGAGTGAGGTCTATGATTCTGTGGATTTTTTTTTCAAGAAATTAACCAGGTTATATGTATTACATATGCAGCCAGATTCCAAAACCACTAGCCTAGCCAATCCCAATAAATATGTAGAAAGTTAGTATAGAGATCTCAATACCTTTTAATAGCACCAAAAAATACGGCAATGAAAGGGCACGGATTGCTCAGCCCTACACACGCATATATAAGAGTTAAGTCCTTACCATTCTCCAAAAATACTTTCAAGACTAAAAATGATCCCCAGACAGAAAGTGGGGAATGGGAAACTGTTAGGAAAGAGTAGCTATGAGGATGTGTGTCTATGTGTTTAATAGGTAGCATCTTCTAAAAAGTCAAAACTAAATCTACTTCTGAGTCATGACAAGTATTTAATATAGCAACATTCATTAAGAACGTACTTTGGCCAAAAAAACGAATGTACTTTTGCAGATAAAAGGTTTATTCATTTGAGTTTTGACTACTGCCACCATGATTCAACAAAATTGTATTTAAATAAAATCCATCCTAGTAATGTTACAACTTAGCTAAAGACCGGGGACGGGGGGCGGTGGGGGTGAGGGTTTCGGGGGTAGATGGATGGCTGACATTCTGGAACCTTACTTTGTTGGACTGCAAATCAAAATCAATTTCGCTCATTTGGGTGAAACTGGATTTGTGGTTCCAGGTAATCACATCACAATACTACAATGTTCGCTTCACCTGTCAGGCGGGGCCCCTGTTACAACAGCTAGTGAAGCGTATGAATCAGAGCCCGCTTGTTCCATCTCTGCTGTCAGTGAAAGGGGGCCTTACTGGCAAAAATGAGTACATCAGACAGAATCAGCATCCAAGCACTTTGCAGAAAATACCACCAGGTTTTGACAGGAGGAGGGGGCATAGGAAAAACAGAAGATATCAGCAAATAAGCCAGTTGTATGGACTCCACATCTCAAGTTCCATCACTAATGGCCTTGAAAAATGGCAGAATAACCTCTTCCTGAAGGTGAAAATTAGCATTATATTTTGTCCATAAGAAAAAAAAGTTAGGAAACACGGGATGATGAGATCAATGTGTGAACATAGGATTTGTTTATTTTTTATCACCCCAAGAGACCACAACTATTAAAGGCAGTGCCTTCTTCTAAGCCATAAAAACACAGCACCATTTCAAAGAGGGAGAAAATGGATTTTGCTGAGGTTCTTCATAAAACCCAGCTAATGATTCAGGAGTTTAAAAAAAAAAAAAAATGATGAGCACATTTTCTAAGTTGGATAATTTTGTTGCATTTACCTTATTTAATATTTTATGGGCAATTCAACGTGAAATTAAAATGTGATCTGGCTTTTAAATAATGGGTAAAGAAAAAAAAGTCTATCAGTCCTATCATTTAGATCTCATTACTGGGAAAGCAAGAGAAACGTTAAAATCAACCTCCAGTAAGCTCCAAGCTTCATTAGTACATGTAACTCCTTCTGCTAAAAATCTGCCCTCTAGTGTTAAGTGTTATGTTATTAATAACAAACTTCTACCCCAAAGACTCCAGTTAAGGCTGAATGACTGCAAAAAGACAAATTTCAATTTAGAGAGTGATACTAACTTCTTTATTTAAAAAATAGTTTTATTATAGTTTGCTTATAGGTTATAGACTATAGTATATAGAGAGCACATGCTAATTTCTACAGGTACACTTAGTTTCTTAGATTTTTTTTGGATGTACTATGTAGTTTATAGCCACATGAAGCAAATATTTTTGTCATATGTTTTTATTTTCTATATTTAAAATGCCATATAATAATTATTAAGGTCTGTTATGGATTGACTTGAGTTTCCCCAAAATTTCCATGTTGAAGTCCTAACCCCCAGCACCTTAGATGTCACCTCACTTGGAGATAGGGTCCCTACAGAGGTAATCAAGTTAAAATGAAGCCATTAGGATACACTCTAATCCAGTATGCCTGTTATTCTTATAAGGGGAAATTTGGACACAAACACATACAGAGAGAAGATGATGTGAAGATAAAAGAAGACAGCTGTCTACAAGGCAAGGAGAAGCGCTTAGAATAGATCCTTCTCTCAAAGCCCTCAGAATGAATCAACCCTGTAGACACATTGATCTTGAACTTTTAGCCTCCAGAACTGAAACAATAATTTTCTGTTGTTTAAAAACCATCACAGTTCATGGTACTTTGTTAGAGCAGCCCCAGAAAACTAATACAAAGTCTAAACATTCAGACTTAAAATATATACATTCAACCATCCAGATTCTTCAAATATCCATAAATGAGGTATACTTAAAGTAAAACATTTTAATAGATATTTTTCACCTTTCATCCTGATCTTTGAAATTCTACAATTAGCTTTTGCTTGTGGCATCCCAGTCGTCCTCTTATACAATAGTACTACCCAATCTCATTCCTTGACTCATGTCCTTCAGTCCATCACTTGAGCATCTCCAACATGGCAGACAAGATCATCAGGCCCCTGGTTGTGCTATTTGGGTTTCCTTCTTAATCTAATAGCTCAGTTCTAAAGTTCTGAACTTTAGAACTAGATACCTAGTTTTCATAAATACAGTACAGTCTTGGGCCTGTTTGCTTGGCTTTCAGAGAATGGATCTCAATGGAAAATCGCCTGAAATGTATAAGAGCACAGTCTTCGGACTCACAACTTGTTAAGATTCTGAGTCCAAGGGTGGCTCAGTCAGTTAAACGTCTGCCTTAGGCTCAGGTCATGATCCCAGAGTCCCAGGATCAAGCTCCCTGCTCCATGGGGGGTCTGCTTCTCCCTCTGCCCCTCACCCTACTCATGCTCTCTGTCTCGTTCTCTTGCAAATAAATAATAAATAAGTAAATAAATAAATAAATAAATAAAGTCTTTAACAAAAAAAAAAAAGAAGATTCTGAGTCCAAGAGACTTTGGCTTTCTTGGTTTTGAGGCTTTGTTGCCCTGAAATTTGGTTTATATGCCACACTGACAGATTATAGCAATAAATAAGGCAACTGTCACACTTCACTTTCTTAGTCAGTCAAGGTAACACAAAGATTGAGGCAAATAACTAGGCTAAGCAGCCTCAGTTGGTTACTGTGATACAAAGTTCAACAAAATGTTCTGTCTCTTGGCATGTTAATTTTGCTTCCAATGCTGAGCACTCCTTGAAAGAGTAAAATGTCATGTTTAATACATTCTCACATAATGAACTTGAAAAGATTTGTTTAAAATTAACCACTTGCATAATGAACTAGTAACCACTGAAGATCAAGGAAGTAATTAAAAATTAAATGTAAGATTTTTTCCTGTATTTGTTTTAAAGTCATTCCATCCATTTAACAAATAGGTAACGATGCCTCCTTTTTGCCACGCAGTCAACGGCCAACGGTGAGCAAGACAGTCAAGGTATATGCCCTCACGCAAGCCTGCATTCTTGGAGGAAGACAGGCAGTGAGCAAATGAACATGCAAAATGTATAATATTTATTTGTCAAATAATGTGCTATTGAGGACACAAACAGGGAGTTAAAATAGAGAATCACAGGAAAGCCAGACTTCAGATAAGACAGTGAGGAAGGTCCTCCCCGAAAAGGTGACATTAAAACCGAGACCTGATGTGGGAAAAAGAGTGAGACATTCAACATTCCTATGGTGAGAAAGAGTGAGGTAGACTTTAGGAACTGAGAGAAGCCCAGAAAGGGCAAGAGAGGGGCATGGCATGACTTAGATTGAGAAGACCCTGTCGGGCCTCACTGACCTGCTAGGGAATTTGCATAACACCACAAATGCAATGAAAAAGCAGTGAGAGGTTGTTAAGTGGAGGAGTTACATGGACTTGTTTTAGCATTTTTAAAGGGTGACTCTAGCTGTTAGTGGAAAATGGATTGGGCAGAAGATAGAGCAGGAAACTATCGAGGAAAAGGAAAGACCTTTGGGAGAGTGATGGCTTGGGATAGTTATTGGTGCAGATAGAGAAAAGTGGATTAACTCAAAATGTACTTTAGTGGTGGAACCAGCAGGATTTGCACATTAATTAGATGAAAGAGTAGAGAGAAAGTGAAAATTCAAAAATGACTCTAAGTTTACTAATGTGATATTATAATCTACAGTTTAACCAGGTCTGCCTTCAGTGAAGCCTGGAGCTCTCTAAGTTTATTTACTATGTATTTTTACAAGTTTCAGAGTAACCAACATTTTATACACCAGGCATCATGCTTATGGCATCCATATGCTTAAAGGCTTGATGATATCAAACTATTCAAACTTCTTTTCAGTTTTCCACATAAATCATTATATCCATTATAGAAATGTTAATAACATAGGGGTTTTATTGATGTAAGAACTTTGTATGCAGGATAAGTTGACTATCAACTAGATTTATCTCATTTCAAGGAAATATCCACTGTAGACCAAGTGGTACACAGGAAACTGATTTATTTATTTAATAAATTCACTAAAGAGATATTATTAAAATTTATTTTTTATACCTGTGGGTCTTTATTTCAGCTCTAGAACAACAAAAAAAAAGGAACTTAAAATGCATGACAGCAAATGAAAAAAACGCATTCTTCTTCTTCTTTACAGTAATTCTTCAATGCCAACCAATCATCTGATTAATTAAAATACAAGAAATTTCTAGTATGGAAAAAAATTCTATTCAGAACTTGGAACACAACAGGTGTTTTCACTATAGTTTTCTTGACCAAAAAAAAGTGTGGGATAGTTGTACAATTATTATCCATCTAAACCAGAGCTTCTCAAATATTAATGTGGAGACGCATCATCTAGGGATCATCTCAAGATGCAGATAGTGATTCGGTAAGTCTGGGATGGAGCCTAAGATTCTGCACTTTTACAAGCTCCCTGTAGTCCCAAGGCTGCTGGCCCTTGTAGCAAGGAGTGCTCTCATGGTATGCGACCTAAATACTATCATTATTTTATTATACATCACAACAGTTCACTATAGGTCAGTACTCAGTACTTCAGTACTCAGGCACCCTGATGAGTAAAAGATCGTCCTGCTAGAACAAACAGGAAGACAAGCATTTTATCTCTACTACTGATGCTAGTATTAGAGGCCTAATATTAACCATGCAGAGAGAACGTTATTTTTTTAAATTCTAATTATGGAACATTTTAAAATCTTGGGGCGCCTGGGTGGCTCAGATGGTTAAGCTTCTGCCTTCGGCTCGGGTCATGATCCCAAGGTCCTGGGATCGAGCCCCACATCAGGCTCCTAGCTCGGCAGGGAGCCTGCTTCTCCCTCTCCCTCTGCCTCTCCCCCTGCTCATGCTCTCTCTCTCTCTCTAATGAATAAATAAAATCTTTAAAAAAAATAAAATAAAAAAATAAAATAAAATCTCTTTAGTCCTCTTTCTTGATTTTCCAGGGAAGAACCTGCAAGAAGCCAAATGACTGTCTTACGTAACAACCTTCCTTGGCTCTAAAACATTCCTCCTTTCTCCTTTTTTATAGTGCTCATCGGCTTCATGATAGAGACCTAAAATTTCCTTTTGTGTTATCTTTTTAAAATGTAGTTGGAGATTTTTTTACATGTAGATGCTGAAAATCAGGGAAAATTCACATAAGACTTGAAATGTATAGGGCATCAAGGGAATTAAATGGTTGAAAACTCTGATGCCATTAGCAGTGTTGCAGCAAGGGGTGTTAGAAATTAGGTAAGGTTCCAGAAGGAGCAACAAAAAACACCTCCTCTTCCCCTTTGAGATGTTAGTAGTTAGGATGGTAAGACCAGGAGAGATGTTAAACCACAAATATTCTAATACTGAGACCTACAAAAGCCCTGGGATATTTTGCTTCTTTCATTCAGCCTGAAGTCAGGGCACATACAGTGTATTTCACAATGTATAGAGAGAAGTCATGGTAGCCAGTAAACTCTCCTAAAGATAATGCAAATCGAAAAGGCCTCTGTTTTAAATTACCCAGAGATCCTGAAGATCCATAGCTATGGGAAAAGAGGCCAGGAATTAGTGATACTTCATCTCCTTATGTTATCCCTAACTAGGAGAGGTCTTAAACAGACATGTAGTCTAATACAATTCACAAACAGGCTAAGTCCCAATCATACCCCAACCAAAACTGTCATATTTAAATTGGTAATCTTCAACAACCCTAGTCATGGAGAGAGTGCATTCAGTTACATGGTGCTCTTATCGGCAGCTAATTTGTTCTGGCAAGACCTTCCCAACAGAGTTTTATTTAAGATCATCCATTCCACTGACCACTCATTGAAGTGCTCAATTGGTAGAAATCAGCCTTGATTTTTTTAAGCTAAAATTGCCTCTTCCGTGTTTCATAGCCCAGGACATTGTCATTTCCATCTTGTGCTATGCAAGTGTTTCAATTTCTTCAAGACTTTTGAAGATATTTATTCTGCACTCACAACTGGGCTTAAGTGTATGGAGAAATGTTAGGATCTCAAACTTTTTAAACATATCTGATATCTAAAGCATATGTCCCTTAAACAATATGAACCAACCATAGGCTCCCATTAAGAGAATTCAGTCTAGTGTCAGAGAGCCAACACCTATCAAGTCCCACCCAGCACAACTGATACTCAACAGACAGTTTAATATATTCCTATCTCAGTTCCATCTCTGTTCCAGATTATATCCCTAGGTGATAGCATGTATCCTATTGATCACTTCCATTACCACACATACACCCAGTTTATTTTTACTAATGTTTCTGTCTCCTTCCTAAGCCCTGTGTCCTCTTAAGTGTGAGTGTTTCTCAGAGTTCCAGACTGTAAGTCATCTCCCAAATATACACTGCCATCTATAACTGTCATCTACATGCTGGTAAATTCCAAAACTATTGCCTCCAGCTCAGACCTCAATGCCCTACTGGAATTCTCCATTCAATGTCCCATAAGTACCAAATGAACTCATCTTCACCATCTTTCACTCTTTGCTCCCTACCCAAAAACCTAATTTTCCTCTGGTGTTCTTGATCTCTGTAAATTATCCCGCAGCTGCCCAATCATCTAAGCCAGGAAACTTTACTTAATTCTTCTCTCTTCCCCTTCTTACAGTCATTAACCCATAGAAGTCAATCTCCTAAATAGCTGTCTATATCAGCTTGTCTACATTATCCCCTAGTCTACATTAGCATTGCTTCCCTTCAGATCTTCAACACTTACGAAGTGAATTACACCAACAGCCTCCTAAGTGACCTCCCAGTCTGTCTCCCTTCCACACTGTAGCTATAGTAATCTTGCTAAAACAGAAATCTGATCATGTGACTCCCCTACCTAAAATAGTCAGATGCCTACCCATCACTTTTATATAAAGTCTATAAGCCTTTGGTCTGATATTTGGAATCTGACCCTACATACATCTCTGATTCCACATCCCCAAGTGAACCCCACCCTCCAATTTAGGAAAGATATTTGTAATTCTCCTGAATGCCCTGTATTCTTTCCCTGCTGCTTAACCTGATGTTCTTCCTTTTAAAATGCATTTTCAGTGCTCATCTATCTGATTAAGCCTATTCAGTCTTCTCTGATTGCCCATAATCTCACTTAGGTCCTCCTTCTTTGTGTCCCCATAACATAAATGAACACACACCTCTATTTCCAGCTCTGGACTCTCACTCTGAAATGTTGGTTGTACTGAGCATTTCCTCCTCTATACTGTGAGCTGCTTGAGAACAAGAATGATCTTACTGAGTGCCGTATTCCCAGAACTTAACAGTGTATCCAGTACATTGTTAGCAATTAAAAGCAAACAGGTGACTGAGAGAATAAATAAATGAGTGAATGAACAACTATAGAAATGTCTTTATTTACGATATTTGGTTCATTCAACTATATGAGGATTTATTCAACTATCATCAATTGATCAGCGTTTCTATGACTTTTGCAAAACTGTGGTAAAGATATTTTAACTGTGTTATCCCAAAAATATATGTATTAAATTACTGGTTGAAATCAGTTCAAAAATAACAATTTTCTCTGTAATGTGGAAGCTGTTTTTAGCCAAAATATAAAACTATGTCCCTTAACATTGTTACCTTTTTTGCCTTTACTGCCAGAAAACTTAAAGACAAATTTAGTGTTTGATAGTAGTTAGACCATCTCAAATCCTGATCATTTCAATCCCATTTGATCTCATAGATGGTCTATGTCTATGCTAAACTCCTCTACTACACATGATTTCTTTTCTAAAGTCTTCTATCATAAATGATTATATTTGTAAGTAGTTGAAGAATGGTGGCGAAACCTAACTCCACAATACTTGTTCCTTCTACCATAAGTCCCAGGCATTAAACATCCACATAAAAGGTAGAGAACAGCCTCCATACGAGCCATACAGACTTGCAGCAACCTACCAGAATCCTTGAGTTTTGAGTTAGTCTGGTTCTGCAGTTATGCATGTCAATCTAAAGGTCCCACTCACACAAAACTGATTGAATATTATAGCCGCCAGCACAAATTATCTGCAATAATAAAGTTCCACTCATGCCTGGAATGTGGTCACAACTTTATAAATTATAAGCCATGGCCCACATGAGTTTTGTTTTATTCCATGTAGTATTTTAAATGTTAGCTGTTAATGTAGGTGGACAAATTTAGCAGACAATAACAAATGTGACTCTAGAGCAGTGATTCGCAAGCCTGGATACATACTAGAATCTCTTGGAGACATCTTTAGAAATACTTAGGCCAGATCCTCAATTAAAACAGAATTTTGGGGGCACCTGGGTGACTCAGTCGGTTAAGTGGCCGCCTTCAGCTCAGGTCATGATCTCAGGGTGGTGGGATCGAGCCCCACGGCGGGCTCTGCACTCAGCGGGGAGTCTGCTTGAAGATTCTCTCCCCCTGTCCCTCCCCAACACCCTCCCCTGCGCACTCTCTCTCTCTCTCTCTCTCTCTGTCTCTCTAAAATAAATAAATAAATCTTAAAAAAAAAAAAAACAGGATTTCTAAGGTGGTGGTGTGGGGCTCAGCATCATTTTTTCCAAGGACCCCAAGTGATTTTGATGTGCTCAGAGTCTTGGGAACACTGATTCAGAGCCTGAGAGAGAGGTGAGAGTTGGAGATTAAGATCTGTCTATCCTATTTTTTTTAAGTGGAAATAATTCCACCTTTTAAAAATCAAACATTTACCCCACTGAAATGGAACTGGCTATAAAAACCTGAATTGGAAAAAGGAAATTAGAGGTGATTACTCATTTTTAAAAGGATTTTCTGTCTTTATAAAGGATTAATTTAAGCATTTCTTCAAGTGACAAGCAGTGATTTAATTGATTTGTAAACTTATCTCAGTTATTAATTATGCTTGTGACCCTGCAAAGTCACTGGAATCTCTCTAGACCTCAATTTTCTAATGTGTAAACTGAGAGAACTAGAGTAAAGAAGCACCTTCCCAGCTCACATGGTACTTACTGCACATCGATGCCCAGATGTTACATGGAGGTGATGGTGGCCAAGGGCACAGACTCTGGAGCCAGGCTGCCTATCTTTGAACCCCAGCTCCACTAATTCTGTTATACCTTGGGCAGATTATTAACCTGCCAGTGCCTCAGTTTCATCAACTATAAAACGGCATTAACAATACTCTATATCTCACAGGGAGATTAGTTGAAATAATACATGTCAGAGCATTTAGAACCGTTCCAGGCACATACTAAGCACTATAAAGGCATTAGTTATCATTCCTATTACTCGTGGTACACCCCTGAAAAAAGTCAGGGCCTTTAGTGTATTAAGGCATTGGTGAACCTCTAAGAAGGGGAAAAATCATGGAGCATTTCAGAAATATATTTGGCCAGGTAAGGTTTGATGCTCTATAGAGCACATTTTCAGGAAAGCCTCACTGCATGATTGTTGTGTCCCTTAAACGCTGGTACAGGGTGATCCATCTCTATGTCTTAGGGACATAGAAAACTATGGCCCATGGACCAAACCCAGCTCACCATCTGTTTGTAAATACAGTTTCAGTGGAACACTGCCATGCTCATTTGATAACATATTTGTCTATATCTACTTTCACATTATAACAAAAGAGCTGACTACCTGCAACAGAAACCATATGACCCAGCAAGCCTAAAATGCATACTGCCCAACCCTTTACAGAAAAGCCTGCCGATCCCGCCTTACATATGTAATGTATTGGGGAGCCAATAGCTCTGCCCAGAGTAACTTAATCATCAAGACAAATCTGATTTTATGAATGGGATTTCTAGTCCATCAAACCAAAGGAAACATTCATCAATGTGGGAAGGAAAGAGAGAGCGGCTATGAGGGTGGGAGGCTCTCCATAATTGGCTGGAAAGGATAAACAGCAAGGATCACAGAAGAAGAGCTGCTGATGGGGAACAAACAGAATGCAACTGGGAAAACAGAAGGTGACTTGAAGCCCCTCACCCTGGTTGAAGGTGCTAATGTAGGACAGGCACTTTCTCCCAACATCTCCCCAAAAGTCTACACACCCTCCCCAAAATATTAGCTTTTGTTTATAATTACTACTATTAATCAAGTACAATCCTAGGGGGAAAAATGGTTTTTTTAGGCTCTTTGATTCTTATAGGATAGGTATTATTATCCTAATTTTATGGAGGAATAAACCAAGCCATGCACAGTTTAAGCAACTTCCCCATATCTAATCAATGATTGAGCTTGTAGTCACACACCAGGTTTTTTGGTCTCAGATTTTCCATCATGCCTCAACCAAGATTTTCAGTTCTAGAACTTCTCTTAAGTGCAGAGAGATGCTATCTAAAATTCTGATGACCAGGATTTCTTAGGCATGGTGCTAGATAATTGTTTATCACTGGGCAGAGCTTTACTATTTCTACCCATATTAATAATCTCTTGCTCTCCACAAGTTCCGCTCTTGGGTGGGGGTGAGGGACAATAGGAGATGGAGGGGCAAGGTGATATAAGGCATCTGCCTACATCCTGCATAGGCAGCAGCCCTGATGAAATTTATCCTACCAAGAAAGATAAAGAAGGAGATTCATTCAGTATGAATAAAAACACAGGAAGCTATTAAAGAATAGACAAAAAACCGCACTGTTTGAAATGGCAGCTGCAAACCTTATCTCTTATATTCCGTTGCTACAAAGACTAGCCAGCTTTTCTTAGCCAAATGTGAATTAGAAGAAACATAATTTAGTGTTTAGAAAATATGCCTAATTTTCTACCAAAGCTATACAATTTGCCTTGAAGTAAGGAATTCAACATCAGCTTTTTAAAATGATGGTGATTAAGTAGACTACAATATATTTCCAGTGTTCTGTTCTTTTCGTTATTTGTGGCACCCTGATGAAAAGTAATTATGCTTGGGCGAATTTTCCTTTTAGATGTAATTTGGACCACTTATCCGAGATTCTCGGAAGGGAGCTGACTTGACAGCTAAAAGAGAACACCTGTTTCTATCAATGTAAAGGAAGCTTTCCTGAGAGCCCTTACCTCTGCCTAGCAATGCATAGCCCATGTGCAGCGAGAAACATTGAGTGATGTATTAATGAACTGCCTTCTCTATCCAGCAAACAGAATTAGGAATTAAGTGGTGGGTTTTTTATATTACATAAGGAAAGGAAGAAGAATGGTCATGAATATAAAATAACCACAAGAGAAGAGGGAGTTTGGCAGGCATTGAGAGCCCTGAGTAATACTGATGCCCACCCTATTGACCAACACACCTGCCACAGTATGCCCCTCAGTTACTCAAGAGCTTTCTTAAAAATTTTCATAATTTCGGATTCTGTTATTTTATTAAATAGGTCAAAGGGATCTGTAGAAAATGTTCATGTATCTTTTATTGTTTCCAACACAAATTACAGGTGTGAAAATTCTATCCATCCTCTTCTCGTTGATATTAAAAGTAGGCAGCTGGCGTGATACTTATGGTACATAAAAGGAGGATGGTCCTATGGCATTATTGAAACATTAAATAATTCCATTTCCTGACTAGGATCTATGAAGCTTCAAATATACTTTTAGGAGGCTTTATTTGTTTCTTTTTTTTTTAAGGTTTTATTTATTTGAGGGAGAGAGACACAGCGAGAGGGAACATAAGCAGGGGGAGTGGGAGAGGGAGAAGCAGGCTTCCTGCTGAGCAGGGAGCCTGATGCGGTGCTTGATCCCAGGACCCTGGGATCATGACCTGAGCTGAAGGCAGACGCTTAACGACTGAGCCGCCCAGGCGCCCCGAGGCTTTGTTTCTTTTATGCTCTATAAAAAGCTATAGTGCTATTATGTTGGCTTTTCCAATGTGTTTTAGCAAACATCGGAAAGCACTTTCACAAATACAGCCATTTAGCCTATCACATTCTTGAGATAAACATCAACAAATAAAATAAGTACAGTACCAAAGATCTGAAACACAATTTAAGTGGGTCTACTGAAAATCAGTTATGGACTTCAAAAACAATTGTTTTTCTCTGCCTTTTATTTTACCATCCTTACTTGTTTACTTTGAATAGGAATCTAACTTTCTGATGGAAACTACTGAAGAGAAACATTGCAGTAAGTCATTTTGGTTGTTTATCTTTGTAACACATTAGGATTTTTTTCACTCTGTCAATTTTTAAGTATTTGCAAGACTGAGTACATGAACTTTTAAAAACTTTGGGTGGCTCAGTCGTTGGGCATCTGCCTTCGGCTCGGGTCATGATCTCGGGGTTCTGGGATCGAGTCCCGCATCGGGCTCCCTGCTCCACGGGAAGCCTGCTTCTCCCTCTCCCACTCCCCTTGCTTTTGTTCCTTCTCTCGCTGTGTCTTTCTCTCTGTCAAATAAATAAATAAATAAATAATCTAAAAAAAAAAAAACTTTCTATTGAAAATAATATACATTAAAAATACACATAAGTGGACTGCTCAATAAATCTTTTTACAAACTGAATATAACATATAGCCAGCATCCAAATCCAGAAACAGAACTTCTACAAACCCTAGAAAACTCTCCTCTTACTCCTTTCTAATCCTTACAAGGATAGCCACTATCCTATCTTTCAGAATAAGAGAGATAAGGAGTTTACCAGACAAACAAAAGCTAAAGGAGTTCATGACCACTAAACCAGCCCTACAAGAAATGTTAAAGGGGACTCTTTGAGTCGAAAGGAAAGACCATAAGTAAAAGTAAAGAAAAGTAGGAAGCACAAAAGCAGAAAAAATAAGTATATCTATAAAAATCAGCCAAAGAACTCACAAAATAAAAGGATGTAAGGTAAGACACCATATACCTAAAATGCAGAGGGGAGAGAAGTAAAGAATAGGTTCAAACTTAAGTGACCATCAACTTAATACAGACAGAAGATGTTATATACAAACCTAAGGGTAACCACAAATCAAAAACCAGTAATAGACACTCAAAAAATAAAGAGAAAGAAATACAAGTATATCATTAAGAATGCCAGCAAACCATCAGAGAAAAGAGCAAGAAAAGAAAGGATGAGAGAAGAACTATAAAAACAACCACAAAACAAGTAAGAAAATGTCCATAAATACCTATAAATAATTACTTTGAATGTGAATGGAATTTAGTCCATCCAAAGTAATGTAAATGGACTAAATGCTCCAATCAAAAGACACAAGGTGATGGAAGGGATAAAAAAACAAGACCCATCTATATGCTACCTTCAAGAAACTCATTTCAGACCTAAAGGTATATGCAGAGTGAAAGTGAGGGGATGGAGAAACAATAATTATGCAAATGGATATCAAAAGAAAGCTGGAGTAGCAATACTTATATTGGATAAAATAGACTTTAAAACAAAGACTGTAACAAGAGACAAAGAATGATGCTATGTAATAATAAAGAGGACAATCCAACAAGAAGTTATAACAATTATAAATATTTATGCACCCAACATGGGAACACCCAAATACATAAAAGTTAATAACAAACATAGAGGAACTAATGGATAGTAATACAATAATAGTAGGGGACTTTAACACCCCACTTACATCAATGGACAGATCATCCAAACAGAAAATCAACAAGGAAACTAGCTTTGAATGACACACTGGACCAGATGGATTTAACAGATAAATTCAGAACATTCCACCCTAAAACAGCAGACTACACATTCTTTTCAAGTACACATAGAACATCCTCAAGAATAGATCATATATTAGTCCACAAAACAAGTCTCAACACATTCAAAAAGATCAAAGTCATACTATGCATCTTTTCTGACCACAATGCTTTGAAACTAAAATTCAGCCATAATAAGAAATCTGGAAAGGGCATACACACTTGGAGATTAAATAACATGCTACTAGACAGTGAATGGGTCAACCAAGAAATCGAAGAGGAAATTAAAAATACATGGAAACAAATGAAAATGAAAACACAACAGTCCAAAATATTTGGGATGCAGCCAAAGCAGTTCTAAGAGTGAAGTTTATAGCAATACAGGCCTACCTCAAGAAGCAAGAAAAATCTCAATCTAATCTTACACTTACAGGAGTTAGAAAAGGAAAAACACACAGAAACCAAAGCCAACAGAAGAAAGGAAATAATAAAGATTAGAGCAGAAATAAATTATATAGGAACTCAAAAAAAAAAAACAAAAAAACAGTAGAACATATCAATGAAACTAGAAGCTGGTTCTTTTAAAAGACCAACAGGACGCCTGGATGGCTCAGTCAGTTAAGTGTCTGCCTTCGTCTTGGGTCGTGATCCCAGGGTCCTGGGATCAAGTCCTGCATCAGGCTCCTTGCTCAGCTAGGAGCCTGCTTCTCCCTCTGCCTGCCGCTCCCCCTGCTTGTGCTCTCTTGCTCTCTCTCATTGACAAATAAATAAAATCTTAAAAAAAAAAATCAACAAAATTAATAAACCTCTAGCTACATGCATCAAACAAAAGAGAAAAGAAAGAGACAGGAATCAAAAAAATAAAATCACAAATGAAAGAGGAGAAATAACAACCAATACCACAGATATACAAAGGATTGTAAGAGATTATGAAAAATTACATGCCAATAAATTGAACAACCTAAAAGAAATGGATAAATTCCTAAAAACATATAACCTACAAAACTAAAGCAGTGAGAAATAGAAAATGTGAACAGACTGATTACCAGCAATGAAATTGAATCAGTGATCAAAAAACTCCCAAGAAACCAAAGTCCAGGACCAGATGGCTTCATAGGCAAATTCTATCAAACTTTTCCAAAAACTAGAAGAGGAAAAAAAAACTTCCAAATTCATTCTATGAGGCCAGCATTACCCTGATTCCAAAACCAGACAAAAACACACACACCAAAAAAAGAGCACTACAGGCCAATATCTCTGATGAACATAGATGCAAAAATCCTCCACAAAACATTAGCAAACCAAATCCAACAATAAATTTAAAAAATCATTCATCATGATCAAATGGGATTTATTCTTGGAATACAAGGGTAGTTCCATATTCATAAATCAATCAACATGATACATCAATAAGAGAAAGGATAAAAACCATATGATTGATCAAGTGATTCGAAGGGGCACTTGCACCCCAATGTTTATAGCGGCAATGTCCACAATTGCCAAAATATGGAAAGAGCCCAGATGTCCATCCACAGATGAATGGATAAAGAAGATGTGGTGCATATATACAATGGAATATTATTCCGCAATCAAAAAGAATGAAGTCTTGCTATTTGCCATGACGTGGGTGGAACTAGAGGGTATTATGCTAGGCAAAATAAGTCAGTCAGAGAAAGACAAATACCATATGATTTCACTCATATGTGGAATTTAAGAAACAAAACAGATGAACATAGGGGAAGGGAAGGAAAAATAAAATAAGAGGAAAACAGAGAGGGAGACAAACCATAAGAGACTCTTAACTACAGGAAACAAACTGAGGGTTGCTAGAGGGGAGGTGGGTGGGAGGATGGGGTAACTGGGTGAAGGGCATTTTAAAGGGCACTTGAAGTAATGAGCACTGGGTATTGTATGCAACTGATGAATCACTGAATTCTACTTCTGAAATTAATAATACAGTATATGTTAATTAAATTGAATTTAAAATTTTTTTTAAAACCATAGATGCAGAGAAAGCATTTGACAAGGCACAACATCCATTCATAATAAAAACCCTCAACAAAGTATGTTTAAAGGGAATATACCTCAACATAATAAAGGCCTTATATGGAAAACCCACAGCTAACACCATACTCAATGGTGAAAAACTGAGAGCTTTCCCCCTGAGGTCAGGAACAAGAAGACAAGGATGTCCACTCTCACCACTTTTATTCAACATAGTATTGGAAGTCCTAGACAAGAGAAGGAAATAAAAGACATCCAGATAGGTAAGAAAGAAGTAAAACTTTCACTATTTGTAGGTGACATGATACTATATATATATATATAGAAAACACTAAAGACCACCAAAAAACTACTAGAACTGATAAATGAATTCAGTAAGGTTGCAGGATACAAAATTCAATGTACAGAAATCCACTGCATTTCTATACACCAATAATGAAGCAGCAGAAAGAGAAATTAAGAAAACAATCCCATTTACAATTGTACCAAAAATAATAAAATTCCTACGAATAAACTTAACCAAAGAGGTGAAAGACCTGTACTCTGAAAACTCTAAAACACTGATGAAAGAAATTGAAGAGGACACAAGGAAACGGAAAGGCATTCCATGCTTACAGGTTGAAAGTACAAATATTGTTAAAATGTCTATATTACCCACAGCAATCTACACATTTAAGGCAATCCTTATCAAAATACCAACAGCATTTTTCATAAAACTAGAACAAACAATCCTAAAATTTGTATGGCACCACAAGAGACCCTGAATAGCCAAAGTAATCTTGAAAAAGAAAAGCAAAGCTGAGGCATCACACTTCCAGACTTCAAATTATATTACAAAGCTGTAGTAATCAAAACAGTATGGTACTGGCACAAAAATAGACACACGGATCAATAGAACAGAATAGAAAGCCCAGAAATAAACCCACAATTATATGGTCAATTAATCTTCTACAAAGGAGCCAAGGACATGTAATAGGAAAAAGAAAGTCTCTTCAACAAAGTGTTGGGGAGACTGGACAGCTACATGCAAAGGAACGAAACTGGACCACTTTCTTACACCACACACAAAAATAAACTCAAGATGGATTAAAGACTTAAATGTAAGACCTAAAACCATAAAGGTCCTAGAAGACAGCACAGGCAATAATTTCTCTGACATTGGCCATAACATCTTTCTAGATATATCTCCTGAGGCAAGGGAAACAAAAACAAAAATAAACTATTGAGACTACATCAAAATAAAAAGTTTCTGCACAGCAAAGGAAACCACCAACAAAATTAAAAGACAATCTACTGAATGGGAGAAGATATATGCAAATGATATATTCAATGAAGGGTTAATATCCAAAATATATGAGGAACTTATAAAAGGGGCACTTGGGTGGCTCAGTTGGTTAAGTGTCTGACTGTTAATTTCAGCTCAGGTCATGATCTCTGTCCTGGGATCAAGCCCAGCATCAGGCTCTGCGCTGAGAGTGAAGCCTGCTTAAGATTTTCTCCCTCTCCCTCTGCCCTTCCCCCTGCTCATGATCTCTCTCTCTCTCTCAAAAAAAAAAAGAAAAAAAAAAACTTATACAACTCAACACCAAAAACCCAAATCATCCAATTTAAAAATGGGCAGAAGATATGAACAGACTTCTTCAAAGAAGACATACAGACGGCCAACACATGAAAAGAAGCTCAACATCACCCATCACAGGAAAATGCAAATGAAAACCACAGTGAGATATCACCTCACACCTATAAGAACGGCTAAAATCAAAAATACAAAACACAAGTGTAGGCAAGGATGTGGAGAAAAAGGAACCCTCTTGCACTGGTGGTGGAAATGAAAATTGGTGCAACCATTATAGAAGACAGTATGGAGTTTCCTTAAAAAGTTAAAAATAGGGCGCCTGGGTGGCTCAGTCATTAAGCGTCTGCCTTCGACTCAGGTCATGATCCCAGGGTCCTGGGATCGAGTCCCACATCGGGCTCCCTGCTCTGCGGGAAGCCTGCTTCTCCCTCTCCCACTCCCCCTGCTTGTGTTCCTGCTCTCGCTGTGTATCTCTCTGTCAAATAAATAAATAAAATCTTTAAAAAAAAAAAAAAGTTAAAAATAGAGCTACCCTATGATCCAGTAATTGCACTATTAGGTATTTATGCTAAGAATACGAAAGCACTAATTCAAAGGCTATATGCATCTCTGTGGTTATTGTAGCACTATTTACAATAGCCAAATTAGAGGCACCTGGCTGGCTCGGTCAGTAGAGGGTGAGATTCTTGATCTCGGGGTTGTGAGCTCGAGCCACATGTTGCGTGTAGAGATTACTTAAAAATAAAATCTTAAAAAAAAAAAAAAAACAGGGGCACCTGGGTGGCTCAGTTGGTTAAGCATCTGCTTTCAGTTCAGGTTATGACCTCAGGGTCCTGGGATTGAGCCCCACATCAGGCTCCCTGCTCAGCAGGGAGTCTGCTTCTCCCTCTCCCTCTGCCCCTCCACCTGCTTGTGCTCTCTCTCCTTCTCTTTCTCTCAAATAAATAAATAAAATCTTTTAAAAATATATAAATAAATAATAAATAAATAAATAAAAACAACAGCCAAATTATGGAAGCAGGCCAAGTATCCATCAATAAATGAACCTCGCCATTTGCAATAACATGAATGGATCTAGAGAATATGCTAAGTGAAATAAGCCAAAGGAAAAAAAGATACCATATGATTCCACTCATATGCAGAATTTAAGAAACAAAACAAATGAACAAAGGAAATGAGGGTCCTCATCATTAAAATGTGGATATTTTAAAGAAGAATCTATAGTAAACATAGGAGTCTTCTTCCTCATCCCCTAATTTTCATTTCTGATAATTAGTACTTACTTTCACTATGGTTTTTCATAAGACAGCATAATACTTGGACAGTAGTCCTTAAAACCAAAAGTCCTGTTTAAATCCCAGTTCTGCAACTTAGTGGCTTCATTAATGTGGTTAATGGATTTAACTTCCCTATGGTTTCGGGTCCTCATCATTAAAATGTGGATATTAATACCCATATTCTAAAGTATTGGAAGAATAAGATGAATTAGTGCAAGTAGTTACCAATATAATAGTAGGTAGTAGGTGACACTGGAAGGTATGAGTGATCTGTTCTCACTGATAACACTTCCTGGTTACTCAAAGTTTAAGAATAAAGTGAAGAGGATTTGGCTTATAGTTTGTTAACTAGCCACTGAGTTACTAATATTAAAACCAATTTCCACTTAGTTTGAGTCTCATATTCAATAGAATTGTTTTCTAAAGTTCCTGAAGTTTTGGGCAATCTTCCTGTTTCCAAAATCCCTTACATTATTTGTATAATGTTAGACTTTAGCCACCAATGATTGGATCTGTTTGGAAGTCTATTTCCCCCTCTAGACTGTCAGCTCCTTGAGGGTAACATTCTTACTTACCTTTGTGAGTTACTTTGTCACTGCCCAAGATTGGATGGATTGTTTGGTTTATTTGGTTTGATTGCGTGCATCTATCTGTGTGTATGTGTGTGTGCATGGACACAAGCAAACACACATGCATGCTATGTTGACACGAAAGCAAATCTGGACTTCTGGAAGTCCCAGGAACCTGGTATTTCAAACAGCAATGTTTTACTGTGAAGTGAAACTAGGACTGGCCTTCCTAATGGTTTATTACCATTATATTCTATCATATCGTATGTGTTTAAATGCCTAAACATCGATTATTGTACATACTAGAAACTGTCCAAAATAGCTAGAGAAGTGCAAAACAGCTATTAAGTAAAAGCTACTCAGGTATAGCTACAATGATCAAGAAAAACACAATCCAAGGAACCGCTTAGTATTTTAGACTATGCACTCAGCACCCAGTCACTGAAATAGGTTGCAAGAATATAGATGTAAATAAGATATAGTTCTTAACATGAAAATACTCTCAAAATCGTGACACCAATCCTCTAAAATAATATTTGAGAGGTGGAGGTCATAATTTATTTTCAACTTTACAAAACAAAGTTACTTTAAAAATAATAATAACTTGAAATCTGAAGGACTCAAATTTGCAAGATATATGCTACTTGATGAAGATGTTGCTTGTTAGGCTTTAGCTCCCCCTAAAAGAGAATTTCTTTAAAAGAGAATTTCTTCAGGGATTGGCATAGGTAAAAGTCTTTTGGTTGGTATGTCTATTGAGATGGTTCTGTTGAAACCAAAAACACTACTTAAAAAAAAAAAAAAGGAAAAGAACAGAACATTGGCATTTACTAATTCAAAAATTGTTTTTTTTAAAGATTTTATTTATTTATTTGTCAGAGAGAGAGAGCACAAGCAGGGGGAGCGGCAGGCAGAGGGAGAGGGAGAAGCAGGCTCCCCGCTGAGCAAGGAGCCTGATGTGGGGCTCGATCCCAGGACCCTGGGATCATGACCTGAGCCAAAGGCAGACGCTTAACCGACTGAGCCACCCAGGCATCCCCAAAAATTGTTTTTTAAGTTAAGTTAGAAATACATAAATTTATCTCATTAAAATTAACTATATCATAAAGCAGAAAACCAGCTTAGTCCTTAGTGTTGGGAAGATGTTTTTAAGAGTTGCTACTGCTAGGGTGGCTCAGTCGTTAAGCATCTGCCTTCGGCTCAGGTCGTGATCCTGGGGTCCTAGGATCGAGCCCAGCATCAGGCTCCCTGCTCCGCAGGAAGCCTACTTCTCCCTCCCCAACTCCCCCTGCTTGTGTTCCCTCTCTCACTGTCTGTCTCTCTCTGTCAAATAAATAAAATAAAATCTTAAAAAAATAAAAATAAAAAAGAGTTGCTACTGCTAGATCTCTTTAGGTTTTTCAGCCAAAAATGCAGTCTGAGGATACAGGTAAGACCTATTTTTCCTGCAATAATTGAAAAGGAAATGTTCAGAGCAAATCCAGAAATCTACTAATATGCAAAATGGTAGGGAGGTTATCAGTTAAGATGTTAGTTTCAAAAGTCTATGATGATGATAAAAATGAAGCCACAGAAGCCATAATAAATTCTACTACAGAAATCTCAAAAAGTATGACTAATTTGGCCATGTTCACGTGGCCAAATATGCTTTTAAAGAAGCATCTCTAGTAAACAGAGGAGTCTTCTTCCTCATCCCCTAATTTTCATTTCTGATAATTAGTACTTTCACTATGGTTTTTCATAAGACAGCATAATACTTGGACAGTAGTCCTTAAAACCAAAAGTCCTGTGTTTGAATCCCAGTTCTGCAACTTAGTGGCTACATTAATGTGGTTAATGGATTTAACTTCCCTATGGCTTAGGGTCCTCATCATTAAAATGTGGATATTAATACCCATATTCTAAAGTGTTGGAAGAATAAGATGAATTAGTGCAAGTAGTTACCAGTATAATAGTAGGTAGTAGGTGCTCAGTAAAATTTTATTTACTTACTTACTTGCAATGTTGGTGTTTTCTACTGTTTTCAAGTGTTTTCCTGCTACTCATGAACTAAGAAAAATACATAAGGAATGTGATGAGCACTGGGTGTTATACACAACTAATGAATCGTTGAACATTACATCAAAAATTAATGACGTACTATATGCTGGCCAACTGAACATAATAAAAATAAATTAATTAATTAATGAAATGAAATGAAATAAGAATCTTCTCTGAAAAAAAAAAGACTAAATATCAGCATCTTGGAGTTCCATTTATGGTATCAATTTTGAACATTTAAAAGTAAATTTATTTCCAGGAAAAATGGCAGCATGGACACAGGCTTACAAAACCTGCCTCCCCCAAAAAAACTAACCCAAAGTCAACAGAGTGAAGAATATATCACCAGGTCTGCAACTAATAGAAGAGCCCAACCTTATACTACTAACCTCAGGAAATGGTCAAAATGTAAAACCACTGAACCAAGTCAAAAGAATCAGCACATTACTTTATCTCATGTAAGCCTGGCAACAGTCTATCAAAGTAAGTTTTATTATTATCATTATCTTACAAATGATGCACAACAGTTAAGTAAGGTACCCAAAGTCCTACTGCTAGGAAGTGGCCAACCTGGAATTCAAACCATGGCAGCCCAACTCAGAACGCATGCTTTTAATGATCACATTATAGAAGCAGAAATTAACTTTAAAATATAGTGAAAAAACCGACCCACACATTATAGGCATACCTGTACCTTGGATTCATACTAGCTGACCAGATACTAGTCTAAGGCAAAAAGGCTACCTGCACCCCTACTGGTTGGTGGTGATGAGCCTTCTGATAGCCCACGGTCCTGGCCAGGATCGGCTCGAGACATTAGCTGGACTGGGTCCTACAGAGTGGATGTGCCACTTAGGACCACCCCAGGTTCTACAATATGCTAGAAGATCTCATAGGACTCAGCATATAGTGTACTCACAGCTGAGATTTATTGCAATGAAAGGATACAAAGCAAAATCAGCAAAGGGAAAAAGTGCATGGGAGAAGTTTGGGTCAAACCAGGTACCAGATTCCAAGAGGACCCTCCCAGGATGTGCTTAATTCCTCTAGCAACAAGTTGTGACAATAAATAAGAAGTGTTATCTACCAGGGTAGCTCATTAGAGACGCTGCCAATGGTCTTTCCTGGGGGCTGCTATGTAGACACTCCCTGCAGAGCATGTACCAAAATTCTGGACTTTCAGAAAGCCCGCATAAACACATTCTTTGCATCCTTTAGGCACAGTGAGCCACCATTTTTATTTAGGGAAAGTTTTCAATCAGTCCAGGGTACCATCACTAGCCAAATTCCACAGAACACCAGAAGGGCCAACCTTGCAAGCAGGCTTTTCTAAGAGCAGGCAATCTCAGGCCTACTCTACTTTTTTTCTGCACAGTGAACATGAAACACTTAACCACCTTGATCTGAGTTTCCCTTTCTGACCCTGTAACATTGCCCCTGTAACATTCTACAATTCTTTACTTATAATTTTCTTATAATTTAGGTTTCTTCACCTTTCTCTATGCCCACCGGCCCACTCTATCCACTGAAATTTGTACTCATCATAAATAAGTTACTTCTGAAAAAGATCCCCTCTGAATTCCAACAACACAAGGGCAGACTCTCTGGCACTGTCGAGAATCAAAGAGGGAAGAAGGCATTGTGCCTGATGGTGGCCAAGCTAGAACTTTGTAGCAATTCAGTTGTTTTCCCTTCCACCCCACCCTCTGGCACCACACAAGACCTATCTATGAGTTCCCAAAGTTTGGGTAAGCTCCTAGATGGCAAATAATAATGATCCATTAAAGTTCATGAAGTTCATCATTCAATCTACACATATAACCATCAGTTATGTGCAAGGCATTATGTTAAAAGCAGTGAATAAATGTGAAGCCGAATTCAGATGTATCCTGCACTGAAGGAGTATACTGTCTTCTTGTTAGGATGCATTTTTAAATAACTTTCCAGTAAGATAAGAAGCAATCAAAAAAAAAAAAGTGATCAATAAGCATACATAACCAAAGGGTAGGGAATACAAGCAAGGCTGGGAAGGCAATAGTGGATGAAATAGACAAGGTCTCTACACTCTTTACCAGAGAAGGATCTGTGGGAGGTGGCATCAGAGAAAGGACCTGGCCAATACCAGGATATGTCCATATGATGACATAATGTCAACATGATGGAAAATAGTTGACATGGTTACAGTGCTGTTACCAAAGGAGCTTACTTTTCTTTCTAAAAGAAGAAATCCCAGCAGATGCCTTTCCTATTCTTTTCATTTAAAATACAAATAAAAGATCTCATTTCAATCTTATTCTATAATGGCACAGTTCACTGAATTCCAAATGAAAGTTATGTTGTTTCCATTAAAATTCAATTCATAATTAAGCAATAAAAAATTTACTCTGGGATGACACAGGCATTATAAGGTTATTTCAAAAACCTAAATATGTAGAAAAATCTATTTTGTAACGGCTTTCTAAATTCAAAATCCAGAAGTGGTTTTGATTTTTTATGAAATTAATGTTAACCATTAATCTTGTCAATAGATTGAGGCCTTAATACAATTTTTTAATTTCAACTTTCCTACTATATTTAGAAATATTTTCTAAATATTTTCTAGACATTTCTAGGTTTAGATACTTTTCCCTATCAAAATCCAGGAAGATTTTTCAGACTGTTATCATAGAGGAAAAAATTATTTTTCCTACTACCCTTCTAGGTTCTCTGGCTGGGGCTCTGTAAATTAGGCTGACAAAAGACAGATTCACAAGAGAAAAGCATACAAACATATTTATATTAAATATATAACTTTATATATTTAATATAATATTTAATATGGTTTTCATGACATGAAAGCCTTCAACAGGAAATGAGGACCTAAAGAAGAGATTATACCTGAGCATTTTTATACTCGGTTTGATGAAGAGTGAAAAGTTGTAGGAAAATGTGATAGGGCAAAAGGATATGAGCTCAAGGCGGTAACTGGGAGAAACTTAGCAAGGCCTGTGCATTTGGAGTCCTCTCAGTCTTTAGAGATACAGATGCTCCTTTCCTCCAGATGTAAGGAAGTCACCTCTCACACAGAGGGTCTTACTATCTACTTGGGAGGAAGATCAGAAAATCCTTTCTGTACATGCTGTTTTTCAAATTCTTTCAGCTTAAAATATTCAATATCCCACGGTGCCATATTTTGGGATAGCATGTTCTAAACCTCAGCAATGTGAAGTTGGATATGCCTAAAGATTAAATAACATAAGAGGCATTAGTTCAAGCAGAGTCCCAAAGGAGATATGATGGAGTATCAATCACTTGACTAACAAACTAAAAAAGATTAATTATAGGTAACTTCTTAGAACTTATTATATCTTGGGCTCCAAATCTACTATAAAATTTTAAAGTACATATCAACCCAAAAGACTGATAAGGCCCACCAACTAGATTTCTATATGGTGTCTAAAATTATTACCCAACCAAGCCCTTCACATACAGCAAAGTAGCCTTCGCACTGCACGGAGCAAGTGGGGTGAGAAAGGGATGTCACATAGACTACGATATGAATCACATGCTCTGCAGTAGTACAAGGCAATGGTCCTCTACCCAACCCTCTATGAAGTTTTATTTTTTAATAATGATAAAAATTGAAAGCACAATTTTAAAGGCAGCATTGTGCTTTATCCAGAAGGGGTTTTCTCTAACTCAGCAGTGTAATTATTGAAAAGATTTCATTAGGATGAGAAAAGAAGAATGTGAGGTAAATAAAACTGCTATTAATTTCCTTAATTCATAAAATGTTAAAAACCATAGTCTCTTCCTTTATTAAAAAAATTAAGGTTTTGTAAGCAAAGCCTCATTTTAAATATAGAGAGATTTTAACAGGAATTCAAGATCTTACTTTACTCAAAGCTACTTAAAGAAAATAAGTGGAAATATCACAGATAAGTAAAGGTAAGTTAATTGGATTAATACCTTCATAGTAATACATATTTTCTCTCTATCATGGAACTATTAGCTTCTGAAGGAGAGACACAAGGTCATGTTTAACTTTGCTCCCCTAGTATTTAGCTTCTGGCAAAACAAGGCACTAAAAAATAGCTGAATGCATGAATGGAACAAAAACAGACCAAAGTCACCTGATTACCATACGAAAAACAAGATGCAGAAAATGTTTTAAGTATGTGTTTAGGGGCACCTGGTGGCTCAGTTGGTTAAGCATCTGACTCTTGATTTCGGCTCAGGTCATGATCTCAGGGTTGTGAGAATGAGCCCTGTGTTGGGCTCCAACACTGGGTGTGGAGCCTGCTTAAGATTCTCTCTCTCCTCGCCCTCCAGCCCGCCCCCGACTAAAAATAATAAACAAACAAATAAATAAAGACGGACTTTGATCCCCTGTTGTGTGTGGCCAGTGCCAAGAAGAAAAATGAACAGGAAGGATGTTAGATAGAAAATCGAGGAGGGTAAGAGACAAACAGGGAAACAGAGGCACAGCAGAAGAGACAAGACAGTGGAAGGCAAAGTGGGTGGGGAACAGGACAGCAGCAGACTGGAAATACAGAAGATGGAAGAGAAATAGAAAAGGAGGCAGAGAATAAGGGCAAAATCTGATAGACGAAGGTAGGTGCGTACGTAAAGTTTTATAAATGCCATCCCTCAATCTGCAGTTCACCTGGGACTGAATTTCAGCTTAAACTTCTCCTTACTCATCTTTGAAATGTGAACGAGCTGGCTAATTACTTTTTTTAAATTTTATTTTATTTTATTATGTTATGTTAGTCACCATACAGTACATCATTACTTTTTGATGTAGTGTTCCATGATTCATTGTTTGCATATAACACCCAGTGCTCCATGCAGTGCGTGCCCTCTTTAATACCCATCACCAGGCTAACCCATCTCCCCATGCCCCTCCCCTCTAAAACCCTGTTTGATTCCCAGAGTCCATAGTCTTTCATGGTTCATCTCCCCCTCCGATTTCCTCCCTTCATTCTTCCCTTCCTTCTCCTAATGTCCTCCATGCTATTCCTTATGTTCCATGAAACCATATGATAATTGTCTTTCTCTGCTTGACTTATTTCACTCAGCATAATCCCCTCCAGCTCCATCCATGTCGATGCAAATGGTGGGTATTCATCCTTTCTGATGGCTGAGTAATATTCCATTGTATATATGGACTTTACAGTTTTGAAGGGTTTTTTTTCTTTCTTAATTTCTCCCATAGTGACAGTGACCAGGACATAAACATTCCTCAGGTACTTAAAATTCAGGCCAGGGAGTGATCATTCCCTCAGCTCTATCCTGGGAATGTTGACTCAACTAAACGTAAGGGAATCTTCTGTGATAGAAATAAACGCCATATAACATCATTATTAAGTGGAAAATGTTTAACAGTACAGAACACGATACAGGGTACATGGTAAAGAATCAAAATGACACTTCTAAATTCAGCTTTTTAGGTTTGTTTCTTTTCAAGTAGGGGATAATGTTAAACAAGCTCATAAAAAAAGGTATTTTGAAATTTGCTGTTCTGATGTCCAAATCTATTTCTATAATCAATTAACCACACGTATGTCCAACTTTTGTGATACCATTTTTATTGACTCTGCCCTGACTCAATTAACAATATCTGACTTGAATATCCCAAATTAAAGAACAGCTCTCAAAACCCCAGCAACTGTAAATAGTGATGATTCTGGCTGAGGACCATTGATCAATCCATTGCTGATCTCCCTGAGAATGCTTCTTTTTCTTTCACTGCATCCCTGGGCTTTGTTTTCTTTGAAAAGACCTGAAGTAATAAAAACTCACCATCATGGCTGTAAGCAGTGAGGCACATGAGAAGCTCTATGTCCAAACCTCTGGTAACACCAGAAACAACAGGTTATTCAGAGTGAACATTCAAGGGACAGAGCATGCTTCAGAAGGAAATGGGATTGAAAAAATTATCCACGTTACCACCTGCTATCCCAGAAAAATGGAATGAAAAGTAGCCAAGCCACCCTCTCCCCTCCAAAAAAAGTCTATATTCCTTCTTCCTTCCCACTGTCTTCTCTGTCCTTCCTTCTTTCTTCTTCTTTTCTAATTTTTCTAGGAAATAACTAAACTACAAGTAGCTTCACAGATGCAGATATAATTCACTTTGCACAACAAAATGGCTCCTCACGTGTGTGAACCTATTATTTTTATAACAACTTGACCACCCTTATTATTGATTTGTCATTTTTGAGTTAAGTTTCACTCCTGATTGATCATTAATTTTGGCTTTAGGTTTCTCTTCCCTCCTAAAACTAGACCCAAAAAAAAAAAAAAAAAAAAGATCTGGAAATAAGCTCTTAAATCCTTGGGGAGGTTACCATTTAAATAAATTTTCTGGTGACTGCCTATTGAATGCAAATATGTCCCTTTGAGCTCTGGGACTTTATATACTCAGCTCCCATAAAACTGAGCATGAGGAATCAGACCTCAACAAAGTTGGAGTAGCAGTAGAAAAACAATGTGACATAGTTTATACTGGAAGATCCTCTCATAAAATGCCTCCCTCTAAAACCAATACGCCTATTCATAACAGCAAATGCAATAAACATTCTGAG
This sequence comes from Halichoerus grypus, assembly GCF_964656455.1. Classification (NCBI taxonomy): domain Eukaryota; kingdom Metazoa; phylum Chordata; class Mammalia; order Carnivora; family Phocidae; genus Halichoerus; species Halichoerus grypus. The sequence continues at coordinate 20,121,180 of NC_135720.1, read as the reverse complement.
GAAAGGGTGTAGCTATGGAAATGCCAGCAACAAACTTTAGAAGATTAATAATTGCCAGAGAAAAACAAAAGAGGCCAAACAAAGGAATCTTGTGGAAGAAAGGGGTGTAGGGACAGGATCTGCAATCTAAGAAAAGAGGAAGCAAGACAAGCAACCGGCACAATACTTGAGGATTATAAGGTGGGAAAGGATAAGCAAGTGAGTTAAACTACAAGGCAAAGAGCTGAATAAATATCACTTTTCAAAAACTGTCATGAAGGTGCTGAGAGAAAGGAAAAGGCTTCAGGTTCTTATAATTAATTTAACTTATCTAGACTTATATGGACTTTATAAACTTTAAATTTTGATTAGCAATGGGTGACTCAGTTGGTTAAGCATCTGACTCTTGTTTTCAGCTCAGGTCGTGATCTCAGGGTCACGGGGCTGAGCCCTAAGTTGGGCTCTGTGCTGAGCGAGGAGCCTGCTTGAGATTCTCTCTCCCTCTCTCTCCCTGTGCCCCTCCCCCCTTGCTTGCATGCTCTCTCTCTCTCTCTCTAAAATAAATAAATAGATAAAAGATTTCAGAAAAATAAAATAAAATTTGATTAGTGAAAATAAGTGGGCTTTTTTTGGTCATTTGTTTGCATTCAGAAATATGTTTTGATCAGAAGTTGACCATAAAATGCTGTGGGACAAGAAAATGGAGGCCCTGTCTAATGAGGACAAAACAGGCACCTGGAGGAGATTCTGGGAGTGAGTCAGCTGTTATGCAACTTTGGTTTCCACTATGCTTCTCCCTAACATGAAAGGGTGTGGTGTAAGGTTCCTGTTCTCTCGTACTCAGAAGTAGCCAAGGCTTAGAAAGCGTTACGATGGTCTTACTTGCTCCATACAATCCTTCTGAAGAGCCTTTACAAGTACACATTGTGTGTGTGTATGTGTGTGTGTTTTGATATGCTCTGTATTTTTTCAGAGTAATGTTTACACATGCTAATGTTTATGTTTATTGCTATTGATTCATTTATCAAAAACAATAAATCTATATGACATTCAAAGAAAAACTTTAAAAGACAGGAAAAGAAGGATGAGGGAGGCATTTTATAATTTTTCAAAGTGTGAAAATAAAGACCTCATTTTTTAAAAAAAGTCTGTGCACAGAAAAGTCATGATAGAGTCTCTATGATATGAAAATACCAACAGCAAAATTGATTCTCATATATAGTAACATACATATTTTGACTACTATTTCTTAATTGATCCCTCCTCCATGGGTTTGATAACCCTTCTATCCTGTTCAGCGAAGATGAGGCTGTGATCTGAGAAACTAGTCAGTTATGGTCATAATCAATGATTGACAATGGGATCTAAATATTTCAACCCTCTGAAAACAAGACACAATTCCCTCATGTATTCACTGATTCTAATATAAATACATTCACTCGTCTTCCTAAAGTGGACCTTCCATAATGGCTAACATAACCAATTTAATTCTAGCTCGGAAAAACATGGAATATAACCCTCAACCTGCCAAGACTCCATTTTAATGTGTTACTTACACTCCTTTCTGATCCAGCTAGAGTCACACAGAATACCATAGAAAAAGCCTATCTACATCAGCTTGTCAAAAATATTCCGTCTGTCTTCTGTATTCATTTATTATGAGAGAATAACTCTTCCTTGGTTGTCATGGCCACTACAATATTGGAATTGGGAGAGTCTTGTAAAAATTAAAATTCATGAGTCAGTACATTTACATTCCATTAGTTACCTGGTGTATATATCTCATTCAAAGCCAAAATTCTTCTCTCTTGTCATTGTCATCCAATGACCTTGCTTCTTATTTTACTAAGAAAAAAGAAGCAATGAAAAATTGAACTTCCACATGTTCTCACTATCACACTGACCTACCTGCACCCAGGCCCAAATACTCTGCCTTCTTCCCATGACCATGGATGAACTGTTTATTCTGAATTCAGTTCATTCCTTGCTTACACAAAGATTTTGTGCCTACAGTTCTCCTTTTTCTTAATCATTAATTTTTCTCAAACATCTATGGGATACTCTTTAACATTAAAACATTCTGCAGTAGCTCCCATCTAATAAATTACCTTTCCCAGGGGCACCTGGGTGGCTCAGTCGGTTAAGCATCTGACTCTTGATTTTAGCTCATGTCATGATCTCAGGATTGTGAGATCAAGCCCAGCATCAGGCTCTGCGCTCAGCACGGAGTCTGCTTGTCCTTCTCCCTCTGCTCCTCCCCCTGCTTGCTCTCTCCCTCTCTCTCTCTCTCAAATAAATAAATAAAATCTTTAAAAAAAATAAAATAAGCTACCCTCCTATACCCTATATATTCTCATTTCTCTGCTCTCTTTGGTAGTAAAAAATCCATATTTTTAGAGTAAAGTTTTCACATTTTACCTACATAATGACTTGGGAATCCAATTTGCTTAATTTATATGATAGAATATTCCCTCTTTCTTACTATGATTCCTACCATTCAAACACAAGCTGAGATCTGATAATCAAGTTTCTTCCTTCGATCAAGCTTCTCTCTCATTGGGCAGTGCCCAAGACATTTTAATCATAATTTAAATAACAATGCTGTTGATAATATTCAAGGCAGCACAGAATTCAGCTACTTTTTTTATACTTGTATGATTCCACAACAACACATCAGCAAAAACTTATTTCTCCACAAAGATATGTTTTAAGTGACTCCTAAGAAACAAAAATTAAGGCGTATGTTTGCATTAGTCATACTACCATTAGAATGCTATTATCTCTCACTAATATTTTTGATACAATGTTGACAATAAATCATCCCAATATAAGTATATATGTAATATAAAATGTCTATTTTATTTGACATATTTAAATATGCTTCATATAAAATATATTTTAATCGTAAGAAAAAGAGGACATCCATGAATTAATTTGAACTTATAAAATATGAACAACTTTATTTATATAGGAAAAAGGAATTCTTTAAGCAATCTCACACATTCAGTTAATACTCAATAAAAATCTTTGCCTGATCAGGAAGGAGGATTATGCTGTTTTCTTCTCTTACTAGGATGAACAATTACAATCTTGGCTTCAATGTTTAGAAAAATCTCAAATCATCCAATCAGATGTAAATGCCAATTGAAATTAGATTCTTCCTGTAACCAATAATGTCTTGATTATGAACTACAGAAGTAGGACAATGTGATTGGTTCCAACACACACCAAATTTTGTGGCTATTCTTTATTTACTCCAAAAGAGATTTCTTGTCAAAATTTGATTACAAATATAAGCAATATAAAAATATTACTATATAAGAATATACATACTAATGATTATTTGTATACAGGCTATAAAATATGTGTATTTCTAAATATAGCTTCTGGAGTTGAACTGAATGTACATCCTGGGCTAAAAAATGAGAGAAAATGAGCCGCCTGGGTGGCTCAGTCGTTAAGCATCTGCCTTCGGCTCAGGTCATGATCCCGGGGTCCTGGGATCGAGCCCCGCATTGGGCTCCCTGCTCAGCGGGAAGCCTGCTTCTCCCTCTCCCTCTGCTTCTTCCTCTCCCTCTGCTTGGGTCCCCTCTCTCGCTGTGTCTCTCTCTGTCAAATAAATAAATAAAATCTTTAAAAAATAAATAAAAAATAAAAAAATAATAAAAAATGAGAGAAAGTACCATCTAGAGGCAGCACTGTGTTGCAGGCATTTGGGCCCTGGATCTGAAACCAGAGAAGCTTATATGGAATGTAGTCATTGTTAGGCCAATGTAACATATTGGCAAAATGTTGCAGAAGCCTTAGTTTTTTTAATTATTTTTAATCCTTGTTTATTTGCAGACTTGCCTTTAACAGTCATCTAGTTCAACCAGCTCACTTTGCAAATCAGGAAACTGAAATCCACAATTGTTATAGGATTGTCCTAAGGTTACCCAGCAATGAATGAAAGAGCTGGGCTGGTACCCAAATTCCTCACTCTCTCTTCAAAGTAATTAATTTCATTCATTTTAGAAAATGTGCTAGATACAACAGCATTTTTAAAGGTGCAAAACTATTGTTCTACAATGTTTAAAATAATTTTGAGTTTCGAAAATTATGGTATATCTTTTCTTTATAAGCCATAGGAGCTACAAAGTAAAAATATGTTTTCATAATACATATTCTGAACTGTAATTTTTTAAAAGCATATAAAGTGATTTTCATAAAGTCTAATTTATGTCTCGTGAAACGTGTTTATTTGACAATAAGACTTTTCAAGACACAGAAATTACAATCTCTTTCCACTAAAGCTTCATTAAATCAGTTATCTGTGTCTTTAATGCAAACATTCATTCTGTTGCATTAAAAAAATATTGAAAAGGGAGATATAGCTTGGTACCAAGTATAGCCTGAATGTGGCTGATTTTTAAAATCTTACTCTAGCACACTAGAACCTTAATCTGAATCAGAAGAATAGAATACAAGCTAAATGTGAGAAATAATGAATGAATTTAATATTTATTGAGCTACTATTTACCAAGTTTTATGTTAGACAAATTGGTTCCACATATTTAATGTGACACTCTCACCAAATCCCTTTTAAAAAAGAATCTAAAGAGATTTTATGTAAAATTAAACACATAAAGCCACAAGAAAGAAGAGAACAGGAGAAAAAATGACAAGATCAAAATTCTGGAAGCTGCAAACAATTGATTACTGAACAATTTAGCAGGTCAGAAAAAACTAAATCCTATAGCCAAGAGTGGAATAAGCTAAGAACAGACTGAAATTACAGTACAGAATCCCCAACAGGCTCAGACATTGGTATCGCCAGGCATTCTGGCTGCAGCTGAAAGGAATAAGGAAAACTGGTTGCAAGTTGTTAAAGAAGCAGCCGAACCCTTAGATTCATTTTCCAACTTTCCTCAGCTGAAAAACTTTCCCTCCCCAGTCCTGAATAATACTGGAAGTTTGTTCTATGGGGAAAGTTAAACAAGTCTCTCATAATTAAATGAAGAGCTCCTAAAAAAAATAAATAAATAAAAACTAAACAGCAGTGATAGAAAATAAAATGGATTGAAAAAACTGTTATAAGAGAAAAAAAAAACAGACAAAGATATCCAAAATATAAATGACTCAGGCCAGGGTTCCAATATCTGAATGATAGGAGTTCCAAAAAGAAAGGAAAAGAAATCATCCAAGAAATAACTCAAGAAATTTACTTTCAAAGAAGTACCTGAGTTTGCAGAATTAAAAAGTCTAGTCACTGACAGCTCAGCAAAATAGATAAAAATAGGCCTACATCAAGACATACCATCATGAAATTTCATAATATTGGAAATGAAAAGATTCTATAGGCTTCTCAGGGGTGGAAGGGAGGCAATTCAAACATAAAGGATCAAGAACCATAATGACTTTAACTTCTCAATAGCAACCCTGAAAGCTATACATTCTTCAAAGGAAATGTAGACATCTGTGAAGAGTTAGGGGTGTTAAATAGCCTTTACACAGGCATACAAATAAACATGTAAAATAATGATTTCATCAAAATTACTGTATAACTATATTGGGAAGATTGAACAATAGAAGGTAGAAGGGATGTCACTAAGGTTTTTGTAGGGGGAAGTGACAAAAAAAAAGAGCTAAATCTTCATATTTTGTGGCGTGAGATCAATAGGTAATACCTAAAACTAAAACCAAGAAGTAGAAATACAATGACATTATTTATCATTTACCTGAAGGTAATTAGCAAATAATCAGCTTAAAGATGTGAAAATGGTTGCCTGTGTAAAGACCAAATTGGGGGAGATGTAGGGATGTAGGCAGACTTCTTCTTTTCATAATAAACCTTGTAGATCTACCAAATTTGTTAAATATGTGTACAACTTGGCTAAATTTTAAAACCAAAATGTACCACATAAACCCCCTAAACACAGTTTTGTTACATAATGGGTGTGGATTTCTATAAAAGAATATCCCTAGTGGTTATCAGCGTATCTCTCTGGATCTGAATATTAAGAGGTACCAGAAGGTTCTCTTCTGGATGACATGTTCTTTAGGTTGCCCTATGTTCTGGTATGCCCAGAACAGTCCTATTTTAATGTGTTGTGCAGGCTAATTATTAAAATTACCTCTTTTACTCTCAAATTATCCCAATTGGACAAAATTATTTGGTCAGCTGAATATTACTCTCACACCTCCATACATTTGCACTTGCTATTGTCCTTACTTGACTCCCCTCCCCTAAATGTCCTCCTTTACATTTCCATTCAAGTTTAATTCATAAAGATTTCCTTGAACTACAGACTTCTCCCATCCCTCATTACACCACATACGCAACTGCAGTGTAACAAGCTTCTCACCATTTTGCAGCTACTTAAGTTTTCACAAGAACATGAGTTTATAAGAGCAGGGATCATTGGCTCTCCAGCTTTGACTGTCGAGCACTGAACATAGGGGCTACACAGAGTAACCCACACAATTCTCACTGAGTGAATTTGCCACATTATATAAAATTTAATTTTTAGATATTTGTATTCTTGAAAGTCTTGTCATTATGAAGGAGAGTGACAACTCAGCTCTGATAAGATTTATCCTAACCATTAGAAAAAAGTGCAGGCATAATTCCACTCCCATATTCAAACTAAAGGATGATAATTTGAGATTACAAAATTACTAGGTGAGTTTGAAGATCTCTACTATTACATATGTTCAAACATATAACACATCATGTGTGTCTATTTCAACAGCTACAATAAATTCACAAATTATTTTAGCATTATAGTCAGATGAATATAGCAAGCAAATAATTAGAGGTTTTCAAGTTAATAATGAAATATATGAATGTCTTTACAACTCTTTTCTTATAAACTGAACTCATATTTTTATCTTGTCCAGGTTCACGTGAGGATGAATTGTGGCTGGAATTAATTCATAAGGGGAGTTGAACTAAAATGACTGAAGATACATAAAATCGTCCTTTTTTAAATTCTAAGTTACTATCATTATTGGACTAATCACACATATTCTCAAGGTTTTATGCCCATAAGAATCATAGGGAGACATTGGGGAAAAAAGATTCCCAGGACTCAGTGGGACCCACAAATCTGTATTTTTAAAAATCATGAGGCAGGTTCAGGATGGCAGCGTAAGAAGACCCTGAGCTCACCTCCTCCTACAGACACATCAAATCTACAGCTACATATACAACAACTTTCTCTGAAAAAGACCTGAAAACTAGCTGAGCAGCTCTTCTACAACAAAGGATAAAAAAGCCAAATTGATATAGGTAAGAGAGGCAGAGACATAGTCTTGCAGGAACCACACTCCTGCACAGCAACCCACAAGCAGATGGGATTTCACAAATACCTAGCATATCCCTGATAAGTGATGGGTTCAAGCCCCACCTCAGTTACCCCAACTCTTGGGATCTGCACTAGAGAGAGGAGTCTGCCAAACATCCAGCTTTGAAACCAAGGGTTACATCCAGGAGACCCAAAGGGCTGTTGGAAAATGAAACTCTTAAAGGGGTCATGCATAGACTCACTCACCCTGAGCCCCTAGTGCAAAAGCTCAGGTTGAAACAAATCTAGAACATATGTGAAGGAGATTCATTGGCTAATCTTAAAGCAGCTGCCAAAGGGGCAGTGGTCTATTAGAAGTCTCTCTGGGGACAGAGGTGCTAGCAGGCATCATTTGTGCATTCTCCTTCAACCTCGATAGTCCTGGCCCTGGCAGGCACAATTTTTGTACTCCCTCTCTACCTCCCTAGCACCACTTGCCGGACCCTGTGACCCTGCCCCACTAAACCCGGCTGGCAGGCTTGCCCTGGCCCAGTGCTCCCCCACAACTCTGCCCTGCTAAACCTGGCAGGTGGGTAACCCCAACACAGTGCTCCCCCACAGTCCTGCCAAAGCCAGCAAGTATGTCCAGACCACACAGAGGACTCTCTTTGAATGCCTGGAACTCATGGCCAGCAGGGCTTATGCTTCTGGGCCCCACAGAGATGAAACCTCAGAGAGATAGTTCTTGGCAGGCTACCACCTACAGGTAACTATACAGACAGCATACTGAAACACACCACCGGTCTTCCTGTGACCACTCCTTCAAGACTGAAAAAGGTATCTGTTTCACCTAATACATAAAAATGAAACAGAGTCAGGGCTCCTAGGTGGCTCAGTCCGTTAAGTGGACAACACTTGATTTCAGCTCAGGTCATGATCTCAGGGTCTGGGATCAAGCCTGCATTGGGCTCTGTGTTCAGCGTAGAGTCTGTCTGAGATTCTCTTTTTCTCCCTCCCCCTCAGCCTCTCCCCCTGATCACACACACACACTCTCTCTCTATCTCTCTCTAAAATAAATAAATAAAATCTTTTTTAAAAATGAAACAGAGTTAAGCACACTGATGAAACAGAGGAGAATGTTCCAAACAAAAGAACAAGATAAAACCCCAGGAAAAAACCTTACTGAAACAAAGATAAGTAAAGTACCTGATAAAGAGGTCATAAAGATGATCACCAGTCTTGGAAGAAGAATGGATGAACACAGAGAACTTCAAGTAAGTGATGGAAAACAGAAGAAAGTACAAAACAAAAGTCATAGAGCTGCAGAATACAATAACTGAAATGAAAAATACAATGGAGTGGTTCAACAACAAACTAGATGAAGTAGAAGGAAGGACCACTGACATGGAAAACAGGGCTGTGGGACTTACCCAAAGAGAGCAGCAAAAAGAAAAAAGAATTTGAAAAGGTGAAGACAGCTTATGGTACCTATAGGAAAACATCAAGTGGAACAGTATTCTTTGTATAGTAGTCCCAGAAGGAAAAGAAAGGGACAGAAAACCTATCTGAAGAAATAATGGCTGAAAACTTCCTTAACCTGGGGAAGGAAACAAACATCCAGATCCAGGAAGTCCAGAAATATCCAACTAAGAGGAACACAAAGAGATCCATACCAAGACATATTATAATTAAAATGTTAATTAACTTTAATCAAATAAAAGTTAAAGACAAAAAGAGAATCTTAAAAGCAGCAAGAGAAAAATAACTTGTTACATACAAGGGAAACCACACACACACACACACACACACACACACACAACTATCAGCAGATTTTTCAACAGAAACCTGCAAGGCAGTAGAAAGTGGCATGATATATTTAAAGTGCTAAAAGCAAAAAACTTCCAACCAAGAATACTCTACCTGGCAAGATTATCATTCAGAATTTTTAAAAAAGATAAAAAGTTTCCCAGACAAGCAAAAACTAAACCAGCCTTATAAGAAATGTTAAAGGGACTTCTTTAAGCTTAAAATAAAGGATACTAATTAGTAGTAAGAAAACATCTGAAGGCAAAAATCTGACTATTAAAAATAAATACAGAGTAAAAGAAGTGGACTAATCACTTAAAAAGCTAGCATAAAGTTAAAAAGACAAAGGCAGGAAAAGTAATGAAAAATTAGTTAAGGGATACACAAAATAAAAAGATGTCAAGTGTGACATCAAAAACATAAAACAGAGGGGGTAGGAAAATGTAGAGTTTTAGAATGCATTCAAACTTATCTGGCTATCAACTTAAAATAGACTGGTATAGATAACAGATAGATTGATATATGTAAGCCTCATTGTAGCCACAAAGCAAAAACCAATAGCAAATACACAAAAGACAATAAGAAGGGAATCTAAACATAACACTATGGAAAGTCATCAAACCACTAGGGAGGAGAGCAAGAAAAGAAGAAAGGAATAGAAAGAAACTATAAAACAGCCAGAAAATGATTAACAAAGACAACAAGCACATACCTATCTATAATTACTTTAACATAAATTCTCTAACAAAAAGACACAGAGTAGCTGAATGGATTAAAAAAAAAAACCAAGACCCATCTATTTGCTGCCTACAGTGACTCGCCTCAGATATAAGGACACACACATACTGAAACTGAAAGGATAGAAAAAGATATTTCATCTTTTCCATTTCATGCAAATGGAAACCCAAAGAAACCTGGGATAGCTCTGCTTATAGCAGACAAATAAACCTTAAAACAAAAAACGAAATTAAAGACAAGGATGGGCATTACATAAAGATAAAGGGATAAATCTGGCAAGAATATGTAACATTTATAAATACGTATACACTTAACATAGGAGCACCTATATATGTAAAGCAAATATTAACAGACCTATGGGAGAAATTGAAGATAATACAATAATGATAGAAAAATGTAATAGTCCACTATATACAGAATATTCCATTCAAAAGCAGCAAAATACACATTCTTCTCAAGTACACATGGAACATTCTCCAGGATAGATCATAATTCAGCTACAAAACCAGACTCAATAAATTTAAGAAGATAAAATCATATAAAACATTTTTTCAGATCACAATGATATAAAACTAGAAATTAATCACAAAAAGAAAACTGAAAAAAGTCACAAATATCTGGAGAACCAACATGCTACTGAACAAATGAGTCAACAAAGAAATCAAAGGAGAAATAAAAAAATACCATGAGACAAATGAAAATTATAATATACCAAAATCTATGGGCTGTAGCAAAAGTAGTCTAAGAGGTAAATTCATAGTGAGGTAGGCCACCCTCAAGAAACAAGAAAAACCTCAAATAATCAAACATTACACCTAAATAACTAGGAAAAGAGGGAAAAAATGAAGCCCCAATTAATAGGAGGAAGGAAATAATGCTCAGAACAAAAATCAATGAAATAAAGCCTAAAAAGACAACAGAAAAAAATAAACTAAGAACTGGTTCTTTGAAAAAAAATTTTTAAATTGATAAACTTTTAGCTAGACTCAGTTTAAAAAAGAGAGAGAAGGCTCAAATAAATAACATCAGAAATGAAAGAGGGGAAGTTACAACTGATAGCAAAGAAATACCAAAAAATATCATAAAGGACTATTATGAAAAATTAAATGCCAACAAATTGAACAACCTAGAAAAAAATGGGTAAATTCCTAGAAACAGAATCTTAAGACTGAATCATGAAGAAATAGAAAATCTGAATAGACTGATTACTAGCAAGGAGATTGAATCAGTAATCAAAAACCTCCCAACAAATTCCAGGACCAGAGGCTTCACCAATGAATTCTACCAAACATTCAAAGAAGTTTTTTGTTTTTTTTTTAAGATTTTATTTATTTATTTGAGAGAGGCAGAGCACAAGCAGGGTGGAAGGGACAGAGGGAGAGGGAGAAGCAGACTCCCCGCGGAGCAGGAAGCCCAATGTGGGGCTCAATCCCAGGGCCCCAGGATCATGACCTGAGCAGAAGGCAGATGCTTAACTGACTGACTGAGCCACCCAGGCGCCCCACAAAGAAGTTTCAATATCTATCCTTCTCAAACTCTTCTAAAAAATTGAATATGAAGGAATGCTTCCAAAAACATTTTACAAGGCCAGCATTATCCTAGTACCAAAACCAAACAAGAACACCGCAAAAAAAGAGAATTACAGGCCAACATCTCTGATGAACACAGACACAAAAAATCCTCAATAAAATATTAGCAGCCCAGGGGTGCCTGGGTGGCTCATTTGGTTAAGCGTCTGCCCTCGGCTCAGGTCATGATCCTAGAGTGCTGGGATCAAGCCCCGCATCTTGCTCCCCGCTGGGTGGGGAGTCTGCTTCTCCCTCCGCCCCTCACCCCACTTGTTGCTCTCTCTCTCACGCGCTCTCGCTCTTGCTCTCTCAAATAAAAATAAAATATATATATATTAGCAGCCCAAATTCAACAATACAGTAAAAAGATCATATACCATGATCAAGTGGGATTTGTTCTGGGCTTGAAAGGATGGCTCAGTATCTGCAAATCAGTCAAACATTATTTATACCACATTAACAAAAGATAAAAATCATATGATCATCTCAATAGATATTTGAGAAGAATTTGACTAAATTCAACATCCATTTATGATAAAAACGCTCAACAAAGTGGATATAAAGGGAATGTACATATTAATATTGTACATCTTAAAGGCCATATATGACACGCTTGCACCTAATATCATACTCAACAGTGAAAAGCTAAAAGCTTTTTCTCTAAGATCAAGAACAGGACAAGGATTTCCAACTCTTGCCACTTTTATTCAACACAGTATTGAAAATCCTAGCCAGGACAATTAAGCAAGAAAAAGAAATAAAAAGCATCCAAATTGGGAAGGAAAAAGTAAAACTGTCACTATTTGCAAACAACATGATTTTATATAGAGAAAACTCTAAAGACTACACACACACACACACACACACACACACACACAAACAACCCTGTTAGGACTGATAAACAAATTCAGTAAACTTGCAGGATACAAAATCAACATACAAATATCTGTTGATTTTATACACTAACAACAAACTATCCAAAAGAGAAGTCAAGAAAACAATCCCATTTACAGTTGCATCAAAAAGAATACCTAGGAACAAGCTTAATCAAGAAGGTAAAAGACCTGCACACTAAAAACCTGTAAGACACTGATGAAAGAAATTGAAGAATACACAAATAAATGGAAAAATATTCTGTGCTCATGGATTTAAAAATTAATTATTAAAATGTCCATATTATCCAAAGCAATCTATAAATTCAATGAAATATCTTCAAAATCCCAAAGGCATTTTTCACAAAAATAGAACAATCCTAAAATTTCTATGGAACCACAAAAGAGCCCAAATAGCCAAAGCAATCTTGAGAAAGAAGAACAAAGCAAAATCACACTCCTTGATTTCAAACTATATTACAAAGCTATAGTAACCAAAATAGTATGGTATTGGCATAAAGACAGATACATAGATCAATAGGACAAAATAGAAAGTCCAGAAATAAACTTTTGCATGTATGGCCAATTAATTTATGACAAAGGAGTGAAGAATATACAATGGGGATAGGAGAGTCTCTTCAATAAATGGTATTAGGAGAACTGGACTGACTTATGCAAAAGAATGAAACTGGACCACAATCTTACACCATACACAAAAATTAACTCAAAATGGATTAAAGACTTGAATGTAAGACCTGAAACCATAAAATTCCTACAAGAAAAAACAGGCAATAAGCTCCTTGTCATTGCTCTTGGCAAAATTTTTTTTGGATCCGACTCCAAGGTAATGTCAACAAAAGCAAAAATAAACAAATGTGCTTACATCAAACTAAAAACCTCTGCACAACAGAGGAAACCATCAACAAAATAAAAGGGCAACTTACTGAATGGAAGAAGATATTTGCAAATCATATATCTGACAAGGAATTAATATCCAAAATATATAAAGAACTCATACAATCTAATTAAAAAACGGGCAGAGGATCTGAATAAACATTTCTCCAAAGAAGACATACAAATGACCAACAGGTACATGAGAAGATGCTCAACATCACTAACACCAGGGAAATGCAAATCAAAATCTCAACGAGATATCATGCCAACATCTGTCAGAATGGTTGCTATCAAAAAGACAAGAAATAACAAGTGTTGGTGAGGATATAGAGAAAAGGGAACCCTCATTCACTGTTGGTGGGAATGCAAATTTGTGTAGCCACGGTGGAAAACAGTATGGAAATTACTCAAAAAATTAAAAAGAGAACCACCATATGATCCAGCAATTCCACTTCTGGTTATTTATCTAAAGAAAAATGAAAACACTAATTCAAGAACATATATGCATCTCTATGTTCATTGCAGTATTATTCACAATAGCCAAGATATGGAAACAACCAGTGTCTGTTGATGGATGAATGAGTAAAGATGTAATATCACACACACACACACAATGGAATACTATTCAGCCTTTAAAAAAATCAAATCTTCATTTGCAATAACATGGATAGAACTTGAGAATATGCTGAGTGAAATAAGTAAGACAGAGAAAAAGACAAACACCATATGATTTCACTTATATGTGGAATCTAAAAAACAAAACAAACAAAACACAACACAACTGATAGATGAAGAGAACAGATTGATGGTTGCCAGATAGGAGGGGGTTGAGAGGTGGGGTATTTGGGGAGAAAAGGGTTAAAGGGTGCAAACTTATAGTCATAAAATACATAAATCATAGGGATGTAATATACAGCATGGGGCCTATAGTCAATAATACCATATGTATATTATGTAACTTTATATAGTAACAAGGGAAACTAGACTTATTGTGGTGATCATTTCACAGTGTATACCAATATTGAATCATTGTTATATACCTGAAAGTAATATAATGTTATATGTCAATTATACCTCAATTTAAAAATTTTTTAAAATCACACCACCCAACTGATGAGACTGAACTGTGAGAAACCTTGGAAGTTAATAGGACACCTTAAAAGTAAACATATGGCTCCAGGTCCACTATAAACAATGTTATTTATTACCAAGTTCCCAGTTATCTATGTTATAGAGATAAATAGAGGAACAAAGGATACTACTAAGTCCAAAACTGATAAATCTGAGATTTTATCCCATTATAAATATATCCCATGCATATAGGTATGCATTTCTATGTTATGTAGATATTATACCTCAGGTATAAACATATGTTTATTATATGTTGTATGTATTACTTAGATATTATATATTTTCATACATATTATGTATCATTTCAACCTATTATTATCCTTCTCAGGTATAAATATATGTATTTGTGTGTGTGTGTAATATATATATTTGTATTATATATATAATATAAAAAGGCATGACTAAATTCATCATCCATTTATGATAACTCTCAACAAATGGGTATTATATACACACATATATATACATACAAAAAGACATATGTATAATATATACATGTACACATATACAGATACACAAAGATATATATATCTATATATATACACATATACACCTGAGAAGGATAATAACATGTTAAATTATCTGAGAATCCAGTAGAATAGAGACTTAGATGTAAAACTAAGTTGCTTTAAAGAAAATTTTTTAATTTAACCTTTTTTGCATGACTGTGAATGAACTATGAGTACATGATTCATACTCACCCTACATACAGCTATGATACTATATATGAAGCTGAAAAAATACCGTCATTAAAAATTGAAACCTACGTGGGGAGCGAAGGCTCTCAGAGTGAGAGGTGTGCCCCACACAGGTCCTCCTCGTCTTTCGATTCAGGATGGGGTAGCAGTAGTGCCCAGGCTGATTGTCTGTTTCTGTTCTCCCCAGGGAGACATGTTCTGCCCCCATGGCAACACTGTTAGAGGTACAGAAGCTAGTAAATGCAGAGGAAACTCATGCTCACAGAATTTAATAATCAACCTCCTCTTTTCAATAATAAATGTGTCATTCTCAATGGAGAAAGACTGAGAGCTTTTCCCCTAAGGTCAGGAACATGGCAGGGATATCCACTATCACCACTGCTGTTCAACATAGTACTGGAAGTCCTAGTCTCAGCAATCAGACAACAAAAAGAAACAAAAGGCATCCGAATCAGCAAAGTCAAACTCTCACTCTTTGCAGATAATATGATACTTTATGTGGAAAACTTGAAAGACTCCACCCCAAAACTTCTAGAACTCATACAGGAATTCAGTAAAGAGGCAGGATATAAAATCAATGCACAGAAATCAGGTGCATTTCTATACACCAACAAGACAGAAGAAAGAGAAATTAAGGAGTTGATCCCATTTACAATTGCACCCAAAACCATAAAGATACCTAGGAATGAATCTAACCAAAGAGGCAAAGACTCTGTACTCAGAAAACTATAAAATTCTCATGAAAGAAATTGATGAAGACACAAAGAAATGGAAAAACATTCCATGTTCATGGATTGGAAGAACAAAGATTGTGAAAATGTCTATGCTACCTAGAGCAATCTACACATTTAATGCAATCCCTATCAAAACACCATCTACTTTTTTCACAGAGTGGGACAAATAATCCTAAAATTTGTATGGAACCAGGAAAGACCCCAAATAGCCAAAGGAATGTTGAAAAAGAAAAGCAAAGCTGGTGGCATCACAATTCCAGACTTCAAACTCTATTACAAAGCTGTCATCATCAAGACAGTATGGTACTGGTACAAAAACAGACACATAGATCAATGGAACAGAATAGAGAGCCCAGAAAGGGACCCTCAACTCTATGGTCAACTCATCTTCGACAAAGCAGGAAAGAATGTCCAATGGAAAAAAGACAGTCTCTTCAACAAATGGTGTTGGGAAAATTGGACAGCCACATGCAGAAGAATGAAACTGGACCATTTCCTTACACCACACACAAAAATAGACTCAAAATGGATGAAAGACCTAAATGTGAGACAGGAATCCATCAAAATCCTTGAGGAGAACATAGACAGCAACCTCTTCTACCTCAGCCACAGCAACTTCTTTGACCTCAGCTGCAGCAACTTCTTCGACCTCAGCTGCAGCAACTTCTTCCTAGAAACATCGCCAAAGGCAAGGGAAGCAAGGGCAAAAATGAACTATTGGGACTTCATCAAGATAAAAAGCTTTTGCACAGCAAAGGAAACAGTCAACAAAACCAAAAGACAATCGACAGAATGGGAGAAGATATTTGCAAATGACACATCAGATAAAGGGCTAGTATCCAAAATCTATAAAGAATTTATCAAACTCAACACCCAAAGAACAAGTAATCCAATCAAGAAATGGGCAGAAGACATGAACAGACATTTCTGCAAAGAATACATCCAAATGGCCAACAGACACATGAAAAAGTGCTCAAGATCGCTCGGCATCAGGGAAATCCAAATCAAAACCTCCATGAGGGGGCGCCTGGGTGGCTCAGTTGGTTAAGCGACTGCCTTCGGCTCAGGTCATGATCCTGGAGTCCCTGGATCGAGTCCCGCATCAGGCTCCCTGCTCGGCGGGGAGTCTGCTTTGCCCTCTGACCCTATCCCCTCTCATGTGCTCTCTCTCATTCTCTCTCTCTCAAATAAATAAATAAAATCTTTAAAAAAAAAAAAAAAAAAAAAAAAAAACCTCCATGAGATACCACCTCACACCAGTCAGAATGGCTAAAATTAACAAGTCAGGAAATGACAGATGTTGGTGAGGATGCAGAAAAAGGGGAACCCTCCTACACTGATGGTGGGAATGCAAGCTGGTGTAGCCACTCTGGAAAACAGTATGGAGGTTCCTCAAAAAGTTGAAAATAGAGCTACCCTATGACCCAGCAATTGCACTACTGAGTATTTACCCCAAAGATACAAATGTAGTGATCCCAAGGGGTACGTGCACCCCAATGTTTATAGCAGCAATGTCCACAATAGCCAAACTATGGAAAGAGCCAAGATGTCCATCAACAGATGAATGGATAAAGAAGATGTGGTCTATATATACAATGGAATATTATACAGCTATCAAAAAAATGAAATCTTGGGGCACCTGGGTGGCTCAGTCGTTAAGCGTCTGCCTTCGGCTCAGGTCATGATCCCGGGGTCCTGGGATCAAGCCCCGCGTCAGGCTCCCTGCTCATAGGGAGCCTGCTTCTCCCTCTCCCACTCCCCCTGCTTGCGTTCCCTCTCTCACTGTGTCTCTCTCTGTCAAATAAATAAATAAAATCTTTTAAAAAAATTAAATCTTGCCATTTACAATGACGTGGATGGAACTAGAGGGTATTATGCTAAGCGAAATAAGTCAATCAGAGAAAGACTATTATCATATGATCTCACTGATATGAGGAATTTGAGAAACAAGACAGAGGATCATAGGGGAAGGGAGGGAAAAATGAAACAAGACGAAACCAGAGAGGGAGACAAACCATAAGAGACTCTTAATCTCAGGAAACAACTGAGGGTTGCTGGAGGGGAGGGGGGTGGGAGGGATGGGGTGGCTGGGTGATGGACCTTGGGGAGGGTATGTGCTATGGTGAGCGCTGTGAATTGTGTAAGACTGATGAATCACAGACCTGTACCCCTGAAACAAATAATACATTATATGTTAATAATAATAATAATAATAAATGTGAACAACTGAGAATTTCCATATTTAAAACCAACAACAATAAAGAGAAAGGTCAAAATGAGTAGAGAACAATTGATTCTGGAGGAAACAAGAATTGCGGTAAGAGAGGAGGACTTCAAAATCATTCTCATTAGTATTATAAGAAAAGACTCGAGAATATATCCATTTACAAACTAGAATAAGCTAATATGCAAAAAGGGAATAACAAGTAAGAATCCATGAAACATAAGGATGCAATTATCAAAATTAAGGGAAAAAATTAGTTGAGTTGGAAGAAAAAAAAAAATGAAGTCTCTCAATATGTAAAGCAATAAAACCCAGAGGTGAAAATATCTTTTTTTAAAGTCAAGAATAGGGGCACCTGGGTGGCTCAGTCGTTAAGCGTCTGCCTTCGGCTCAGGTCATGATCCCAGGGTCCTGGGATCGAGCCCCGCATCGGGCTCCCTGCTCGGCGGGAAGCCTGCTTCTCCCTCTCCCACTCCCCCTGCCTGTGTTCCCTCTCTCGCTGTATCTCTCTCTGTCAAATAAATAAATAAAATCTTTAAAAAAATAAAAAATAAAAAAAATAAAGTCAAGAATAAGATATAAATCCACAAAAAGATGGAAAAACATTCCATGCTCATGGATCAGAAGAATAAACATTGTTAAAATGTCTATGCTACCCAGAGCAATCTATACCTTCAATGCCATCCTGATCAAAATTCCAATGACATTTTTCAAAGTGCTGGAACAAACAATCCAAAAATTTGTATGGAATCAGAAAAGACCCTGAATCGCCAAGGAAATGTTGAAAAAGAAAAACAAAGCTGGGGGCATCACGTTGCCTGATTTCAAGCTATGTTACAAAGCAGTAATCACCAAGACAGCATGGTACTGGCACAAAAACAGACATATAGACCAATGGAACAGAATAGAGAGCCCAGATATGGACCCTCAACTCTATGGTCAAATAATCTTTGACAAAGCAGGAAAAAATATGCAATGGAAAAAAGACAGTCTCTTCAATAAGTGGCACTGGGAAAATCGGACAGCCACATGCAGAAGAATGAAACTAGACCATTCTCTAACACCATACACAAAGATAAACTCAAAATGGATGAAAGACCTCAATGCGAGACAGGAATCCATCAAAATCCTAGAGAAGAACATAGGCAGTAACCTCTTTGACATCAGCCACAGCAACTTCTTTCAAGATACATCTCCAAAGGCTAGTGAAACAAAAGCAAAAATGAACTTTTGGGACTTCATCAAGATAAAAAGCTTCTGCACAGCAAAGGAAACAGTCAACAAAACAAAGAGGCAACCCACAGAATAGGAGAAGATATTTGCAAATGACACTACAGATAAAGGGCTGGTATCCAAGATCTATAAAGAACTTCTCAAACTCAACACCCAAAAAACAAATAATCAAGTTAAAAAATGGGCAGAAGACATGAACAGACACTTCTCTGAAGAAGACATATAAATGGCTAACAGACACATGAAAAAATGTTCATCATCATTAGCCATCAGGGAAATTCAAATTAAAACCACACTGAGATACCACCTTACACCAGTTAGAATGGCAAATGGACAGGGAAAGAAACAACAAATGTTGGAGAGGTTGTGGAGAAAGGGGAACCCTCTTACACTGTTGGTGGGAATGCAAGTTGGTATAGCCATTTTGGAAAACAGTGTGGAGGTGCCTCAAAAAATTAAAAATAGAGCTATCCTATGACCCAGCAATTGCACTACTGGGTATTTACCCCAAAGACACAGATGTAGTAAAAAGAAGGGCCATATGCACCCCAATGTTCATAGCAGCAATGTCCATAATAGCCAAACTGTGGAAAGAGCTGAGATGTCCTTCAACAGATGAATGGATAAAGAAGATGTGGTCCATATATACAATGGACTATTACTCAGCCATCAGAGAGGATGAATACCCAACTTTTACATCAACATGGATGGGACTGGAGTAGATTATACTAAGTGAAATAAGTCAAGCAGAGAAAGTCCATTATCATATGGTTTCACTTATTTGTGGAACATAAGGAATAGCATGGAGGACATTAGAAGAAGGAAGGGAAAAATGAAGGGGGGGAATCGAAGGGAGAATGAACCATGAGAGACTATGGACTCTGAGAAACAAACTGAGGATTTTAGAGGGGAGGGGGGTGGGGGGATGGGTTAGCCTGGTGATGGGTATTAAGGAGGGCACGTACTGCATGGAGCACTGGGTATTATATGAAAACAATGAATCGTGGATCACATCAAAAACTAATGATGTAATGTATGGTGACTAACATAACATAATAAAATAAAATTTAAAAAAAAGATATAAATCCACGAGGTCCAACATCCATCTAAGGAGGATCTTTAACAACAGAACAAAGGACAAAGGAGGAGAAATAATCAAATGTAGAAGAAAATCCCTAGAGCCTAAAACACGACTCTTCAGCAATTGTGGTTCAGCAAAAATGAAAAATAACTCAGAAACACGACCTCACTAAAGGTCAGTACATCTCAATGGGTGCCTCTTTTCAATTCTTTTCTCTGGATCCTCTTCTCTTTGATCTCTAAATTGTATGTACATGAGGGCTTGTTATTTTCACTTCTTTGTCTCTGCTATATTTCACTCATTCACTAAATGATCTCATCTAAACTTATCATTTTGAGGGGTGTGTGGGTGGCTCAGTCGGCTAAACATCTGACCCTTAATTTCAGCTCAGGTCATGATTTCAGGGTCATGATATTGAGCCCCCCGTCAGGCTCCACACTGAGAGTCTGCTTGAGGATTCTTTCTCTCTCCCTCTGCCCCTCACCCCACTCGTGCT
This sequence comes from Halichoerus grypus, assembly GCF_964656455.1. Taxonomy (NCBI): domain Eukaryota; kingdom Metazoa; phylum Chordata; class Mammalia; order Carnivora; family Phocidae; genus Halichoerus; species Halichoerus grypus. The sequence goes on along the minus strand of NC_135720.1, from coordinate 20,100,461 downwards.
CTCTCTTTCTAAAAAAATAAATAAATCTTTAAAAATAAATAAATAAATAATAAACTCATTACTTTGAATGTCATCTATACATTGATAACCCAAATTTTATCTGTCCATTCACAATCTCTCCACAAAACTCCAGACATCAAATTGATTCCTTTCTGCAATCTAACCTACATTTCAAATACATTATGTCTACAATAGAGTTATCATCTCGATCCATACTCCAAACTGTTCATCTCCTTGTCTTCCCCATCTCAATAAACAGGACACCATTAATCCAGTTGCTCAGGCTATAAAATCACAGGTCATGCTTAACTCCTCTCTTGCTCATGTTCTGCCTCCAATCCATCAGCAAGGTCAACATCTAGCATGGATTTCCAAGAATGGTATGTCCAAGAAGAACATGAATTCCCTAACACTATGATGAAGTTGCATCCTCTCTCCTACCATTCACTACCCTGTTTGTACTAATTACATCTCTCATTCAAAGCAATGCAGTTTTTAAGAGCATGAGAATGCCTCTCTTTGTCTATGGCACAAACACTGCATGTTCTACAGTAAATAATATTTACATGATATTTTAAATGTTGAATATGGGTTTCCATTTTCAAATTATCAAACTATAAAAGATTTAATTTGCTAAATTAATTGTAAGTTCTGTAAACCTTGAAAATGTGAAAGTAATGCAAAACAGGAGTTAACAGGTGGAAGTAGATGTGGAGGAAAATACAAGGACAATAAATCTCTGACTTACCCAGTAGGAAATCAAGAAGCACTGTCAAAAACTATCAAGAAATGGAATTTTTATGAAGTTAAATAACAAAAGAATTTTTTAAACGAGCTGGCAGGAAGTGGGAGTGGGGAAAGAAGACAAGTGTAAGTGAACTTGGTATCTTTCATGCCACAGATGGGAAACAATAACTATTTTTAAATTGATACATTAACAAATAAAGTGCATGAATATTATTTAAGACTTGAAATTAAACTCCAGAAAAACTAACCATAAAATCATTGGAAATAATTACTTCCGATGAGTGGTAATGAAGGAGAGTGTATCGAACCTTACTTTTCAGTTAGCATCCTCTTCAGTGTTTGAATTTTTATTATGGCACATATTGCTGGCATAATAATTAAATAAATAAATATATTAATAACAGAGCAAATGATCACATCTAATCTAGTTTTATGTCTACATTTTCACACATTTATCTGAATAAAAGTTTATAAAGAGACACCAGTTTTTTTTCAGTGTTGGTTGGTAAAATAAAAGATAAATGCTGATCTGGGAACCACTATGAAAGTACAAAGACTAGCTAAGTACAATCTGGTCAAAATATGTTGATGCCAGAGTATGTAATTAATAAAAGAACTCTATACAAAGGATCCTTCACATCTAGAACCAGAAAAGCTCACACAGTGATTCACTGTAATTTTTCTCCTTAAAGTACTGCAGGCCTATATGCCCCTCCAAAGGGAGACGCTGCTGTTTTGGACACAGTGAACACGTCCATTGTCCTAATACTACCTCTCATCCTATCTCTATGCTTATAAACATGGCACTATTTTTACCTTGAGTAATGCATGGCTTGGTGGCCTGCAATATTAAAATAGAAGTCCGTGGTATGCTTCATCTCATTGGTGTGCCCAGTTGACTCAATCCAGTGTCCTATTGGGAGACAATAAACACCATCCACCAAGTTGTTTTCATTATAAGTATAGCAACGGTCATGGTGAGGTCCATTGCCTGGAACAAGAAGAAATGACAAACAGAGCAATTAAATCAATGTTTTGCTTAAGCAGCCACAGAGTAGCTGATGCGAAATTAATAGGAAGAAGAAAATAAATATAAAGCTGCTTAATCCACACATTTCAGTATGAACAAAAATAGACTAGAGGGGAAAAACAGAAAAAATTTGTAATTACATATGAATTTCATAGAGTTCTGTGCTCCCTTGGAATACATGCATATTTCCAAAAGCATATTAACTCTCAGAGTTTAATGGTACCTCTCAGTGCCCTAACTACCCATTGTGAGTCATTTTGCAGCCTTTTTATCTTTCTGGTATGCAAATTCATAACTAAAATCAGTAATAAAAAAGAATCAGTAATAAAGTGTTTTAGTATCTGCTCAAACAAATGAATTTTTAAAATAAATACATTAATAAATAATGAAACAAATGATCACATCCAACCTAGTCTGCATGTAAATCAGTGGTTAGTACTATTTTCAGATGGGAAATTATCACAGAGATTAGCTACGTTGCCCAAGGTCACAAAACTAGCAAGTGCCAAGCTAGTGGCAAACTGATACCTAGATCCCCATCTTTCAGGCACCTGATCCCTTCATGCTGTTTTCTGCCTACTTCACAAGCACCAGTACACACCATCCTCCCTCCATGGAGTGAACCAAAAGAGAGAGAAATGGAAGAACATGTCTCTGAAAATACTTTTTGCCTACATCACATTCTGCCCAGTATCAACTACACTAGTACACAGATCTTTTACTTCTATGAAATTATAATTCATATATTATTTCTATTCACCTTTATGTGACCACCCCATTTCAAATCATTCCTTTCCTTAAACTACCTAATTTCCTATACTGTCTTTAATACAAAAAAAAAAAAGAGTAAGCAAAATAAAAATAGGAGTAAGTCACGTTTGCTACAAATATAAAAATCTGACTCATTTGTCCCTTGCTCTATCTTATAAAATATTTTACCTAAAGTTATTTGGCATAAAATCTCAAAAACAAAGAAATCCTTAAGTCATTGGGCAATTCTTTAGGATATAACTCCCTTCCATCAGGTAGGAGGTACAAGATGGCTCCCTTAATAAATCACCACTGATCTCCCTAGATCAGACTTCCCTTTTTCTTTTGATGGCTACAAGGCACTACACCAAGTGATCCTTTACCCTTGATATTTAATAGATGAAAACCAAACTATACTAGCACCCCACTTCTAGAAACATATCAAATAGAAATATAGCAAGAATAAAAAAGATACATAGAGATACATGTGTGAACAATACTATTTTAATAGCACACACTCAACTATATAAATTCATCTATTCATTTTTCCACAAATGCTTATTAAATGTCATCTACATGATCTACACTGTGCTAAGTCATGTTAAGGATTTTGGTATTTACCATAGGAACAAGCAGATAACATGACCAAATTTTTATTTTAAAAGTATCTCTCTGGTCACAGAGTAAAAATTTAATTCAGATGCAATAAGATTAAGCAAAAAGTCCATTTAAGAAACTACTGGTCTAGCCCAGGCAGAAGATGATGAAAGCCTGGAGGTAGAAATGGGAACGAGTGGGCAGATTCAGGAAGGAAAAACCACAGGGCGGATATGGGAGGTACAGGAGAAAGGGAGGCAACAGTGACTCTAGGCTTCTGGCAAATATAACTCAATATATGGTGGTACCATTCACTAAGATGTGAAATCTGTAAGACGTTGGAAGGGAAGACCACCAGTCTGGTTTTTGGACTTGAAGTGCCATTTGTATACAAAAAGAGATGTTAAGTACAGAGTTGGCATTATCGGTTTGACACTCAGGCCAGAGATCTGAAGTAGAAAAATAAATTTATGAGTCACCTAAGTGTAAATGGCAACTGAGGCAAGGATTTAGATGAGTCACAAAGAAAAACAATAGTGATGCAGAAGAAAAGGTTTCTAGAGCCAAGTCTGAAAGCATCCCAATATTTAATAGCTGGATAAAGAAGGATGAGCTTACAAAGGAGGCACAGAAAAGGAAGGTGAAGAGAAAGACTAGGAGTGAGTAAGTGAGGTGGGGGAACATGATTGAAAGTGTAAATAGATCCTAAAAACTGAGTGAATGCATGTCCGATTGTTAATAGTTACATCTGGAGAATGGAATTGGGATGAAGAGGACCATTTTACTCTAAACTATTCTGAATTTGTTGGATTTGTCACAAAGCACAAGTATTACTTTTTGGTTTAATAAAAGAATAATATCTGTGGTTCCCACTGTTCAGTACAATAGACTTACAACAATTTATTTATTTACTTTTTATTTTAAGTAGACTCCACGCCTAATGTGGGGCTTGAACTCCTGACCCTGAGATCAAGAGTCAGGTGCTCTACTGACTGAGCCAGCCAGGTGCCCCTAGACTTATGACAATTTAAAGATATTTATTTATTTATTTATTTATTTATTTATTTATTTATTTATCTATCTATCTATCTATTTATTTATTTTAGAGAGAGACAGCGAGTGCAAGCAAGAAGAGGAGCAGAGGGAGAGGGAGAGACAGAAAACTAAGCAGACTCCATGCTGAGCACAGAGCCTGACTTGGGGGGGGAGGGGGGCTTGATCTCACATTCCTGAGATCATGATCTGAGCCAAAACCAAGAATTGGACGCTTAACCAACTGAACCACCCATGTACCCTGAGACTTATGACAATTTAAATGTTACAACTTAAATACAATTATTAAGGAGCTCAAATGTACATAAATTACAAAGTTTAAGAAAAATTATTTACATAACGTCAACTTCCTAAGAATTCTTCATTCCTGGAATTCGTTTTTTGAATTACTCATTTTTACACATACATGTTTTAGAAGTAACAAAACACTTCTATTTCTTTCAGCCAGGGAGGTATCAGTGGAGGTCTAATGGAGAGCCAGAACTCCCACCCCACTCAGTAGTAATAAAGTCAATCCCTTCAGTTGTCAATGGGTGGGGAGGTACCCCCACCCTCCTACTGGAGCAGTGCTAGAGGAATCCAGTTAAACCAGAAGATTTGAATAAGATCCAGGGTCACATTATAAAATACTCAAAATGTCCAGGTTTCAATAGAGTCACTCCTTATATCAAAAATCACAAAGATCTCAAACTGAATAAAAATTAAAAATGTTTGCAAGATGCCAACATCAAGATGACAGCGATGTTAGAATTATCTGAAAAAGAATTATCTGGAAAAAAAAATTATCTGAAAAAGCTTCAACAACCCATTTTTATTTTTTTTATTTTTTTAAAGATTTTATTTATTTGACAGAGATAGAGAACACAAGTAGGCAGAGTGGCAGGTAGAGAGAGAGGGAGAAGCAGGCTCTCTGCTGAGCAGACAGTCCAACACGGGGCTCCATCCCAGGACCCCGGGATCATGACCTGAGCCAAAGGCAGCCATTTAACCGACTGAACCACCCAGGCGCCCCAACAACCCATTTTTAAAAAATGAACCAAGTGTATGATGTCTAGAAGAAACTCACTTCAAATTATAGGCAGCTGGAAAGTAAAAGTGAAGAAAAAGATATACCATGCAAACATTAATCAAAAGAAAGAACAGGTGGTTATGTTAATATCATATAAAGTAGAACCTTCAGAGCAAAGAAAATTACTAGAGATAGAAAGGGAAAGTATATGATGTTAAAAGTATCAATCTATCAAGAAGCTATAAGAATTCTAAATGTGTACACAACAAAAAACAGAGCTGCAAAATATGTGAAACTAAAAAGTAAGACAACTGAATGGAGAACAGACAAGTCTGGAATTAAAGTTGGAAATTTCAACACCTCTCTCTCAACAATTCATAGAACAACTAGACAAAAAATCAGCAAGGAATAAAATAACATCACTGTCAACCAATGGAATCTAATTGACATTTATAGACACACCACCCAACAATAGCAGAATGTACATTTTCAAGTGTGCACAGAACATATACCAGGCTAAATCATATCCTGGACCATAAGACAATATCAAAACTTTAGAATTAAATCACACAAAGTGTTTTCCCTGACCTCAACAGAATCAAACTGGAAATCAATAACATAATAGGAAAATATTCAAATACTTGGAAACTAATATACATACTTCTAAATAATCTGCGGTTCAAAAAGGAAGTCTCAAAGTTATTAAAAATACATTGCAATGAATGAAAATCAAAATAATATGTGTCAAAATATGTGGGACACAGATAAAACAGTGCTGTGAGGGAAATTTATAGTACTAAATATATACAGTAAAAATAGGAAAAGTTTCAAATCAATCTAGCTCCACTTCAAGAAATTAGAAAAAGAAGAGCAAAATAAATCCAAGGCAAACAGAAGGAAAGAAATAATAAAGAATGGAAATCAATGAAATTAAAAAACAGAAAAACATTAGAGAAAATCAATGAAATAAAGAGCTGATTTGTTGAAAAGATCAGTAAAACTGGCAAACCTCTAACGAGACTGGCAAAGAAAAGTGAGAAAAGGCACAAATTATGAAAGAAAGGAAGAAAAGAAGGAAGGAAAAGAGAGAAAAGAAGGGATATCACCATAGACCTTGCAGGCATCAAAAGTATAAGACAACACTATAAACAACAAAACACACATAAATTTAACAACGTAAATGAAATGGACCATCCTCAAAACGCAAATTACCACAACTCATTTAATATGAAATACAGATTGAATATCCATATAACTCTTAAGGATATTGGATACATAATTTTATTTATTTTTTTTTTTTAAAGATTTTATTTATTTATTTGAGAGAGAATGAGAGACAGCATGAGAGGGAGGAGGGTCAGAGGGAGAAGCAGACTCCCCGCTGAGCAGGGAGTCCGATGCGGGACTCGATCCCGGGACTCCAGGATCATGACCTGAGCCGAAGGCAGTCGCTTAACCAACTGAGCCACCCAGGCGCCCTGGATACATAATTTTAAAACCCCCCAAAAAAGAAATCTCAAAGCCCATGTGGTTTCAATGAAGAATTCTACCAAATGCTTAAAGAAGAATCCATACCAATGCTATACAATCTCTTCAACATAGTACATAGGCATAAAGATAAAAGAAATAAAACTGTACTTTATTTGCAGATGACATGACTGTCTATGAAGAAAATCCCAAGGAATCAATAATAATTTTTTAAAATCTCCTAAAATAAGAGAGTTTAGCAAGGCCACAAGATAAAGATAAGCATGCAAAATAAATTGTATTTCTATATACTAGGAATGAAGATTTGGCCATTATAATTAAATAAAATACCATCTACATAGTCATAAATCTAAGAAAAACATGTACACAATTTGTATGCTTAAAACCATAAAATGTGAAAAGAAATCAAAGAAGATCTAATAAATGGAGAAACATACCATGTTAATGGATTGGATGCCTCAACCTCTACATCTTATACAAAAATTAACTGAAAATGGATCATGGACTTAAATATAAAAGGTGAAACTATAAAACTTATAGAAAAGCAAATAGGGAAAAAATTCAGTATTCAGAGTTCTAAGACTTCACACTAAAAGTACAATCCAAAAAGGAAAAATTTATAAATCTGATTTTATCAAAATTATAAACTTTTATTCTGCAAAAGACCTTCTTGGGAGAAAAACAAGTTACAGATTAGAATGAAATACTGGCAAATCATATACCCCAACAAAGGACTAGTATCTAGAATATTAAAGAACTCTCAAAACTCAACAATAAGTAAACCAACAATCCAATTAGCATATGGGAAAAAGATATGAAGTGGCATTTCACCAAAGAGGATATACAGATGGCAAATAAGTACTTGAAAAGATGTTCAATATCACTAGCCTTAAGAAAAATACAAATTAAAACCACAATGAGATAGCATTACACACCTATAAAATTTTTTTATTTTTACAAAATAAAAAATAGTGACACCACCAAATGCTGGATACAAGGCTGGGAAAAACTGGATAACTCATATACTGCTAATAGGAATGTAAAACAGTACAACCACTCTGGGGCAATGTTTGGCAATTTCTTTTAAAAATTAAACTTGCAAGAACTATACAACCCAACTCTACTCCAGGCATTTATCTCGGAGAAACTAAACTTTTATTCACACAAAAACCTGTAGAAGAATTTTTACAGTAGTTTTATTCATTGTAGTCAAAACCTAGAAACAACCCAGATGTCCTTTAGTGTGTGAATGTTTTAACAAATTATGATACATCAACACCATTTGTTTTAACAAATTATGATACATCAACACCAATGATTTAGCCATAAAAATGAATGACCTATTGATATGTGCAACAACCTAGGTGAATCTTAAACAAATTATGCTAAGTGAAAAAACGCCAATCTCAAAAAGTTACATACTCTAGAATTCCATGTATATAACATTCTTAAAATGAAAAGATTTATAGAGATAGAGAACAGATTAGTGGTTACCTGGGGTTCTGGGGTGTGGGGGAGGGGGAAAGTGGGCATGGCTATAAAAGAGTAACATGGAGACCCTTGTGGTAATGAAAATGTTACCACTGAGGGAAACAATAAAAGCTACACAGTATCTTTCCATATTACTTCTAACAACTGCATGTGAATGTACAATTACCTCAAAATAAAAAGTTTAATAAACAAATAAAACTTGGGTGTTTGTGGGCGCCTGGGTGGCTCAGTTGGTTAAGCAACTGCCTTCAGCTCAGGTCATGATCCTGGAGTCCCAGGATCGAGTCCCACATCAGGCTCCCTGCTCAGCAGAGAGTCTGCTTCTCCCTCTGAGCCTCCCCGCTCTCATGCTCTCTCTCTCATTCTCTCTCTCTCACATAAATAAATAAAATCTTTAAAAAAACAAAAACAAAAAAAACTTCGGTGTTTGTTGTGTTTTGTTTTTTCCAAATAGACTGGAAAATTTTTAGGCTTCTAATTCATTTTCTGTTCCATAAGACTGGCCTAAGAATACAATATATATAACACATTGTTTAATACCACAGTGATCATTTAATGCCTAGAAGCTCAGTTAACTTTTCCAGATCTCATCCACCTCACAAAAGGACCAGTTGGCTATAAGGTTAAAGGAGTAACTTTGTGACAGGGGAATGGGTGGGGCAAGAGAGTAGATACAAGTGAATTATCTGTCCAGATTGGAGCTGGCCAATGCCAATTATTCATTAGCATTAATTTAAAATAAATAAATAAATAAACAGCTCACTAAGGTAGAATAAACTAATCTGTCATTGGCAGAAAAGTGGAAAAGGATTGATTTAATTAACAATAAACACCTATTTCCTTAGAGCAAATTTGGCCATCATGTTATTTGTTCATCAAGGCAAATTACGTAAATTTAAATAAAGTGAATAAATGTGAAGGAATAAGAGGCCTGCTTCCTGACACACCAAAAAAACCAGAGAAGTAAGAAACCTCAGAATTTAAAATCAGAACCAACACATTACTTCAAATAATTCTACAAGTTTGAAAGTTCGGGTTAAACTGTTTATTTTTTACAAGGAAGTTTTAAAGTTATATTGCATAAACAAAATCTACTGGGTAGTGCAGTCCACTTAAAATAAAATTCTAATTGGGCGCCTGGGTGGCTCAGTTGGTTAAGCGACTGCCTTCTGCTCAGGTCATGATCCTGGAGACCCAGGATCGAGTCCCGCATCGGGCTCCCTGCTCAGCAGGGAGTCTGCTTCTCCCTCTGACCCTCCCCCCTCTCATGTGCTCTCTCTCATTCTCTCTCTCAAATAAATAAATAAAATCTTTAAAAAAAATAAATAAATAAAATTCTAATTATTATTCATGTTATTTTATTTGAATCTATCCTCTTTGGAGTTTAATTACTTTGAAGTTTTTGTTTCTAGCACATGAACATAAAATCTGAACCTAACACATTAATCTCCAATTTTAGCTAGTAACTCACCCAAATCAAATTTCTCTCATGCCTCATCTGTTAACTACCTCAGAAGCTATTGGTGCATAAAGTTGTACAAACATAGTATAATCATTACCAACTCTTTGGCATTTTGGTATTCCTTTCTAATGGCAAAAGCAAAACAAAATAAAACACACAAAAAAATCTTTTTGTTCAACCAACTGCCTCTTTAAAAGAGTGGATCTTGTTCCAGTTGAGCACTTTGATAAATTGCAATATGCAATGGTAGAAAATAGCTGGGGTTAGTGACGGGAGACAGCTGAACTGCTTTGTAGACTAGGGTACTCAGATGCAATCAAGGAAGGAGAGGATGGGGAAAAAGGATGTGAAGATTAAGAAGAAGGAAAGGTAAGATGGAGAAAGAGGAAAGAGAAGGAGGATTCAGGTAGTAAACTACATAAGGTGAAGCAGATAATCAAAACAAGCTGGTCAGGAGAACACCAAAGATCAGGTAAAGGCAAACATTTTAATATTTAATTTGAAGTTGTCTGCCCTTCTGTTATATCCTCTCTTCTTCTCTTCCCCAACTACCAATATAACCTACTACACTCACACAAATTTCTTGTGTGGAGAGAGAGAAGACAGTCCACTAATAAAAATTTATTTAAAAACTTGATTCCTTGCCTACATTGACTTGATGTAGAACAAGGTAGCCTAAGCAGGGCTACAAGAAGGTGCATCTGCTAAGCAGAGCAGAAGCAAGAAAGCAAAGTCAAGGATGACGATGAGGATGTAAACCTTCGTTGCTTACACAGGCATCTTAGAGAGATTCCAATCTCCCAAATCTATAGGAATAGGGACTAATTACATATATATAGTAGAATAAATAGAATATAGATATATTCTGCACACACACAACAGAATGAAGTGTTAAGAAATAAAACAATGAGCTCTAATAAGAAAATATAAATAATACAAGACTTACATAGAACATTTTCATTTACAAGATTTTTATCTAATTTCATTAAAGAAATGCACAAATCTTAAATGAAAAATATAAGTAGGCAACACTTCCTGCTAATGGCAAAAACAATGTTATTTGGCTAATGAAAACTAGGAAATCAATAACTACACGGGGATATGAAGAAAATTCTATACTAACTTGGACAGGTGGACAAAGCCCCATTCCTGCGTAACAGTACTGCCCTAAAATAATAGGAGGATGGGGCTCAGTCATTAAGTGTCTGCCTTCAGCTCAGGTCATGATCTCAGAGTCCTGGGATCGAGCCCCACATCGGGCTCCCTGCTCAGCAGGAAGCCTGCTTCTCCCTCTCCCACTCCCCCTGCTTGTGTTCCCTCTCTTGCTGTGTCTCTATCAAATAAATAAATAAAATCTTTAAAATAAATAAATAAATAAATAAAATAATAGAAGGTTTATATAGTTAAGAGTGCCATGCCTAGAGTTAAAGCTGAAATAACTCCTAAGAAAAATCCAGTAGAAAACAACCCAACAAATTTGGGAAGAGCTCTGAGGGTTTTGATTAAAAATAATAATAACTACAAACACAAATAAGTGGCCCACTTAGCAATGATAAAAACAGGAATTAGACTTCGCAATAACAAGGTTTTTCTATGGTGGATATGAAAATACTACTTGTGAAGGAGGCTAGAGTTTGGAGGATCAAGAAAGAAAATATCAAATGTGACAGGGTGATTATGGTAATGAATCAAACACCTGGCTCAGGTGTGTGTGTGTGTGTGTGTGTGTGTACCCGCAAGTGCACATGTACTTGTGTATATATGTATATGAGTCTGTGTGATTGTCTTCCAAAGTAGAAGATCTGATATATGATAAATGGTGATTGCTATTGTTATGGCAAATAAGAAGTTGAAATGTGGGATACATAAACATCACCCTTTCAGTACATCTGGACATAGAAACTTCTCTAACCCTTTTAGTCAAAAATGAGCCACTCAGCCTAAGACAATTATTTGATGGAATTCCAAGTCAGCAGGCTCATACCTTTGTACATAATAGTCCTGGCCTCATTTGTTCTCATTAATAATCAGACTTAAGACCATTCATATATGCTTCAAATTCTATGAGATAATCAACAAAAGTCCTTGAGACAGTTGTTTGGTAGGCAGCTATGATGTGTTGGCCCTCTCAAAGGTGAGCTTTGCGGTGTGCAAAAAGGGGAACAGCAGAAGTGATTAATAAAGCTTAACCTTGGACCCACTCTCTGCCAAGCTTCCAGAGGAGATCTTTTAAGTAAAACTCCTAGAAGAAACTTAATCAGTTCTAGCTAAGAATTTTAAGAAAAAAAAATTAACACCTGCCAACCATACAGAGCAGAAAACGTTAGAAGGAGAAATTTCCATGATTACAGAAAGATATGGGTGAAATGGAGGCTTACATCAAGTTAGGTTGAAAACACATAAGAGGCGGGAAAAAGAACTTATAGAAAAAGAAAAATTCAATAGCTCTTTTCTTAAAAGATTTACAATATGTCATGTCTTCATTGTTATGAACTAAATTATGTTTCCCCCAAATTTATACATTGAAGCTCTAAACACCAATGTGGATTGTATCTACATATAGGGCATTTGGGGAGGTAATTAAGGTTAAATGAGATTATAAGGGTGAGGCCCTAATCCAATAGGACTGGTGTCTTTACAAAAAGGGGAAGGGACACCAGAGATGTCTCTCCATGAAGGCCTAGAGGAAAGACCGCAGGAGGACACAGTGAGAAGGCAGCCATCGGCAAGCCGGAAAGAGTTCTCACCAGAAACCAAATTTGATGGCTCCCTGATCGGGGACATCCAGCTTGCAGATCTATGAGAAAATAAATGTTTGTCATATGTCACCAGTCTATAATATTTTGCTATAGCAGCCCAAGAAGACTAATGCACTCATATATACATGAAATATTCTGGAGTTTAATCCAGTTCATATCCAAGTATTATTGAGAGCTTATGTATCCAGTCCTGTGGTAAAGTAAGGTTGATAAATGAAATTTAAAACATGACCCCCACCATGAATGAACCCTTGTTCATCAGACAAAGGTTACACAAAGCAATCAGTGAATGAAACAAAGCTGCTTAAACGATGAAAATAATTGTAAAACCATATGATAAAATACTAACACATAAACAGAATATTCAAGAATGGCAAATAGGCTTCCTTTCCGACGCCATTTTCAACGTATGGTGACTGGAATGTTATGTTGAAATGTACTGTAAGGAGCACCCGGCTCACTGGAAAGAAAACTAGGATAGATTTATAACGTGTCCATGGATGTAGAAGACTGAAAACCGGGGATGGTTGGATCAGTGTGAACCACAATTACCAAGAAAGGATTGTGATGGAGGGGATGGCTCTCAAGGTGTGACTGACAACAGGGTATGCTTTGGATACATAACAGAGGGCACAGCAACGTATGAATGAGTATGATTCAAAGCAGGAAATAGATAATAGCAACAAATCTGTTTATTCCTGTGGGTAGAGAGACAACCTAATACAGAGTCATTGTGGGTTCTTATTACTTACCAAATGCTAAGCAAGCACTGTAAAACAACTGACTTGCCAAAGCAGAGAAGAGAGTTACCACTTCTCTAGCCATTATTTAAGAAGACAGATTTTTTTTTAATGTGGAAGACTTACATTAATTAGTGATTCATGATGATACACACATCTCAAAATGGGAAGCATCTCAAGGATTGAGGCTTCACTTGAAAAGTATCCCAAACAATGGCATAACCAGGAAATTATACTTCTATTTAAAATTAAACACAATAACAGAGCTCTCCTTATATAATTTTTAGAGAAAATCTGAAACTTAGATTGTTCTTATTAGGCTTGACTCAAAGCACCAAGAATGAATTATTAATAATTCATTCAATGTGATGATAGTTAAGAGCAAAGGCAAAAGATTTGACCATCTGATTTGAAGTGATCAAATCTTTTGGTAGCTAATTATGCCATGACTCAAGGGATTAAACAAGATCGGCATATTAAAATGCTCCATCTCTGCATAATTGGATATATTTGCTGGATACTGCATTTCCTTTCTATGTCACATGCAGAGATGTTTATTCATGTGTTTAATAAATTTTTGTTTAATTGCTCTAATAATTTTTAATGTTGATTTTCCCACTGTCATTTAAACAATTTTTATGGTAGTGTCTAGACTTTTGTTGTTTTATATAGGCAGGTCAATCTTTCTCTCCATAGCACTCCTAGAAATGACTAGAAATTGTATTTCATCGTCTGAACACAAATCCAAGTCATACTCTAAAAATAGATAAAGCATCTATATTAATATTAGACTCACTATATGAAGAAAATGCTTCCAACCAGATTTCACTACTTCATTTTTCATACCTTCACACCCACTACAAAAGATCCCATGTTGCCTGTCTTTGTGTACTTTAAGCCAAACAATGTGGAGGCAGAAGGTGATAACCTTCCCTAACCGCCATATCTCAAGAGTGTGAACATTTCGATGCAAAGAACACAAAATAATCCTATTCATCCCAGGAACTCTGAAGAACACTGAGGATTATTTTACATTTAACCTCTTCCTAACCAGGCAGACAAACATTTCAGCAGTTTCATAGTAAGTAAATGTTTTGGCATAAAATCTCTCTTCAATTAAGATTATCTAGAATGTGAAACAAATGGTTTAATAAAACATTCCCTTGAACTGACCTAGTTCTGAAGTGAAAACCATCTTTCATGGCTTTATGACTTGGTTTCTTCCACAGCACAAATATCTTTTGATATGATAGAGTTGATGCAAATATCATGTAGGCACTACTCTAGTTACTGGAAATTAGAAATGCACAGCTAATTAAAATAGAGAATAGAGTGGTCAGACATAATTTTTAAAGACTAAATTGTTTCTGAAATTGATAAGCCATATTGTTTTCAACCCTTTTAATGAGACATTGTAGGCTGTAAAAAAAAAAAAAAAAAGAGGGTCAATCAGAAAGATTATCTTAAAAGTTACCATAGCCATAAACTACATCTGTACAAGAAACAGCTGAAGAAGGTCTTTGCTTGACTCAGGACTTTGATGCAAGCCACACAAAATCTGACCAACAGTGACTTCAATGAATACAGGTCTATCTCTCACACAACGAGAAGTGTAAAGCCAGGCCGCCCAGAACTGATGTAATACCAAGTGCTTTCTAAATGTCTGCTTTGCCATCCTTCACACATTGACCTTGTTGTCATACTTGTCACCTCATGTTCAAAGGGTGACCTCTAGGCATCATGTCTGGATACTTCACTTCCTAGCCATGAAAAAGGACAAAGAATCTCTGTTCCTCTTCATGAGAAAAGTGAAAGCTTTCCTGGGAACCTCACCTAAAAGACTTCTTACATCTCATTAGCCAGAACTAGGTGACACAGCTATCCTTAAACCAACTGCTGGGGGGTGGAGGGGGGGGAATCAGAGCACCACACATATTAACACAATAATGATCCATCCCCCCGCGCTACCAAGACAAATCAGGATTCTTTTAGACAAGGAAAGTAAGGGGGAAACAAATGCTAATTAGGCCACTGATGGTGATTGTGATGGGTCTAAGCAAGTCATCTTTCTCCAGCAAACCACTTTACAGGAGAAACCACATTTCATTCATTCAAAACTGATTTCATTCAAAAGTATCCAATGCATTAAATGTGAATTGTAAAGTATTTTTAAAGAAATCAACAGTAAAACTAAAAGCATTTTTTTAAAGATTTTATTTATTTATTTGATAGGGAGAGACAGAGAGAGAACACAGGTGGGGGTGGGGGAGCGGCAGGCAGAGGGAGAGGGAGAAGCAGACTCCCCCACTGAGCAGGGGGCCTGATGTGGGGCTCGGTCCCAGGGCCCTGGGATCATGACCTGAGCCGAAGGCAGACACTTAACCAACTGAACCACCCAGGCACCCCTAAAATTTTTAAAAGATTTATGTATCTATTTATGACAGAGAGAGAGAGTGTGTGTGTGTGCATGTATGTGTGCGCACATGGGGAGGGGCAGAGCAAGAGGGTGAGAATCCCAAGTGGACTTCACCACTGAGCACAGAGCCCAACTCAGGCTTGATCTCACAATCCTGAGATCATGAGCAGAGCCGAAACCAAGAGTCAAGTGCTTAACCCACTGAGCCACCCAGGCGCCCCAAAACTAAAAGCATTTTAATGTACTTTACACTCTTGAAAATTGCACAAAAGACAACAGATTATTTGTCTAGTTCCTGGTATGTTTGGTTTGTAGAACCTCTTTACTGTACAGAAAATCTCCTCCTTCCATTTCTAGCCATAAACCTCCCCCACGCCTCCACTTCCAGTTTTCCTGTGGGCTGCCCCGCCATCATCTCTTATAACTCATCTTTCCCCTGACCCGCCCTGTCCTCACCAGATATACCCTCCTTCGATATTTATTCTTCAGGGCACTACAATCTGACATCTGCCCTCAACACTCCACTGAAAAAACTTGAAGTCATCTCCTGTCAGATTCATTTTTTATCTTTCTTTACCTGCCTGCAGCATTTAAAGATAGTGACCGCTCTCTGTTAAATCTTTCCCCTGTTGGCTCCGTAATACTCCTCTTCTAGAAGGCAGTCTAGTAGAGCAATTAAATGCATGGGCTCATGATCCAGACTGGGACTCCATTCCAAGCTCTACTACTTACTGTCTGTAAATAGTAATGAGAAATTCATTTAAGCAATCTGTGCCTCCACTGTCTCATTTCTGAAAAAGGAATCCTAGTACTATCTACTTCACAGGGTTGTTGTGAGGGAAGTCTCTTAGATAATCCATTTAAAGGATTTAACAGAGGGCCTACCACAGCTGGTGTTCAATAAGAACTCTTAACTACTATTACTCCTCTCTTGTATCTCTCCCAGTCCTTCTTGTCTGTTTGCAAACTGTACACTGACTTACAAAACAGGTATATCCCAAAATGAGCTCAAACTGTTTCAACAACAGCTTTGTTCAGACCTGTATGTTTCCAGACAAGACCACAATAACAGTAACTCCACGTGGGCTCATGTTCCAAAGACAAGTTGGAACCCTGGTTTTTCTGGCAACTCACCTACTTTATAAATTCTGACCAATTTGTGCCCAAACCATGCCGGCTTCTCCCTAAAACCAACTGAAACTCCCAAATCTTTTCACTTTGAATTGTTCTCAAGGCAAACTTCTCTAGTTCTCTATTTTTATACAATAACTTATTAATGCAAATATTAAGACTTGACTTTTATTTTCTTCTTGGTTTATTCCTACTTTGGGGACTCCATATTTTGAATAGTGCTTCTCTCAAACAAAACAGCCACTATCTCTCCCGGGTATCTCTTATCAGGAAATTTGATAAGCATGCTTCCTAAATTACTGATCAGAAGATTTAATAGGAAAGGATCTAGAATAAAGTGACTTGTAAAAAGCCACTTGCACTCACCCTCATGTTCTACTGGTTCATCAGTCTGGGCACATTAGGATCAGTTGTTCAACTTGCATGAATCCACCTAACTAATCTATTAGCCAGCTGTCACTTTCTAATTTGTAGACCAAAAAAATTGGGAGATTTTTCTAAAATTCTTTACTGAAACCAAGATGCACTGTTCCTCCATTTTTTCCCCTTATATAAATCAGGATTGTTGTCTGATGAGGTAAGACTTCTAAAGCAATTTTAAAGCTACTTTAAAATATGTAATGATGGTGAAATATCAGGGTTCTTTTTTACTTTTTGTGGGTCATAAGTCCCTTTAAGAATCAGTGCAAGGCTATGGATAACCTTCCTCAAAAAAATTGTTTAAATGCTCATGCACACAGTGCATATAGCTTATCATTAAGATGTATACTAGAAAAAAGGAATTGTGCTTTATAATTACGGCCATCAGAGAAAGAGATGAAATTTTCATTAACTTATCAATTCAAATTTAGATAACCATCTTTTTTTTTTTTTTTAACTTACTCTTTTTTTCCTCCCTGAAAACAGCAAAGACTTACTTGGCACAAAATTAAAATTTGCTTTCAAACATCACCATTTATGAAGATTTCTCTATCTACATGAAGTTTTATAAACAGCCTAATTTTTTCAAAGCAGCTACTTTCTCTTGTACAGAATGTAGTAATTTCAGCCATTTAAAAATCGCATCAATGGTCTCCTTATAAGTGAAAACTAGCATTCCATTATGTTGCTAAGGAATTTTTATTTTTTCCAGGCTACAGGACAAGACTACTCTAGTAGATCTAGCCCACCACTTACATTGAAGCCTCAATCTCAAGGTAAGTCAGCAAGGAATCACTTACCAAGCTTTATATGGGTACTTGTCTTAAACTCATCTTGTAGATTTAATTCTCTAAGAAAATCTGGCTCAATTAACTGATACAGAACCACGACAAAGTGTTCTGTCATATCATAGATATCAAAAGAATCAGCACAGGGATGCCTGGGTGGCTCAGTCGGTTAAGCAGCTGCCTTCGGCCCAGGTCATGATCCCAGAGTCCTGGGATCGAGTCCCACATCGGGCTCCTTGCTCAGCGGGGAACCTGCTTCTCCCTCTCTCTCCCTCTGCTTGTGCTCTCTCTGTCAAATAAATAAAATCTTTAAAAAAAAAAAAAAAAGAATCAGCACAACAGCTTTATGATTTTATGATACATAGGATAAAATAAGCATCCATGGTATTATCAGTCAAAAATGTCTACATGAGTTTATTGAAAAAAATAATTGTTAAAATGTTCACCCAAAAAGCCAACGGCAAGATTTTTGTAGGTGATTTTTAACTGGTTTTAATTACCTACATTAAAGTAATTTGCTTACATCCGAGCAAAATTAAGCTATCTAACACTTCTTCCCAAATGAAGCAGAAGTTCTGGATAAACTGCTGTCTTAGGGTGATTATCTTCACATTTATGTCATTAAATCTTTTTTAAACGGATGGTAACTGTTTTTCAGAATTGTTCTGGGAGACAGGGAGTGCATAGGATGAGAAAGTGGGAAGATAAGTTTGGGAGAGAATGAGATTGTGATTAAACTCTTTTCTTTGAGATTATATACAAACTATAGAATGATAGTAGAGTACAAGTGAAATACTGCCACCCAGTGGAATTATAAATAAAATCTTCAAATTCGGGAAGATTTTAAGAATTTCCTATCCATTTTCAATTGGAATGATAGAGCTTAATAATTTTCAAAGTCCTTTCAAATATATCATCCCTCAAAAATAAAATCCAGTGGTACAGAGAGCATTGTGTGAGTACATCTTTTCCCGAGTCTGAGGTTCTAGTCAATTAAATGCCTTGACAGAGTCCTGCGCATATTTAGCAGCAAAGCAAACACAGGAGCCCAAGGCTGCTGGCTCCCAGTTCACTGCTGCTTACACCAGGTAGCCTCTCCTAAGGAGCCTTTGATTAACACTGTATTTCAGAGAAAACTGAGACTCAAAGATTATCAAGGCTTCTCAAACATTTCCAAGGAGTCTCGGGAACATAGCTTGATGCAGTACCCTACTGTCATGAAAATTCTTTGAAGACTTGTATTTTTCCTTTAAAAATTCCTGTGAGAGAGCACCTGGGTGGCTCAGTTAAGCGTCTGCCTTTGGCTCAGGTCATGATCCCAGGGTCCTGGGATCCAGCCCTGCATCAGGCTCCCTGCTCCGCGAGGAGCCTGCTTCTCCCTCTCCCTCTGCCTGGCGCCCCCCACCCTGCTTGTGATCACTCTCTCTCTCTCTCTCTCTGTCAAATAAATAAAATCTAAAGAAATAAAAATAAACAAATAAAATCTCCTGTGAGGTTTGTGTTCTATTCTATATGACATGTCTCTTTCAATTTGAAATAATGTGGTTTTTTCCTCAAATGTCTTTTAGAAAAAAATGGTGCTTTAAGACAATGGTGCATTTCTATCCTGGGCTACAAAGTCACTAGTCCAGAACCACACTAAAGATGGGAACACAGAGGGTATGAATATACCAGTCTGAGACAATTGGAAAGTGCCTTGCTCAAGTTCATTCATTCATCAAGCATTTTAACGAACACCTGCCAAATGCTGGGCATTGTTTTAGATCATAGGACATGCTACGATAATAAACACCCAAGTTATCAGATGGCAGAGAACAGCAAAGGTTTACTTCTTGCCCACGTTAGAGTTCACTGTAGACTGGCTAAGGGCCATTCTTCTCATTTTTATCATCTTCATGCTGGGACCATCAGACAGAGCAGTCACTTTTGAAACATCAATAGTAATCTCTTGGCAGAGAAAACAGTGCAGCAAAGCAACAGGAAGTGACATACATCATTTCCTCTTATATTTTATTGACCAAAATAAGCCATATGACAAAGATATTCTTCTTCAACAGGGCAAAGAAGAATAATCCACCCACAGGGAGAGGATGTGGACATTGGTAAATAATAGCAGTGTGTCACACCCCAACTTTTCCAAATCTGCTGAGGAAAGGTGGTTCTGGGTAACATAGAGGAAAGAGGTAACATCTTTCAGTATGTCAGATGGGAACTCAAGCAATTTTACTTGGATGTTAAAAGAAAGGGTTATCATAGAAGGCTAGAGGACTTGGAATGTGTAGGCATCAGACATGTCAGATATCCATGAGTATGTATTAAACAAGTAGACAGAAAGTACTTAGAATGTTTATAACTTTGAATTATGGCTCTAAGTCCCAGTACTGACATAGCATTTTATCAATAAAAACTCATGAAAGTGGCCTGTGTCCAATGAAGGATACCACATCTGATCAGAAGCAACATGTCAGGGTTGCTTAATGTACATATAAATTAAACTACAGCCACCTAGGTGGGGCCATCAGAGCCAAATGTATACAAATTATATCTAGGATCAACACATCAGAGTTACCTAACTTAAATCGATATAAAATTCACAACCAGTTGAGTGGGGGCAATAGAAGCAGCATATGTACTAATCATATATATGACCAAACCATGTGAGTTCACTGAACTCTGTGCTATTTTCATAGCTCAGTAAGAAATACTCCAGCTGGGGGAGTGAATACTATTCCTCCCCCCTCTGCTAATGCTGGAAGGTTAAGTCTCTGACCAGCGGCTCTAATGAAAGCCTTCATGCTGAATCCAATCAACACTGATGGCCTCGGCAGCTGCCAGAGAAAAAGAAAGGGATCTTTCCTACAATGCCGCTAATGGACCCTGACAGACACCCCATGGAGATTAAGATACTAATCCCCTGTATCCCTAATCCAAAGAAATAGGTATGTGCATGTGCATGTGTGAGTATTGTGCATTAATCAGGTTTGGTTTAGAAAGATCCGATAACTCTACATTATATAATCATTTGTTGTATTTAAAAATTGTATAATAAATATAAATTATTTGAAGAAGCTACCTCTGATTGGTTTTCATTATTCCACCAAAGCCAATGGAACAATGTAGCATGGTTCATTGCAGACCTAAGACTGCCACGTTGTGACAGAAACTGAAGGAAAGGGCAGAGCACTATCAAAGAGTTGCATGAAATGGTGGGGGAAAATAAGAGTCTGGGTGGCTGAAACTTAGACTGTTTTCAGGAAGTGGAAGAAGTGCAGACAGAAGTAGGTAATAGTGAGGAGCCTCAAATGGCATAGTAAGAAGTTTAGATTTATTTTATACGAAACAAGAACTCATCAAATAATTTTTAATTGCACATGTGACATCATCCACTCTGTATTTTAGAAAGATAATTCTGGTAGCAGGGTGGAGGAAAGATTGAATAGAGAAAGGACACAAAGTAGTTAGATCATGTAAAAGGCCACTGAAATACCAAGGAACCAAACCATAACTGAGGCAGCAGGATGAAAATAAAAAGGTAGCTGGCGGGGGGGGGGGGGGGGGGGGGACATTAAGATATTTCAATTTACAGAATCTTTTACAGTGACCTCCCAAACCAGCTGGTTATCAAAAGCAACTGGGGAAACTGTAAAATTCTTATTCCCTGGCCAATCCCAGAACTATTAAATCAAAATCTCTTAAGGATGTGGACTAGGAAATGCTTGGCATACCTCAGGGGTTCATCATGCAATCAGCTCAGCCTAAGAAGTTATGCTTCCACATACTTAAGTGACTGAGCTAGTGTCTTTAAATCAGGAACACTGAAAAAAAAAAGCTTTGTGAAGGCTGATCAGTAGTTGAGGTTTTGATATATTGAGTTTATAGTACTTACAGGACATCCAGATGAGAAAGTCTTATAGACAATAGAATATATTAGTCCAGAAAAGAGATGAGAGCTAGGGCTATATCATCACAAGATTGGAGACAATCCTTCAAAGGAAGAATGTAGCTTAAGATAAGAGGTGATCTGAGGAAAGAGGCTCACAAAGCACTTACACTTAATGGTAGTGCACAGAAAGATGAACTTGGTAATAGCTGGCCAAGGAAGATAAATGTACCTAACAGATAATTCCATTAAATCATATTGCCTTACTTGTTTACTAAACAACAAAATAAAGTACTATACAAAACTAATTCATGCATCTCAAGGTAAAGGCTTCAATGTTCAGCCCAAGTTAGGTATGTCAGCTGCCAACCCTAGTTTCCTATTGTCCATCCAAGTCTTATCTGTATAGCCACCAGAGGTAGATTTTTAAAAAACATGGACTCTTACAACACAACAATTGAAAGGCAAATAACCCAATTAAAGATGGACAATGATATAAACAGGTATTTTTCCAAGAAGATACACTCACAAATGAGTATCCTCTGGTTGACATATGGCCAATAAGAACATGAAAAGATGTTCAACATTATCTATCAGTTATTAGAGAAATGCGATTCAAAACCATAATGAGATACTTCACCCACCCTGGGATGGTTAAAATTAAAAATATAGGCAATAACAAGTGCTATGAGGGATATGGAGAAATTGAAACTCTCATGCAATGTTGGTGGGAATATAAAATGATACAGTCACTTTGGAAAACAGTTTGACAGCTCTTCAAATTGTAAACCACGGAGTTACCATGACTCAGCAATTCCACTTCTGGATATATACCCAAAAGAAGTGAAAATAAACAAACAAATAAATAAAAAGAAGTGAAAACATGACTATGCAAACGTTCATAGCAGCATTATTCAAAAAGTGAAAACAACCCATATGTCCATCAACTGATGAGTGAATAAATGGAATGTGGTATATCCATACAATGAATTATTACTCAGCAATAAAAGTATGAATGAAGCACATATAGTCAGTTACAAGGAGCCACATGTTGTATGGTTCCATTTATATGAAATATTCAGAATAGACAAATTCATAGACTGAAAGTCCATTACTACATTTGCCAGAGGATGGGGGAGGGAGAAATGGAGATTGATTAGTAATGAGTACAACATTTTCTTTTGGAGTGGTGAAAATGTTGGATAATTCATGTTGACTTTGTGAATATACTAAAAACCTCTCAGTTTTACGCTTTAAAGGGGTGAATTTTATGATATGTGAATTACATCTCAATAAAACTTTTTAAAAATATGGATTTCCAGGCTCCATTTTTCAAGATTCTGTAAGTCTGTGATTGACCCAAGAATCTGTATGTTTAAAAAGTTCACCAGGTGATCTTAATGCTCCATCAGGTTAGGGAATCACTGGTGTATCTAGAAAATTCGCTAGAGAGTTACCTGAGCTACATTTGAAGAAAAAGAAAAGAAAAGTGGTCCAAGTGAACAAAGCAGTGAGAGAGGCTGACCCTGCCTCAGTCCTCTAGGCCTCAAGAAAGAAGGCCCTGCTCACCACCCCATAAGTGCTGCCCCTCTGCCTCCTATCGTCCCCATTCCCACCTTCCTCACCAGCTGCCCCCCAGCACCCTCCCTCAGCATTCCTTCACCAAAAACCCTACAGCTCAGCCACACATCACAGGAGTCCAAGGGAGTCCTACCACAAAAGGCTTAAACACTTAATGCCTTTGAACCCCCAGACTCTGGCTTTTCCCTTGTCACTTTAATAAAACCAGGATTCTCACTCATAGAAGATCATGTCAGAGCATCAATTTCCTCTTGGAGTCACATCAGACAGATCCTTAAGAATAATTGTGTTGCTTTTATTTTCATAATTACAGAAAAAATAATGAGGGAAGATCCTGTTTTTCTTTAAATACCAAGTTTAAAATTCTATTGCCTCCATAAAGACTTCCGCAATCTCTCTCCCATTCCTGATTATGGGGATGAACTTCCTCCACTACACTGCATATAGATTTTCAGATTTCTGTTATAGTCCTTCCTTGATGATAAGCCTTTTTTTCTCAGCTAGAATGTAAACCTCTTAAACTCAAGAGCTGTGAATTTTTCATCGTTGTTTCCCAGCACTTATCACAATGCCAGGTGGGTAACTGAGCCTCAAAACTGTGTGTAAAATGAGTTGAATAAATGAATCAAATACCTATTCTGATTTGTTAGGGTTTTTTCCTGAGGAAAGGAAAGTTATAGACATCCTTTCTCAATGGCTAATACCAAAATAAGGTTTTAAACAATACTAAAATGTGAGGTTTAATGAAATTAATATATTTTTATTTTCATGGCATTTTTTCACCTTTGTAATAGCAGAGTACCTAAAAGAGTTCCCTTTTTTAAAGTTTGATTTGGGCTATATCTCTCTACATTCCTCACACCTAATTAGATTGATTCACTAATGAATTCTAAGTGCATCTCTCTGAAAAATAATAAAACCTCTTTAACCACAATCAAAAGACATCATCAAGTGAAAATTGCAGATTCAAATTTCTAAACAGATTAAGTAAGTGAAGACTGAAGCCTTTGCAAAAATGTATACACAGCTCAGGGGTAAAATGCTTTTCTAATAAAATTTTTATGGGCTACTCCTTCATTGCAAATAAATGTGAAGTATCACAAAAAAAAAAATGATAAACATAAATAAGCCAATGACAAAATCTTGTCAATATTTTTAGCACAAAATAATTATTACTTCCATTTACAAAGAATGTTCACATGTATTAGCTCAATGTTTCCTCATTATTCTGAACTAGTAAGTGTTAAAGCAACACTTTAAACCAATGTCTTCTTGTATTCAACATTCAGAATCTGCACAACCTCAGAATGCAACAGATGATATTTAGAATAGTTCCGAATCTAAGATCATGGAAATTAACAGTGTAACCCCCAAATACAGTCTTATGTGTATGGGAGTTCAAAATTTCTCCAGCTCTAGAATTGTTCTGGGTAATGGTTGTTATGCTCATCAAATAGACAGATTTTTAATGATTTCAATGAAGAAAGTGATAAACTGATAATTTATGACAAAAGACATGAATTTAAATGTCATATTAACTTTTTCCGAAGGTACTAACAGTTCATAAAATCTATAACTATAATGTCCAGAAATTTTGGCAATCATAGGTGAAATGTTGATAAAATTTTTCTTTGCTCATAGACATAATATAGAGCCTTTTACAACTAAACTGAAAAGAAAATGATTTCATAGTAACCATTCCTCTAATTCTCTATGGTTTAATTAGCGAAAATTCAGGATCAAGCTCTGTGTATGTTAATGTGACATTATGATTTAACATTTAAAAACATGAAGGTCATAGAACTGAAAATGTCAAGCTTCTCACTCTGTATACTGGCTGTATTACAGACCTGAGCTAGCTGGACACAGCCCAGGATCTCACCATCGGAGCGGAAAACAGAACATTTTCCAGATAACAATATTCAAGTTGACAATGATCTTGGAATAATAAAACACTAATGAGCTTTCCTGCTCGGAAGCCCCAGCACCGGTGCTGGCCCAGAGACACAGAGCCATCGCTCACGCCTAGTGGGAGCCCAGTGAGTCAGACCTGACCTGCCAGCTCAGCCCATCTTGTTCACAGAAAGGTGAAATGTCCTCAGACTTTTCTCATCTCATTAAGCTATCCATCCATTCTCTGGCTTTCTACAAATCCAATTTGTAAATCTTTCCCTCATTCACACTCACATCCCAAATACTCATGAGCATTATCTTTACACAAAGAAACATACTTAATGAAGTATAAAATCTCCACTATATGCATTTTATCTCCCCAAATTAAACACCATAAAATGCGTTATACTTGTTTAAACTAATGCTTTATCCAACTGATTAGTTTGTCTCCACAGGAGCACCAAAGAGCATTGTTAAGATCGTAGTTGCTTTACCACCTTTTGAAAAAGAAATGTTCATAACTTTTCTCCTTCCCCACTGTGTGAGCATGCAACAATATTTTCTTTAACTTTTCCTAAAATTAGAACCTCATTCTGCTTCTAGAGGACATGAACAAATCACCTAAAAGCAGCAAGCATTTTCATTTCAGCTCCCATTAACTCTCTGGCAAATGATGGAGGATCAGGTACGGGGGGAGACAGGATAAGAAACTGCAGTAATATCTGCTCCTGGATTATTCTCCTCTGTCTGATACAACTGGTTTTGATCCAAGAGTGGAAAAGAATGCTTTTTGTTTTGGTTTGAATATCCTTCTTGATGTTGTTAAAACTTCAGGTCGTTCTGGCTGATAGAACACATTCAGTGAATGCTCTGAAGAGAAAGGAGTGGGGAGGAGGGATGAGAGAATATCAAGAGAAGAGAGCCTTTGGAGTAAACAGAGTCTCGAATCACCTCTCCATTTTTTCATTCTCTGTCAATTCCCTTCTCACTGATAATCCAGAGCTATCCCAGATCTTATGCAGCCCACAGGAACTCCTTCTCATCTATGAAGTCCTAGAGTTAGAGTCTGTGTATGGAATATTAAAATTCACTCACCGAATTTCCATGCCCTGCCAAGTGCCAAATCAGGACACCTGCCTAAAGAAAGAGTTTCCCACAGCCATTGTTTCCCACAGGCTAGCAGAGTGTGGGCTTAGGATATTTGCTAAACCTCTCTGGGCCCCACTTTCTCCATCCTAAAATGAAATCATCATACAGTAATTTCAGCTGACCAAGAAAGAGTTAAATTTCATTTATCGTAATTTTTAGTTAGAATTTTTCATTCAACAGTAATAAACTATTACTAAAATAAATCTTTCTTTCTTGACCATGTCATATGTCACTCTTCAAAGTTTCCTTTATACTTGCCATTCATATCTCATTAAGTTATTCTCATGTAACTCTCTACCAGGTCCCTCTGTATTGCCTTTTTAATGATGGCTTTGATGGTTCCTTTGAGTGTAGTAAGCATAGCTATGTTCTTAAAAAGACTCTCACCTCATAATAGATGAAACAAAGGACTAAGGTTATATTTAGGAGATTATTCTTCTAGTCAAAGTTTATCCAATTAAAATTGAGTGCACTGAACCATTAGAGACTCTGAACTATAAGAAACAAACTGAGGGTTGCGGAGGGGAGGTGGGTGGGGGGATGGCGTGATTGGGTGATGAGCATTAAGGAGGGCACTTGAAGTGTAAGCACTGGGAGTTGTATACAACTGATGAATCATTAATTCTAACTCTGAAACTAATAATGCAGTATATGTTAATTAAATTGAATTTAAATTTAAAAAATTAAAGATATAAAAGAATTGTGCAATTAGATGAAGAAAAAGAGTTGAGTGCACTCTATCCACCAAATTCAGCTGGAATATGGATGACATCCCTTATGCAGTACATGTCCATCTATCCTCCACTCAAACCCAGTCTTCACCAAGGTATAGCACAGCTGGAATAGAAAGCACAAGTAGAAATGGGTAAGGCAAATAATTATTGGGAGGTTGCAGCATAATCTAGAATATCCTGGCAATGCTGGTATAGTTTGGGGTCAGTGTATGGATTAGTCCAATATTATATATAACTGCTGTTGCTTCTATAAACATAAACTACCTTTAAGATCAATAAATTTCATCTTGAAAATGGAAAGACTGAGGAAATTCAGCTGCTATAAATTGTTGGCTATCTTAAAGTCATAGCTACTACTTTGTTCTAGGCACTTTATAAACTAGTCCTCCTAACAACCCTAGTGTAGTTATTAATCATCCCTTTTAGAAGATACTCCCAAGGAAAACAATCTAATTTTAACAAGAAAAATATAGATTTTAGACTGTGTATGTATGTGTCTCTGTGTATGAATACATGTACATATATATACACACATACACATAATTATATTAGAAATAAACAACAAAATCAGGAATCCTTTTGCAAAATTTTAAAAATATGCTGGAAAAGTACCTACCTGCAAACTTTCAAAAATCAGTCCAAGATTTCTTCTCCTGCTTATAAAAGTAACAACTAAAAAAATGGCACAATGTATGAAACAATTGTTTTTAAATGTCGAACAAAAGGCAGCACAGGACTTTAATCTCTGAGAGAGGAAAAAGAAACAAGGTGAACAATATGAATGCCATGGATTTCTGCTCCTAGAGAATTTCTGAACCATGACACAGGAAGGGGATTCAAATAGAACTCAATGGTCTCAGTGATTAAGGAAATAGAAATCCAAGTTTGGGGAGCACAGGGTGATTGGAATTTGTAGGACCAAATTCCAGAAATGAGAAAGCCTTGAAGAGAAAGTTCCATAAATCTGCATAAAGCTTTCTTAGATTCTTTGGCTTCATGCCAATCTGTGGATGCATAAGATGAAATCTGATAGAGCCATACAAAGAACAAATGGCAAGCTATACAAAAAACAAACAGAATAAATTTCTGAATACTGTATTCCAAAGAACTGGCAGAGCTCACAGAGAACTGGGAAACATTTGCATTTCCATCAGAGTGAGGAGATCTTATTTAATACATGGGGCATTCAAAAGAGAACATAGAAGGGTCATTGCTTAGTAGTAGGGCTAAATTAGCCCTACAGTAAAAGCTACTATAGACCTGCCCTTATAAACCTTCAAGATAAACTTCAAAAATAACAAACTAATCCACAAATAACTTAACTGCCAGAAAAAAAAATTCCAAACTCTAAAATAATGAAAAACTACAATATCCAGCATCCAAACAAAAATCAATAGATATGAAAGTCAATTTCTTTCCTATGTATCAGCAATGAACAATTGAAATCTATAATTAAAAAAAGTTTTTAAGTATGCCATTTAAAATAGCACACACACACCCAAAATGTATAAATTTAACAAAACACGTACAGGATCTGTATGTGGAGAACTACAAAACACTAATGAAAGAAATCAAAGAAGACCTAATTAAATGGAGATGTATTCTACATTCAGAGATTGAAAGACTCGATATGATGAAGATGTCAATTTTTCTGAACTTGATATATGGATTCAATGCAATCCCAATCAAATCAGAGCAAGCTATTTTGTAATATCAACAAATTGATTCTAAAATGTAAATGAAAAGGCAAAACACCAAAAAGAGCCAACACGATACTGAAGAAATCAAAGATGGAGGACTCATACTACTAATATTTCAAGATTCGCATAAAGCTACAGTAATCAACTCGGTGTGACATGGGTGAAAGAATGGGCCCATAGATCAGTGCAAATACAGGCAACTGAATTTTAATAAAGGCACATCAAAAAAGGAAGGAAAGAATTTTCAACAAATGGTGCTGGAGCAATTAGATACCCACAAAAAAAAAAAAAAAAAAAAGAACCTAGACTTTACATGACTAAACAGCCATTTCAGAGGAAAGAACAGAGAAAACAGGGAAGGAAATGAAATAAAAATTTCCCTGAGTTGAAAGAAACAATTCCTGAAATTGAAAGAGCCAACCCACTGTCAAGTGATATAAACAAAAGAGACTCAGATACATCCTGGTAAAATAATTTAAGGAAAGGTGGTAAAGCTTCCAAAGAGGGAAGAAAAAAACAGATTGCCTATCGAGGAATGGGCTTAGTTTGACATCACAATTATCCATTACAATGGGTACTACAAGGTACTGAGGCAAAGCTTTCAAATGGAAAATTAATTTGAGACTAGAATACCAAAGGAGCAGTCAAGTGTGAGGGCAAAATAAAGACATTTTCAAGGAACTAAGAATTCGGATATTTTATCTCCCATTTACTGTTTCTTCAAAATTATTTTAGGATACAATTCAACAAAATGACTAAGATATTTAAGAAAAAGGAAGACATAATCCAAACAATGTAACTAACACAGGAGTTCAATCCAAAACAATGTAACTAACACAGGAGTTCAATTAAAAAAAAAAAAAAAAAAGGCCCAGATAGCTGTGCTCTGAAAGCTCTACATCAGTGAAAATTAGAACAAGAATCCCAATTTTTCAAGGCAAAAAAATTTTCAAAAAATGAGAAATTTGCATTCATCCAATACTGCAAGCAAGCTAGGAAATTTTGATGATCACTGTGCTGCTTCTGGTAAAAAAAAAAAAAATTAACTAGAAATTTTTAAACAAGTTGTAGAAGAACATCACCACCCGAATATGAAGTAAAACAAACCCTGGTATCATTTTAAGTAAAATCTGATCATGATTTATAGTGTAAGAGAATTCCTTCCTTCTGTTCCATGTCACAGAATTACATTTCCTTTTTTATGAGTCAAATTGCACTACTTGGTTCTGAAATAATTATTTCCTAATTGTAACAGTAAAGATAACGATCACTAACACTTATTTAACACTTAATAGAAGCCCTATTCTAATTCTTTTAGATTTATTAGCCAGCTTAGTTCTTTCAACAACAGCACAGTAAGGTTAAGTAACTTGCCCAAGGTCATACATGGGTTGGTGAACCCAGGCATTCTGGCTCCAGAATCCTTACTCTTAAATACTGACTATGACTCTTCCCATAATACTCTTTGTTAATTTACCATTCTTAGAATCAACCTATCAATCTAAAACAAGAAGGAACAGTAACAATTATAAAACAAAATATAAATTATATAAAACTTACCGATGTAGAGAAAATAATTAGCCAAAGTAAGGAGAAGGAGAAGAATGTGTGTCAGCTATTTTTCTTATCTTCTTATACAGGAGTAACTTCCTACATAATAGTTTTATTATAACACAGAACTTTCTACATAATAGCAAGTCAACAATTATATACATATATAATTTTTATATAAAGTAATAATATAAAAATCAGCAGGGAGGAGAGAGATAATGAGCTTAAATTCCTCATATTTCACAGCAAGTATGACGGTTAAATTTATGGATACACAGCTGCTGTCAGTAGATATTGTCTAATTTTAATTTTAGAATGTTATATATAACTTATATAGTAACTCAGAAAATCTAAGAAGAGAAAAGTTAAACTTGATACATTAAGAAATAGCAATATAAGCAAATTATTTAGAACTTGGGGAGGAATATCAGAAAAGCTAAAAATAGAAAAGGAGGGGGACTAGAGAGGGGGAAGTCCTTAATTTTTATTAAAATTATTAGATATTTTATTGTGAAAAAATGTTATATATTAATAAAAGTCGTACCCTGTAAAGAAGGGCATAAACTGGTGAGGATATCTTTCCATTCAGGCATGGTAATACAAGATGACAATAAATGCCACCCGTCCATAAAACCCAGTGGGACAAGGATAATATATAAACGTATTACAGAATACTCATGTTCTTTACTGATTCTTTGTTTCCACATTGTTATGGACTAAATGGCCCATTTTTGTCATATAAACTTTCTTTTTTACTTACTTTCATTTTATTTTCTTTTTTAAATTTTATTTTATTATGTTATGCTAATCACCATACATTACATCATTAGTTTTTGATGTAGTGTTCCATGATTAATTGTTTGTGTATAACACCCAGTGCTCCATTCAGTACATGCCCTCTTTAATACCCATCACCAGGCTAACCCATCCCCCCACCCCCCTCCCCTCTAGAACCCTCAGTTTGTTTCTCAGAGTCCATAGTCTCTCATGGTTCATCTCCCCCTCCGATTTCCCCCGCTTCATTTTTCCCTTCCTACTATCTTTTTTTTTTTTTTAACATATAATGTATTATTTGTTTCAGAGGTAGAGGTCTGTGATTCATCAGTCTTACACAATTCACAGCGCTCACCGTAGCACATACTTCTAAAGAGACGTTCATCAGCTTTAGACAACAATTGAATTACACATATTCCAATCCTCTGCTTTGTACACCTCATTTAAGAAAGAGCTGTCTAAATCCACACATCGCTGGGGGCGTCTACATTGGTATAACCTTTTCAGAGTATAATTTGGCGGTCCTTATTGAAATGTAAAATATGGTCACACTCTGACCTAACAATTTCACTTCTCAGAATCTACCCTACAGCAACACTCCCAAATACTCAAAGATAACTCCATACAGGGACTTTCAGTCAAGCTACTTACTACAGTCTATAACAGAGGAAAACGAAAACAACCTAAATGCGCACTAGTTAGACACAGAATAACTTGTTGCCTTTTAAAAAATAAAATACATCTATATGGAGTGACTAAAAAGTATCCGCAACATATCGTTAAGCGAGAAACGGCAAGATACAGAATAATATATTACACAATCTGTGTGTGAGATACATACATACATGATAGGTAGAGAGAGACATACATATATTGGGCAGAAGGCAGTGGGCTTAAGGTGTGTGGAGGAAACAACTTTTTACCTTGAAATTTGATTTTTTTTTTTTTTACAACTAGCACATATTATTTTTATAAAAATCTTAGGAAATAAGAGTATATCTCAATACATTCAAAAATCCAAAAAGAGAAACACTCCATGTCTTTGCACTGGTTCACTCTCAAATCTAAGAAGGAAAAGAAACACCACACACCGGGTGGCCCGTGGATCGGAGAACAGGCTAGCTTCAGCGGTGGGGTCGTTCCTTAGTGAGCGAGCTGGGGGTGGACACGAGGACACAGAAACCACTAAGGCAGAGCTCAGGCGTGAACCCGCGAGCCGCGGGGCGTGCCAGGCGGCCGGGACTGGCGCGGGGAGGACCCGGGGCAGGGGGCGTGGGGAGACTTAGGAAACTGGGCCCCGAAGCTAGCGCGCCAGGAAACACCCGGGAACCCGGCGTGTGGGAAAGAGGCGGAGGGTCACAGAGCGAAGGCGCGGGCCGGCGCGCCGCGACCCAGCACGAATCTAGGGACGCCTCCCGAGCGCGAGGCGCGGCGGGCGGCGACAGTTTGGCCCGCAGCCAAAGGTCAGCCCGGGGCGCCCGGGGAGCTCGGGGCGGCTTTCGAAGCCGGGGAAGCGGGCAAAGCGCCCGGGAAGGGGGCACGGGCGGGCCGCCCCAGGCCGAGGCCGGAGCCCCCGGTGCGCGCTCGGGGCGGACGCCAGCTCCCAGTACCTTCCCAGGAGAGCTCTCCTCCCGGCTCCCGCTTCAGGAACTTGTACCAGAACGTGTCCACGCGGCCCGGCTCCGCCCCGTCCTGCGCCGCCTCCTCGGGCGCCAGCTCCACCTCCCCGAGCCACAGGCCCGGCTCCTGCAGCGCCAGCGCCCCCGCGCCCGCCGCGGTGCCCGCCGGCCTCAGGCGCACGGCCCCGCGCGGCTCCCAGCGCCCCAGCTCGGGCCGCGACCCCACGACCAGCAGCTCCGGCCCGGCCCCGGCCACCGCGGGCGGCACCACCACCCCGAACCGGAACCGCATGGCGGCGGGCGGCGCAGCTCCGGGTGTCGGTGCCCCCGCGGCCGGCGGACGTGGCCCGAGCGCGAGGCGGCCGCGGCGATTGGGCGGCGGCGCGGGAGGCCTGGTCGCCAGAGGCCGGGGCGCCGGCGGGGACACGTGCGAGGCTGCACCTTTTTTGGGCTGCATCACGCGGCCCAGGAGCCGGGCCTGGCCCAGCTGGGGGCCTGTGGCGCCGGGCAGCGGTCGCGGGAGAAGTGTCCTCTCGTGGAGAAGGACACTTGCTCGGGCCTGCCGCCTCTTCCCGCAGCGCGGCTCCGCGGGGCGGCTGGGGACGCGGCGGAGGGGAGAGAAGGGAGTCCGGACGGGTCAGGGAAGGGAGGAGAACATCTCCGAAGCCCTGCGGTTTTCCTGTCAGCTTTCCCTAAGACTCGAAATTCTGTTTATGTGGGTCGTGAACAAAAAAGGCATGACAGGTAGACAGCAGCCTGCGGAATCGTGAAGTTGGGGGAAGATCGTGGCCGCGGTATCTGGAGAGCCCCGCCCTTAAACAGGTCCCTTACTCTAGGCCTCCGGTTCTTTACCTGTAAAGTGAGGCTATAGAATAACCATCCTGAAAGACCCTGCTGACTCTAAAGGTTTCTCTGACTGGTGGAAGAGACGCCATTCAGAACCCAGAGCTGATGCAAAAAACGCTGGTTACTTTTCCCTTGTCTAGTCCAATTCGATGCCTGAAATAACACAGGATCGCTTACATTTTTTCAAAAAATGTTATTATTTTTAGTATATGTAAAGCAGGTTTGGAGTAAATACTTTCAAGTCCTTTTCGAGGTAAAACAAAGACCATAATTCTATGATTACAAATGTGTGACATAATTTTTTTGGTGGCATAAAAATAAAACCTGTTGTTTAAAATTTGCTTTCAGTAGACAAAACGCTTTTGTGTCAAGAAATACAGATTTATAGCCGTTTGGTCAAAAAAAAACCTATTTACATGGTTGGGGAGAAGGCTTTAATTTTTGTCACAGCTGTAAGATAACCATCCTTCCTGTTTACATATTTGTTATTTTTTTATTCTTTAATAAAATTG
The DNA here is from genome assembly GCF_964656455.1 of Halichoerus grypus. Lineage (NCBI taxonomy): Eukaryota > Metazoa > Chordata > Mammalia > Carnivora > Phocidae > Halichoerus > Halichoerus grypus. The sequence continues at coordinate 20,066,341 of NC_135720.1, read as the reverse complement.
TTCTCCTGTTCTTATATTTGTATATTCACCACTTAACACAACAATCTTTTATGCGAACCAGAGACACATAAAATATCTCTAGTTCACGTTTTTACCAGTATTTGAAAGCTTGTGAAAAATGGGGAGGGGGGAGCCAAAATTTCATGCATTAAGAATATCATAAGTAAAACAAAAAGAAGTACAAAAATGTAAACCCTACAAACTCAGTCTCTCAGTGGAACAGTTAGTAAACTAATATGCTTTCCTCTTAAATATTGATATTCCGTTCGGTGTTTGGTTGGTTGCTAGGCTTAAGGATAAACACAAAGAAAAATGTGAAGACAGCAAGGCTGGCCAAACATGGCTGATTCAGTAGCAAAGCAGACATTAAATCACAGTGGCATGTGAGTCAGTTTATTCAAATTGCTGTTAACAAAATACTCTTAGACTAATTTTAGGAAATTAAGAGTCATTTGGCCATGCAAGGACCCTGGGAGCTGACAGTTCAGGACTATCTTGTGTTGTGCTACGCAGCCTGTGTGTAAACTTTCCAAATGGCATTATTCCCACCAGCTCTTCCAAAGTGAGTACTGTCCATTCCCTAGATAAAACAAGGAGAAGAAAGAGGGGGAGAGGGAGGAAAGGGAGGAAGGAAGGAAGGAAAGGGAAAGAAAGAAGAAAGAAAGAGGACAATATATTTGTTCAAGAGGCATTATTTCCTTTCATTTTCTCTCATCATAAAGAAGTTGACTAATTTTGGGCGCCTGGGTGGCTCAGTTGGTTGAGCGACTGCCTTCGGCTCAGGTCATGATCCTGGAGTCCTGGGATCGAGTCCCACATCGGGCTCCCTGCTCAGCAGGGAGTCTGCTTCTCTCTCTGACCCTCCCCCCCATATGCTCTCTCTCTCTCTCTCTCTCTCTTGTTCTCTCTTTCTCAAATAAATAAAAAATCTTAAAAAAAAAAAGTTGAGTAATTTTAACAGTTGGAAGTACTGCTTTAATCCCCAAACAAAATATATAATATTTTATGGCATAGATTGAAATATAGTACAAATACGATGGCTACATTATGAACTAAGTAAAATGCAATTGGAAAGAACAAGACCAAAAGGACATATTCCAAAGCCTCAATCATACTTCATCAATCATTTGAACTTATTAACCATAAAATTTATAATAGCCATTGAGCCCTTATTATGAACTAAGCATGTGGTTTTCAAACTCATATTATCTCATTTAATTCTCTCACCAATCCTATGAAGTAACTAATATCGTATCTCCATTTTTATATGTGAGGAAAAGGTACAGAAAGTTTCAGTAAGCAGCTCACAGCTAGGAAGGGACAGGGCCAGTGCTAAAAGTCATCCGTTCAGCTTACAGTTAAAGATATATATTACATACATTATATGTATAATTTGATTTCTAGGAAAATCATTTACAAACTGCCTTTAAATCCCAGCATATTTAAACGTGTTATTCTCCACTAGCTCTTAATGAAAAATTAACTTCCTATAATTATTTCCTACAACCAATTTCATCCTTAGGAATGATGAAACAGATAAATCTAAACTAATCTTGTTGACAATGGAAATACAGATTTGGAAAGTCAAGGTGAAGGCGTGCCTGGGTGGCTCAGTTGGTTAAACGTCTGCCTTTGGTTCAGGTCATGATCTCAGGGTCCTGGGATTGAGCCCCGTGTCTTGTTCCCTGCTCAGCAGGGAGTCTGCTTCTTCCTCTCCCTGTGCCCCCCCCAACCCTGCTCCTGTGTGCTCTCTCTCTCAAATAAACAAATAAAATCTTGAAAGGAAAGAAAGAAGAAAGAAAGAAAGAAAGAGAAAGAAAGAAAGAAGAAAGAAAGAAAGAAAGAAAGAAAGAAAGAAAGAAAGAAAGAAAGAAAGAAAGAAAGAAAGAGAAAGAAAGAAAAAGAAAGGAAGAAAAAGAAAAGGTGAAGATGAAAGAAAGAAGAAAGAAAGAAAGGGAAAAAAAGAAAAAAGAAAGAAAGAAAAGGAAAGAAAAGAAAGAAAGAAAGAGGGTGCCTGGGTGGCTCAGTCGTTAAGCGTCTGCCTTCGGCTCAGGTCATGATCTCAGGGTCCTGGGATCGAGCCCCACATCGGGCTGCCTGCTTGGCGGGAGGCCTGCTTCTCCCTCTCCCACTCCCCCTGCTTGTGTTCTCTCTCTCGCTGTGCCTCTCTCTGTCAAATAAATAAATAAAATCTTTAAAAAAAGAAAGAAGAAAGAAAGAAAGAAAAGTCAAGGTGAAGAATTTTGCCAGTTATTAAGCTGTGTTATTCCCAGCTTTTTTTCCTGGTTGAGTTCTCCATGTGAGATTTCTTTTTACATTTCAAAGAATTGTGGTGTTTATTAGAAGTGATTATTTATGGAATCCATTTGAGGTCAGATTCTTGATGCTATAAAGACAAGCTGAATTTAGAGAAAGAATCAGCTCAGTAAAGTAACATAATTCTGATAATAATTTTTAAAAGACCAAACTAATTTGTTGTCACTGAATTTCATTTCTATAGTGCTATCATATATAACCACAATATTTCCTGAAGAATGGGTGATAAATTCACATTTAGAGTTTCAGGATCCAATTCAAATGTAAATTCTTTCAAAGCTCCCTCAGGGAAAGCTATTATTTGGAACTATGGTAATTTATGTTTTCTGAAGCAATCTTTCACTAGTCAGTGAGTTATCATAAATCTTCCTTTATAATATTGTATATGTATACACACACTCACTGATGCAAACCATATTTCATCCAAATAGTTCAGGGACCGTTATAAGCATTAGTTTATTACTTGTCAGAACATACTAAGAGTTAAATGTGCCACATATACTATTTCCAATTTTGTGGCTTAAAAAAATAAATAAAAACAAACAAAACCTTCCTGAAAGAATGTGATTATAGCTTGGAAATTTTGCATATTGCAGCTCACTTTTTTCTGGGTTGGAAAATTGTAGGTTAAGCTACTTGAAATCCCTTTGAGGATCTGGAGCAATAGAGAGATTTGAGCTAACCAAGGCTTTGTCCAAAAATTCCACAATATTTCTCAACTATTTAAAAAATCCATGCCCCTTTCTGATACATATAAAAATCTCCTATCTGCAGGAGATTCCAATAATTCCACTTCCCACCCCATCCCACCAGATAGACAAGAACTGCATTTTTAGTGCATCACCAACAGTCAGTTTAGTCATGCATTTTTATGCCATTTATGCTATAGAAATATTGACTTATTTTATTTTATTTATTTATTTATTTGTCAGAGAGAGAGAGAGGCAGGCAGAGGGAGAAGCAGGCTCCCCGCTGAGCAGGGAGACTGATGCAGGACTCAGTCCCAGGACCCTGGGATCATGACCTGACCCGAAGGCAGATGCTCAACCGACTGAGCCACCCAGGTGTCCCAGAAATATTGATTTTTTTTAAGTGGTCCAAGTATAAAATTACAGTGAAGCATATGCCTTTTCAAAAGACATTGACTGGCCCCTTCCCTGGCACACTCACCCCTCCCCCCGCTGCTGTCAGCATTGTAAAACCCACACCTCCTCTCAGCACTTCTCAACTGAGCGCCTCTTCTCAACAGGTCGGTCAAGCCTGGATTCTGTCAAGCAATGACCTCAACTGGCTTTTCCTAGGGAAAGCAGAGGGCCAGGCCAGATAGCTGGACCTTGAGTTTAGAGATACCAGTTTAGAGCTTCTTTCAGATTGAAAAAGATCCTTCTAGGTCTGGGGTAATTTGAATGGCAGGCTAATTAACACCTTTCTCAAAAAGGGGTAGAGGGCCGGGCGCCTGGGTGGCTCAGCCAGTTAAGGGGCTGCCCATCAGCTCAGGTCATGATCCCAGGGTCCTGGGATCAAGCCCCTCAACGGGGAGCCCGGTTCTCCCTCTCCCACTCCCCCCTACTTGTGTTCCCTCTCTTGCTGTCTCTCTCTGTCAAATAAACAAATAAAATCTTTAAAAAAAAAAAAAAAATGGTAGAGGGCTTGATAACTCAACCCCTAGAATAAAAGAGTGGTACAAGCCTGACAAGTACTTTTTAAGAATTTGAGCACTCTGTAATTCACCCTTTGCTTATTTTTCCTAATCATTGTATGTGTTTATATCAAGAGTAAAAGTATTTTAAACGTGTCACTGTTTAGGATGCTTATTTCTGGCATGGGGAAAGGAAGACAAACAGAAGGTTGGTTTGGAAACATTGCTTTATGTCACCATCAACTGGACAAAGCTGAGGACCCCAGAAAGGAAAGCAAGGGTTGGTGGTAACTGGAAAGGAGAAGCCTGAAGTGAAACCCAACTGACCTTCAATAGGAAAGAAAGGGTAAAGCAGTAGCTGAGTAAAGACCACGGGCTTCCCCCCTAATCTCTAGTTCATACTAGGAACTCAGGGATTCCCAGAAATGCAGAAATCGTTGGGGAGGAGGAGGTGTACTCATGCTTTAATTAGTGGAACTAACCGCTCATTCAAAATTATATACTTGTCCAAGCATGCACTATGGACACTGTCAAAGTATAATTTTCCAAAATGAGAATTAATGAGAGAACCAGCAGAATGGTAAAAATGGTTCAAAAAGAATTCCAGACCTAATGTATATAGACTCGGAAAGACTGCTAGAAGATTGCTAGGTTAGATAGAAAACTGATTAATTTCCTATTGGGCAATAAAACTGTAACCTTTGGATTTATCTATTCTACCACACAGAAATCACTTGCATTTTAGACAGATAAACATCTACAACATTGAATATATAGCTTCTGGGGAGAGGGCCCTAACCAATAGTAAATAGCACCATAAACCAGGCACAAATAATCTTGTAGAGAATGAAATAACTCTGAGGGCACTGCTCCAGCATGCAAGGCAGGCTGTCACCCTTACACCTCAGTTCTAGGTTCTGGATACTTTCTCTGTACAATGTATAATAAGAACAATAGTAACATCCCGATGATTGAACTCCTATCTACCATGGGCTGGGCCCTGTGTGGGGTGTCAAACACACCTTATTTAATCCTGTCCACATTTCCATGATGTAGTTATGATCTCCATTATCCAGAAAAGGACACAAATTGTTTGAGCATTAACTGATTTGCCTAAGGCCGTACAGATAATAAATGACGGAGCTAGGAATTGCACCCAGGAATGCCTGACCCAGTAGCCTCTCCAGGCAAGGACTCGGCACATGGTTGTGCAGCTCATTTACTGCAGAGTAGCACTAGGCTGAAGGGATGGGGGTTAGGCGGCGGTGCTGAAACTCAATCCATCCTCCACTTGCAAAGCCTTTTGTTCTGGGTGCCATTTTCCTCCCATAAAATATCTGCTCCTGGGTAAGCCTAGTGCCACGAGGCAAATCTATATAAAGCCTTGGGGGCTGCAATTGCTCAGGGCTAACACATTTCACTATTTCCTTCTGGCAGGGAATTTTTCCAATTCTCACAAAAGCATATATAAGCTAAAGCCCTACTCTAAAAGTGTAAAAAAAGAAAAAAAGAAAGAAAAGAAAGAAAGAAGAAAGAAAAGATTTACAGCTGTTTAGATACATTTGCAAACCTCAATATTTTTACACATTGGGACAGATCCTTAGTAAAATTACAGCTGTAAACAGATTATATGCATCAGCCTGGACAAATACAGATGTATCTAATTAGATTTAGAACAGTAGCCTAGACTTTATATACATTCACTATGTCCATATCATGTGCCTTTGGGGTCTGCCCTGTGGGAGATTCTGCATTCTCCGCTAAGACTTAGTTATGCAGGAACTTCACCAGAAACTCCACAGCCCTTCTGTAGCTCAGGGAACTCCAAGAGATGAATGAAACAGGAAACAAAAATTCTAATCCTTCCTTGGAAGGAGGCCAGGGACTGCTATTATGGGAGAAACAGTTCTCTCAACCTGACTTGGCACATTTCCCTTCCATTTCAGGTAGAAATGTGACCAAATAGAGTGAGGTGTTATTCTCTCTATACCTCTACACAAAAAAGGGCTTGTAGAATTTATAAAGTCCCAGGGAGGGGGGTGGGGGTGGGGGAGGGTAGGGAGGAATTCCTCTGGATGGAGAAATTGTAACAACAGCAACTGCTGTCTCCTCTGAGGGAAATAACATAGTGGCTGCAACATCATTGGTCTGCAATCTTAGCAACCACTCTCTACAGCAGAGGGCACAAAAGAGCAGACCACAACCCTCAGACATACATGAGCTTTTATTTAATTCCTTGCTGAAATATAAATATTGGAAAATTTCACAGGAATATACAAATTTTTCTCTTCTCTTGAAAAACCAGATTTGGCAAGAAGGGGCCACAGCTTCCAAGGCACGCTGGGCTGGAGCTGAGAAGGGACTCCCCTCCTCCCCTTTGGATGGGCTTGAACTCCTGACACTCCAGTCTCTGCCACGCCCTCATCGTCTCCCGGAAATTGGGGCCAAGTTGCTGTTTATCCTGATACTCCAGGAGTGTTTGTTTGTTAGTTTTCACAATACCATTAAAAAGGAAGGAGTGAGGATGTGGAGATACTGGAACCTTCATTTATTGTTGATGAAAATGCAAAATAGTGCAGCCACTTTGGAAAACAATTTGACAGTTCCTCCCAAGGTCAAACGTAGTGTTACCATATGACCTAGCAATCCTACTCCTTCACGAGACACGAAAAAATATGTCCGTTCAGAACTCTGCAAGTGAGTGTACATAGCAACATTATTCCTAATAGCCCTAAATTGAACACAACTCAAATTTCTATCAACTGATGACTAAATCAACAAAATGTGCTGGATTTGGCCATAAAAAGGAATAAAGTACTGATGTATGTTATAACATGGCTTGATTTTGAAAACGGTATGCTGAGTCAAAAGGCCAGTCAAAAAAGATCACATATTGTGTGATCCCATTTATATGAAATGTCCTGAATAGGCAAGTCTACAGAGACGGAAAGGAGATTAGTGGTTGTCTCAGGTCAGAAGCTATAGGAAGGATAGGGGGAAATGAGGAGTGACTGATAAAGGTATGGGGTTTGGGAGAGAGAGTGTTAAAAAGATTCTAAAAGTGATTGTGGTGATGGTTGCACAAATCTGTGATTATACTAAGAACCACTGAATTGTACACTTTAAATAGATGACTTATATGAATAATATCTCAGTAAAACTGTTACCAAAAACAGCAAGTCAACTATTACCAGCTGTGGGCCTCTTGAAGTCATTGGGGTTTTGAACCCCTGGGGGGTTTGGGGGAGTTTTTGGCTTTTGTTTTTAAAGATTTTATTTATATATTTGAGAGAGAGAGAGTGAACAAGAGAGACAGCACACGAGCAGGGGCAGAGGGAGAGGGAGAAGCAGACTCCCCTACTGAGCAGGAACCCGACATAGGCTCCATCCCAAGACCCTGGGATCATGACCTGCACCAAAGGCAGACGTTTAACTGACGGAGCCACCCAGGTGCCCCGAACCCCTGTTTTTCAAAAGAAAATGCACATAAACCTGATTCCTAAGAATCTGGAAGAGGAGGATTTGCTCCCTCCAGCAAACATTAAGGTGCTGATTTGCAGTGGTAGATAGGAAGAATAACCTTTTTATTTTTTCAACTTCTTCTAAAAAAGGTAACTATTTCACAAGAGACAATCTATATACAAATACTTTTGAATATTTATTTATTTGAGAGAGAAAGAGAGTATGAGCACGGGGTGGGGGGCAGAGGGAGAAGGAGAGAGTCTTAAGCAGACTCCAAGCTGAGCGCAGAGCCCAACATGGGGCCTGATCTCACGACCCTGAGGTCACGACCTGAGCTGAAACCAAGAGTTGGTCTCTTCAACCAACTCCGCCACCCAGGCACCCCAATATACAAATACTTTTGAAGTATACAGCATTGAGTAGGTGACTTGGAACTCACCAACAAGTAATAAAATGTGATTCTTGCTCTCAAAGAGCTCATCGGTATAGTTGCTGGAAATAAATACACATGAAAAACTGTTACAGCACAAAAATTAATTTTTTCAAATTTAACAATACTAAATTACTTGTTACCAAGCAGCTACTAACAACAAGTGACAGGCATTATAAAGGTCACAAGAGGATTGAAGCACCAAGGACCTGGGCGGGTTGGGTCTGATAGCAGGTCATGAAGGACTTGCAACCAGAGCTTGGAAGGGACAGAAAACAAGAAAGAGGTAGGGATGAAGGGACACTGGTATTCCATGTCAGGTAACCGCAGCAATAAAAGCAGAGACGCAGAAAATCTCAAAGCATGTTTAATGTAAAGTGATGTTAGAGTAACAAAGGATACAGATTCCAGAAATATTTTTTCTTAGATAACTATATGACATATTCTACAATAATCAATTACATGTTAGACTAGTTCTGCGCTCTCACTTATATGTTTCACAATTTTTATTAAAAATAATAAAGAAACGGGGCGCCTGGTGGCTCAGATGGTTAAGCGTCTGCTTTTGGCTCAGGTCGTGATCCCAGGATCCTGGGATCGAGCCCCGCATTGGGCTCCTGGCTCGGCGGGGAGCCTGCTTCTCCCTCTCCTTCTGCCTCTCCCCCTGCTCATGCTCTCTTTCTCTCTCTGTATCTCTGTGTCTCAAATGAATAAATAAAATCTGTAAAAAAATAATAATAATAAAGAAACAAGCATATTATGATAGTTCTATAATGAAGAAATGGGAAGTAGAGAAAAAATGTCTTGGGTGTTTACTGTCCTAAGAAAGAATATCAAACTTATTAAAATCAAGAGGTGAACCATTTCATACACTTTAGTTCAATATGAAGACATGAGTTCAATTATGCTATTTCATGATAGCAAAAATTAGTATATTGTAAATTGTTATAATCTATTTGTTGGCAGTGAGTATGTGAGTACACCACCCACAAGCTTACCAGGCAAACAGTATTAATCATGGCAAGGCTAATATATATTTAATAATCTCATTTAGTTATCAAACTTCCTGAAGTATTACGTTAGGTACATGAGATTGCATTTTTTAAGTAAATATCTTTGGGATGCAGTAACATTCCTTTTAGAAAGTGTGATTTATTATCACTTTGAAGAAAGGATTGATTTTCCAGAATCTTTAATTTCCAATAAATGTCCAGCTCTGACATAGTCATTGCAGGGCCAGTAAATTCACCTGGAAAAAAAATACTGTGCTTTAATTAAGTTCGTTTGTCTCAGGTGGAGGAGCAATTGATTCTATGATCAATTTAGAAATACCTCCATAGAATAAATGAAAACATAGTTTATTTCACCAGATTAATGCCTTTAGTGGTCAGTCAGTTTAATATAGTTGGTTTCCCACATTGCCCTGAGTTAGAAAATTCAAAGAAAGAACAATTGGCGTTGGAACAGCAGAGTTTTAAGAACCAGAAGGAGCACCAAGTTCCTTTGTTTGATATATGAGGAAACCGGGACGCTTATAAAAACATCTTTTAAGTCTCTCATTTATTTGTTTTCATCTATACATCTAAATTTCCAAAACATGGGGTGCCTGGGTGGCTCAGTCGTTATGCGGCTGCCTTCAGCTCAGGTCATGATCCCAGGGTCCTGGGATCGAGCCCCGCATCGGACTCCCTGCTCGGCGGGAAGCCTGCTTCTCCCTCTCCCTCTGCTGCTCCCCCTGCTTGTGCTCACTCTCTCTCTCTGTCAAAATCTTTAAAAAATAAATAAATAAATAAATTTCCAAAACAGAAAGGATTATCAGAGAGACACACTTCCTTTTGTTTCCATGCCCTTCCTCTTACTCCATGTGGTCACTTCAAGTGTCGATGATACATCCACCAGAACATACACAATCCCATGATTGAGAAAAGTGATTTTCCTCAAGAAAATAAATATTAGTGATATTTTGGTTTTGTGAACAATATAATTATAGGGCTTTTTTAGAATATCTTCTACTAGTCTTTAAAGGTAATGTTTCCATACATCATCCGCATTTTAAACCTACTCCCTCCCTTGAGATTTTCCAGGAAGCTGTATTGTCCTGGGTTATGTCCAAGAGCAATCTTGACATCTTCCTTGTCTATTTCCCCACCTCTACTGCTCTTTTTCTTTCCTTCCCAAATAAACTATTTCACTGAACCGTATTTTCCATTTGTGTAAGTCACAAACAATTGAGTATCAGTAGTTTCATAAGTTTCAAATTAATCCTTGAACCTGAATCCTTGATTTAGGATTTGCTTCTAGGGCATCCATACAGAGAAACTAAGTTTCACCTATTTTTTTTTTAATTTCATATAAATGAAACTATACTGCATGTTTTCTTGTGTAACTGAAGTCTTTTGCTCAACACTATGGTTTTGAAACACATACATACTGTGGCATGTTAAGTATAGCTTAATTATTTTTGTTCATGTACAGCATATTTCATTGTTTGAATATCCCATACTTTATAAATGTTATTGTTAATAGATAGGTGAATTATTTTCAGTATGGCCTTATTACAAACATAAAGCTACTAACAGTCTGGTATGTACTTCCTGATGTACATTTGCACAAGTTTCTCTAGGACCTATCACTATATAAGTAGTTCTGTAAAAGTAGAATTGCTAAACCATAGAGTATGCTCATATTCTATTCGTTCTTTAAATAACATTCAAAATAGGAAACAATAACCTTTACTGGGTGCAATCCAGTATGTACATCTTCTGATTCAATACTTTCTACACAGCATATCTTCAATGTAAGAGTTTTAATTCTATGCAGAATTGAGTTGGAAGGCAGGCTGAAGCTTTTGATTCCTCTTAGAGTACCTTCTCCTGGATTTTCTCCTTGAAAAGTGTAATCTCCCTAAGTTTACCCTTTTTTCAACCAATAAATAAATCCAACTCCTTTAGTCATTTCTTCATAGAAGCTTTTCTTATGCCTCTAATTATTTCCATTGCTCTCTTCTGAACTGCCTCCAAATTTTTCAAATCCAGGGTGACCATGGAATTTATTGTCCAAAGCAGATAAATTTTGAGACTGAAAAGAGGTGTTAAAATAATTAACAGTGTTAATTGATTTACAACAGATGTAAACTAGATTCATCCCAGGCAAACCAGAATGAACTGTTACCTTACTCATATTACACTTTATTTAATGTGTTCTCAAAGCAAATAAGGAATGCTTCTGGAGGATGGGCACATATTAAGTATTAAAGAGGCGTGGATGGCTACATGACGTGTTCCCACTTATAGCCCCAGCCTAGAGACTTTATTATGAATTTATTATGCATAAATAACAACACATAATGATATTTCTAAACAGGAAGGGTAAAACACTGGGCTCTTAGTGGCGATGAGGTAATATCAGCTAGGTTTCTACTGTGTCCTTCAGGGAAATTATGATTGCATATTTGATTTTCAGTTTGGCAATAGACACAAATCTCAATGGTAATTTAGTACAAAAAGGAGATTTTTCTAAAGTATTAGCTGGTTGCTAAGTAACAGTGGAAAAATGGTAAAATCGGGAAAGTTTTACCAAATTCCCTTGTATTTACTGGCTTCAGAAAACAGCTCTCTTTTAGATAGGACCTGTTTGACAATTTGTACTTGGAAAACTGAAAGTGTGACATTTTTCTACAAGCAGAAATATGCAAAACGAAACTATTTTAGGCATCAAGAAATTTCACAGGGTTCGTATTTGTTTATACAGAACAGTCTATAATGCAACTCATTGTTTAGATAAGCAAAATATCTGAATAAAAATGCAAAGTATTTAGGAAAAAGTCTAATTGCTTCAAAATACTTGGATGTTCTCAAATAGTTTGGTAATAATAGAAGTGATCATTTAGTGGGAGCTATGTTGTGGTAGTCACTGAGTTTCAGACTTTGGTTATATTATCTAATAAAATCCCCTTAACTAGAAATTAGGATTCCATTTTGCTGGTTAAGACACTGAAACTTAACTGGTTACTTAAATTTTTGTCTGTTACAAGTTAGCAAATGGCTGAGTCAATATTTGAATCCAAAGTTTTTGACTCCAAAGGCCTTATACTTTTTATAAAATATTTGGAGGTTTCAATTTTATTGCTACCTCATAAAAAATGCTACAGTTCAAATGATATTAAATTAATTGTCACAGCAAATACAGTACTGAGATGTGAGGCTATTATGTTGTAAAAACAATTCAAAATGATATAAGTAGAGATTTGGGGGCCCACTTTAAAAAATAGAAGCTATGCCTTCCTTGAAAATGTATTTCTAAGCTAAAAAAAGTAATTATTAATATTTAAACACTAAAGAAGTTGACTTAATCTAAGAAGTATAAAAAAACTATTTTTTTAATGTTGAATTCCACATTCTTGGAAGTCAATTTAAGCAACATCAGTTTAGGGGGGAAATATGTATTAATTAGTACAATAATGTAGATAATCAAGTAGGAGGAATTTAACCTCCAAATTCATTGAGGTAAGGTATTTTCTGTTTGCTTCTCAAGTCTACCCACTTTTTGCTATGATAAAAGTACACTTTGGTGGAGAAATTTTTAACCTATCTTGTATGAGTTTGACATTATTCTGAAGCAGAAAACTTGAAATCTTTGGAGTAATGCTCCTGTGCAAACTAACCTTTTCAAGATATACCGAGAGTAGAAGATTTAAAAAGTATTCTTTCTGATGGTTTTCATTGCCCATCATGCATAGGAATTCTATGTGTTTTCTATTTTATCTTCCATCTAATTTCCATAAGTTAATCACTGTTTTCCTCTAATCTTCTTACCCTCTGGCCTACCTTCTTTTATTTATCTTAGTTTTTAACTTCTAGCAAACTCTGTTGAAATGCCTGAACTGTGTTAGTTGTCTTTCTTCCTTCACAATACATTAAAAGTGATCCTTTATTAGGAACAATCTTTTATTAGAAAAAAAGGTCATACTTTAAAGATCTATATGTATTATGAACTTTAGTCTTGCTGAGATTAATACAAAAGTAATGACTATGGTATGAGGAAAAAAGTTTTCAATTGTAGAATTACATATAAGTTCCCCAACATAATACAAGCCACATCTTCAGTGGAAAATATTAAAAATGTCAGGATAACTTTTCTACTTGCTATCTAAATGGGATTCTTTTATTGCTAGCTAAGCTGAAGATAACATATGAAGAATACTCTGGACAATAATTGTAACTTAGTGTCTCAAAATCAAGAATGATAGATTTCTATGAAACTTACACGACTTTAAAAAAAGATAAAAGATAGCATGCATTTTTCTTGATTTCTGAAAATTATAAAGTAATAAAGTACATTTAATTGTATAGTTCTATAAGGAATATCATTTCAATGCCTGATCAGTGAAGATTTGATTTTGAATGACTTAAAAATTTGGTTAAACTATAATATCATAATGTTTGGGATTGGCAAATCCTAAAGGGAATTAGTGAGTCTTTTTCAATAAAATGAAAAACTGTATCTGTTTAGCATGTATGTGTGTGCTGATTAATAACATTAGAAGAAAACTAAACCATTAGATGAGTAATGAGTCAATAATAAATAATCACCTTTCAATGTAGTTCAGCTGTGTGTGTGTGTGTGTGTGTGTGTGTGTGTGTGTGAGCACTAATGGGTCTGGGGAGAGAGGAGAGAGATCCCTCTAGTCGGGAAAAGCAGATATGAGAAGCCCCAAATCACGAGGATGTGGATATGAACAGTGGCTAGTAGGAGATCATCTCAGGGGAAAAATAGTGATAGGAAGATATTTAATGTTTGAAATAAAAAGATAGGTGACTTACCGACTTACAGTTATTTGTCTGGATTTGAAAGCATTCACTAAGCCCAACTAGGTACAGCGCCAACGTATCACAGCACCAATATTCATCAGGAATGCAGAGGCTTTCATCATGGTTGCCAACGATGATTAGTCCAAACTCTGCTTCTATGTTTTAGGTGTTTGCAGAAGAAGTAAAGGCTTCTGCTAGATCATGGTTCAGGAAACTGGTCAATGGGACACTCACCTGTTTTTGTAAATGATGTTTGTTGGAACGCAGGAAGGTTCACTCGTTTGCATATTGTCCTCAGCTACTTTCACACTATCCTGGCAGAGGATACATGCAGCAGAGACCAAAATGCCTCCAAGCCTGAAATGTATACTATCTTACCCTTTCCAGAAAAGCTTGTCCACCACTGCTCTACACCAGCGCTATTCTCTGCCTCAGCACTATTGACCTTTGGGGCCACATAATTCTTTATTTTGTGGGGCTTTTCTTTGCACTGTAGGATGTTTAGCAGCATCTGTGGCCTCTACCCCCTAGACACCTGCAGCAGATCTGCAGTTGTGTCAACCAAAATGTCTCCAGATGTCACCAAATGTCCCCCGGGGTGTGATAACACCCCTGATTGAGAACCAGGACTCTAGACAAGTATCATTTTTCTAAATTCCCTACAAGTTTCTGACATAAATTGTTCTTTCATGTTGACTTGCATAGCAACATGTGAAAAAGCCAATTTGAAGAAATTTTTATTGGAAATATAGAAATAATGGAAAAGGACTACATGCTCTTGCTTCTACCTTTTCTACCCAACAAAACATATGTGGACTCATACACTCTCACAGTACATGTCAGTCCTCCCAGCTAAGGCTAACTCCAACTCTGCATGATCTCAGCTCCTCTCAGCTACTCAAGGGCATGACAACAGCCCTTCCCCATGGCGCCACCAATTTCTCTTTCTTTACTGGATCTTTCCATCAGTAACATTTATGCTACTATGTGTCTCATTTCAAAACAAACTAACTAAACCTCTCTCTCCATCTCCTTCTATTTGCTGTTCACATATCTTTGATACCATTTATAGTATGTCTTCTTGAGAGATCTAAATCTTCAGATTCAAGAATTATGATGAATCCCAAATGGGATAAATGAATAATCCATACCTAGATCTTTCATAATGAAAACAAAGAACACCAGTGACAAAGAGTTTATCTTAAAAGCAGGCAGAGAAGAAAAAAGGCAAATAGGAAAGAAAGATAATGACTGACAGGTGTTTTCTCACGACAAAGATGGAAGCCAGAGAATGGCTGAATACCTTTGAAGTACTTCGGGGAGTACTCCTTACTCATGAGACTTCCTCCTAAAGAATTCTCATCTTCTGTAATGTTGGTTCGGCCGCATCATCTTTAGTGCAGGGACAATGGCAGCAGCACGGTACTTGTACTGCTTGCCTCACAGCATGATGAATAGATGCTGATTCCCAGTCGTAAGACTCATTTTGTTCTTCATTGATCTTGACTTCCAAATCACATAACCACTATTGCATCATTATAAATATATTTCACATGAAATAAATGTGGTCATAGAACTACTGATCTTTTCATTTTTAACACTTTGATGGTTTAGTATCAAAGCAAAAAGCCATTGAATAAACTAAAATGCTGTAACTAGTAAAATATTCTAGGACCAATGATACATTTCAACTGTTCATTGTACAAATCTATAAACTGTGAAAAATTTACTTTTTTTAAAGATTTATTTATTTATTTATTTATTTATTTATTTATTTATTGGGGGGGCCAGAGGGAGAGAAGCTTTCAAGCAGACTCCCCACTGAGCACAGAGCCCCACACAAGGCTCACTTCCAGGACCCATGAGATCATGACCTGAATGGAAACCAAGTCAGATGCTTAACTGACTAAGCCACCCAGACACCCCTGAACAAATTTACTTTTTACTTAAACAAGTAAATGGCAAAAACTTTGGGTTTATTAGTATTAAATCAGTGGTTATTTATAATCAATATCTAAGGCAATTCTAGACAAGCAGATAGGTCAATGACATGCAGCTGAATAGGTTTTAGAAAATGAAATTACTGGGGCGCCTGGGTGGCTCAGTCGGTTGAGTGGCTGCCTTCGGCTCAGGTCATGATCCTGGGGTCCTGGGATCGAGCCCCACGTCCAGCTCCCTGCTCAGCGGAGAGCCTGCTTCTCCCTCTCCCTCTGCCTGTCACTCTGCCTACTTGTGCTCTCTCTCTATCTCTCTGTCAAATAAATAAATAAAATAAAATAAAATAAAAAAGAAAATGAAATTACTTAGCAACTGTCAATTGTCAGGAGCTAGTAATGTGATTATAAGATAAACTTACTACATTTGTGCTTGAAAGATTTTAAAATTTTTTGGAGCTCAATATCTATCTCTAAGTAAATAAAAAGATTTTTAAAGATATTTATTTTATCTATGTGGCAAAATGGTATTTTTTCTCTCTTTTTTTCTTATCAAATTTTTTCACATAATGGGTCTCATACACACACACACACACACACAGACACACATGCACGCGTGCGCACACACACACACCCTCTTCCCACTGATTCCTTCAGGCTCTAGTCCATCCCAAACTGGAATAATCAAAGAGGGAATCTAAGGCTTTGGCAAAGAGAAAAGATTCAGAGACCCATTCAAGTTATACTATAAAAAAGCAGTCTATTGGTAAGAAAAAGCTTTCTCTCATGAATGTTTCTCTTTGAGAACTAAACGAAGCAAAGCACCCCCACCTAGGGAGCAACTAAATAGGAACAGAGGTAGTCTGGCCTCAGCATCTATGCTGCTAACAACTGATCAATACTCTTATTAAGAAGTGCTTTTGGCAGGAGAGATGAGGAAGGCTTTGTACATGTTGAACTGTGGTATTTGCAGCCATCCAGAAGATGTTAACTGAAAGACAACTGGGTCAGTCACTGTGGAGTTTAGAAGAGTAAACCTCTTTAAGAGTTACCAAACCTGGTATACCTGAAGGTGAAAAGTAAATGGGATTACCCAGTTAAAGGGGCAGAATGAGTGAAGAAGAGGACCAAGGATGAAGCTCTGGTGTGCCCTGGTATTAGAGAAGAGCCTTGAGATGGAGAAGGAGCATTTATTCATTTATTTGACAAATATTTGTGTGTCTGCTCTGTCTGATGCACTGAGCATGATAATGGGAAGACAAATAAGATGTGGTCCATGCCATTAAGAAGTCCAGCTAAGAGCAGCCAAAATAAATACAAGGAAAAGTAGGAGGGTGTAGCATAAAGGAAGATATAGGAGCAAGAGTGTCAAGTGTCACAGAGAATTTGAGTAAGATAAGAACATGAAAATATCCTAATGGAATTGGCAATTCAAAAGGTTTTTGCTGAGAATGATTTATTTGCCTGTGTTGAAAGGAAATCAAATTGCTCAAGGTGGTTAATGAATAAGACATGAGCTAAGGCACAGTAAGAGCCAACTGCTCTTTCAAGAGGCTCGACAGAAAGTCGGGAGATGGATTGGGATGGACAGAAGTGAGGAGGAGAGGGAAGCACAGGTGGAGGTTTCTGCTTTAAAATAAGATGGGTATATGCTATGGTGAGCGCTGTGAATTGTGTAAGACTGATGAATCACAGACTTGTGCCCCTGAAACAAATAATACATTATATGCTAATAAAAAAAATAAATAAAATAAGATGGAGAAGATAATCATATTTTTACGCTGAGGGAAAGTTAGCATGGAGATAGAATTTGATTGTACAGAGCAATAAATGCTGGTCAATGGAGCACGTTCCCACTAAGGGGTAAGAGAGAAAGATGGAATCCCAAGCACTGGTACAGGGGATTAGCTTTGTCATCAAGTAGGAATGAGTGTTTTAAGGAGGAAAAAAAAAAGCGAAGAGGAGTAAAGATGAATACACACGCAGAAAAGGTTGGAATAAATATGGGTAGGAAAATGCTGGGTCGTCTTATGGAGTCTTCTATTATCTGTGACGTTAGAACCAAGTTTCCCTGCTGAGAAAGAAGAGATGGAGATGCTCCAGACAGTTCAGGAACACAGAGTGGCTGGGTGACTCTGCATTCCTTTTAGTGTTTTGTCTAGAAAATACTTTTTTGGCATTCAGTCTTAGCACCCTGACAGCACGCAATGAGAACAATGAGATATAAGTCCCCACACACCCTTTGATATCAGGACTTCTAAAGGCCCACCTTCAACTCCCTAAGATGGCAACTGTAACTCCAAGAAAGCATTGATTAAAGGTCAGAGAGAGATGAATAATGGTAATGTGGCAATATGAATATATCCAAAACAGAGATACTAAGTTTAGGAGACTATTTTAGGAGGCTAATATTCAGTAACCTAAGATTTGCATTGTTCTCAAGTTCTCAGCTCCAGCGTCTCTTATAATAATTTCTATTAGTGTCAAAGATCTGAATTTTGACAGGAACACACTGTTTAAAGTTCATCCCCGTACAAACATCATTTCCACTCACTGGCTTTCCAGAAATGTTTTGTTGAGTGGACAAGAATGGAGAGGATGTTAGAGTTAACATGAAGAGAATGGTAAATAGCCAAAGTCTATTTCTGTGCCCCACTCATTAATGAGTGGCTATGGCTGCTGAACCTTTTCCTTTGCAGGATTAATGAATTATTGAAAGTGCTTATGAGTTGTGATATAATCAGTTTTGTTTTATTTTTAATTTTACACATGGATAAATTTTTTAATGCAGATAAAAGCAAGGATAAATGAGGAAATTATGAGTGGTAGATCAACTCTGCAGCACACAAATGAGACTCATGCTGTGAACATTTCTGTTTGTAACACAGTGTCGATCAAATTAAAAACAGACAAAACAAGGCACAGGTGAAATTTTCAAAACTCTCTTTAAGTTAACAATATTAAACCCTGTGAATTTTACATACTGGATATTTTAGTTTTTATTTTTGAGAGAGAGAGTGTGTGGGGGGGAGCAGGGAGGCAGAGGGAGAGGGAGAGAGAGAATCCCAAGCAGACTCCATGCCCAGCATGGAGCCAGACGCGGGGCTCCATCTCATGACCCTGAGATCATGACCTGAGCTGAAATCAAGAGTCTGATGCTTAACCGACTAAGCCACCCAGGCACCCCTATATTGGATATTTTAAATTGAGACATATTTGTAGGATATGCCATAGAATTCATTCTCTTTAAATGTAAAATTCACTGCTTTACAGTTTATTCACAAAATATCTTCCCTATCCCCAAAATCCAATACTCATAAATAGTAAGTCCCCACACCCTTTTTTACCTCAGCCCTTGGAAACAACTAATAAAATTTCCTTCTCTATGTATTTGCCTATTCTGGACATTTCATATAAATGGACTAATGCAATATGTGGCACTTTGTGTGTGGCTTCTCTCGCATAACACAATGTTTCAAGGTGCAACCAAGTCTTAGAATGTATTAGTAATTCATCCCTTTTTATCACCAAATAACACTTCATTGTATGGACATACCATATTCTTTCTCTACATCTCTCATTGACAGACATTTGTGTTGTTTCCCCTTTTTGGCAAATATGAATAAAGTTCCCATGAACATTTGTGCACAAGTCTTTGTATCCCCAATGCTCTCAGGTATATATGCTTAGGAGTGGAATTACTAGGCCATATAGTAGCTCTATTTTTTTAACTTTTTCAAATTAAAAACTTTAAAAAATTAAAATTAAGACAGAATTTTACTAGTTGTGAGTGGCTGCAGCATTTTCCATTCTCATCAGCAATGTATGAGTGTTCCAATTTCTCCATCTCCTTGCCAATGCTTGTTATTTTTCTACTTTTTAATTATAGCTATCCTAGTGTGTGTGAAGTGCTATCTCGTTGTGGTGGTGATTTGCATGTCCTTAATGACTAAGGATTTTGAGCAGCTTTCCATGTGCTACTGGCCATCTGTATAGCATCATGGGAGAAGTGTCTGTTCAAACTTGTTGCCCATTTTTTGTTTGGGTTGTCTTTTTAGAGTTGAGTTTTGAGTTCTTTATATATTCTTGATACTGCACATACCTGATATATAATATGCAAATGTTTTCTCCAATTCTGTAGATTGTTTTTTCTCTCTCTTGATAGTATACTTTGACATGAAATTTTTTTCATGGGTGTGGAGCCTACTTAAAAATGAAGAGAAAAGAAAGACTTACCTATAGACTCTGACATGATTTAGAAAAAGCAAAATCAATATATGAAAACTTTAAGTAAAAGGAAGGTGAAGAATCTAAAGCTGGAAAATTTAATGCCAGCATAGGATGGTTTAATAATTTTGGAATGTTTGGCCTCTAAAATGTCAAGATAAGACATGAAAAATTTTTAATTTTGATGAAGTCCAATTTATCTGTTTTTAATTTTGTTGCTTGAGTTTTTGGTGTCATATACAAGAAAACATTGCCTAATCCAAAATCACAAATATTTAGGCTGTTATTTTTTTTTTTTTTCCTAAAAGTTTTATAGTTT
This sequence comes from Halichoerus grypus, assembly GCF_964656455.1. Taxonomy (NCBI): domain Eukaryota; kingdom Metazoa; phylum Chordata; class Mammalia; order Carnivora; family Phocidae; genus Halichoerus; species Halichoerus grypus. The sequence goes on along the minus strand of NC_135720.1, from coordinate 20,046,204 downwards.
AGCTCTTACATTTAGATTGTTGGTCCATTTTGAGTGAATTTTTGTGTGTAGTACAAGGAAAGTCTCTAACTTCCTTCTGTACTATGTGAATATCCACTTGTCCCAAAACCATCCATTGAAAAAACTATTTTTACCCCCATTGAATTTTCTTGGCATGATTGTTGAAAATGTATAACCATTGTTGTAAGAGTTGATTTCTGGACTCTCAGGTATACAGATCTATACGTCTATCGTTATGCCAGTACCATAGTGTCTTGATTAATGTCGGTTTATAGTAAACTTCAAAACTGGAAAAGGTGAGAAAAAACTTTGTTTTTTTGCAAGATTGTTTTGGCTATTCTGTTAGGATCAGCTTGTCCATTTCCATAAAAAAAGACATTTTGGAGATTTGGTAGGAATTATATTGATTATATAGATCAGTTTGGGGACTACTGCCATCTTAACAATATTAAGTCTTCATGGGATGTTTTTCTGTTTATTTAGATCTTCTTCAATTTCTTTTAACAATATTTTGTAGCTTTTAGCATGTAGGCTGAACGTCTTTGGTTAAATTTATTCTTAAGTATTTTTTTTACTTTAATGCACTATACATTAAACTGATTTCTTAATTTTATTTTCAGATTGTTTGTTGCTACTTACAGAAATACAATTTATTTTTAAAGTTTTTATTCAATTTATTTAAACTTGATTATATATGCTGCAAACTTGGTGAACTCATTCATTAGTTCTAATAGTTCTGTAGTATACTCCTTAGAATTTTTTATATACTAGATCTTATCAGTCTGCAAATACTCCTTTCAAATTCTTTTTTAAAACTTTTTTTTTTTTAACTTTTTTTTCCTAATTGCTCTGGTTAGAGCCTCTAATACAATGTCGAATAAAAGGGATGAGACGAGTCATGCTTGTCTTGTCCCTGAACTTAGGAGAAAAGCTTTCAGTGTTTGCCATTTAGTTTAATGGTAGACGTGGATTTTCTGTATACACCCTTCAACAGGTTGAGAAAGTTCCCTTCAATTCTTTGTTTGATGAGTAGTTTTATCATGAAAGAGTGCTGGATTTTGTCAAATCCAGCTTTTTCTGTGGCTTTTGAGTTAATCCTGTGGGTTTGGTCCTTTATTCTATTAATATGGTGTATCACATGAAATAATTTTCTTATGTTGAACGAACCTTGAATTTCTGGGATAAATTTCACATGCTATGGCGCATGTTTTGTTCATATGTTGCTGGAGTTGGTTTGTTAGTACTTTGCTGAGGATTTTTGCATTTACATTCCTAAGGGATATTGGGCTATCGTTTTCTTATGATGTCTTTATTTGGTTTTGATGTTAGAGTAATGCTAGCCTCATGATGCTCTCCCCTCTTCTATTTTTTGGAAGACTTTGTGAAGGATTATTGTCAATTCTTCTCTATACATTTTGTAGAATTCAGCAGCACAGCCATTTGGGCTGGGCTTTTCCTTGTGGAAAGTTTTAAAATAATAAGTCAATCCCTTATACTTGTTATAGATATATTCAGATATCCGATTTCTTCTTCAATCATTTTTAACTTGTGTCTTTCTAGGAATTTATCCATTTCATTTAGGTTTTCTAATTTGTTGCCATAAAATTGTTCACAGTGTTCCCAATATAATTGTTTTTGTTTCTGTAAGGGAGGTAGCTATGTCCTTTCTTACATTCCTTATTATGGTAATTTGACTCATCTCTGTTTCTCTTGGTCAGTCTAGCTAAAGGTGTATCAATATTGTCGATCTTTTTAAAGAACTAACTTTTGGGTTGGTTGATATTGCCTGTTTTTTATTTCTTTGCCATTTCCTTATTTACCCTCCAGTCTTTATTATTTCCTTATAAACTCTTTGAGTTTAGTTTGTTCTTTTTTTTTTTTTTTGAGATTCTTAAAGTAGTTTATCAATTTGAGATATTTCTTCTTTTTTCATGTAGACATTTACAGCTATATATTTTTTTGTAGCCCTACTTTAGCTGCATCCCATATGTTTTAATATTTTGTTTTTCCATTTTTATTCATTTCAAAGTATTTTCTAATTTCTTATGTGATTTCTTTCATTCATTTAGGAATGTGATGCTTGATTTCCCCATATTTGTGAATTTCCCAAAAGTTCTTCTATTATTGATTTCTAATTTCATTCTATTGTAGTCACAGAATATATTATGTATGCTTCACATCTTTAAATGTATTGCTTGATGTATCTCCATTGGACAATGCTCCCTATACACTTGAGAAGAATAGGTATTCTGCTGTTGCCAGGTGGAATGTTCTGTGTCTTTTAGGTCTAGTTGATTAATAATGTTAATCAAATATTCTATATCCTTAATTTTCTGAATACTTGTTTCATCTAGTATTGAAAATAGATTTTTGAAGGTTTAACTATTATTGTTGAATTGTGTATTTCTCCCTTTAATTCTGACAGTTTTTGCTTCCTCTATTTTGTGCTTCCCTTGTTAAATGCATATATGCTTATTATTGTCATATCTTCTTGATGGACTGCCCGTTTTATCATTATAAAATTTCCCTCTTTGTATCTAGTGACAATTTTTTAAGTCTATTTTGTCTGATAGGCACTCAGCTATCTTTTGGTTACTGTTTCCATGATATATCTTTTTTTTTGCATTCTTATCTTTAATTTATGTATTTCTTTAAATCTAAAGGTACTTCTTGTAAATAGCGTATCACTGGATTCTATTGATTTTGTCAATTTCTCTTTTCTGACTATTTATGTCTGCCATTTCACTATTTGTTTTCTAAATGTCTTATGTCTTTTATGTTTCTCTATTTCTCCATTACTGCCTTTGTTTATATGAGTAATTTTCCAGTGTACCATTTCTATTCCATTTTTGTCTCTTTTGTTATATTTTAGGGTTTTTTTTTCAACTAAAATGTTACCCTATGGATTACAATTAACATTAGGTTGAATGTCTACCCAGAACCCAGAATATCAGAAAATAGAGTCTTTGCAGATGCAATTAGGTAAGATGACATCAGACCAGATTGGGATGGGCCCTAAATTCAACAACTGGTGTCTTTGTAAGAAGAGAGGACCCACAGAAACAGACACAGGGAAGAAGACTATGTAGTGACAGAGGCAGGGATTGAAGTGATGCAACCACAGCCAAGAAATTTCAAGGATTGTCAGAAGTCACCAAAAGCTATAATGAAGCAAGGAAGCAGTCTTCTCTAGAGCCTTCAAGGGAGCATGACCCTCCTGACACCTTGATTTCAGACTTCTAGACGGCAGAACTATGAGAGAATAAATTCCTATATTCTTAAGCTACTCAGCAATAATTTGATGTGAAAACCCTAGGAAGCTAGTTCAGGTTAATACCATCTTAGTATCAAGAGCATTAAAAACTATGCTCCTATATATCTCTTTTCCCTCCCCTTCTATTGTGCTGTTATTTTATATAAATTATATCTTTATACATGGTCTGCCCAGGAACAGATTTATAATTATTACTTTATACAATTGTCTTTTAGGACAAAAAAAACTTACAAGCAAGAATTGCATTTATGCTGTCTTTTATATTTACCTGCATAGTTACTTTTACTAGTGCTCTTTATTTCCTCATGTGGATTTGATTTACTGTCTAGGGTCTTCCTCAGAAGTCCACTCTTTCTCAAAGGTCCCCATGTGGGTGGGGGACATGACTTCAATATTCAGCCTTCAATGTAAAGCCTCAAAGTCAGCCAAAGGTAAGGACTTGTGGCCTTCTTAGGTCTTTATGGAGCATGCATACAGCGCTACATGTGCACATAGACTTACAGATTCCCAATAATATATCAGAACTTTGCAAAACCCTCCATGGACATAGCATTCCTCAGCCTTTCCTTTTATATTTTTTCGTTAGACTATTGTTTGCCCCAGCTATTATCACTGCCTCATGTAGCTACAAAGTTAAACTATCACTGGTTATTTCCAATAAATGCCCCTGGGTAAAGGCTGTTCACATTGGGTGATCGCTCATTCAAATCAAATAAAGATACACATTGCAAGTGGAATTTTCCAGGGAACTGCCAGATAGGTTAAATAATTACATTTCTCTGAGAATGGGACTTTGAAATACCTCCAAACCCATTCTGACCCTCCCATTGCTGTTAAGCTGCCAGTTCTCACCATAATTATAAGCTGTTGGTTTTCAAGATTTCCATAGAGCTTAGGAGAGGAAGATGGGATTGGGGTAGGTCAAAATGCCACAAAGCTTGCTGTTTTTACTGAGACTCAGCCATTTTTCTTGAATAAATGTTCCCTGGATCGTTGCAAGTCTTTGGTTAATTTCCTGAGTTCTGAAAAAAGTTTATTTTGCCTCTAGTTGCCAGTATTTTCATTATTCTTATGTAGAAGAGGATATTTCATATCAGAGGTCCTTACTCTGATATTCTCAATAATGTCATTTTCATATCTTGAAATCTTAAATAATGAAATAAATTTATGACCTAATAGCACATACTACATAATTTGTAAATGAAAAGATCCTTTGCTTTTCTTCTCTCTTTCCTCATATTCTTCAACTGTACCATTTCATTGCTCGTGTGCACCTCCACTAGAAAGAAAAGAAGAGCAAAGTATATAAAACTTAAATTGATCTTTCACTTTTCCTGGGTTGCTGTGGTAAAGAATTTCATGAAGATAGAGTTGAGTCTGATGACTAAATGAGAGATTTGAATTATCTTTATCTGTAATTTTTTATGTTAATTGTCATCATATTTTTTAAAAAAGGATAAGAGGCATCATAAATACAATATCTGCTAAGATATTGTAAAAAATGGTTAACTCAATTTAACTTTCAGTTTTCAGGTAATACAAGGGATGCTGGAAAAAGCTAAATGAGGAAGTAATCAGACAAAGGCAGGAGATGATTCTCACAGAAATCTGGCCTGGATTTTTCAATAAGTCAGTGTCACAAAAAGGGATTGTGCTAGTTTAAAAAGACACTTATAATATATAACAACCAGATGTAATATGTGGGCTTAGATTAGATACTGCATTGGACAAACCAACTATAAAGAACATTTTGCAGATTTGGGTATTATTGAATATGGCCTGGGTGTAGGTAGGACAAAAATTTACTGAAATAGAAAACAGAAATCATTAATTGGGAAAAGTAATTCACAAAATAATATTTACAGTATAGTATCATTTGGGTTAAAAATATGTTTAGGAAAAATCCAGAAATATAAAAACTAAAATGTTAAGTATGATTACTGTTGGGTGATAGAAATCTGATGTTAATATTTCTCATTTTTATCTATATTATCTATTTTCCTATATTTTACATGTACTATTTTTTTAACATTTTAAAACATCTACCTCTTAGAATAGCAGGTTTATCTCATGTTCTCACATTAACAACATGTATTTTATGATGTTCACTTTCAAAACTTCCCACAAATATACCTACATTACACATGACATATTTTCTCCAAAGCACATGAGACTGACTCTTTGTAAATCTCATCATCCTTTTGGTAGTATAATCTGTATGGATTTTAAGGCAATCTTACAAATAATATTAGACATCTTTGTTACTAGCTAAAGAATTCACTTAATTACTGGGGCGCCTGGGTGGCTCAGTTGGTTAAGCATCTGTGTTCAGCTCAGGTCATGATCTCAGGGTCTTCTTTTCCCTCTCCCTTTGCCCCTTCCCCATCCCCCCCCCCCCATGCTTGCTCTCTCACTCTCTCAAATAAATAAATAAATAAACTTAAAAAAAAAAAAAGAATTCACTTAAGCCATTTTGGCCTCCTTTGCCCACATCACACAATATTTCATTTAAAGCATGCCCTTCAGTGCCTCTACCGCATTCGACCAAAGACGCAAACAGTATCCTTTATTGTCTGAGAGTCACAGACACAACCATCATAACAGCTATTCTTTTTTTTTTCAAGGTTTTATTTAAATTCCAGTAAGTTAACCAACTGTGTAATATTAGTTTCAGGAGTAGAATTTAGTGCTCATCACAAGTGCCCTCCTTGACACCGATCACCCATTTAGCCCATCTCCCAGCCCACCTCCCCACCAACACCCCCCAGTGTGTTGTCTAGATTTAAGAGACAATTTTCTGGTTTGCCTCTCTCTCTCTTCTTCCCCCCTACGTTCATCTTGCTTCTATTCCTCACTCCACTATAACCTAAACTCTTCCAGCAGCCAGAATGATCCATTTAAGAGGACATTAGAGCATGAAGTAAGTCGGACTCAAAGCCATGTAATGAATCCCCACTTCACGTCAAAGCCAAAGTCTCACAAAAACCAAGGCTCTTGATCTGGTTTCCCATTGTTGCAGGATTACAGGGTCCTTGTCTCACAGAGTCCAAGAATGAATCTCGCGGACACAAAAGGGTGAAGTGAAGTGAAAATTTATTAGGTGAAGGTGAGAGCAGAAAGGAAAGAAAAAGCTCTCTAAAGTGAAAGGGGTCCTGAATGGGTTGCCACCGAGGGCTTTTAGTGGTGGTCTTTTATTGAAAACTTGACCAGGAAGCTTGTGGCCTTGAGATTCTTGGGCCGTCTTGGTTTGAGCAAGGACTATTGATAACATCCTTAATGACTTATTTCTTTGAGGTCTGGTCATTTTCTGTGATTACAATGTAGCCGCCAAAGAAAAATACTCCCTCACATCGGGGGCCAGGGGACCTAGTCTCTTATCTCTTGTTCACTCCATCTTAGTGCTTCTGCCTGCCAGGAATAGTTTCAGAGCCCAGCCAGGGCCCCCCACCCCCACCTCTCCCTGCCTATACCTTAACCCTTACCTCTCTCTTTGTCTATCCTGCTGTTTCCCCACCACTCACTCCTCCCCAGCCACACTGGCTTTCTTGCCCTTCCTTGAAGCTATTTAGCACACTGGTCTCGGGGGCATCTGTACTTGCCGCTACCACCTGCCTGGGACACTCTTCCCCTAGATAGCCACTCTGCTCATTTCCTCAAGTCTTTGCTCAAATGTTGTCTTCTTAAGGAGGCTTACTCTGATCATTTTTTTTTTTAATTACAAAATCTCTCATCCCCTCCTTCCTGATTCTTCTTTCTCCTATTTTTATTTTCCATAGAGTTTCCTTTCCATAGGCTATCTTTTACCAGAGATCAAGCATAACATTTCATAAAGGTAAAAGGGTCAATTTATCAGAAGACACAATAATAAAAAAGTATACACCTATGATGAGCTTCAAAATACCTGAAGCAAAAACTGACAGAACGGAAAACAGAAATAAATCCACAGTCACAGTCGGAGATTTAAACGCCCCTCTCTCAATCACTGATAGAGCAAGTGCTAAAAGAAATCAGTAAGAAAATATAACATCTGCATAATATTTACCCACTGCTACAGCCCAAACTGCAGAATACACATTCTGTCCAAGTGCACATGGATTGTCATCAACATTGGCCACGTGCTGGGTCGTAAAATAAAAGCCATGATAAATTTCAAAATTTTGAAATCTGACAACAATGGAATTAGAAAATCAGTGACAACTATTATCTATAAAATTCCCCGATTTGGAAATTTAATGACATACTTCTAAATAAATAAAAGAAGGAATCAAAGGAGAAGTCAAAAAGTATTTTGAACTAAATAATAATAAAATAACATCAAAATTTGTGGGATGCAACTGAAGCAGTGATTTGAGGGAATTTTCTATCTTTCGATGCCTATATTACAAAAGAAAAAAGACTTAAAATCAATGATCTAAGTTTCCACACTAAGAAGCTGGGAAATAAAGAGCAAATTAGAGGCACCTGGGTGGCTCAGTCAGTTAAGCATCCGACTCTTGCTTTTGACTCAGGTCATGATCTCAGGGCCATGGGATCTGGCAAGTCCCAAGTCAGGCTCCGCACTCAGCAGGGAGTCTGCTCGAAGGTTCTTTCCTTCTGCCCCTCTCCCCTACTTGCATATGCGTGCACGTGCTCTCTCTCTCTCAAATAAATAAATGAATAAATAATCTTTTTTTAAAAAGGGCAAAAAGAGCAAATTAAACACAAGGTAGAAACAAAGGAAATAAAGAGAAGAGGCAAAAGTCAGTCTCATGTAACAAACAAGGGAGAAAATTAAGAAAGACAAAGTTGGTTCTTTGAAAAAATTAATAAATTCATAATCTCCTGTCAAAAGTGGTAAAGAAAAACAAAAAAAGGATACACAAATTACTAATATCCGCCATGCAAGATGGGCCATTACTGCAAATCCTGTAAACACAAGTGTGATAAGGAGTCCCTTTCCTAGCACAACTCCCCTGGGCAAAGGAGAGCTTGTCCCTGCTCCCACAACACGTGGTCTCCCACCACTTGCAGCTGCTAAGGCAGCCCTCAGGAATGAAGTCTCCTCCAGCCCCAACTGCACTGCTACTCAGAATTAGCCCCACCCATGAATTTTGGTCATAAATTCCCCAACTCATAACATACTTCTGAAGCCTACTAATTTATCAACGTTATATCTTCAGGGCTATTATTCTAATTTTGTAAACTGAATGTAATTGGTGTTCTATGTGGCTCAGTCATTACACTGAGTTACATTCAAGGAAGCATGATTCATGAGTCAAAGAGTTTTTAGAATAAGAATTCCACACTTTGTCTCTGCCAAAGAACATCAACAAATTCCACAACATAAGCTACATTAACATTTCTCAAAACAACCTTTTCTCTCCTCCCCAGATCTTGGCTACCATTCTGGTACTCTGGACCCCAGAGTTTCCCGAACTTTTCTCCACTCTCCGGTTCTGGTATCTTTTCTTTATGCCTTCTATGTTTAGCCCATACTACTCCAGCATCCTTGAGAGAAAATCTTGCCACTATTTCTGCATCACAGTGGACCAATATGGGGAAACTATAGGATTTGATAACTTCCTGGTCCTCCCTTGAGCCCAGAGGAGTGAAACATAGAGGCCTTTCAAGAAGGTGATTCTTTTATTCTGACTCCATCACTCTCAAGAAATTCTGAAATTTTTCTGAAGAACAAAATTCAATACTTTCTTACTCTCTCCGGTTTGCAAAAAAGAAAGAAAAAAAGCAGAGGATAATTTTGATTTTTAATTGTCCCTAGTTTTAAATATTCAAGGGTTTTTATAAGAAAAATCTAAAGAGAGAAGGAGGGGCTACCAAATTTGGAAGTTTCCTAAGCATTTGTGGTAGACTAAAATGGGCACGATTCTCCCCATTCCCGTACACACACTCATTTGCAACATGACTTTGCCGCTTCGCCCATTGAAGTAGAGTCTATTTCTCCATTCCTTGAATCTGGGCTGGGACATTAACTGCTTTGGAAAATGGGACATTAACAAATATGGCAAGCAGTGACTTGGAGTGGGCTTGCACATTGGGACTTACTCTCTTGCTGTTCTTGCTATTCCATGTAAATAAGCCTGGACTAGCCTGATAGATGATGAGAGATATGTAGCCTAATCATCCCCATTATACCAGCCAAAGATCGCCAACTGCCAGACATGTCAGTAAGGCTCTGTTAGATCATCTAACCTCCAGCTGACCCATCAGCTGACCATGGATGTGTGAGCCAACCAAGCCAAGTCAAGCCAGACGAGAATAGCCCAACCAACTAATCATGAGCTAATTAAACATGTTTCAAGCCATGAAGTTTTGGGGTGGCATGTTATATAGCAAAAGCTAACCGAAACAGCATTAAAAATTATTCAATCATTGTTCATGATTAGTTCAACAGGCATCTATATGTGTAAGGCCCTCTGCTAAGCACAGGGTCCAAAGCCAAGTAAGACATGGTTTCTACCTAGAGGGATCCACAAAATACAAGTGTACAAATACCAGCAAATAGGTAATAGCAGTGCAGTGTGATAAATACTGAAAAGAGATTGAAGCAAAAAAAGCAGGGGAGGTCATAGACAAGAGTGACTCAATGGATTGGGATGGTCTAGGAAGAAACAGGTGACATCAGAATTGGATCCTCAACAATGAACCAAAGTTTTACCAGACAAAGAAGTTGGGGGGAGGGCATTCTAGACAAAGGAAAGGCGTAAGTAAAGGCTGACAGACATGAAAGTATATAATGTGTTTGGGAAATAGTGCAGAGATGTAGCCTCCAAGGGGATGGAAGAAGAAGTGATGATTAAGGAAATATGGGTCAAATAATGTATTTGGTTATAAATCCCAACTATTATAGAAATATCATAAAATTAAGTTAATGAGAAATCATCAAGTGAAAAATCACAACAATCTTGTTACGGTATGAATTACTGCAATTATTTTACTTCCTCCCATTCTCTTTGACTTCAGACCATGTTGCAGTGAGTAAAGCTATTGTAATGCAGGTCTCCTCATCTGCTGTTTATTCTGATAGTTTAGTTCACACCATCAGCCTCATTCAATTTATAAAGTTTTCTTTTTATGATTTATTTATTTATTTAAGAGAGAGAGCATGTGTGCAGAGGGGCAGAGGAAGAGGGAGAATAGAAGCAGACTCCCCGCTGAGCGTGGAGGCTGACTAGACTAGACTAGCATCCCACCACCCAGGAGATGATGACCTGAGCCAAAATCAAGAGTCTGATGCTTAACCGACTGAGCCACCCAGGCGTCCCTCATTTGGTTAATTTAATTATACTTGTTTAAATTGGAGCACATACATACCTTATGTGGTATATGTACCCCCAATCATATCAGAGGTACAGGTATTTGCAAAGCAATTTAACTTTTTTAAACAAAGAATGCAATCAATAGTTTTCTAAAGTCACTCCTTAGAAAACAGTGGAAAATAACTGGTTTAAAGTAATACGAAAATACTTCTTCCCAAAGTCATGAAAGCAAATTTGTTAATAACTATGTTCTGTAAGTAATAGATTATTCATGATCATGTGTATTTGACCTCACTAAAGAACATCTCTTTAAAGTGTTTGGGGAAGATTTATGCGAAGAACCATTTAAAGTGAATCTCTGCCTAAAGCCATTTCCTTCTCTGGAACTTCTCCATTTGTCCATGTATCTGGCATAGTTACTAGATTTTAGGAGTAGGAAGGGCAGGTGGAGAAAGATGAGGAGAAAGGAAGTAGCAATTCCCTGTGTAGCCTTAGGCATGTCACAACCTTCCAGAATCAAGCCTCCACTTGCCTGAGATGAGTGCTCAATAAATGCTTGCTGAATGAACTACACACAGTGACAAACTCAGCTTTGATTTCTCCAAATAGAAATGAGGCACTAAATGATCATTAAAGTACCTACCAATCCCAAGATTCAAATGTTTTTCCCATAAGATAATACAAAAGAATACAAAATGTATATAATGGTTCAATTTATTAATTTGGTCTTACGTAATACATCACTGTATTTGTTCTTTAAAAGGAACACGAAGTATAAAACTATAAAAAATGATCCTGAAAATTATACAAATTGTTTTTTCAAAGCATGATTTTAAAAACAGACCTTTAAAAAATGTGATTAAGATGTTCCCCCAAGGAATCATGAGAAAAGGTAAAAGATGAAATATGAACATTGACAAGGAAGCCAATTGCTCACTGTCCAAATTGTATTAAAATAAAGAAATAATGATGAATTACAACTTTATTTCTGCTGCTGTTAGCAGTACTTCTGTGATGGGATTCATGAATTTCATTAGGACCCTAACCTGAATAAATCTGTCACATTACTAATGCTGTAAATTAATTCTAAACCGTAACTTGAGCATTTCACAAACCTTGAGAAAAAGGTACTTTTTGGCTTTGGTAATAACTGCAAATTACTCCCACTTTATAACTGTGGTTAAATACATAGAACATAAAACTTACCATTTTAAAGTGTACAATTCAGTGACATTTAGTACATTCACAATGTTGTATAATCAACACTATCTTGTTCTAGAATATTTTCATCACTAAAACAAAACCAATACTCATTAAGCAGTCACTTCCCACTATCCCCACCCCTCCCTGCCAGCCCCTAGCAACCATTAATCTGATTCCTGTCTCAACGGATTTACCTATTCTGGATATTTCACACAAATGGAATCACAATTTGTGGGCTTTTGTATCTAGCTTCTTTCACTTAGCATATTTTTCAAGAAATACCATATCCCTTAGCATTTAAGGAAAAACCAACTATTAATGTAAATCATGGAAAAAAGCTATATTGGAATCTAAATGACATCTGAGGTAAGTGAATGAGTCAGTGCAATTACCTTTCAGAATGCATTCAAGTTTTTATGACTGATTGGTGCTTAAACACTGATCAAAATGAACGATACAACTTTAACATTTTATATGCAGCACAAAAATCTTAAGAATTCATTTCCACTGAATTATTAACCATTCAAAACAATTTATTTCTTATGTCAGCGTTTTTATCACAAAGCTATTGGGATGTTGCAGGGAATCAATACCATTCTCTACTTCAAATCTCTAATATAAGTCATAGTTTTTAAAGTTACCAATTGATACAAAAGACACCCACTTGACATAATTATTCACTGGGCAATTCTACTCTGGAACAGATGTTATACGTATAATCATTTCCATTTCAATGGTTTGATTTCTTTTAATCAAATAATGTAGTTAAACCTGAATGCTGATACTTCAGTTTTTTAATGCTACAAATTTGTGAGCTGAAACTTTAAAAGAAGCTGAATATGTTATTTAATCAAATCTAAACTTACTGACCAAAACTACTCAACATATGCTGATTAGAACAAGTTTTTAAAAACTCTATGTACTTCACCTAGGTTGTTTTGATCACCAAGTCAGAAAACTGAAGTCATAGCCTAACAAAGCAGTAATGACAATTAACATGGAAAAGAGGATTTCAATGAAAAGAAAATTCCAGGACAGCAAAGGGCAGGATCTCCTATCGCCAACTTCAATCTTTTGAGCAATAACACATTATTGCTACTGCTTTTATATTAGATCAATGAATGATAATGTAACAAGTAATGTTACTCTTTGACTGAAAGGGGTATGGAAAGCTCTCTAACTCCAGTCAGTTCTTTTGCCAAAGAATGAGCCAACACATACATCGACCTCTGTTTAAGGATCTTGTCTGAAAAAAAAAATAATTCTAGCAATTTATATTAGAAAAACATAAAAATTAAACCTGATGAATTTGCCTGTCCTGGGAAAGGATAATTTGACTTGATGAGTTGGTCAGTCTTAAGAATTCAACAGAAATGCAGTTTTATTACTTTCAAACACACAATATTTACCACTGCTAGAACTAGCTATGTATTGAAGAACCATTTCCTATCACAATACTTGCATGCAAATAGATTAATAAAATGATTTGGGGGATGCTTAAAAACTTTGATGTTAGTGAAAAGAAACATACTTATGCTGTCAGTTTGCTTCAGAAATGTTTTTCTTCATAGTAAACAATACTCAGACCAGCATGTCAAAAAGAAAAAAAAAATAAAACAGGAGATTCATATCAATGACTTTTTACTGTATTTCTATAGAGTACATTCATGAAGCATCTTGATAACCCATTTCTTCATAGTTATTAAATTGATGAAAAGTCACTCCCCAAATAACACATTTCAATGTCAAGCATTCTGAATACAAAATGTCAGTTTTGTAATGTTCTAAGGTAAAAAAAAAAAAAAAGCACCTCAAGATGTATCTCCATTAATATATCTCAAGATGTATTAAAATCTACTTGGCCAATTTATGGAGATTATACATGCAAATAAATATATGTATAAACAATAAATTTATAGAACTTTATCAATCACAGATACAAAAGAATACTTGTAAAAACTCAGCAAAAGACCTAGTTTTTGCAAAGGACTTTCAGACCAACACCCATACTTCATTTATTTCTACTTTTTTCCCTCTTGGTATTACCCAATATTTCTTTCCAAAACACATATTAGGAATCGAGTATTGTAGGCAACAATATTTTCCAAAGTAATTTCCTTATATCTAACTGTCCCTTCCTTTTTTTTTAATTAAAGATTTTATTTATTTATTTGAGAGAGAGAGAATGAGAGAGAGAGCACATGAGAGGCGCAGGGTCAGAGGGCGAAGCAGACTCCCTGCCAAGCAGGGAGCCTGATGCGGGACTCGATCCAGGGACTCCAGGATCATGACCTGAGCCGAAGGCAGTCGCTTAACCAACTGAGCCACCCAGGCGCCCTGTCCCCTCTCTTTCTGCATTAGTAAAGTAGAAAAGTGAACCATGTCAGGATACATTTCTCTGAAATACCCCCAGTCATCAGTACCTCAATGTTGAGTACCTCTGTTTTTTCATCATTAAAATAGAAACTTGAAAGGATTTATCTTTTGAACTTACTTTGATCTTTTAAATCAAAGAAAATAATTACATAAAGGTAACATTAGAAAGAAACCATCCTTCCTCTTTTTATTTAGAAAGAAGTTTACTAAAGTTGGTCTTTACTTACACACCTCAAAACTTTTTTATTTGGAATTCAGATTTAGATCAAATCCTAACTAAACCCATCACTGAATTACATTAAATACAATGGATGAGTCATTGTTGAGTTAATTTTCTTTAAAGGGATAACTAATATTCTCTTACTTTTTAGGCCTCATGAGCATGTTAAGTAAAACTACTGAGAGCAGTAGACAACCGAACACCTATTAGTGAAATTCTTTCCATAAAAGACTTTGCCCAGTCTACTGAGACAATGAGGGTCAATTGCTTTCTTCTACTGCAATTCTGAACATCCACCTCTAGAGGTCCCAATCACATCACCTTCTAATACGGTGTGTCATGCATTAAACACATTTTTTTAATGTGTGCATAACTATTCCTTAGAAAATTTTTAAAATTAATAAATCCTATGTCTTTTTAGGTTGGGATGCAACATATGAAATATATTTTGCTTCTAAATGCCAAAAACTACATTTAGATTGCTAGAGGTAAACAATATGTTATCAATATAGTAATATAAGCTACCATATTTTCAAGGGATATGGAAGTTTTTGTTGAAAACCTCATTATCTTCAAAGTTGCTAAGATCCCAATATCCATTGTCAGGGGATAGTTAATAATAACAACTACACTGATGGGATATGTAGCACAGGGTCAAAGACCAAAAAAGATTCTATACTTCTGATAAACCAGAAACTCAACCTTTAATATCTCCTAATGATAGGGTTGAAAGGATTCCTACAAATATTTTTGTAGGATTTAACCCAGTATTTGTCTACTTCTACTTTTTTTTTTTTAAGATTTTATTTATTTATTTGACAGAGAGAGACACAGCGAGAGAGGGAATACAAGCAGGGGGAATGGGAGAGGGAGAAGCAGGCTTCCCGCTGAGCAGGGAGCCCGATGCAGGGCTCGATCCCAGGACCCTGGGATCATGACCTGAGCCGAAGGCAGACGCTTAACGACTGAGCCACCCAGGCGCCCCTACTTCTACTCTTTTTATCCTAGAAATCTAGTATGTTCATATGATTCCACAACCACTGAACAAGAGAATGAATGATGGTTAGTCTAAAGGTTAATGCTAATGAACTATAAGTTGCACTGCAATTTACTTTGAACAGAAGAAATACAAGTGAAATACCAGTAATAACAGTAAATTTTAAATACTAGTGAATACTAGTTTTTAAAAAAATGCCCAACCACCATGGTACCCAATGTATTTTGTCATATAGCTATAAGACTGAGACAACATACATCAATTAACTTAACCATTAACAACAAATCACCATTACTCTTAATTCTGGATTATACATGTGTGTATATACACACACATACCCACTCCAGTACCACATCATTCAGACAGGCTCTTCTCTAAGTTCTCATACTTCACTGTGCCTCGGAATCCCCTGAAGGCCTTTGTTCAAGCAGACTGCTGGGTTTCCACCCCAGCGCTCCTCGTTAAGTCTACAGAGAGACCCAAGAATCTGCATTTCTAACAAATTTCCGGGTGATGCTGATGTTACCGGCTCAGGGACCACATTTTGGGAACCTCTACTGTAAGTGATCTGTGAGTCTCAAAAGGCAACTGCAGAGAGAGAGAGAGGGAGGGAGAAAGAGAGAGGGAGATGATTATATAAAAGGTGACACTGTAGTTATTAATGAAAAGAGAGGGAGCGAGCGAGCGGGCAAGAGTACACTCTCAAGAGAGAATGAGAAAAAGACATGCAGTTCTGGCAAAGGTGGCAGCAGATAAAAGTGAATACAGATATTTTCTTCCAACCTGATATTTGCCCTTTATCTTGCTGGTTAGAAAAAACTAAGAAATCATGGGGCACCTGGGCGGCTCAGTTGGTTGAGCCAGGGTCTTGGGATCAAGCACTGCATCAGGCTCTCTGCTCGGCTGGGAGTCTTGCTTCTCCCTCTCACTCTATGCTCTCTTTCTCCCAAATGAATAAACAAAACCTTAAAAAAAAAAACAAAAAACTAAGAAATCAACAAAGACTTCTCAAATGACAATTCACTGACATACAAACCTTTTCACGTTTAAAAGGCTAGACAGATTGTTCCCATTACAAGTTTTACTAAAACAATATTGCCAGGAACTCTTCAGCCTTACAATACCCCTAGATGGGACTACTTTCAGGAAGACACTGAAGGGGCACAGAAGTTAGCTAATGAGTTTTCCATATTAAAAAAAAAAAAAAAAAATGAACGCTCACCAGTAAAACATGGGTGAGCAATGATAATCAACAAACAACTACAACATGCAGAAAATCTACACTTAGAAACACTGTGTTTGGAATTTGTCAAGTATTAAAATTTTATTTAAATGAAAGTTTTTCCTTTTAAGTTACTGAGCCACATAAAGGGAAAATATTAATTTTATTAGAATTTGAACAAATGTTGCACAAAGAAAACATTTTAACAAAATCGTATGGTGGCATAACAAACAAAAAACAGCCAAAGATGTGTAAAAGAAATATAAGGTGGAAAACTGTTAAATATCTCATGATCCAGTGTAAAAACAAGAAGTCTAAACTTAAAAACCAAACAAGCACAACCATAAAACAAAAAGTTAATGTTTGTGCTATCCTAACCAGACACATTCTTCAGCAAAACTTTAAAAGGCAGTTATATTTTACAGTATTCAATCTTATTTCTGACTTTTTCAGAAATAGACTATATAATTCAACCTCACAGCTGAAAGTTTAAGCACTGAGAAATAATTATTCTACTAACTGAAATGACAGGTGAGGCAAAACAATTGATTAGTCTTTAATGCTGTATTTTCAACTGTAATAAGGGCCTGATCCAACCAAAAGAAGCCGGAAGCAGTTCAGAGTTCTTTTCTAATGCCCAAGGAACATCTCTGCCCAGTCCGACTGCCATAGCATTGTTAGCCTAGAAACAACAGAGCACTCTCAGGGACCAATGTAGGAAGAGAAGACACAATAGAAGTTTGATATTTTATAGCAAAATAACTTGTCACCACTTCAGACTACCAAATACCAGAAGTTACTTAAAACAAATTATTTAAGTATTCCCCAACTTTGCAACTTATTTCTAAATACTGATATATTCATTTTTTTAATTGACCACATCAGGTTAATAATAGTGTAAATCAATTTGAAAACTACAACTAAATACTTCAAGAATAGGACTTTGCATATTTTTCTCTTATACCTTGATCTTTACACAAAGATACAATTCTTACTATTTTGGTAGAGAAGTCTATGGGAAATAAACCTGGAAATGTTTTAAGGAGATTGTCAACCAAGACAGGTTTCTCCATTTCGTGATTGTCATCTTACAAAGATACCAAATTTCACATTGTTAAATATCTTAAAACAATATAGTTGTGATTTTTATAAACATACAAAGGCAAAAATTCTAAAGGCTTAGGAAAGAAAGTTAAGCCCTTTGCATTCCGAATATTTGAAATTTATTCACACAATATGCCCAATCTGAACTTTAAATGAGGTATATTTTCTTCTTTCCAAATATCAAAAGCCTAGCAAATATATCATACCATGAACAGTATCAAATTAAAATAAATTCACAGGCTTTTTGTTGGTTTTCATTTTAACCTGTCATAAAACATGCTGCCGTGAGTCTTTGGATGTGGTGTCTAAGAAAAAAGGAAGTTGCACATGGTCACTCTCTGTATGAGAGTTGCAAATACATAAGGTGAAAACACTTTTGTGGGTATTTTTAAAACATGATAAATGCATTACCAAACACTAGTCATGATTTTAAATATTATGTAAATATATAGTAAAGATCATCTATGTATCCACGATCGTATAAGGGGAGCACTAGAAAATAAAAATCTTATAATGATCTTATGGCAGTCCTTAAGCAATTGAATGTCTTTATCTGAAAAACCTATGCTGCAAAAATTTGAATCAAAGTTTTGCTTTCTGAATGCACGGGCTATAACCCACAGAAAACATGAGGGACAAACTGTTTGGTCAGGATCTTGTTAAACTAAGAAACAAAAAATTTAAAAACCAAAAAATATGCACACCATTAAAAATACTAATTCTGAAAATTATGCAGCTAAAAATTAAATCACCCTGTCCAGCAAGTTCCAAAATTTCACACATTTCAAACATTAAGGCAACTTTTTTCCAACTAAACAGTACTTTATAAAAATATATGTCACTTCAAAACATTATATACATAGTGGCAATAAATTTAGCTAGTTGTAATCTTTAATACATTAATAAAGTATCACATATTACAAAGAAATTATACTAGGTGTCTGCATGTATGCACAAGTGGAGTTACAGTTTTTAAAGTACAGGTTTTAAAACTGAGCGAAGTGAACGTCCCTCTTTAGTGAGTTCTCGTGTCACGCACATACATGGTAACGGGATTGCTTCCTCCCGTTTCTCTACAATATTGTAACTGCATTTCTTCAAGTGGTCAGCCATGCTTAGGATGTCAGCAAATTTCCATTCATTAACAGAACAAAATGCAGTACTGAATCGCCATACCTAAAAGAAAATTCTATTTCAGATTTAAACAAGTCAATTTATAAGAATCAAAATACACTTCTTACTCCAACTGCAAACATTTCTACTGTTAGAGAAATATCCAATATAAAGTTCCAAGCAGTTAGCTACAAAACTGAAAAGGAATAAATCCATTTGGAGGCAGATCTGTTTATTAAATACTTGTAGGAAAAATCACTTCTATGACATTTTAACTTCAATAAATGCAGTAACCAAAAAGAAATAAAAAGCAAAATTCAACATTAAAAACTACATCCAACTTGGCTTATTAAGCAATTTTTTAGAAGATTTTATTTGAGAGAGAGAGTATGCGCGAGTGAAGGGAGGGGGAAAGGGAGAGAGAGAATCTCAAGCAGACTTCCCAGCTGAGCACGCAGAGCCAAAGTCAGACGCTTAACCTACTGAGCCACCCAGGCGCCCCTAAGCAATTTTTTAAAAATCATAACCTCGTAAATTCAGAGGTACTTTCTAAAATAATATATTGCACACTCTTCTTTCATCTTATCCAATTGGCCATATAGAGCTATTCAGAGTCTGGAGATAGTGATGGTACATGTGTTATTTTTTTCCCCAAGTTTTTCTTCCATTCCTATTACACTATATGAGGTATACTAAATAATACACTAATATGTGGTGCCTGAGTGGTTCAGTCGGTTAAACAACTGCCTTCGGCTCAGGTCATGATCCCAGGGTCCTGGGACCGAGCCCTGCATTGGGCTTCCTGCCCAGCACAGTCGTTTCTGCTTCTCCCTCTCCTTTTGCTCCTCCCCCTATTCACGCTCCCCCCCCATAAATAAATAAATAAAATCTTTAAAAAAAATACACTAATATTTTGCCAAGGTACCTTATGATTCCACTATTTGTAAGTACCAAAGGTAACTCTGTAATATTCATGAATACAGGTACTTAATTTATTCAAAATGTTTCTGAAAATTTACATAAAACACTTTTGTTAAATGAATCTTATTTTATTCCAAATCATTGTAAAATGCATTTCTAGGCAAAAATTCACCTGCTATCCCTATTCATGCGTCTGTTGGTAAAAATATGAGCTACTTCCCCTTTTACCCACTCAGCAGCTCCAAGCCCTGAAACAATGTCATCTTATTAGCTCAGCAAGGACAGTTGTGGCCCCTTCTCACCTTCACAATTCTAAATATAAAGCTACCTGAACAGAGGAAATAAGCACGAATGGAGGACAGACCCAGGTAACAAGCAAGAATGGGCTAGATCAGGCCTAGGCATCCTAGCTAAGCTCATCAACAGGAAAATGGTAGAGCACTCTGAATGCACAGTAAACAGCAGATACTCTAGAAAGTGGCTGTGGATTGGAGGAGAGCCCTCAGCACTCATTAGAGCTTCTCAGGAAAGGAGGGCGATGCCTTCCAAGGTGGCTAAATGCCTTCAAATTCCCTGAGAACACTTTTACTTTTCAGCTGGCAAGAGAAATCACCACTGCTCAGCACAAAGGGTACTTACTCCCTATATTCCTTAGGGTTGTATCAATTACACCTCCTGGGGAGTTCTTTCCCAGGAGTCCCTGAAGGTCTAGAGAGTAGCTACCAACAGACACTACAGATATCACTAGCCTCCCTTACAATTACCTATACCTACAAAACTACAGAAGAATTAGGAATTTTGTTAAGCCTCAGCAAAACAAATTCATGAAAGACTCAATGGTGGCAGACAGCCTCCCCATTTCCACAAGAGTCTGGTGAAACAAACTCGGAAAAAAATGGATGATTCCCATCTCCTGCACAAGGCTTCTTAGCAATGGGCCAATTTTTCATTCAGAAGTCTTCCTCAAGTCCTTACTTAGTGCCCACGATATGGCAGTGCTGTTCTAGGCGGTGGATGTTTTGGTTCCCAGAGAGTCTCACTTTTCAAGGAACTGACAGTCTAATGAAACTGGCAATTCATCAGTGAATTACAATAGAGCATGAGAGTGCTCTAGAGTAGGGGTATACAGAGTAGGGGACTATTATGGGGCACCACACGAACACAGAGCAGTACACCTCCCTGAAAGTTTCAGGGAGGGGTTCCAGAGGCTCTCCTGAAGAAGATCTGTAGAGTGAGCAGGATATATAGCGAAAAGATGAAGATCACATGCTCCAGAGACAGGTTCCCTAGGTGTGAATCCATCAATTAGTTGGACAAGTTACTTCACCTCTCTAAACTTCAGTTTCTTCATCCATAAAATAGAGATAGTAGATTAAATAGGTAAACAGAAGTAAAATGCTTATTAGCACACTGTCTAGCATATTGCAAATGCTCAGATGTAGGTACTGTATTAGGGACAGCACATTTGAAGGCCTTAAGGCAAGAAGTCAAGAAAGAAAACATCAGGAAACTGTAAGTAAATCAACATAGCTGGAATATAAAATGACAAGAGGAAACTGGGGAGGTAAGTAAGGACAAGATTATAAAAAGTCTTAAATGGTTCTTTAAGAAGTCTTTCTGTGTCCCAGAGCAATGAACAAGCATTAAAGTTTTTAAACACTACAGTGTAAGAACTGTATTTAAGAAAATATTTATCACTCTAGTCCTTACGTAGAGAGTATGTTGGAGAGGGACCCAATTAGGAACAGAAACCCAGTTATGCTCTTAGGTAACCGAGAGAGAGCTGAAGGGGACAGAGCTAGGTAAATGGTGGTGGAAACAGTAAAGTAAACCTGAGAGGTATGAAGAAGGGAGACTCAAGAGGACTTTATGATTACCTAGATATGGAAATAAAGGAGAAAAAAAGAAGTCAACCTTATCTCCCAAATTCCTAGTTTAGGCAATTTGATAGATGATAATGCCACTTGCGAGATTTTTTTTAATTAAGCTTTTTCCTAGCTCTTTTTAAGATTTTGTTTACTTATTTGAGAGAGAGAGAGAATAAGCAGGGGGGAGGGGCGGGGGGGGAGAGAGAAAGAGAAGCAGACTCCCCGCTGAGCAGGAAGCCTGATGTACCCGACGCAGGGCTCAATCCCAGCATCCAGAGATCATGACCTGAGCCAAAGGCAAACGCTTAACCAACTGAGCCACCGAGGCACCCCGCCACCTGCTGAGATTAAGAGGGACAGAGGGGCACCTGGGTGGTTCGGTCAGTTGCCCATCCGACTCTTGATTTCGGCTCAGGTCATGATCTCAGGGTGGTGCGACTGAGCTCCACGACAGGCTCCGCACTCAGTGCGGAGATTCTCTCTTCCCCTCTGGCCCTCCCCACTGTGCATGCAAGCTCTCTAAAATAATCTTAAAAAAAAAAAAAAAAGAGGGATAAAGATATGGAATGGGTTGGACTTGTTGAGTTTGATGAAGCTGTGAGATAATCAAGTGGAGATGCTTACATACAAGGCTCTGGAGTTCAGGAGAAAGCGGCCAGAATACAGATGTGTGAGTACTCTGTGTAAATGATGGCGATTTAAACTCCCAAGAGTAGGTAGGATTTTCTGCAGGAACAGAATTCCCAGAGAATACTTCACCTCATAGGTCAATACTAGTGGGCAAGGACAAAATGAGACAATGCTCAGAGTATCCCATCCCAAATGGAAGAAAGACACCAAGTCCTCTGTATGTGTATACACACATATGCACAGCAAGGATGAAACTTTCTGCCACCAAAATTCCCATTTGGAAAAAAAAAAATCATAAAATAAATAGTGTGTTCATTTGTTGGTCAAAGCCTCAGAAGAATACAGAAGATGTAGAATTCTGAAAAACTGGAGCAATGAGTAAAAGTCAGAGAAAACCTAAGGGCGGTAAGAACAAAGTATCCAGAAATTTGAACCCTGTGCAACCAAGGTAAAATTTACCAAATTTTTTCTACTTTATAAAATGCAAAATGTCATATTGTAAGTGTTCTAATATGAAAAACTCCTGCAATAAAAGATATTTATGTTTTCTAGTTTCTATTAGATAGTGCCTCAAACAGAAGGTGGGCAAAACTAGGGGTGCCTGGCTGGCTCAGTCAATACAGCATGTGACTCTTGATCTCAGGGTTTTGAGTTCGAGCCCCATGTTGGGTGTAGAGATTATTTAAAAATATAATAATCATAATCATAATAAAATGTGAAAAAGTAGATTTTCACAAAAGAAAAATGGTGGACCCAAGACTTGCTCCAGGATCTGCCTAAATCTCCAGTTCAAGCCTCCAATATGCAACACTCTCTTGTACTGTACTAACCCAGAGCCCCCCACCAACAATATCAAATCCAAGTACCCTACTCTTTCCTCCCACTTCGACCTAACACATTTCCACATCCATCATGTTTTCTAGCCCCCAAATACTCCATTGGTCACTTACTAGTAGTAGCAGTTATAACTTTTCTCATTTCTCCCTATTTAAGTTCTACCTGAAATAACTAAGAAAGAAGTTGCTAGGAATGGAGAGAAACTGCCAATTGTAAGCAGCAGAAAACCTTCTCCTTGCTTCCTCCATTGTCCTATGGTGAAAATGTTTCAGATGGAGCTCAAATTGGAAGGTGGTTAACATGGGCTCAAAAGGAGCTGTTACAGAAGAACTGAGTATAGAACGGCTCAACTGAAAAAACAAGTGACCTCGGCCATATTAGATTAGAATTAGGATGTCTGTAATAAATATGTGATTATGACAAATAATTCTAAACTAGTTTTTCATTAGTTATTATTTTTAAAAAGTCTGTCAGATTAAAGTGTAAGTTTTAAGATGGTCAATTTTTCAACAAGATCTTAATTTTATTAATTCTGCAACATTGTCTACTGTATGTCAAATAAGGAGATGATACAGTTAAGATTAAACTAACCTTTTCTTTTATTTGCCATGACGAATTTCCTTCTGGATACTTCCTTTTTCCCCACTGCAGTATGACCATTCCACGAGACTGAAGCAGGCTGCCACACACATCCCTCATTAACCGGGATACACATGAGAGCTGGCATAAACTGAAGCCATCAAGAAAGCCTGCAATATGTTGCAGGACCTCAAAAGGAAGACTACTTAGATGGTCACTATGCAATCCCAACACACAGTTTCTAGCAGGCTCTACTAATACTGTAGAGACACATGGCTGAACTCCAAAGGACCTCAAATGGCGGTCATGTATAATCTTTGCTCCTTGTGTTGATGGACAAAATCTACGCTGAGAATAGGTACAACCATAATATGCTAAAGGACACCTCTGTTCCATCCAGCCATTGAGTCCAGCATGAATGTCACCATGCACATTCTTAAAATGTGAAGAAAATTCTTTTCTTCTAAATAACTGCCCACAAACAAATGTAAACATTGAACGCTGCTTGGGTTGGTACCTAGCAACACATTCCAATACTAAATCCAGCCCAAGTGTCTGAAAAGGACTTGGATTTGAAAGCTGTGGGTTGGCATGATCACAAGCTGAAGCTGAAGCTATTTCCCCAACCATTGTATTGGTAGCTAATATTGCAGATGGAAGTGAAAAAGTCTGAGTCCCAAAGTCAATGTGATAAACATCAACCATGCGACTATCAGATATACCCCTCCCACCTGGAGAATCTCCTAGACAAAATAGCAATGCTGCTGTGATTAGATCTATTCCTTGGAGGCCCATTGGATCTTCTGCAACTTCCAAATCTGATGTATCTACTGCTTTATCTTCTTTTGGTTTAGACCAACATGAGTTAGAAAGAAATTTGAATGAAGGAGGATGACTGAAAGATAAGACATCCACATTCCTCAAGTCCCCTAAGTCTACTTTTCTCCAACACAATGCTCCTTCATCCTCATCATCTGACATGAGGATATGCTGAACCGTGCCATTAGGCAAAGCACCAGATGGTATTACTTCCCTAAGTTGTGCTGCTACTGAAAGTGAACTGGAAGGTTGTGAAGTGCCATCTGATGCTATACATTCTCCATTTGTTAAGTTCCTTTGTTTTGAATCACCATGTAATTTCTGACTTGGGTCTATGGCCTGTGTACCTATATTTTCCAAAGAAAAGCCATTACAAAGAGCAGAAGTGCCATAAGAACTGGTGTTCGAGTCACACAATAAATCACTTGAACCATTTTGTTCAGACTGGACATTCAGACTTGTGTCATTATGGTCAATTCCACCTACTGCTCCTATCTCATCCTCATAAAAATGGTCCTGGTCTTTCAAGGGTCTATTCTGCAAGCTTCCTCTGGTGTCTTGCTCTTCATTCATTTCATCTGGGGAAGCGCGAAGACTTGTACTCAACATGCCACTGTCTCTTGCAGCGGTACTCAGGATATCTAAAGCAGCAGCCAAACTTCTGGTTGTTTCTACCGTAGCTTGATAAAGTGCACCATAAGATTCTTCATCAACAGACACCAAACCATTAGCATGTGGTATTTCTGGGACACTTGATTTAACGGAGATCTGTTCCCTAGGTTCTGATACTTTATCAGTCGCTTTTGACATCATGGTGGCTACTTTGAGAGATTCCAAGAGCATCCTTTGGTCTTGAAGGGCCAAGGCCATATCTAATTGTGCCACTTCATCAACATCTCTGCTTAGATTTTCATATGATTTCCGATCTGCATAACTAACTGGCCATCGGTTCCACTCCATAGTACAGCACACCACACTTGCTGGACACATTTCTAGATGTTCAGCAACTTTATTTCGAGCCATTGTAAATGGACAGCCGAAGTCACTATTTAAGCAAGGCACGCGTTCAAATGGACATAAAAGTCGATGCTCATCAGCTTTACAAGAATGGAAAACTGCTCCACACACCAACGGACAACCAATCAAGTCACAGGAAATCCCAGGCTCCGGTCTGGTCATACAGCGTCTACTGACACAATTCACACAGTGCGAGTGTGGCAGCTTCTCCTCCATGACGGCCTGTCCGGCTCTAGTTGTTGAGATGGGAAAAGATAACAAGTTAGGCAAAAAGCGGTTGATTTTTAGAAATTGCTGAGTAACAAAAATCAAGTCATAAAGGTGTATGTGTAAAATAAGCGTATTTGTCAAGTTTATTTTATATATAATCAATTCATCTTGAAACCACTTAAGTACTCATTTCAAGTAACAATGCAAAAGTTCATTTTTACATATCATATAACAAAATGCCTAAGAGGCCAAATGTCTCAAAATATACTGCTTAAATTCTAGTATACCGTGTAGTATATAAAAGGATGCTAAAAACAAATTAATGCATATTTGACTTTTAGATTTCAAAGAAGGCTTTAGCTTTTACATTTTAGTTTCAACTAAACTGGTTCAGAAGCACCCCACAGTACACTGACTTCATCATATTCCTGAGAGAATGATCTGAATTTCATGAATATACTTAACTAAAACTATTAGAACTTTTCTTTTTATTCCCTTCAAATATAGGAATTCACTTAAGATTTCATCTACTGATCACTCCTTCTACATATGCCTTAATACCTTCTACAACAAATCACCAGAGTAAGCCTTAATTAAAACAAACAGGGAATTTACCCAGAAAATATAAGTCCAGCTCCAGTTCGTGGCTATGGACAAGTCACTTACTTCCGAGGGCCACACCTTCCATTCACTCATGCAACACCTATTTATTGTTTAACTACTATGTACCAGGCACTGTGTCTGGTGTGGCAATATAAAGATTAGTAACTCCTCTCAAGGAGCTAGAGCAGGAGGTCAGAGAGACAACAGTAAAACTCATGTCACATTATTATGTGATCAATCTGACAGAAGTAAAATGGTAACACAGAGAAGATAATTTTCACTATGGGTAGGGGCTAGAGAAGTCACAGTAGTCTTCAAAGACGGGAAATCTTAAGCATAGGAGGGGAGAATGGGAAAGGGAGGGAAGTATTCAGCGCTGAAGTATCAACATATGTAAATGGAGAAAAACAAGAAGTGGCAAAACACATTCAGGGAACCTCAAGTTTCCCAGTATTGCTGGATCACAAGGTGAAATGCTAGGTAGCTGTGAGAGATGGGGCAGGATGACAGAAATAAAGCAAATCATGAGGACTGTACTATATACTACTCTAAGGAGGCCAGACTTTAGGTAACAGAAATTCACTAAGGATTTGAGCTGAGAAACAGTATCTATAAAATAACAGAAGGGGTTTACAGATACCTAATGGTCTTTCCTTTTATCAAGAAAAATTTTATACAAAAATAGAGAAAGCATCAGCACAATATACTGATTTAATTATAATTATTAATCCTATTCGATGTATCTTTGTCTATAATCTTCAACTTCTTTATTGGCTTGTCCCTATGAGCAGTAAAAACTTAAAAAACTATTTCATCTTTTAAAACCTAAATAATAAAACAGTATCTCCCTTCTACTATTATTCTTTTTTCCTAGTCAAGCTTCCAGAAGAAAAACAAAAAACAATTTTAAAAAAACAACAAAAACCTTTCATACCTCCCATATACTCTTCAGCCCTGTAATCTGGCTTTCTTTTAGCCAACAGTCATTAAAACTGCTCTGAGACCCTTGGTGCTAAAACCAAAGGGCATTTTTTCCAGACCTCATCTTCCTTGGCCATTTACCTCATTATGCTGACTATCCTCTCCTTTTTGAACTATTTGTCTTTCCTCAGGATGATACATTTCCCTGGTTTTCTCCCTACCTTTTTGGTTATTCCTTAATCTCTTTTTCTAAAATATTCCTCTTCTCCAGGGATCATGTCACTTCTTGCTCATTCTATTCATTCTCCCTGGGTGCTCTCAATTTCTCAAAAGCTTCAATTACCACCCATATGCTGAAAACTTACCTCTTGCCCAGATCCTTCTCTCAGACTTCAGATCTCTACAGCCAATTACTTATTATACATCTCTACCTCCATATGGGACAAGCAACTCATCTCAACATCTCCCAAATTAAATTACGTTGTAATAGGTAATACTTTTCTGGGTAAGAAGTCGATTCTTAGCCTATTTTCTTCACTTCACTGCATAAAAGATTACTAGCTCTCTGACATACTTTTCCATAAATGCTACCTGGGTTTCAGGTGGCTAATGTAAACTAATTAATCCTGAAATTGCTATTTATTTTTGTCCAGTCCAGGGTTGATTTTCCTCAAACAATAACAAAAGTCTACCTCATATTGATAGAGCTCTACCGATTAAGTAGAACAGTTCTGAGTTGGTGTTATGGCACTTACTGATGCTGGGGGGCAGGGAGGAGGTGGGGAGAACAAGGCATGCATTTAACAACCAAACCGTATTTTTTAATTGTGTTTAAAAATTACTAATACTTCTGAATGTTTATCCCCATACATTTTATAGGTTAAGACAGAACCTATAAGTTAAACACAGACATGCTAAAAGAGTCATAATAGAAGAAACGACAGACTAAAGATGACAAACATTTGTAAATTAAGCAGATGTTCAAAGAGAAATGTTAGTAAGAATTAAGGCAAATGTCATGGAGTGATTAGATTGTGAAAACAGCTGTAGCTTTCTTATTTTGCAACAACTAGACGGAGTTCATCTCACATGCTGAGGGTTATAAGCTTGACTGTTACTAAGAGAGAACCTAAAAATACAAGCAGTTCCGAAGAAGTGACCACTGCTCTCATAACCTGTAGAACACTTTACGTTATGTGCACATCACATGACCACACCAGGCAGAACACATCTCAAAAACATCACTTAATTCAAAACTGTTTAAAATAGCAACGGCTACAAACAACTAAGTTAAATGCAAAACAGCAACAACTTTGAAAGGAAGACACAGAGGGCTCTCTAGCTTCAAGACAGTTTGTTCCACACTACTCCCCTTGGAATAAGAAAAATGTTTAAAAAATAAAAATAAAAGCATCCACAGCAATGAGGCTACAGCATTTATTTATTGAAGTAGACTTGGAAGGAAAAAAGCACACTAATTATGTACCAATTTTCTCCTTACATATACCATTTCATTTAATGTCCCTTAATCTTCTTAACAACCCAGAGGAAACTGAGGTTCAGACAGGCTTAAGGGACTCGCCCAAGGTCATCTCCCTGGTAAGTGGCAGAGCTAGGACTTCAACCTATATCCAATCAACGCATATGGACAACAACAGATATGTTTACTCATAAAAGTTTAAGAAAATAGGCAGCACTTCAGTAACTGGTGATCCAATTTTAAGATGTTATTTGAGGAATGGAGGTTACACAACTTTGCCTGCAGTTTATTCCAACACTTGATCACCCCTGTGGTCAAGAAAGCCTTTTTGGTCCTTTGTAATTACAATAGCACATAACTTTGCTTTGAATATCAGTGTTTAAAACTATTTTAAAAATAACTTGCATTTATAATAGTACAAACTTAGAGACCAAGAATATAAATTTAGCAATTCTCAAAACAGCAAAGTAGGAATCAAGTTTAATTCCATTTTACCAGTAAACATATTACAAAGTAAGTTAAGAAAAAGCACTAGATAATAACCAAAGAGTATTCTGGGGATAGAATCCTCAGCTTCAGAATTTAAAATTTCCAGATCCATCCTTTTTCTAATCAAGATTATTACCAGATTAAATATGCCTCCATAAGGTATTCTGCAATTGCTCATAAATCCTGTGAAACGGGTTTAAAACATCTGTCCCTGATTTCTCAGTCGAACAGTGACACAGCGGGCCCATTAGAAAACATGTTGTTGAAACGGAGGCTTCAAGTTCGAGATAAGCTTAATTTAAGACTCCTCAATATTAAGTTTTCTTAAACCCTCTGGAAAAAGGATCTTAGCATTCCAAATAACATCTCTATAATTTACACTTAAAGTTGAATGGCTGGAAAAAGTCTCATTAGACTAGAAAATATCTGTAAATGATTAAATACTTTACAATAGTTTCAATTTTCTCCAATAGAAATTCTTGGCCAACTCAGACTCTGTGACTGACAAGCAATCCATAAAAATAGTTCTAAGACATGGCATTTTCCCATACAGTGAAAGGAGGCCTTGTCATTTAAAGCTATTTCTATACATAAAAATAACTGCCCTCAAAAAACCATTTCTTTATTTTTCCAGATTCATTAAAATAATTAAGGAGATAAACAAAGCATTGCAAGTTAGCGTGATTTTAAAATATGCTAAGTCAGGTCACCCAGAGCACTCAGCACAGCTTGCTGCCGTGTGCACCTCTGTGAGCAGGACACACGCAGACATGCGCGGCACCCCCTCCCCGCAACTGCTGCCTCAAATCTTTAAGTCCCACCTTAAATGTTACTTTCCACATACCAAAGGCAAGGTCCGGATCCCATATCATGCTGTGTGCTCAATACACATTGCATTTTTCCTTGTAAAACTAGTCACAACTCTAAGTAAATCATTATCCTTTAATATCTGCCCCGACAGGAAAACAGGAAAACTATAAGCTCCTTGAAGGAGGCAGGACCATCTCTTGTCTCATCCATTCTTGTGTTTCCTACATTCCAGATTGTGCCTAATTGGAGCTTCACTTATTTTAGAAACATGAATAAATGAAAAGATTATACTGTAAGAAACAGCCAAATGGATTCCAAAACAAAATGAGATTTTTGATTTCATAGAAAACTACATACTTCATGAAAAAATACAACCTTACAGACCTAGTACTATACAATCAGATTGAGTCAAAATTATACCTTATTGTACCAGTTACAAAAAGTCAATAGTGCTCCAACATTTACTGAGTACCTAAGTCATATGTCCCAAGCATTACATATAGAGTAAGATAAATCGTCTATGAAAAAAGCAAGTCAAAGGGAAAAGGAAGTCAAAGAAAGTTAATTTCAACCTTCCGTTATTTTAAAATCTTAAAAAATGGTCATAGAAGGCACAGAAGTAAACATTTACCAGTATATTGTTCCACTATTTTAACTCCCTAATCAACTCTGCGCTCTGGTTACTGGTTACTTGAATACAGAAGGCATCAGCTTCAAAAAGAAAAGCAGAGGTAGAGGTAGGCGTACACACATGTGCACGTGCCTAAGTAGGTACTGGGCTAAGAAAAGCAGCTCAAAAAAGGAAGTGGTATCCGCCGACTGCTTAATATTGCAGTTAATATGGTACTAGGTGAAGCAGAATTCCACTCAAACAATAAAATGTTGCTTCAGTGTGAGGATGAAATGGAACTATAGACAGACTTGTTCAATTAGTTAACACAAGTAAGTCCATGACTGAAATTTTACATTTAGCAATCAGTTATAAGCTCCTCTAAGCAAGTCTCATCCTTCTTGTACAGTCGGAGGTACTAGACAGAGTAATACAATTAATTGTACAATTAATATTAAATACAAACACCTCCTGGCTGATTTGTGATCAAGTGCAATCAGTTTTAAAGACCATAATAAATCTATACTCTCAGTTGGGCATCTTAACTAGTTTAAGGGGGGGGAGGGGGGTGGTGACTAGGCAAGATTGAAAATCCTCTATCATTAAACTCCCAACTCAAACACATGCCCTCCTGATGAGTCCAAAATGGCTAAATGGGTTACACTGTATACATTCTTTTTATTACACTTTAGTTCTGACTTTTTATAGAATGATGACCTAATTAAATGGAAAATGTCATATTTTTCACCCTTCCAGTTATGATATAATAAAACATATATCTTCTATGTCTAAATAAGGTCATGAGTAACTTATTCCAAAGTGAAAGTTCTAACTACTTGCAATGTTCTCCACTAAATAAGCAAATGAAATTATTACAGATTTACCTCAGAAATTAAAATAATATTAATATTTAATTCTCGGACCAGAACCTGTTTGTGCTGATCCTCAGATAAAAATAATCCACCCAAATGGCGGTACTCAGCTTATTAAAATGGGCAGCATGGCATCGGGGAATGGGCTTCCAAGGAATCTTAGCTTTGTGACCGTAAGGCAATTATTCTACTGTGAAAACAACCTAGAACTCTACAAAGGTTGGTTATAATTATGTGTGTGTCCAGAAGGATACAATGTATTCCTCAGAAAAGGGATGTACTTCACCTAGCAGGACAGCCACGTTTACATACACAAAGCTTTATGTAAAATTATTTTTTATATCAGGTCATTTACACTTATAAAGCTTATAAAAAGCAATTGTATGAGGAAATAACCTATGTTAACATTATCCACTCAAAAAATAAACAAACAAACAAACAGACATACCCCTTCTGTAAAGGATTTTCAGACTGGGTTTTGAGGTATGCTTATCTGTATTTAACTATCTAGCTACCTACATTGCAAAAGCCATTAGCCCAATGCCAATCCCACGTATTTCATCAAACTGAATTTGATATTAGATATTTTATATAGCCTTTTGATTGCAGACTTTGTCAAAGAATTCTACAAATACGATGTCCTTTTAATGAAACAATCATAGGAAATCAGTTAAAAGATGTATCCAAAATCATACAAAATAGCATAGAGCTTATCCCATTAAAAGTCACATTTCAGTAATATAGTACATCAAATAGTAAACACACATTAACCAACACCTATGTGGTGACCTCAAAATACCTCTCTAACTATATACATTATCTCAAAGTATTACTGCCCTTTAATGGGTATTTTATTAGGACACTTTGTATTCTTTAAAAGTCTTCAATGCTAGAGATGGAGAAATATTGGGTTGAAATTAAATACCCAGCACACTTGGAAGGCATAAAAGTTTGCCTATGTCGGAAACTCCAGTTCTCTGATAACACTCACAAAACTCCACCCACCTACACTTCCAGAATCACAAAAAAAAGCTTATGTCACTGCATTAAAGTACTAGATAAGAACGAATTGGCAACTTAAAAGTTACCAAAACACCATGTTATCCCTAATTAAGTTTCTGGAGTAAGAAACAGTGACTAAGCATAAAGAACAGTGATTCAGCCAAAACTGCATATTAAAATTGAACCCTTAGAAAAATCCTAAACATACATTTTATGCTATCCCTTTCCCCTTGCTGCGTCGAAAACTGGAGTGTTTTCTAAAACCTTAATAAAGATGAGCAAATGCAAAATCTGTTCCTGTTACTTGTGTCTCTAAAGGATACAACACAGTACTGAAATGCAGCAGAAAGAAAGAAAGAAAAAAGGAAAATTTTAAAGGTTCAAAACATTTGAGAAGTTTGTATTTAAAGAGTTTTAAGTTAATCTACACTGATATCAGAATGCCCATAAATAGCTTCATCTTGGATCAGAGTCAACAAAGTAATTATGGAATAAAAGGTCAATTCCTTCCCAACCATCTTTTATCTGGGACTTACGACACGGCTCAGAAAGAAAAACAAGAGGGGAATGGAGCACAAAAACCATGGTAAACAACATACTGCTCTGCCAGTCTCTCTCTATTCTCCCAAAGACACACGTTAAAAACATACTCGAAGGAGATTACTCTGAATTCAACGTGCACTCCATGGCCCCCTTCCAAGCAGCGTTCCACGGGACAGGACACAAATAACTTGGAAATAGTCATACCCCTCAGATCTAGAAAATCAGGAAGTTTCTCTTTAATAAGGACTGCGGCTAAGACGAAGATCCGCTCACTACCATGAATGGAAAAGTTACCAACTTCACTCATCCCGTAGAGACAGCAGATGATGCCGCCCAATTTTACTTTAACCCGTCTGTCCCCAAACAACCCAAGTTTTTAACAGGCAAAAGGAAACAGAAGCCGCGTTTTCAAGGTTCTTAGGGCTTCCCAAGTTTACCTCCCGCTTCACCCCTCCCTCCCCTGCATACAGACAGACAACCAGGCCAGGTGACACGGGGGTCGGTCCCCGGCTCTGGGTCGCCATTTGCTGGCCGCCTCCACGGCGGGCCCGGCAGGACGGCCGGCGCGGACGTCCACGCCGCCGACGCCCTCTCGGCGCGCCAGGACAGCCGGCCCGGGACCCGCAGGGCCGGCGCGGGCGCTGTTTATTTACTCCGCCCAGCCCCGGGCCGCGGCCGCCCGGGCTGCCGGCCTCACACGGCCCGGCCGCCGCCTCCGTCCTCGCCGCAGCCCGCGCCGCGCCAGCCTCGCCCGCCGGCCTCCCGACACTCACCGCCCCGCGCGGCCGAACCGCGGCGCAGGCCCTGGCTGCCGAGGCCGCCGTGCTCGGCTGCACCGCGCGATCCCGGCCGCTCCGCGCCCCACAGCCCCGTGCGGTCCGCCTCCTCCTGGCCTCTCAGCCCCGCCGGGCCGCCGCCTTTTCTCCTCTTGTCCAGCTCTTCTGCCTCCTCCCCCGGCGGCCGCCCTCCTCGCGCGCCCCGCCCCGCCCCGCCCCGCTCGGCCCCGCCCCGCCCCGCCCACCGGCCACGGCGGCGGCTGCGAGCCCGGCGGGGACGCGCACGCTGAGCCCAGCGGGGACGCGCACGCTGAGCCCAGCGGGGACGCGCACGCTGAGCCCAGCGGGGACGCGCACGCTGAGCCCAGCGGGGACGCGCACGCTGAGCCCAGCGGGGACGCGCACGCTGAGCCCAGCGGGGACGCGCACGCTGAGCCCAGCGGGGACGCGCAGACCTCCCACGGATGCTCAAAGCGAAGCAGGAGGTTGGGGTCTCAGGAGTCCTGGGCTTCGCGCGTCCAGCGAGGGGATTTCCACTGGGCCCCACGTGCCCTCCCCGACAGTGCTACCAAATCTTGTTGGACTTTAGCATTTTGTGTTCCTGGAAGGAATCCTAGACCCGTAGTTTCGGAATTGAGGAAACAGAGGCCCATGCAGACTGGCGTGTTTATCTTCCTAAGTTGTAGGATAAGCAGCAGATCCCTCAATTCTCAGTGCGGTACTCTTCCCATTAGGTCATATTTAGGAGGAAGCGGGGCAGCTCTCTTTGAAGATTTTTGAAGATTGCTGCCACAGGCCTTCCTGCCTGCTGACTCAATGCACTCAAGTCCTGTAGCTTAGTGTCGTTTGTAGGGTTCTACCTACCCTGGGACCTAGCTCAGACCGGGGTTCAGGCGTCACGAAGCTTTACTGGACCCCAGGCGGGATAGCCCACCAAGGTCGGCTTCTGTAAAGGACTAAGGCATTCTGCACACAGACCGCAGCGGCAAGGTGGTCTGCATGGAAAGGTGACACAATGTAGCTGGAAAGGTGCCTTGACGCCACTTTCACAGAAGACTTTACAAATGACTGAGGCTTAAAGAAATATCACATGGCCATATCAAAGAATTGGGGTCCATTATCCTGCTACAACCACCACGCCTTGGTCTAAGGCCAAGAAACGGACTCAGAATCTTGGGTGGGGGGGTATCTCTCATCCCCTCACTCATACACCAGTGTCCATCCCGTGGGCTTCTGCCCACTACCAGTGCAAGAGAACTATGACAAAGAGAAAATGGCTCTAATCCTGTCCATGTGGGTGGGGGCAGAGACGGGAAAAGACTATTTTGTAATCTTTTCTGTGGCTACTATTTACCCCCAACTGGTATGGCTTGGAATAGATAGATCACAGGTAATTTGCCATCCTGCAGAGAAGTGACTCTCAGACCTTTAGATTTTAAAGACCAGTATTAAAAAAACAAACAAACAAACAAAAACTGAAGAAAGAACTTAGATTACTAACTACCTTTTTACTGTGCTAAGAAAGAAGTAAAAATTGCACCTTTTGTATTAATGCTTCATTTAATAAATTAAAGGAGATTTTAACGCCATTAGCCAGGACATAATCACAGAATAAAGGTCAGTTCTTTAAATGAATAAATTTAGCTTTTTGAAAAATTCAGTCTATTTTTCTAATTTTGTCAAATTTGGCTGCAGATGGACTCTCGTCCTCAGTCCAGAGTTTGAGAGACAGAACTAGGCAGGAAAGCTAACAAAGCAGGCAGGATGACCTGGTGAGAGAAGACACAGGTGCCGCTCATCTTGCCCTCCCCCTCTCGATATCCTGGATTGAGTCACATATCTGCCCTTTGCCTCAGTTGTCCTCCTACAAAATGAAGTGGCTAGAATAGATGATCCCTAGAGCCCTCTCTAGCTTTAAAACCTCACAATTCCATGACTGTACTTACTGAAATCTGGGGCTTTCCCCTTTACTAAATCACCTGGCTGATACTAGGTCACCCCCTCAGGCTGAGTAATTCAGGCTATAAACTTTATCTTCTTTGCCCCTTCCATCGCAGTAATTTTCCATGTCCAGGCAATCCAAAAACAAAAAACAAAAATTCCTTTCTTCTTGTCTTTCACATTCATTCCCAGTTACCATCCTAGGCACATTTCAATTTCTGCTGTTCCCTAACCAGTCTTTCCTCCTCCAGGGTTTCCCACATCAAACCTGCCACTGACATAGTTCTTCCTAAGACATCCTTTTCATAATGTTATGTCTCATTCCGATATCCATAATGACTAAGGGCCCATGGGAAAAGTCTCAATTCCTGCCTTCAGTTGCTCAAAGAACATCTTTCATTCTAGCCTGATTAGTTTCCTTTTTTTCTCCACCAAACATCATACACAGTCCAATTCCAAGTCACCTGTGCCCATGTAAGAGCTGTGCCTGAACTTCTGCCCTCTTAAGCTTTAACCCCACATCCTCTGTGAGAGGCTTCTGCAGCACATACATTTATCTTCAGCACTTGGACCTGTGCCTCAGGCCTCTGTTACCTGCTTTTCAAATGTATGTCAGCTTATAGATTATCTCAACCCCTCAGAAGCATGTTTTGCATTGTTTTTGTATCTCCCCTCAGTCTCTAGTATCCTGCTGTGCATATTGTAGATAACTTAATGAATACTTGCTACTTCATAAACAAAATGTGCACTCCTCTCATTTCATCCTACCCCCATTTTCATTTTCTGTCCTGTGTTCTAATTCCTCAGGTAGACTTCTCTTAGTGCCCTGTCAAGGAAATTTATCTAAAACTTCAGTGGCAAGCAAAGAGAATGCTAGGAATCACAGGTTTCCTCAAATATGCTCTCTTCTCTAGTATACATGTAGTCGACATAGACTTCTAGAGCAATGCTATCATCTGTGTGGCTTGATCACCCAGAGGAGTGAAAGGGACCCTGGAAATTTAAAGTAAAAAAAGAGGTCTTGCTATAGGATATTGTTGAAATTGTCCATCATGTGCATTTTAATGTTTCACAATAGAGTTTCACAATAAGGAGTAGATAGGTTTGACCTACCTACTGCCTTAAAAAAAAGGAGGACCTCACAGCTCTTCAAAACACACTCTGCAGGTTGTCTCACACTGGTTGAGATGAGGCATAGCTCCTAATGGTTTTTTCTAGAGGCCATTCTCAAGATGGGGAAGGTATAAGAACCATAAGAATATAGTAACACCACAAGGAGAATCACAAAGCCTAAACACCAGACGAGACTGTAAGAGAGAGAAGTTGCCAAAGAATGCAAAATTCAGTTGATAAAGCAAATTTAACAACCAAATTGTTCTTCCCTTTGTTCAATGTCAGGCAAATAACATACACGTACAAGATTTTCTTTCCTACGTAGACCAGCCAACACTCAGGTAGTCCAGGGACCAAGGTGACAGATAAGTCTGGACTGAAGTTTAAGTCATGCACTAATTAAGGAAAGCATCATTGGCCAGAGACAAGTGTGAGAGGGTGGGGGCTGATTTGCAGCTGTGAAATCATGGGACAATCGGCATTCCCAGCTGGGACTGCGGTGGGAAATACCATTCCTCTTCTGTGATATGCTCATAAGGAATTACAAGAGAGAAAGAGCCACTTTGAATCACCTAATTGCCAGAGTTTAGAATCTAATAGCTGTAATTATATTTTCTATATAAGTTTCTTTGAAGTATGTAGAACATGACAATTAACCTACAATTATATGGTAATTTAGAAAGAGCCTGCCAAGGATCATATTCATAACCCCAAATCAACCTTGCAGTTTTATGTAAATAATCAGAGGAATTTGAGCCAAGGAAGCATGGAATGTTGGAAAAAGTGAAAAACCCAGGTATTATTCTTGTATACCACAGACTCACTCTAGGACATTGTTGAAATTATTTATCAGGTGCATTTCATTCATAATTTCGGTTATTATAATTAGATTTATTAATACAATTCCTAGCATGCAGAATATATGCCCATTGACCAAATAAAGGAACACATGAATAATTTTATCCCCAGAAAGGCTGTCGAGTGCCTTCGAGGTGTTTGTATTTACATTTCAGGTAGCTACCACTAGGTGGAACTAGATCACGTAGGAGCAGGTAAACAGGTAGCCTTCTCTCAGGTGGGGGTAATAAAGAAGTAGTCTTAATCAATTGTCTACGGATATAAATGTAACTTTGTTAAGCTAACAGTACATTTGGGGGTAATATTTAATTTCTATGTATAAATTTCACATTATTCAAAGAAATTTGATGTAGGTTAGCTATCTGGGAGAAACCACTTTTAATTTACCCCATAAAAGAGCTCACTATTCAGTGCTTATACTGTCTTCTCCGTTCAATTGCAGAGGTAGCAAAGTTGCATGCCTGCAGCTCAGTGGCATGCTAGGAACGGAAGTGGGCTCCCAGGGAGTTGTTGGAATCAGAGAGGCCAATCGTTGCAAAGTTGTTACTTAGTTCTAGCCCAGAGCTGCTGCTGCCTGAAAATGGAGGGAGGAGTGTTACTGTATCTTCTGATGATTTTTGCAGAAGCTCCTGGAAATTTAGTTAACTGTGTCAAAGCCACCTCATGTTGCTTTTAAATTTTTTTGAAAACCTGTACAGGGGGGAGAAGATCAACCGCAAAAAAAAAAAAAAAAAAAAGCCTACATCATCAACAACCCTTGTTTTCGTAAGTCACACAAAAGATGACACAAGAGGACAGACTTAACTTCTGTGGGCAGCCAATCTCCAAACTGTTTGAGTCTCACTTCCCTCTGGAGCTAGATTTCCTGTGCTCAAATGCTGGCTTGTCTATTAGTGGCTAATCCTGGGGCAAGTGCTATAGATTGAATGTTTGTGTCCCCGACCTAAAATTCATCTCCAAGGTGATAGTACTAGGAGGTGGGGCCTTTAGGAGGTGATTAGCTCCTGAGCGCAGAGCCCTCGGGAATGAGATTAGTGTTTTTATGAAAGAGACCTCGCAGGGCTCCCTGGTCCTTCTGCCCAGAGCAGTGGGCTCTGACCAGACACTAAATCTGCCAGGAACACGATCTTGCACTCCCCAGCCTCTAGAACTGTGAGGGGGGAAAAAAATGTCTATTGTTTCTTTTTTTTTTTTAAGATTTTATTTTTTTTTAATTAATTATTTTTTTTTTTTTTTTTGACAGACGGCGAGAGAGGGAACACAAGCAGGGGGAGTGGGAGAGGGAGAAGCAGGCTTCCCGCTGAGCAAGGAGCCCGATGTAGGGCTCAATCCTAGGACCCTGGGATCACGACCTGAGCTGAAGGCAGAGGCTTAACGACTGAGCCACCCAGGCGCCCCAAATGTCTATTGTTTCTAAGCCACTCAGTCTGTGGTATTTTATTACAGAAGCCTGAAAGGGTTAAGACTAAGTTAGTGAGTTAACCTCTCCTTGTGTGCCACAAGACTCTGAGATGGCCCCAAATGATCCATGTCTTCCAGTATGCACACTTTTGTGTAAACTTTTCCACCTTGAGTGTGCGCAGGATCTGTGACTTGCTTCTAAGACGTAGAATATGTCAAAGGCGTTGGGCTATCACTTACAAAAGATTGTGACTTGTGTCTCGTTGGCAGACTCTCCCCTTACCGGCTTTGATGAAACAGGTCACCATGCTGGGGGGACCCACATGACATGAAACGGAGGGCATCCACTGGACAACAGCCAGCTAGGAATGGAGATCCTCAATTCAATGTGCCCCAGGAATGGAATCTTGCCAACAACCACGTGCATGAGATTGGAAAGAGATCCTTTCCCAGTCAGTCCTTCAGCCTGAGACCTGAGCCCTAGCCAACCCCTTGATTGCACTCTTGTGAGAGACCTTGAACAGAGGCCCCATTAAGCCATGCCCTGACCCATAGAAAATGTGATATGGTAAGTGTTTGTTGTTTTAAGCCACTTCGTTTGTGGTCATTTGTTGTGTAGCAATACATAACTAATATGCCATGCCTTACCTTTCTCGTCTCTAAAACAGGAAAGATAATAGCACTGCCCACCCGCACCCAGCATAGGCTATTGTGCAGCTTAAATGAGTTCATCCACTCTAAGGAAAGTACTTAGAACAGTGCCCAGTGCATATGAGCACTCAGAAGCGTCGGTGGTCTTCTCTTCAGGCAGAGCCTAGAAGTAGAGCCAGGCATCTAAGCAAGGAAGATATGGTAGACAGAAGCTAG
The DNA here is from genome assembly GCF_964656455.1 of Halichoerus grypus. Taxonomy (NCBI): domain Eukaryota; kingdom Metazoa; phylum Chordata; class Mammalia; order Carnivora; family Phocidae; genus Halichoerus; species Halichoerus grypus. The sequence continues at coordinate 20,006,272 of NC_135720.1, read as the reverse complement.
AGAGCTGTTTCAGTGCTGCTTCAAACCCAAGTGACAAATTCTGACACGGTGTTGGACAGAGGGAGATTCGTTCCCACCTGTGTACCACCAAGGGCAATTTAGCTGCAGAGCTTGACAGAACTGTAGGGCCACCTGTGGAAGCCAGGGGAGCCGTGTCCTCACAGAGGGTAGAGACTCAGCCTCTCCCTCAAGCCAATGGGCAGTGAGGAAGAACCCAGGCGGAAGATCATCAGTGGATTTATCTTTGAGCACATGTGACAAACTCCCTGGGGAAACCCAGAAGCACCTAAGCCAGCCTAGGAGATGAGCCTCTGAAGGGTAGTATGCCCTACCATTGAGATTTGTAGCTGAATCCTTCCGTTAAGTCTTGGAGTGTCAATCGGTAACCCCAAGTGGCCTAGAAGCAGGGTCTGTTGTCTATCTTGTGCATTCCTGTATCCCCAGAATCCAGGGGAGGATGATATAGGTGATGTTAAATAAATATTTGCTAAACAACATGTGTGTTACTCCAATATTTATAAGTTGTGATTACCTCCTACTTTGAAATGGCAATACAGTTTTCACAGACTTTCTTTTGCCTGACCTTATACTTGACAGTGAAGGAAAGAGGATGCATAATAATATTGGGCCAGAACCTCACCTGCCCACAGGTGAGGCACATTTCTGGGAACAAAGGCAAGCTGGTCCTCAGGGCATGTGCTTTTCCACTCCAGGTCAATATCTGAGGTTTGCCAAAGTTAATTTATCTTGCTAAGACAGAAAATTTCCTCAATAAATAACTTAACCAACATCACTTTCATTTCTCTTTAGTTATATAAACAATTCGGGATGTATTCAGAGTATGGATGATGGGACTGGTGAAAAAAAAGTGTGTGAGCAAATCAATAATTATGAGTTGATACGAATGATCAGTCAAGGTTGGTCAAGTCGCTGCAGTAGGAAAAGCTCTATCACATAAGTCTCAGAAGTAAACACGTAAACTTGGGGGAGTTTTCTCATTAGAAGAATTGCATGTCTTTTAGAGCATGGAGGAGAGAACAGAAAGACCTAGAAAGCAAGAGTGGGCCTTTCTAATTCTCTTTCCAGTATATTCTCCATTTCTATCAGTATACCAAGCTGAAGCTAATATCTGGCAAAGGGCCCACTGGTTCATCTCTGAACTGACTCTCCCTTGAGGAAAACAAAACCTGAGAAGAGATGTGTGTCTTGTCCTCTCCCTCAAGATTGGAAAGTCTGAGGTGTACGCAGCTATGTGAAAGTTGAGTGGGACACAAATTTGTCAATGTGCTCCTTTGATGATTATGAGGTCTTCTAGAATAACTTAATAAAAGACAGATAACCCTGGAATAGGCAGTACTTTATTAAGGATTATGGGCATTTGGCAGTAGCCACAGATCTGAAGCATGGGAATGGGAGATTCTCCATGCCACAGGATGGTGACAGGGACCAAATGGGGAGATGGAGGCTTCCAAATTTAGCTCTGAAAGTTCACCTCCTCTTTGTTCCACCTATGGACTTGGGGTCCGTAGAAGCTAAATCTTCCACCCAACTACCCTAAATCTGTTATCTGTTATCTGTTTCTTTTTTTTATGTGAATTGTACATTAATTCCAGTATAATCAGAACTGGCATAGGATACAATTCTGACATCACCATGCCAAATTTGCCTGCTCCTTCCTGGGCAAATTTTGTTCCATGTAAACGTTTTATTGAGTTTCTTGGACACAAAGGAAGAAGCAAAGTTAATTGCCCCTAATATTCTGCTCACAGAATTCCTGGAGCTAATTTCACTGGCATTTTATGTTCCCAAAGGCATTTTGACTGTTCGTATCACCCAGATTTTGTAAGTAGGAAGGACAATAAAATCAATTGCTGAGCCAGGTCCTGAGTCTAGGACCCGGCTCCCACACACTGTGATTTAATTAACAAGACATTGAAAACAAACACAACTCACACAAAAACTAAATTAACCCTAAATTGACTTACAGATCACTTATCAGATGCTTAATTTCATTTCCAATGTGATTTGGAAGGATCGAATGCAAGCCTGTGTAGGTCATTCATTAAAACTGATGTCACTACGACGCAAATGCCTCATCATCTTCTTTGGGTATTGAATCGGTACCCAAGTCTCTCTCAGACATTCCAGAGCCCAACGAGCTGGTCACACCCTGATTCTGCTCCTCCAGACTCTCTCTGCTTATCGTATGCAGAGAAACATTATAAACAACATATGCTCCTATTCCTTCCCTTCCTTAGTGAAGTCATGTAATAATGTTCTTTGGAGAAATAGAACTGACTGATGCCTCCACACTAGAATAACTCTCAGCTGTCTCCCACATTTGGTTAAAAGCTTTTAATGTTTATTAAAGAAGATAAACATTTGTGAAATGGGAGAAAGCAGACTTTGGAAAGAGACCAAAGGAAAATAGTACTATTGAGGGCTGGCCTTAATGCAAAGTACATCAAATTAAATGCACCTGACCTAATGGGTGTACAAACTCGTGGCTAAGACGGCCCTGATTTGGCAATATGTGAACAGCAACATTAAAGCATCCTTAAACAAAACAAAACAAACAAACAAACAAACAAATGAAAAGCATCCTTGAGCTTACCTAAGATGTCTGAGAAGATACAGATCTCAGGATCAGGGATGAGGGGTAAGTAAAAGAACTCCCTGAGATGGGGAGCTGCTCAAGGATGTCCTCTTTATTCCCTAAGAGCCCACATGTGTCTACATGTGACTCTAGATTATCCACAATAGCTTCCAGCCTCAGCCAGACTTTGCTTTAGGAAAGGCAGGTGCCCTGCGCCAGAAGGGATGAGACTGGCCCACACACCAGGTCGGGAAAAATATTCTTCCTTTTGACCCTCTGTTCTTGCCTCAGCCCTTGAAGTCCTGGCTTGGACACCATTGTCCTGCTTTGCCATTTTCACTAGCAAAGGCAAGTTCTCCCGCCCCAAAGTCAGATGAATCCATCTTGATAAGTACAATTGAACTAAGCTAATTTTAGGCGAAGAGCCCCTTACATTTGTACAATACATTTTAAATTATTTTAAGCCATCATAATCCAATTATTGTAACTTTGCTCTCGCTCTTGTGAGTTACTCAAGTTATCCCTACTTAGCATTTGGGGAAATAGGGACGAAGAGCATTTAAGCAAGTTCTATCTCCAGGTCTTTCAACACAGGACTGGAAGTAGAGCTGAGATCCCCTGATTCTGTATTTGCCCTCTTGCAGGAACAAGATGAGCAAATACGTTAGATCTTACAGACGATTAACCCATCATTTTATAAAAGAAGACATCAGATGCAGACACTAAATGCTGTCCAAGGCCAATGTTAATCATTGCAGTCAGAACAACTGGGACTCAGCAAACCTACTGTCTGGCACCCACGCCATTTTGAGTAGCAACTTGCATTAAAAAGAGCAACACTGGGGCACCTGCATGGCTCAGTTGGTTGAGTGTCTGACTCTTGATTTCAGCTCAGATCACAATCTCAGGGTCATGAGATTGAGACCCACATCAGGCTATGCTCTGGGTGTGAGGCCTGCTTGGGATTCTCTCTCTCCCTCTGTCCCGTTCCCCCACCCCCCCTCTCGCTCTTAAAAAAAAAAAAAGAGCAACACTGCTGTGGGGAACTGACACCTCGTTTTTCAGAGTGTTTCCAAGTCTTGCTTTCTGGAGTCGTGTTACTCACAACCACCAATTCTGAACGAGGTGGCCCAATACTCCCTATTTCTGCCTACTTGCTACACCTTATACACAGGATAATGAAAGATCAAGTTTCCTTGCTTGTAAGTGAAATCATAACTTGTCAGGGTGGCAAGGAAATTGTTTAAAACTTTGAGTGTCTGTGTACGTAGAGAGACGAGGAAAGGGGATAGATAGTTGAGAAGGAATTGGGTGATGATAATATTAGGAACTAGATGCTGAACCCATCCTACAGGCAGCAGGGATTCATGGGTCAAGGACAAGGCTGTTCAGTGGAACAAGAGAGGGACCTATGCGAATAAGTAGATCCCAGAAGGGGAAACAAACAAAACACTTATTTAGTAGTTTTACAGAGATTGATTGAATCAGATTGAAGTGGATTAAAAAGATAGTTTTGTTTCTAACATTAGATTGAAAGGCACTTCAAAAAGTCATCTATATTGTTGTTGCGGTTTTTTTTTTAAGATTTTATTTATTTACTTGACAGAGAGAGAGAGAAAGAGAGCATGAGCAGGGGGGAGGGGCAGAGGGAAAGAGAGAAGCAGACTCCCCGCTGAGCAGGGAGCCCGATGCCGGACTCCATCCCAGGACCCCAGGATCATGACCTGAGCGGAAGGCAGATGCTTAACTGACCGACCCACCCAGGCGCCCGAAAGTCATCTATATTGTAATAAAATTTTGCTGTATTTGTGACGTAGAAAATAATGGCTTTGTGTCCCATTTCAGTCACAAGTCCATTTAAATAATAAAGCATGGCATAAAAGGGTTCTACTATAAACAGATTCTACTATAAACCACATAGGAAAGAAACATTACTTACTATTTTTTAATACATGAAAAAAGTCTTTGAGATTATGTTTCGAAATAAGGCATTTAACTTAAAAAAAAAAAAATCCCACATCTCTCATAGAAGTCAGTCAGTCCAGGGACACCTGGGTGGCTCAGTTGGTTAAGCATCTGCCTTCAGCTCAGCTCATGATCCTAGGGTCCTGGGATCGAGTCCCTAGTTGGGCTCCCTGCTCAGCGGGGAGTCTGCTTCTCCCTCTCGCTCTGCCCCTCCCCCTGCTTATGCTCTTGCACACTCTCCCTATCAAATAAATAAAATCTTTAAAAAAAAAAAGTCAGTCCAAATTGTTTATTGATTGTGTTTCTGCAATTTGCCCTGATTAGCATTGGTTAAATATGTGATTGATATCAACTTTAGACTCAGAATGAGCTGCTGAAGGGCCAACACTAAGGAATTTACTGTCATTCAGAAGCACTGGCAGTGGGGGGTGGGGGAAAGCAATGTAACTGGAGTCAGCACCTGAAGTACAACCACTGAAGAACGCCTGGCCACAGGGAAGGGCAGGGCCAGGGCCGAGCCTTCTGTCCTGAGAACTCTGCTAGGCTGCCCTCGGCTCTGCCCTCCCCTGACCTGGCGGCCTCTGGCTGCATGACCCACGCACCCTTGCTGGCTCTTTCTGGCGTAGCTGTTCCTGGCTGCGTCCTGCTCTGGCTTGAGCCAGGCTCGTCCTGGCCCACTAGCGCGGTGGTGTCCCTCTGCCTGGGGCCCTGGCTATCTCTCCCCGTCTTGTCCTCCCAGACTCTCTTGGGAGCGAAAAGCAGAGGCATACTAAAAGCTTAAAGCCTTTTTTTTTTTTTTACAAGTATACACTGGGAGGATTTTTTTTTTTTTAATTAATAAAAGTGACTTCATCATAAAGAATGCTGTAGCATAAAATTATTAAATATTCTGTCCTAAGATCCTATATACTTAGCTACTATTTTCCCTTATGAAAATTTGCATTTTCCAGGGGCGCCTGGGTGGCTCAGTTGGTTAAGAGTCTGCTTTCTGCTCAGGTCATGGTCTCAGGGTCCTGGGATCGAGCCCCGCATCGGGCTCTCTGCTCAGTGGGGAGCCTGCTTCTCCCTCTCCCACTGTCTACCTCCTCTGTCTACCACCCTGCCTCTCTCTCTCTCTCTCTCTCTGTGTCAAATAGATAAATAAAATCTTAAAAAAAAAAAAAAGAAAATTAGCATTTTCCAGAGTTTGAAGCAAGAGTACATGAAATAAAATCCAATAGGTATAGTCATACTAAATAGAAGAGAAAGAGCTCTAAACCCAGAAGGCAATGAACATTTCTAACAGACCAACAAATGGCAGAAACTTACAGAGGTCTATGGTTTCTACCACACATGCTAACTTTTTAAGGTTAGTGTAAGACTGTGTGGCGATTCTGTGTTAATAATAGCTCAGAAGCTCAGGCCTTCATATCTTATGATATCAGACTAGAACTAGCTTAGTGGTGAAGCAAGGGTCTGGAAGCACAAACGGATGCCAGACACGATGGATTTCCAATTAAGATGTTAGCAAATGTGCTCAAAACCATCTGGGAATTTAAAAAGCAACTCATGCTGAGTTTCCATATTTGCCCTGGTTTCTCTGATAAAGATTTATTTTTCTGCCTTTTTTTTTCATTTTTTCATAGAATGAGCAAGTTCTATTTTTTTTAAATATCACTGGATTTTTTTTTTTTAAGTTTCACTATGTTAGATATCTCATGTAAGTGGAATCATACATTATTTGTCCTGCAACTGGTTTCTTTCATTTAGCACAATGTCCTCCGGTTTCATCCATGTTGTTGCAATTGGCAGGATTTCCTTCTTTTTTAAGGCTGAATAATATTCTATTGTATGTATCTACCACGTTTTCTTTTTTTTTAAAGATTTTATTTATTTATTTGACACAGAGAGAGAGAGACAGATTGAGAGCACAAGCTGGAGGAGAAGGAGAAGGAGAAGGAGAAGGAGAAGCAAGCTCCCCGCTGAGCCGGTAGCTGGCTGCGGGACTCAATCCCAGGACCCCGGGATCATGACCTGAGCCGAAGGCAGATGTTTAACTGACTGAGCCACCCACGCGCCCACATTGTCTTTATTCATTCATCCATCAGCAGACATTTAGGTAGTTTCCATATCTTGGCTATTACAAATAATGCTGTAATGAACATGAGAAGGTAGATATCTCTTTATGATCCTGATTTCTATTCTTTTGGATATAGACCAAAAGTGCTTATCAGGGGCTAGGGGAGGGGGAAAGACGGAGCTGCTATTCAACCAGTATAAAGTTATAGGTATACAAGATGAATAAATTCTAAAGATCTGCTATGCAACATTGTGCCTACAGCTGATAGTACTTTTCAGACAGAAAAAAAAAAATCTGTCTTGCGACTGCACACTTTTTATTTATTTATTTATTTATTTATTTATTTTTAAAGATTTTATTTATTTATTTGACAGAGAGAGACACAGTGAGAGAGAGAACACAAGCAGGGGGAGTGGGAGAGGGAGAAGCAGGCTTCCCGCGGAGCAGGGAGCCCAATGCGGGGCTCCATCCCAGGACTCTGGGATCATGACCTGAGCCGAAGGCAGATGCTTAACGACTGAGCCACCCAGGCGCCCCTGCACACTTTTTTTAAAAAAGATTTTATTTATTAGAGAGAGATAGCATAAGAAGGGAGAGGGTCAGAGGGAGAAGCAGAACCCCCGTCCCACCCCCGCATTGAGCGGGGAGCCTGACGCGGGACTCGATCCCGGGACACCAGGATCATGACCTGAGCTGAAGGTAGTCACTCAACCAACTGAGCCACCCAGGCGTCCACGACTGCACTCTTAAATCAGTCCTGAGGACAGCGCTATAACTGGTGTTTATAACAACATTTTGTAGCACATACGAAAAAGCGGACATGTTCAGGAGATTCTGTTTTAAAAAAACAGAAACGTGTATTTATCAAAATTTCTATTTTAAATGGTTAAAACAAAACAAAATAATACAGCCAAATCATTTTCAAGCTGAAAAGAGTAACACTTACTGACTTTTATTGCTTGGCTTTTTAGAATATTTAGTTCCCAGAGGCTTCTGGAGAAGTTTTCATTGGAAATTTATTATAGAATTTTCTCTAAATAGAACTAACAATACTGCTTAGAGCATTTGATTAATCAACTTAGGTTGACAGAGATCCCTGGGGACACTCTCAATTTAAAGTCAAAATCACCTGAATTAACTCACCTCAATTTCTGCACGAAGAGCTAAAAAATAGTCTACCTATTTATAAGAAGGAAACCCTCTGTCTTCCTAAATTATAGAGTCATCTGCTTGGTGGAGTTCATTTAACAGACATTTACTGAGTTCATCATATATGCCAGACCATGACTACTTCTTTATGGAGTAGACAAGCATTAGGTAAAATTGATCTACTAATGGATCATTCCTATATTCTTTTTCATATATCTGACAAAAAATAAAGTCTGGAAACAAGTTCAGAATTTTTGCATGATTTCTGATTTATTGTCATCTTTTGATTTAATAGGGATCTATAGGCTAAGCTTTATCATTTTAATATAAATAGCAGGTTTTCAGTGTGGATGTACAGAGTTTATCACAAAACTACATGCAAAAATAAGAGTGGAAAGGAACTGATAAGTTAATTTCATTCCTAAATGGAGTCAGTAAATCAGTGCAATTAATAAACTGGGGTATTAATAAAATGCATGCTCTCTTGACAAAGCGAATTATAAGGGCTACATCCATATAGAAATTACAGGAATGGTTTCATAGATCAGCTTAACTTATTGACTGGTGACAGTAAAATTAATAATAATAATAATAATATCCCTTGATCAATATCAATGATACCCAAACCCACACTGTCATTTTGGTATACAGTTGATGCTACTTAACTCCACTGTGATGAGTGAATTTAACATTAGCAACACACTGAGTTCTCTGGGATACTTCTTTTGTGGGATACTTCTGTTCTAGGCAGGCCCATCGGGATACAGTGTGCTCAAAAAGGAACTACTCCAAAGGCCTGCATATGGATCTTTGGAAACTACTTTTATAGATACGCATGATACAATTTTGTAAATTGTAATGTAGGATATTTAACAGACAATTTGTTTTATTAACTATTGCCTCCTCAAAAAAACAAACAAAAAAAGGATAACTACTTTAAAGTCATTTTTGGTTGATAACTCTGTCTTCAAACTATTATTAGGAATCAATGTAGCATGACATCTTGTCTACTGATGTAGATGTACATTTGACAGGTAGTCTCTTTTGGAGGCTAGATCATACAGCAGTTCAAAATTTGGTGTTCCTGAGTGTATCCGGGGAATCTTATAATGTTGGGATCAGTGTTCAGATACACTGGTTTATAATTTTTGTCAACTAATTGTCAAGTGATCTGGAAGAGAAATTTGGGGCTTTTTGACATTCATTATTTTCTAAGGATGATCTTGGTTGGGCCTATGGAAATTCCCTCTTTCACCTCCAAGAGGAAGTGGAATGGCTTCAGGAGAATGGCTTGAAGGTCTTTGTTTTTCACAAGTTATCCATTCTAACCCTGGCTCTTCCCCTCAGGAGCCATATGAATGTGTCCTTAATTGGCAACGTAGAAGAGTTGCTACTTGCCAGAGATACATTCTTGAATTCTTTGTTACTCAAGTATCTATTAAAAGCTCAACTAAGAGAAACAATGTCCATGGATGATTTTGGAAAGATACGCATTTCATTCATTCCTTTATATTTTGTCCTCACTGTATTCCCAACATTTATGTCAGACAAGTAGTAGGTACTTCACAATATTTGTTAATTGCATGAAATCTACCACTAGATTAAGTCTCTGAAGAGCTAAGAGATGAAAAAAATAAAATAAAAAGAGCGAAGAGATGTATTCTCAGAATATATTGTTTTATCCCCTCCAAAATTGTTCCTAAATTGCATTTGGTATGATACCCTGGGATTATACTAAGAATGTCTCTATCAATCCTCCTGTGGAACTCATGTTATTAGAATACACACTCTCTACTTTATGAAACACCTTAGAACATTTATTTTCTCATCCTAGTATAACAAATAGTCTTGCTCATCTTGAAAATTTGATTTGTTTTATTTTATGCATATCATGAATTGTGTTACCAATCAGATTTCCCTTTTCCAATTCCTTGTTATAAAGAAAAATCTGTAGCTCAAAATGCCATCATGATTGCATTTTTCAATTATTTCATTTCTACTTCTATTTTCTGCCCCCATGTTTGTTTTTCCCTTTTCACCCTCATACAATTTGTAGTTTATGTTTTACTGGCATATTTGATTGGTAGTTTATTATATATTTTGTGTATCCCTTTAAATGATCTTAAATCCCTTTTACAATAAAATAGAGTATTAGCAAATGAAATATTTAATCCATCAATTAAATTAAAGATTAAATTTATTGTATAGAAGAATTTGACAGTCATAATCTCTGGTTTTATAAGTCACTGAGACAAGACAACCTTGTGGAGTATACTTGCTATTTGTTCTACCAAAACCCTCCTGCCTTCTTCTGGAAAAAGCAACTCTGTCTTCTGGAAACTGCTTCTTTTTCCACTGCAGTCATGCTGTCCTCTGACCAACTTAGCCTCATAGGAAGTGTTGGGCACTCCAGGGATGGGCTACTATACCAAACTGTTCTATTCAGGCATCTCTGCAGTTGTTTCTTGGGGACAGGGATGTAGTACGGGAGAGCCAGGCCTGTCCTATGATGGAATTGAGATAGAAAACTTGGGTGCTGAGAGTGATCACATTTCCTGCCTCACAGAGAAAGCCTAGCTCTGTGTGTGAAAAAGTTGACACAAAGCAGAGACAGCAAGTGAAAGAGAGAAAATAAGTGAGAGAGAGAGGAGAGATCTGGCAACATTCAAATTCCTGGTTCTATCTTGTCCTGAGACCCAGCTGATTCCTGGTTCTATCCTTTCCTGAGACCCAACTGAATCTTTGCTTCTCAGGGGGTTTGGATGTTCACTCCTTCTTTACATTTTGTAAGATAATAGTTTCTTTTTCTTTTTTTCTATATTGGTTCAAAGTGGGTTTCACTTTCAAGCAAGAGTCCTTGCTGGTGTATGTTGCTCCCGAGCTCTGTTGTGTGGAATCTGGAGCGTTAACCTGCTTGCAAAGAAAAGCTTTAGCCCTAATCCTAGTCAGCCCTACAGCCTACCTTTGCACAAAGATGTGACTTAATCTTCATTTTGCAAAGTGTATAGCTGGCTCTAATTTTCTTTTCTATTCTTGTCTTTCTTTCTTTTTTTTTTTCCTTTTTTCTTTGTGCTCTAATTTTCATTTAAAAGAAATTCAGCAATGCCTCTTCTATATCTGATGTAGAAAATACTTGAATTTTCTTCTGCAAGATAACAGTATTGCAGGCATTTGTCAGCAAACTCAAACTCAAATTGTTTGCTCTCCTGATTGTGTCAAAATTTGGGCGTAGACAATGGTTACTAGAGATGTAGGGACATAATAACTAGCATTTTCCAGATTGTTCTACTTCTATCTCTATATCAAATCAACAGAATTGTACATGCTGGGGTGGGTAAAATGGAAAGAAGATGGACTTTAGACAGGCAGACCTGGCTCCGTATCTTAGCTTTACAACTTGGCCCAGTTCCCCAGTCTCTCTCAGGTCCCTCTTAGGTAACTTGGGGAAGATCAGTAGCATCTACCCCATAATGCTGTTAGAGAAAACACGTGTAAAGCCCCAGTGCAGTGTCAACATATAAGAAGTGGGAGCTGGAAGACCGTTTCTAGTGCTGGAAACATAGTAGACCTTTAGAGAGTTCATACCTTCCATACTGACTGAGAGTAACGATAGTCTCAGTTAGACCTGAAGAAGGTCTGATATTTTATCTTATTTGGTCAGTGAAATCAAAATAGCCTCAAGGAGTGTTGCCAGGTATCAACAGCTAAAATCTATAAGCATCTTTAGATAATAGTTTTCCACAATACTTTCCAAGTATTTGAAGAATACATTATAATGTTGTTCGAAAGCGAAAAGACCGTCTCTCCTTTCTACCAACAAAGATGTTTAAAATCACAAAAATACATTTTCTCAGTCCACTGTAAATAAAAAAATCATATTTTCAAATGGACTTAGTTAATTTAAATTTAAATGACTATCAATTTTCATACTATTTGCAGTGAAAACAAAACAAACAAAGATCCTGGGAATTTCTGCTTGAACCAATACAGAAAGAAGAGAGACGGCTTCCTTTCTGAGTCTCTGGTCTGTTTCACAACCTTGACAGTTAGGGGATTGTTTAACTTGTGAAATGCCTTTTATACATGCTGTTCTGGAAGGCATTTTGTTTATGGTCTGATACTGTGCCAGCTTTCACAAATTCCCTTCTTTCCCTTTTCTTTCTTTGTTGCTTTCACTGTTTCTTTCTTTCTCTTTGCACCCTCTCTCACATCAAACATGAAAAACTGGCTGTTCTCTGTCTTTGCAGTCCTTCCTCTCCCCTCCCACCACTCCTGTGTCTCCCCTGCTTCCACCCTTGAAGTTGGCTCCAAGAACAGTAGATTGAGTAAACATCTATCTATTTAACAGTAATAAATCAAAGGGTTTTCGGTCTTAAATTATGTATATTTGTGGATATTTTATTGAAAGTACCTTATGTAAAGAAAGTTTTAAATGATCCTAAGAATTTTCAGCAATAACCTAGTGGGTTTTGGTCATATAGCACAACGTATAAGCGTCAGAAATAGACACGAGCCTGTTAACTTAGTCAGTCCCCCAAATGTCAGGATGACAGGTACTTCAAGCTAGGTTATTGATTGCAATTCTAATTGTCAAGCAGAGAGGTGCTCCCTTTTACTGGGATCTGCAGCCACGGGGATAATGGAGTCTCAAGTGGCCAGGCGCCACGTTTGCCAACACTTAGAAAAAACCTAAGAACAAGGACAACAGAAGAAAGAACAGCCAGAGGTGGAGAAAAGAGAGAAAAGAGCCTGCTGATGTGGTCTCCTGATGCTGTTCACAGCTGTCCTGCAATGACCAGTCCAGTTATTTAAGACAATAAATAATTCCTTCCTTCCTTTTTTTTTTTTTTTGCCTTAACATGGTTTAAGATCGATTTCTAGCCTAACTTGAGGAAGTTCCAACGTGCCCATTGCTTTTTAATTGAAATGCAGGGTCACACAGTCATATTTGTTCTAAGACAGTATATGATTTTTATTTCTTTTTACATCTCCAACCCTAAACCTTTCTTGGATGGGAAGCTTACCAGTTTTCTAATAGCAGAGCTGTGGTATATTTGGACTGTAATATGGAGTGGAGATCACTATAAAAAAAATCTCAACGAACCTGGATATCTGGATTTATTTTCTAGGTTTTTTTTTCATTCATTATTTCCAATAGTGTTTTATCCTTCCCAACTTGAGAGCACCTAGAAAGAGTTAAGAAGACATAAAGCCATGGATTATACTTGATCAAACACCAGGAATCCTGCCGTTGCCACGTTGTAACTTACAATGTCTTAGGCATTATTTTGTTCAAGGACCCTTGAATAAAGGAGCAATAAATGCAAAGACCAAACAGAGTTCATGTTAATTTTATATTACTTGAAAGCCTCTTTTATCTGGATTTAGCTTAGCATATGTCACACCTGGTGGCTAGTCACTCACTCGTACAGAGAGGACAGCCAAGTCACCACATTACTCAGCTGTTGTACAAGCTTTTGTCCTAACCTTGCCAAGTAGTTGTGACTATGCAACTTGCACTCCTGGGAAAATTAGGTTTGTCATTCTTTCTCAGCTAAATTACCCATGTAGTTTTGCCATTATAACTTGAATTTTCCAGACCTAATACCTTTAAAAATAGAAGCAAGAGTCCCAGGATCCTAATTCTGTCGAATGAGTCACTTTTTATTTCTGCCAACGACCCCTTAGGGAATCAGTCTAAGGTTTAAATCCTGTAAGAGTCATGGATGGATCTCCTAATAGGTTAGGCAGAAGGGTGTGGAATCTGTGGTTTAGGAATGAAAAGCAAAAGAACACCTGCTATTAACATTCCTCCCCCAACCACCTAATATTTTAGCATCAAGGGGACAGTCTCATGAACATAGAGCACATTTATTAAATAAATGCCAGCAAATCACTTTACTCTGAACCTTAATTTCTTTTATAAAAATGACAATTCACTTTCTTTCTTTAAAAAGATTTTATTTATTTATTTATTTACTTACTTATTTATAGAGCATGAGCAGGGGTGGGGAGGGGCAGAGAGAGAGGGAGAGAATCTTAAGCAGACTCCCCCCTGAGCTCAGAGCCTGACATACACGGGGCTAGATCTCATGACCCTGAGATCATGACCTGAGCCGAAATCAAGAGTTGGACGCTTAACCGACTGAGCCACCTGGGTGCCCCTAAGATTTTATTTTTTAAATAATCTCCTATTGGGGCTCGTGGGGCTCCAGCCCACAACCCTGAGATCAAGAGTCACAAGCTCCACCGACTGAGCCAGCCAGATGCCCCAGAAATGACAATTCACTTTCTAAGCATGTTTGTTGTGGAGAATAAACGAAGATTCAATTTATATGTAGGCAGTGTTTAGAAATTAATGCTCAACAAACGTGCCCCTTCATTATCTGGTCCTACTTGCCTGTCCAGTCTTACTTTTCATTATTATCTGCCCTAATCCCTCCAAACTCTATACTTAACCCTTAATCTTTCTGATCTCCCTTGCCTCTGGTTTTTTATGACGTACTCCCTTTGTTGCAGATAATAAAATATTGTAAAATATGTGACATTCATTATTTCCTCTTCTGCTCCAAGCAACCCCAGAGGATAGGTTTCTTATTATAATCTTCATTTTACAGACGAGGAAAGAGGATCCAGAAAGGTCAGTGGTTCACCTAAGACTTTAGAGCACATGAGTGGTGGAATTAGGATTCCAAGCCAAGCATTCAGAATTCAGAACCAGGAACATACTGCCTTCCTCACTGGCCACATCTATTTCCCTCTCAAGAGTGAACACCAATATCTCTATTATCAGGACTGTAGTGAAAACACATACGAAGTGCGGGGAAGAAAGGGTTTCAGTTTGTATTAAGAAATTAAAACAAAAATAAAAACAGACATTACTGGGGCACCTGGGTTGTGCGGTGGGTTAAGCGTCTGACACTTGGTTTTGGCTCGGGTCGTGATCTCAGGGTTGTGAGATGGTAAGTATTAGGCAGTATTCTCTGTAATATCACAGGATGTCAAGCATCCCTGATGCCTGGCTTCCAAACGATTCTCATACCATCCACTATCCTGGAGCAAACCAAAAGTGCCCTTGCATATTTTCCCAATTTGAGGGGGCTTTTTTAAAAAATTAAATTGTAGATTCTGATGTGCCTCGTTTTTTTTAGTTATTAAGATGTCGTTGTTGCTGACGCCTTCATAGTATTTTGGTCCAAATTTTACATATAAGCAAATACTATTCCTTCTATCCCAGCATTTTTCCCTTTCCCCCAAGCCCTGTCAAAATCTGGCTAATCCCCATTCATTGTTCAGGTTCCAGTTTATATCTTACTTTCTTAATCTCCCCAAACTGGATTTAAGTATGTATTCGATTACAGAGCCTCTTATATCAAGTGGTACATTAGGAGTGAGTTGGACAGGCGGGTAGTCAGGGCCGGGGTCCCCAACAAGAAGATACGGAGTCAAGACAGCTAAGATAAAACAGCACTGACATCCGGTTTTGCAGCTTAGACATGAGCACACTAACATTCTGTTTTGCAGCCTTTGCAGAAAAGACTTTTGCAGAATGTCCTAAAATAAGACAATTAACCACAAAGCATTTGTCGCTCTCACGGGCAAGGGACAGTCAAGACATATGCCCCCAGATGTCAGCAAAAAAGACCATCAGCACAGAGACATTAACCTAATAGGTACACAGATACGTGACCAAAGCCCTGATTGGCATGACTCAGCACACCCTGATTACTTAAGATAGTTCCGCAAAAGAGCTCATAAAAACCCTTAAACTTAGAAACTCCGGGGACAACCCTCTCAGGCCCCCTCCCTCTACAGGAACTTTATACTCTTGCTCAATAAACTTTTCTTTGCTGCCCACCACTCATTGTCTGGTCCACCTCTTCATTCTTTAAAGAGGCGTGATGAGGAACCGTGGGAACTGAAGGCAGAGAATTCCTGCAACACTACTTGACTGTTTTTGTGTTTGTCATCTTCACTAGTAGGGTTTTGCAAATATCAAACCTGGTATTATGTGAAGCATACCTCAACAATTTCAAATTGGATAATTATAGGCCTAAAATTTAACTAAAAAAATGAAAGAATATGGCCTGAAAAGTTTAATGTTGAGTTTTTCATAAATGACGTTCCATAACCTCAACTCTTTCTTGTGTAATGATCTGAACCCAGATGAACAATTTAACTTGAAAGTAAGGAATGTAACTGAATAGATGCCATATCTACTATGTTAGGAATGTGTCTTTCTAGATTAGAAAGGGAACAGTTTTGTATAGGGTCTTGAAAACTGAAAATGCCCACTTTATTTAAAACAATGTCTCAGAAGATAATAATTATATTTAGTCAAAGGGGCTAAATTTATTTGATCAGCGTGGGCATAAAAGCATGTTGGGGGGCCAACAGACACATGAAAAAATGCTCAATGTCACTCAGCATCAGAGAAATACAAATCAAAACCACAATGAGATACCACCTTATATCTGTCAAAATGGCTAAAATGAACAAGTCAGGAAATAACAAATGTTGGCGAGGATGCTGAGAAAGGGGAACCCTCTTACACTGTTGGTAGGAATGCAAGCTGGTGCAGCCACTCTGGACAACTGTATGGAGCTTCCTCAAAAAATTAAAAATAGAGCTACCCTACGACCCAGCAATTGGGTACCTAAATACTACTCGGAATTTACCCTAAAGATACAAATATAGTGATCCAAAGGGGCACCTGCACCCCAATGTTTATAGCAGTGATGTCCACAATAGCCAAACTATGGAAAGAGCTCAGATGTCCATCAACAGATGAATGGATAAAGAAGATGTGGTCTATATATACAATGGAATATTACTCAGCCATTAAAAAAAGAAATCTTGCCATTTGCAATGATGTGGATGGAACTACAGGGTATTATGCTAAGTGAAATAAGTCAATCAGAGAAACAATTATCATATGATCTCATTCACATGTGGAATTTAAGAAACAAAACAGAGGATAAACTAAGAGTAATTTGGGGCTAATATGTGATCAATATGAGTGACTCTGTTTTTCATTTTTTCCGTAAAATTCTAAGAAATGGCTATAAAGCTATGAAGTCAGTGTTGTGTGGTGGTTTAAAAACAAGTCTCTAAAGGCACTTTCAAAAGAGGAGTTCCAAAAGTTTAGATTAATATCTGAATTTTTTTTTAATAAGTGAAAAGAATCTCATTTAGCTATATGTTTTGTAATGTGTTTAAAGCATTATGCTTTATCCCCAAATATGATCTAAATTTTCACAGGATGGTGTGATTTTAATTGAGTTTTAGTTATGCTACAAAGTGACATTTTGAATAGTGGAATATTCCAGTTATTTCTACAATAAGCAAAATAATCAAGAGCATTCTGCATTAGAAAATGAATTTAGATTATTCTTATGATCAGTCCTAAGCTTAAACAGATCATAAATCCTTCTGCTAAAGGACTAATTCCAGAATACTTTTTTTCCCCTCCAAATTTTTGCTTGGGTAAATGGAAAGCGTATATTCTAAGAGACAGTCTAAAGATTCAAAATACTAGTGTTGGATGGCAATGTGACCCAGCCCACCTACAACTATCACAGAGACTGCAGTGCTGTGCAGTTTGCGTCTCCTGGTCCTTCATGAGGTGCTGACAGAAATGGACTTACTTGTGGTTGGCCCTGACTTTTCTGTCCTCATTTGCCTGTATTTCCATATAATTCATAGCATAACAGCAAGCAAATCTGATACTAAGCAATGTGCTTGTGATTTTCATGGACCTCATGTTCTTGGTAGTATGAGAAATACAATGTGAGCATCTTCAGAAGCATGAAAAGCAACACAAAACTTTTGCTTAGTGGTTTTTGTATATATATGTAATTGTTGAAGGTCAGACATTCATGAAGGGCAAGTCCAACCACTTTTGAAGAAATGAATCCCAACTTTTAGTTCAGCAAAAGACTAACAATCTGATCTCATTTAATCAGCCTGTCATGTTAAATACAGTTTTCTTTTGTTGGTTAGTTATTGCATTTTCCTAGTTGATCTATGTATACTTTAGAAAGTATTACACTGTTCAAATGATAGATATACAACTTATGTTTGTTTAATATAATGTGTGGCATCATTTATAGAATTTGGGCATGGGACTTTGGCTAGGGACTCTATGATAAAATTGTGTCTATGGGAAAATCAGAATAAATTTTCAACATTGCAATGTAATGTCCTTTTTTTCTGGAATATTCTTTGCTATGAACATGGAGTCTACTTATATTTTAAAATACATATCATTACTATGTTCAGAATAATTGATCCATGTAGTCAAATCAATGACTGGAAATAATAAAAGTAATCTAGAAACAAAATTGTTTGGGGACACCTGGGTGGCTCAGTCAGTTGAGAGTCTGTCTTGGGCTCCGGTGTGATCCCAGGGTCCTGGGATCGAGTCCTGCATCAGGCTCCTTGCTCAGCGGGGAGCCTGCTCCTCCCCCGCTTGTGCTCTCTCTCTCTCTGTCAAATAAAAAATCTTAAAAGAAACAAAGAAACCAAACGTCAACCATAGTAAAGGTCACAGACTAAGCAGAAGCAGGATTCCAGTTAGAATGAGAATATGATAATGTACACTTACAGAATTGCTTCCAACTGATGATTCCAATTCCAAACCAGCATAAAACATTGTGGAAGTTTGGGAGACAATGGCCAAGCAGCTTTGCCGCCTGTGAATACCGTCATGGGAAAGCCCAGCCGCAGCTATTGGAAAGGTAGGAGGAGCGAAACTGGTTTTGAATCTTAAGTTGAATTCTGTTCTTTCCGAGTGGCTGAAATGAGTACACATTGAAGGTATATTAACAGTATCGAAGGTAGATTTCTGTTTAATGATTGTTAATCTTTTCTTTTTTTTTTTTAAGATTTATTTACTTGAGAGAGAGAGAGAGACCACACAGGGGAGGCTGGGGGAAGCCAGGGGAGAGGGAGAGAGAGTCCCAAACAGACTCCACACTGAGCATGGAACCTGACTCGCGCAGGCTCGATCTCACAACCCTGAGGTCACGACCTGAGCTGAAACCAAGAGTCAGCCACTCAACCGACTAAACCACCCAGGCGCCCCCTAACGATTGTTAATCTTTAAACAACATTTAGCCTTTTTACAACCTAAATTTAAATTATATGTTAATATAATCCCCTGTACTGTTAAAATTATTTCTGGAATAGGCATTCATCATTGATGAATGAAAAGTGTACTTGAGGACAAGTATTCTGTATTCCCAGCCCCTAGCACAGAGTTTACCAGTCACATAAGAGGGTATTGAACAATTGCTTTTGTGTTTCAGGTCTCAAACCCTGTGTTCCGAATGTATGAGGCACTGCATTTCTCTCTGAAACAGTATTTTCATGTCTGTGTAAGAGTAATGAAGAAGTAAAGAACATTTTGCTTTTATCTTCTTGTTTTTTTTTCGCATCAAACTACTTCCATGAATGCTTAGGAAACCCTCTCTCGTATGCAGCCAAAGTGTGAGATTACTCCTTTTTCTCTGGATTATAGTCCGAGGCAGGAAGCATGTTTTATTAATCTCTGCATTCCCAGGGTCTGGCGTGTTATAAGGACCTGGCACATAGTAGGTGTTAATTTTGGTTGGATGAATGAATAAGTGAATTAGACTGAGCTCTGTGTGGTGTTAAATCCCATTAAACTGGCATTTGACCCTAAGAATAGCAGGTGTTGAGTGACAAGTACATGTCTGACTCTGCGTTAGTGCTGAGGACAGGGGTGCATAAAGCAGGCGCACCTAGCCTGAAGCAGGCAGATATGCAAACACATCTAATATAATGCCATGGTCTAAGCACCATAACTAAGGTATGAAAGAAGAGCTATGGAGGCACAGGGACAGAGGTGAAGTTTTTCGGATGAAGTGCTACTTGTGCGGAGACTTGAAAGTAGGAAAAAATGCAGTTTCGATGAAAGTTAACCAAGAAGTCAAAATAATGTGTTTAATGCAACCAAAACTAGCCATAAAAAAGTAGACATAGGTAAGACCAAGTTTCCAAAGAAATGCATGGATCAGTGCAAGTATCTTGCAATGTATCTCCCAGATTTAAGCTCTATAACTCCTTCAATAAGAAGCAAGTATTTTTTTTTTTAAGATTTTATTTATTTATTTGAGAGAGAGAATGAGAGAGAGAGAGAGAGAGAGCACATGAGAGGGGGGAGGGTCAGAGGGAGAAGCAGACTCCCTGCTGAGCAGGGAGCCCGATGTGGGACTCGATCCCGGGACTCCAGGATCATGACCTGAGCCGAAGGCAGTCGCTCAACCAACTGAGCCACCCAGGCGCCCAAGAAGCAAGTATTTTAAGCAACAAAATATTTCAAGGATGAGGCTGACAGCAGTTCACTGTTTTGCAATAGCCCCTGTTGTTAAAAACACAGGGAAGGGAAAGGAGAGCATTCTGGGTAGGGAAACAGCATATGCAAAGGCACTCAGGTGCTGGGGGATGGGCGTCTAGTGGGAGGAGAGTATTGTTGGACAACAGGGGCTATTTTAGTTGGCTTCAGCTGCCTTAACAAAGTACCGTAGACTGGAGGTTTAAATAACAGAACTGTATTTCTCACAGTTCCGGAGGCTGCGAAGTCCAAGATCAAGGGGCCAGCTCATTCATTTTCGGGTCAAGGCTCTGTTTCTGGCTTGCTGACAGCAGCCTTGTCACTATGTCCTCACATGGCCTTTCCTAGGGGCATGCTTAGGCTTACAGGGGGAGCAAGGTCTCTGGTGTCTCTTCTTATAATGATATTAATCCCATCACGAGGGCCCCAACCTCATGACCTCTTTAACTCTAATTATGTCTCAAAGGCTCCATCTCCAAATACCTTCACTCTGGGGGATAGAGCCCAACGTATGAATTTGGGGAGGGGACACAATTCAGTTCATAGAAGTGGCTGAGATGAGACTGGACATGGAGGGCTGGGCCAGCTAATAGAGTACAAACTGTACCCCGTCCCAGAGTTTGGGACACGTCCAATGTCAACAAGGAGCCAGTAAAAGTTTTTAAGAAGGGAAGCGACATGACCCAAGTACTTTTCAAAAGGTACCTTTGACAAGCGACATCTTCTGGCCCCTGCTTCCACTGCCTTTAGTGACTCCTTCAGGGGCTGGCTGCCAGGAGTCAGCACCTACACCCAGTAGGAGGCAAGGTATTGAAGAATTACAATTACTCACGGCGTATCATTGGGAAATTATTGCTGAACAGGTTGTGTTGTTAATATCTTTTGTGATCATCTTTTTTACCTATTTTTGTGCATGTGAGTAATTTGAATCATTAAGTGTCTGGCAATGGTTCCATGAACCTTCAAAGCATTTCTTCATGCCAGTGGTTTATTCTCTTATCTTGTTGACACATTAGATCACTTCTCCTCTCCTTGTTGTGTGACTTGAATTTCAGACAAATCCCGCAGGGCTATCACTGAGAGTCTCATCTCCTTGTTTCATTATTCTCTTTGTTTTTCACCTTTCCTTGCTTTGGACTTTAATTTGGGGGTCTTCACGTTATTCCTTAAGGACATTTATTACTGAACAGCCCCTACTATTTTACTCATGCCAAACATCTTTAAGCTGAAAAAGAGCTTTGAAAAAATAATTAAAAAAATTTTTAAGTGAAAACAGCAAGAAGAAAAATAAAACCAAAACCAGAACAAATGATGATGCTTCTTGTAAAGAGGCAGTGTTTTGCTAATATGTTAAGATTTTTTTGTTGTTTTGTTTTTTTCTAAGTCATTTAGCTTACAAACAAGATTTTTAAAGGTTTCAAGCATAAAGGCAAGGAAAAAAAAAAAAAGGCACAGCATTCTTTCCAAGTGAAAAGCCCAAAGGGACCACAAGGTTTGGTGATGTCCTAGATTTCTGGGACACTCTACACTGAAATGATTATTTGTTTCTTTTTGAGTTGTCACTTTTTTTTTTTTAGGTCATTGGTGGTAGGCAAAGTCGTTAATGCTACTATCTTTTGTTTTTTTAGCTCAATAAATCTAAAGCACCAAATAAAAATCTGAAATACAAACACATAACTTGAGACTGTGGTGCTTTTCTATTTATTTCTAGTATGGAAAGATCAGAACAGTAAGCTGTCACATTTCCATAAACTGCTGTAGTTTTATTATTCTGGCTGAAGATTTTCTTCCCTATAGCTGTGACAAAACCAGGTCCCTGACTTAAGCACCTGTTTGAGTTCAACATATTGGCACTTTAGACCTCTCTTAGACATTTTCTACCTGAATTCAGAAGGAAGCAGACAGTTACTTTCATTCCAATTCAAATTGCTATTCCATGTGCAGTGAGACGTTATAGGCATTTGAGCAAATTCCAAAGCTGGCCCCCTTTCCGGAGTTGTGTCCTGGTTGGAGGAGAGATCTGGGCCCTCCCACTCCCCCCGCCCCCCCACAAGAGCTGGGTTCCGCTGCATCTTGGTCTATTGGCTGCTTCAGTAAGCATTTCAAGACAAAGCAGGGCTGACTGTGGATAGCAGGAAGTCTCTAACCAGTTGACCTTTTATGTTCTCATTTGCAAATTTTGGAGGCACCTTTATTTCACCTAATGATGGAGACAAAAGGAGTACCTTTCTCAGAAGCTGGGACCATGCAGTGGTGTGAAACCCTGTGTTTGGTGCCAGGGAGTCCAAGATTCACATCCACGTTCGAATCAGGAAACCCTATGTACTGTCTACGCGTCCTTCCTCAAGTTACTTGATTTTTATTCCATGGGAGTTATTTTATAATCCTGTACATGGTCGGTAACAGGCATACAAATTCTGTCCCGTCCGATATGAGTTTTATTGACCTCTTTCTCCCTCTGCCTCTAGTGGGGTGGACAACAATTTTGCTTCCATTCGCAATTCACTTTAAGCTTCCTTTATTCCATAAAATGTGTGCTTCTTGACTTCTTTTCTTCTTTTTTAAGATTTTATTTATTTATTTGTCAGAGAGAGAGACAGCAAGAGAGGGAACACAAGCAGGGGGAATGGGAGAGGGAGAAGCAGGCTTCCCGCGGAGCAGGGAGCCCGATGCAGGGCTCGATCCCAGGACCCTGAGATCATGACCGGAGCCGAAGGCAGAGTCTTAACCGACTGAGCCACCCAGGCGCCCCGTGACTTCTTTTTTGAACCGGCGGTACCGTCTGCCTGGTTCTCTCATCAAATGAGTTTAACGAAATATTTAATGAATGTCCATTTTTTAAATCTGTATTAAAGTCAGCTTTATTTATTTATTTATTTTGCAAATAGCTTTTTAACACTCAACCTCCTCATTTGAAGAATGAGCAGAATCATACCTCCTTCAGGTTCCTCCCGGAGTTTTTGGAATTCAATGAATTATAATTACCTGGGTTGAAATAATACCTAAGAGCTGAAAAATGTATCTTATCTCCTTTTGTGTTCCTAGTATCTGGGAAAGAGAATCTGCACCAAAGTGCTCTTTACTGTAAGATACTAGACTAATAAGAGGTATTGTTGTTCTTAGCAGACATTATTGGCCGGGCGGGAGCCAGCAACCTCTGGACTCATTTTGCAAGTGGCCAGAAGGCTCACCTTAGGCGGCATTCAGAGTCAGAGGTAGAGCGCTCACGTGCGGGGCAAATGGGGACATGGTGGTGTCCGATTCCAGTGAAGAGATATTAGACTCTAAGAGTTGGCTTTTCCTTTCTGGGCCCTTTGCCACTAGGGGTTCAGAGGTCAAAAGTGCGTTCTCCACAGAAACAGCAGCTAGTCTAAGACACAGCTGGTCCAGACACAATTACTTGCCACCTCTCCTGGCCTTCGCGTGTGCTGGCTGAAGTGGGCGGATGCAGAGCAGGATTTCTGGAATACAAAATCTCACAGTGAATGTAAAGATTTGTCAAAACACTTAACGATTGCCAGCACTTATTGGCTAGCTCTGTATCCTACTTTTTTTTTTTTTTTTAAGATTTTATTTATTTGTTTGACACAGAGAGAGAGAGAGAGAGAGAGACAGCGAGAGAGGGAACACAAGCAGGGGGAGCGGGAGAGGGAGAAGCAGGCTCCCGGCTGAGCAGGGAGCCCGATGCGGGGCTCGATCCCAGGACCCTGGGATCATGACCTGGGCCGAAGGCAGACGCTTAACCATCTGAGCCACCCAGGCGCCCTTTAGGTGCTAGTCTTAAGAGAAATCTTTATACAAAATTATTAGGGCACAGCTTCTTTTCTAGCTTTCCACCATGTCTAGAGATTCAATTCACCCTTCTTTTTCCTGGGCTGTGAAAGATTTCACGTGAGGGCTCTCTGACATAAGTAGACTAACACACATTCATACTCAGTGTTTCTCCGGGGATGCCTTCACTTAAATTGCAAACGTATTTGCCCTGGAAGTTTACCACAGTTGTCTTACTCTTCTTTTTACATGCTATTTAGAGTTGGTTCCTCAGACACTGGTAAGTTGTACATATTTCATTTGGTGGCGATGAAAGAGCAATGCATTGTTCCTTTTAAGTGGATGGCAGACAAATGCAGCTTGCTTTTCTTTCTTTTCTTTTTTTTAAAGATTTTATTTATTTATTAGAGAGGGAGAGTGAGAGCGAGAGAGCTAGCCCAAGCAGGCAGAGGGAGGGACAGAGGGAGAGGGAGAAGCATACTCCCTGATGAGCAGGGAGCCGATGCCAGACTCGATCCCAGGACCACGGGATCGTGACCTGAGCTGAAGGCAGACGCTTAACCAACTGCGCCACCCAGGTGCCCCGCAGCTTGTTTTTCTATTTCAATATCACAGAACATCATAAATTACTCGGACGTTGACACATCACATGTCTGACCAACTCGTGGTCTTCACAGTTAAAAAGGAAATGCACCCCTAGAGATTTTCTCTGCAGGTGCTGCCTACATAGAGGAGGCTTCAGACTGTGGTCTCTGGGCCAGCTGGGTCGGCATCACCTGGGAACTTGTTAGAAATAATCAGTCCCCACTCGGACCTCCTGCATTAGAAACTCTGGGGGCAGGACCCAGCCATCTGTGTTTCACAAGTCCCCCCCCTCCAGAGGATTCTGAAGCAGGTTATAGTGCTGTAGTTTCGCTGTAGTTTGCGAACCAATGAGACTGTACATTCCTGTTCAAAGGATAAGACTCATCATGATATTAAGCCCCTGATATTAGGCCTGATGCAATTATGAGTAAAAAAAAGGGGGGGATAAGCTAT
Source organism: Halichoerus grypus (assembly GCF_964656455.1). Classification (NCBI taxonomy): domain Eukaryota; kingdom Metazoa; phylum Chordata; class Mammalia; order Carnivora; family Phocidae; genus Halichoerus; species Halichoerus grypus. The sequence goes on along the minus strand of NC_135720.1, from coordinate 19,981,336 downwards.
GACTGACATTCACACTCTTCTTGGTTACCTTCTTGATTTCTTCTTAGAATCAGAATCTGTGGGGCGCCTGGGTGGCTCAGTCGTTGGGCGTCTGCCTTCGGCTCAGGTCATGATCCCGGGGTCCTGGGATCGAGTCCCACATCGGGCTCCCTGCTCTGCGGGAAGCCTTCTTCTCCCTCTCCCACTCCCCCTGCATGTGTTCCCTCTATCGCTGTGTCTCTCTCTGTTAAATAAATAAAATCTTTAAAAAAAAAAAAGTTGGTGCTGTTGCCTTGAGGATTAAAAATAATGATCTCTTGGGAGAAGTAGCTAAAGAGTTTTAACAGCTCCATATAAAAGGGAAAATCAAAGTACAGGGAAAAACATAAAAGGTAGCTATAATTTTTGCCTGGGTTGGGGAAGGAGTGGTTTGGGGAGGGGTATAAAAAAATGGGAGGGCATTTGAGCTGGGCTCTGAAGTATGTAAGGATATCTATCTATCTATCTATCTATCTATCTATCTATCTATCTATCATCTATCATCTATCTACCAACTATATCATCTATTATCTATATTTATATTTTAAAATATATTTAATATTTTTATTTATTTCCTAATAAACTTTATTTTTAGAACAATTTTAGGACCCAGAAGATCCAGAGATTTCCTATATACATCCTGCCCCCACACAGGTATAGCCTTCCCCTTATCAATGTCTCCCACTAGAGTGGTACGCTTGTTGCAATCAATGGACCTACATTGGCACATCTTTATCATCCAGGGTCCATAGTTTACATGAGGGGTCACTCTTGGAGTTATACATTCTATGGGTTTGGACTAGTAATGATATGGATCTACCATTATAGTATTATACAGAGTAGTTTCACTGCCCTAAAAATCCTCGTGCTCTCCCTATTCATCCCTTCCTCCCCCCAGTCCTGGTAACCAGTGATCTTTCTACTGTCTCCAACCTTTTCCAGAATATCATACAGTCAGGATCACATAGTAGGTAGTGTTTTCAGATTCACTTCTTTCACTTATTAAGTTTGCATAGTTTTATTGCTCATTCTTTTTCACACTGAACAATATTTCACTGTCTGGATATACCACAGTTTCATTTATCCATTCACATACTGAAGGACATCTTTGGTTGCTTCCAAGTTTTGGTAATTATGAATAAAGCTGCTATAAATATCCATATGCAGGTTTTTGTGGGGACATAAGTTTTGAACTCTTTCAGGTAAACACCACAGAGCATGACTGCTAGATCAGATAATAAGAGTATGTTTAGTTTTGTAAGAAATCAACAACATGTCTTCCAAAGGGGCTGTCCTATTCTGCATTCTTGCCGGCAATGAATCAGAGTTCCTATTTCTCTACATCCACACCCGCATTTGGTATCAGTGTTCTGGATTTTAGCCATTCTAATAGGTGTGTAATGGTATCTCATTGTAGTTTTAATTTGCATTTCCCTGATGACATAGGATGTGGAGCACCTCTTCGTATGCTTATTTAGGGTCTGTGTATCTTCTTTGGTGAGGTGTCTCTTAAGGTCTTTGGCTCATTTTTTAATCAGTCATTTGTTTAGTTATTATTGATTTTTAAGAATTCTTTGCATATTTTGGATAACAGTTCTTTATCAGATGTCTCTTTTACAAATATTTTCTACTGGTTCATGGCTTGTCTTTTCATTCTCTTGATAGTGTCTTTCAAAAGTCAAAAATTTTAATTTTAATGAAGTACATCTATCAATTCTTTTGTGGGTTGTGCCTTTGGTGTTGTCTCTAAAAACTCATCAACAAACCCAAGTTCATCTATATTTCTCCTAGATTATATTCTGGGAGTTTTAGAATTCTGAGTTTTACATTTATGCCTGATCCAGTTTGAGCAAATTTTTGTTGAGTATATAAGGTCTGTGTCCAGATTCTTTTTTTTTTTCATGTGGATGTCCAGTTGTTCCAGCACTATGTGTAGAATTTTAGACTGTCCAGCTAGAATATGGAAAATAAAGACTTTGATTAGGCATAATTGTCATCTCATCCCAACTATCTCTAGTGACTGAAATATACCAATATGTTGTCGAGAGTGGCTGAGCTAACCCAGCTCTCTATTTCACACATGAGGAAGCTGAGAGAATCATTGTTTTGTTCAAGGAGACCTCGCTTGTTAATGATAAAATTAGATCAAGTCAAGAGCTCAAATAGCCTTCCTCCAAACTGAGGTGCTGCTGGATACATTCAAAGGCAAATTAGAAACATGGGTTTGGGGCCAGAAGGAGAGTTGAAGAGTGGGAGTAAAGATTAGGGGGTCATTTATAAATGCTATGGTTGAAGCTAAAGCCATGATGGATTATAAGGCCAAGTCCTGATTAGAAGAAACTAGTCCAAAAAACTAGAATCCATAATACCTAAAATGTATCCCATATTCTACTTTATGGAACAATGAGATAAATTATAAGCTTTTGATTTTTTTTTTTTTAAACCCAACAATTTCTATGGGAAGTCTTTAGAACAGTACTAATCCTAACCCCATCTATAACATGGTAAGACAAAATCTTATTCATTCATTTTTCCAACAAGCAGCTATTGAGCTCCTACTGCTTATCAGGTGCTGGGCTATAACAGTAAACAAAATAAAGTTTCAGCTCATAGGGAGTTTATTTTCTAATGGGGAAGACAGAAAAAAATAGACAAAAGAATATATGTCAGGGCGCCTGGGTGGCTCAGTTGGTTAAGCGACTGCCTTCGGCTCAGGTCATGATCCCAGGGTCCTGGGATCGAGTCCCACATCGGGCTCTCGGCTCAGCAGGGAGCCTGCTTCTCCCTCTGACCCTCTCCTCTCTCATGCTGTTTCTCTCTCGCTCGCTCTCCAATAAATAAATAAATAAAATCTTTAAAAAAAAAAGAGTATATGTCAGATGGTGATAAGAGATTGGGGAAAATGAGTAGGGGGGATAGAATGACAGTGTGGATAGGAAGGGTGCAATTTTGTGTAGAACACTCGAGAAGTCTTCATTGATAAGCTGACATTGGAGCAGAGGTTCACAAGAAGTGAGGCAGGGGCCATATGACTATCTGGAGGGAGATCATTATAGGCAGAGGAAACAGCTATTTCAAGGCCCTGAGAGAGCACCCTTGGCATGCTGTAGATACAAGAAGCTCCCTGAGGATGGAACAGAGGGATAGTGGGGGAGTGTGAGTGATGAGAACAGAGGCCACAGAGGCTCAGATCAGCAGGGGCCTTCCAGTCTTCATATAGATTTAGGTTTCTCTTTGAGTTGAATAACCATGGGAGGGCTTTGCACGGAGCTGGGACCATTATCTGCCATATGTCTTGAAAGGCTCACACTGGTGGCTGTGTTGGGAAAAGATTCTAGGAGGCTGTGACAATAACCCAGTTAAGATGATCATGGCAGGAATGAGGTGTTTGCTAATGGAAGTGATGATGGTTGGAATCCAGATGCATTTTGAGGGTGAACTGATGGATTGGATGTGAGAGGTGAGAGAAGAAAAAGACATGAGGATGACTGCAAGGTTTTTGGCTTGAGCAAAGAAAAGATGGAATGCCATTTACTGAGATACAGAAAACAGCCAGTAGGTTTATTCTTACACTGTTAGTTCACAAAACTTCCAGTTAAGAAGTGTATTTTGTTTTTTACTGCTCAGGATGTTATATGCCTTTAGTAGGCATCTGTAGCCAATCCCATGGATGTGAACTCTGGGTAGTACTCTTGGTAAAGCCTCCCATCCTGACTAGGAGAGGCTAGTGAGTCCATGCTTGCCTGCAGGGTAATTACAAACGGTGGGTGGGTTGTTAGCTTTAGTGTCTCACTCATCCTTATTAAAGGAGGAAGGAAGGGAGGCAGGGAGGCTGGGAGGGAGGAAGGAGGGAAAGTTAGCAACCATTTTTCCCATCTTTTATTTATTTATTTTTATTTTTATTTTTTAAGATTTTATTTATTTATTTGACAGAGAGAGAGAGACAGGGAGAGAGGGAACACAAGCAGGGGGAGTGGGAGAGGGAGAAGCAGGCTTCCCGCTGAGCAAGGTGCCCGACGTGGGGGGCTTGATCCCAGGACCCTGGGATCATGACCTGAGCCGAAGGCAGACGCTTAACGACTGAGCCACCCAGGCGCCCCTTTATCCCATCTTTTAAAGGACCATCCAGTCTATTTATGGTCCCCTTGTAGCAGGTGAAGACTTTTCAGTGAGAAAATTAATGTCACAAAATGGTATTATATTAATGTTATGACATATCAAAATGTGTGGGCAGATGCCATCCATACCATAGTTTCAGAATGCAGTAAGTTCATTTAAAACCTTTGAAGTACAGTGTATCAAAACTTAAATGACAATGTATCAAAACTTAAATGACAATGTCCTTCATTCTTAGGTGATTTAATTGGTAGGCTAGAAGGACAATGAAAGTGAGTTCTACCATGCTGAGTCGGTGTCCTTAATGATAAAGACATAGAGTGTATTTTCAAACTGTCGATGGCACATCTTTTACTATGTGGCAAATCTCATAATTAAATTACATTCCTGTTTTTTAAAAATATTTCCATTTGTGAGTGTCCAAGGGCAGTCTTTTATTATAATACAAACATTCATTCCTTCTGTGGCTCCAAGCTGGCATTTCAGCATCGGATTCAAATTTTAGATCAAAATATGATAATCTTCCAAATAAAATTGGCAAAGAATATGGTCACCTAAATTTAGTAAGATCAACGGAACTGCTTTTTATACAATATTCTGGACATTTCAAATCAACAGAGCTTATACAAATAAAGTAGAAATCAAACATGAATTTTTTCTTTTGGTACACAGTCTGTGTTAGTACCATGAAAACTCACAAAGTCTTCCTTGACTTAGGGCAGTGGTTCTCAATTTTGCCCCCTGGGAAATATATGATAATGTCTGGAAACATTTTTGGTTGTCACAACTTGGAGGTTAGGCTGTGCTACTGGCATCTAGGGGGCAAGAGGTGAGGGATGCTGTTAAAGATCTTCTTAATGCACAGGACAGCCCCTGCAGGAGTGATCTGGCCCAAGATGTCAAGAGTGCTGAGGTTAAGAATCCCTGAATATGCCATGGCATATTCTATAGCTCATATCACAATTTCATTCCTTTAACTGAGCCTCATAGTTCAACTGTTCAGGTCAATATTTGAGTGCAAAAGGTAGATTGGCACTATGATGTATATCTAGGATGGGACAAACACATCACTTTGGGGTTACATGATTATTGGTTCGTCATTACTTGAGTTGAAAGACCAAGGGGCGCCTGGGTGGTTGTTAAGTGTCTGCCTTCGACTCAGGTCATGATTTCAGGGTCCTGGGATCGAGCCCTGCATCGGGCTCCCTGCTCAGCAGGAAGCCTGTTTCTCCCTCTCCCACTCCCCCTGCTTGTGTTCCCTCTCTCGCTGTGTCTCTCTCTGTCAAATAAAATAAAATAAAATAATAAAATAAAATAAAATAAAGACCATAGGATTCTTTATTAGAAACTGGCAAGTGTGCCAGATTAAGGCTTTTCACGAGAGTACCATCAAGGTTAGTGAATTTTTAAATGATAATAGCCACCTTTGTTTTATTTCTAAGAACTTGATCTATCTATTCTTGTTTAGTCATTTCATTTCCATGGCTATTTATTCAGATGAATGTCAATTACAGCCAGTAATTCTAGATGCTACAGCATTTTAAATTGTAGCTTCCAGGTATCAAGGAGATTCACAGGCACAATATTCTTTATAATGTGTGCATGATATTTTGAAGAACGTCTGTCTTATTTTAATCTAGAATAGGCCCTGCCAAACTTTTGCATGCCAAATGACTTAAAAAAAAAGCTTTGTGCTATGTTAAAAAATGTTTTAAAATATTTTTATTGAGATATAATTCACATACCACAAAATCCAGCCATTTAAAGTATATAATTTGGTGTTTCTTTAGTATATTCACATGTTTTCAAGATTCATTCTTTTGTAGCATGTATCTGTACTTCATTTCTTTTTATGTCCAAATAATATTCCATTGTAAGTATATATATACATTTTGTCTATCCATTTGTCATTTGATGGACATTTGGATTTTTTCCACTTTTGCCTACTGGGAGTAATGCTGGTAACAAGTTATAGGATGGGGCTGGAATCCAATATGACTGTTGTCCTGAGAAGAAGTGAGACATCAGGGTGTGGGCACTCAGAAGAGACAGCACGTGAGGGGCATGGGGAGAAGCATCTGCCTGCAAGCCAACGGGAAGCCTCAGAAGAAACCAGACCGACGAACACCTTGATTTTTCCAATTCCAGACTCTAGAGCTGTGAGAAATACATTTCTCTTGTGGTGTTTTTTTATGGCAGCCGTAGCAATCGACCACAGGTATATGCCTGGGAGCAGAACTGCTGGGTCATATGGGAACCCCGTGTTTAACAATTTGCAGAACCTCCAGACTATTCAAATGCGAGTCCTTATATGGATATATATTTTCTTTTCTTTTTAATGTATAGGAGTGGCATAGCTGTAAGTGGATGTTTAGTTTTTTAAAGAAATGAACCAACTATTTTCCAAAATGGCTGTACAGGTTTTCATTCCCACCAGCAATAGAGGAAGGCTCTGGAGCCAGGGGTCTTGGTGAGTCAGTGGTCTTGGAAAACCTTCATGACGACCCTGCCTGGTCACGCCACAGATGTTATCTATTGTGCTGAAAGACTCCAAAGAAATCAGTACATCCTTGACCTTTACGAGGAAGACATACTCTATCTGTTCTATAAGGCGTGTGTGAGGCGACAGTGTAGGTCCTAGGGAGAATGGAAGCAGAAGGAGCGAATAAAGCAGTTTTTCATGGGGTCCCTTCAGTTCCCCTGCTTCAATATATTTGTCTTTCTCAGTCTGATTTATTTCACTTAGGGTTCACTCTTGGTGTGATGTACTCTATGGGTATACATATGTATAGGAACATAGCCACCATTGTAGTATCATACAGAAGAGTTTCACTGCCCTAAGAATCCTCTGTGCCCTGCTTATTCATCCCGCTCTTCCCCTCCTGCAACCCCTCATTGTGGTTTTGATTTGCATTTGATTTGCCTTTTCCCTAATACTGTTAATCATCTTTTCTCTTTCTTTCCTTTCTTTCTTTTTCTTCCTTCCTTCCTTCTTTCTTCCTTCCTTTTTTTCTTCCTTCCTTCCTCTTCCTTTTCCTTTCTTCCTTTTTCTTTCTTTTTTCTCCTTCCTTCCTTGTTTTTTCTTCTTTTTCTTTCTTTCTTTTTCTTTTCTTTCTCTTTCCTTTTTCTTTCTTTCTTTCTTTTTCTTTCTTTCTTTCTCTTTTCTTTTTCTTTCTTCTTTCTTTTTTTCTTCCTCCTTTCACCTTCCTCCCTCCCTCCCTCCATCCCTCCCTCCTTCCCTCCCTCCCTCCCTTCGGATTTATTTACTTGTCAGAGAGAGAGCACAAGCAGGGGGAGCGGCACGCAGAGCAGGCAGCAGGGAGAAGCAGGCTCCCCGCTGAGCAAGGAGTCTGATGTGGGACTCAGTCCCAGGACCCTGGGATCATGACCTGTCTTTTCATGTGCTTATTGGCCACTTATATGCCTTTGTTTGCAGGGAAGGGAGATAATAGGTACAAAGTTTCAGTTATAAGGTAAGTTCTGAGACTCTAAAGTACAGCATGATGACTATAGTTAATAATACAGTATTGTATACTTGTAACTTGATCTTAAGCTTTCTTAGCACACACTCAGAAAGATGGTTAAGTATGTGAGGTGATGGGGTGTTAATTATCTTGGTAATCATTTTATAGTGTGTATGTATATCAAATTGTACACTTACAGTAGATATACGATTATATTTGTCAGTTATTCCTCTTGCTAAAGCTGGGGGAAAACCCTGCAAAGTTAAAATGCTACTATTTGTACTGACTACCTGATAAATCATTTTTGAGGCCAGACATTTAGTGTCGCTATATCGCGTCAATACAAAATACACAGGATATTTTTGAAGTAATTTTATAGAACTTTTAGATTTCTTATGCTTTCAATGTCTTCATTTTGAAATAAAAATATGTTTATCAAAAAAACACACAAATCCTTTGCCCACTTTTAAATTGCATTGTCTTTTTATTGTTGTATATCAGTGCTTTTTAAGGTTGAATTTGCTTCCAACTGGAGAGGAAAACAACCCATGATTTTGTCTAGTGTAGGGGCCAAGGGCAGGCTGCCCCAAGATGGGCCATTTTGCAGTCAAATGCTCTACCACTGAGCTATACCCCCTAGATGGGCCATTTTGGCACGAAGATTATTGAGTTAAAAAGCAATCAAAACCCAGCAGATTCTGGAAAAGCTCTTTACCTCCCCCTCACTACTGTCTAAAAGAATTTAGGTAGAGGACCTGCTCCAGGAAGAGAGCTATCACCATAGCTAACTACATTATCCTATGAACTGGGTGAGGCCGGTTTGGTCCAAGTCCTCTGTGTCCCATAGTTTCTCAGTGGCCCAGCAAACATTCACTCTTTTTCATCTTCCTATGGATTGCATTCCATCCCTCTGATGTCTGGACCCCAACCCCCTTCTCCTTAGTTCAGAATGACATATATACCTCATTTTGCCTGTCTTGGAATTTCCATGTCTGTGTGGATTCCCCATACATTCGAGATTAAATTTTACATTCTTGGGGCACCTGGGTGGCTCAGCAGGTTAAGCGTCTGTCTTCGGCTCAGGTCATAATCTCAGGGTCTTTTTTTTTTTTTTTTTTAATTTATTCATTTGAGACACAGAGATACAGAGACAGAGAGAGTATGAGCAGGGAGAGAGGCAGAGGGAGAGGGAGAAGCAAGCTCCCCGCTGAGCCAGGAGCCTGATGTGGGGCTCGATCCCAGGACCCTGGGATCATGACCCGAGCCGAAGGCAGACGCTCAACTGACTGAGCCACCCAGGCGCCCCATAATCTCAGGGTCTTGAGATCGAGTCCCGCGTCAGGCTCCCTGCTCAGTGGGGAGTCTGCTGCTCCTTCTCCTACCCCCGCCCACTCGAACGCGTGCATGTGCACTCTCTCTCTTTCTCTCAAATAAGTAAAATCTTAAAAAAATAAATAAATTTGACTTTCTCCTGTTGTCTCATGTCAATTTCTTAGTCCACCTAGAAAGACCTTGAAGGGAACTGGAAATTTTTGCTTCCTGACATTAGCGTGAGAGAAACTCAGTAATCCTTTATGATGAGCGAACAGAAGGCTAGCTGAAGACAAGGCACATGCTGACACCCTGCAACCTGCCCCCCCAACCCACTCCTGGGTGGGACTCTTCCAGGAATCTCCCAACTATCCTAATTTCAATACCTTGCTAGAGGGGAAAACAACCTCGATGATGAAAAGACCTCTGGTATCTTGTAGGTTGGTTCTCTTTAGCATAGGAAAGTTCTTTCGAAACCTCCCTTTTCCTACTTCCCCCAACTCCCAGTATATAATCACCACTCCTCAAGACCCCCATGCAGCTGCTCTTTCTGCCCATAGGTCCTGTCTCCATGCTTCAATAAAACACCATTTTGCACCAAATCAAGTACCCAAACAGCTCAACACAATATTAAATAAATCTTAGAGATAAAAGTTAGTTTGTGTAACAGTTACTGATATCAAAATCAAAGAATAAGAATCAAACAGCACTTACTATCAAATATGGAACACACAGGAATAGTACAGTTAGGAGAAATGTGAAATGATTTCTCAGTGTTTATTAGCCAGGTCTCTTTAGTGGGCAGGATTTTTGCAAATGTCTCAGTAGCCCTCACAACTCTGCTCTGATGTGAATCATGCTTATCAGTTATTCCAATGAATTGTAATTAAACAACCCCTCCCATTTACTGCACACCCAATGGGAGGTGATGCTTTTTCTACTGAAATCATTGAATTCTTGATAAAATTTTAAAAAATAGTTGCATTTTCTGTTTACTAATTTTTAGAAAAGGAAATAGCAGTGCACCTTTTTTGGTATTTATTATTCACTTAGGTAAAGAGAGTCTGGAACTTAACACCATGCATTTTCGGAGAAAGAAAACAAAAACCTAAAATGGGAAATACATATTTAACTAAAGGACTTAAAAGAACCTTAGAGTTCACTTGCAGTTAGATAAAAATCCTAGCCTTTTCTTAAAATCTTTCAGAAACGATTTCACTATCTCCTTCGAGTACCTATTTTACCTTCTAAATGTTCTTTCTTGCAGATAATCAAAATCATATTGGATGTTATACATCCCTCCTCTGCATTTAGTAGCAAAGGTGACCTAGCTTCTCCCCACCGACATCTTGACCCAAAAATGAAACTCTTCACCCTTCCTTGCCTGATGTACGAGAGTGCCCATCTGCACTTACATAGGTGACATGTGACTGCCATATATGTGGATGGGAAGAAGGGGGTCACTGTCGATCTGCATATTAGAAAAAAGGAAGTTTAATTTCTCTTTTTATAAATAATCCTCCCACTCAGTGTAAGTTCAAATATTTTCTTTCCACACCTTAATGGATCGCCTTGCCTGTTCCTGGAATGTGTCCGTGTCACAATGGGGGGCATCATGGACGCCAGTGATACTCTTTTTAAAAGCTTTCCTTTTTTGGGGCGCCTGGGTGGCTCAGTCGTTAAGCGTCTGCCTTCGGCTCAGGTCATGATCCCAGGGTCCTGGGATCGAGCCCCACATCGGGCTCCCTGATCCGCAGGAAGCCTGCTTCTCCCTCTCCCACTCCTGCTGCTTGTGTTGCCTCTCTCGCTGTGTCTGTCAAATAAATAAATAAAATCTTTAAAAAAAAAAAAAAAAGCTTTCTTCCTCCCCCCCCCTCCCCCCCCCCCCCCCCCGCCGCAACCTTCATTGTATATACATGTATATAAGTGGTTAGGACGTGTCTGAACGTTTTCGGGTATATTTTCTAAGAACTATTACAATGCTATTTAAAAGCAGCACCCAAGGGTGGTGTACGTGTCAGGGTTCGATCAGAGACACAAAAGCAGCAGGAGAGATATATTAAAGGATTTACTGCAGGGCAGTGGCCTGTGATCGTGGAGGTCAGTTCGGGCGAGTCCAAAGTCTGTAGGGCAGGCGGGAACTCTCAGGCATGAGCGGAAGCCGCTGTCCACAGGAGGAATTTCTTCTGGGAAGTTTCCCTTCTCCTCCTAATGCCCTTTTGCTGATTGAATCAAGCCGATTAAGGTCATCTAGAATAATCTCTTTTAAGTTGGCTGATTATGGACTTTAGTCATACCCACAAAACACTTTCACAGCAACACACAGATTAATATTTGATTGAATGACCGAGACTGTGGCCTAGCAGAGGTGACTCATACAACTCACCATCACAGGTGAGAATTATCTGTAGTCACAGAAGGCATATCACTGTTACATTTTATATTCATATGGAGAGAGCTTTTGGTTTAAAGCGTCAGCTGCTATATGCAACTCAACCATTTCTTTTCAACGGTGCATGATGCAAAATTAAATGGAACTCCTTGTTATATTCAAGTCCACCAAACTTGCATATACTGCTGCTGCTGTGTGGGTAGGTTTTTTACCATAAACTTTTGACTGTGATCAGCAAAAATACATACAGCATATAGCAAAGTACATAGAGCAAACTTACAGGCAAGGCTAGAAAAATTTTGCCATTCTCTCCCTTGATCTTAATGAACAAGTAAGTATCTAACTGAAGATACTTCAAAAATAGGCTATTGCAGTTGTTCTCAAACTTTTTGGTCTCAGGACCTGCATATGTATCAAAATTACTGAGGGCCTTAGGGCTTTTGTTTATATGGGTCATGTCATTAGTTTGGGCTGCTATAGGTGCGGTGTACTCTCTCCAGGGAGCTGCAGACCGTATACAATTTGGTGGTGGTGGCTGGGGGGGTGGGGGCGGTTGCCCTCTAAATCTCATCCGAGGAGCCTCTACCCCAACCCCCACCCCCCACCCCCCAGGAGCCCACTGACTCCAGGTTAGGAGTGTTTAGGTAGGGGTCTGATAAGTACCCTTTTTGGGTATAAACTACTTTTCTGATACAGAGACATACAGTCTCAAAACTGAGGAAGAACAGAACAGATAGGAAGAAAGGAAGGAACAGTGGAAGAAAGGAAGAAAGAAGAGAATTAAAAAGTGGTTTATTTAGTAAAGATCTTTATCTTGATGCTTGGAAGACCAAAACCATTTAAGAATGAAACTTGCTAATCTTTTGCCATATGCATAGAGAAAGATTATGAGTACAAATAATCATCCCTTTAAAAGAACTTACTGCATAAATTAGATGTCTGCTTATCTGAGTTGTCCTTAGCAACTTAATAGGAAGATAGAAGTGCTATGTATTTCTTTGTACCATATCATGCTGGTAAGCCATCATGTGATGTGGGAAGCAGGGTAGAATGGTCACCTGCAGAATAAAAGCAGTAACCTGATTATCAATTAGAGACTTAAAAAAAAAAAGTGAGAAGCACTGAGGAAGTTTTAAATAAATACAACATTCCACAATGATGCTTAATAGTTTAATAACTAATCACTGACAAACATTCTGATACAACAAAGCCAGATCAGGCACTAGAATACATTCTCTTCTTAAACATAGGTTTGCATTTACCAAAGACATCTTTTCGTGACAGCCAAAGGAAAATATTTTCAACACAATCAAAAGGCAATAATGCTCTCATCTTAGTCAATGGAAGTTTTTATGAAGAGTCTGAAAAAATAACTGGATGTAGCACTCATTTGATGATAGGAAGCTGGGAAACAGAAGGGGCATAACGTGCCTTTGTAGTTCTGAGTACAGAATTAGGGATGTGGTAAATTTAAACTCAATGGTCTTCAAAGAAACTAAACACAGGTAATCTCCACAGACATACTCTAAATAAATTATTAATAAAGTGAGGAGAAACTAGATTTCTAAGGAAATTTGGGCACAGATACTTGCTCTATAAGGCACTGGAGGGGTCAATAATCAGAATGGTGCTGGGATACAAATCACAGATCTGAAAAGATCTCACACATACAAAATTGGTCCTTGGTATCAGGGGTATGGAGCATAAGTAAGAACAGGTTTCCAGGAGACAAAGATACCAAAGGGCTTTGGAGGAAGACCCTTAAGAAAAGACTGAAGGGATGGGTTATTTGATAGGAAGAAAGAAAAAGTTACTGAACAATTTAATAACAATAGACACCTATACAAAGGATCACACAGATAAAGGAGGCTAAATTTCATTTCTAGTTTGCAAGAAAAAGAAGTTGCAAATATAAGCTGCAGTACAAAGGATTGTTTCAATATAACAAAGGTCAGTTTCAACAAACAAAACAGTCTTAAGTCATTGATCCTAAATAATGAATAGGATCCAAGGGATGGTGTGGGACCTTCAAAGACATGATAGGCGTGTCCCTGAAAGGCTGGCTGAAGGCAAGGGAAGACTTAAGTTCTTGTGTTATTTTCTGTATGTGATACGGTGTGTTCTAGAATTCAGATGCAACACTGCATACCTATCACAAGACTAGGAATTCTCCTTGGATTATCAGTTACCTGCAAACTCCTCCTCTAAAGGAAGGCTTTCAAGTGGTTCATATTCAGCCCTTAATGTGGTAACATTCTTGTGGGCTTCACAATGTAACAGTGCTACACTGAGATCCTCATAAATTTTATAAAATATAGTTAATTGGTTCCACTTTGAAGAAATATTATTAAAGATGACATTTCCTTTACCAGAATAGACAGGCTCAAAGTACATTGCTTACACTGTACTGTTTTAATGGCATTTCATTTTTATATTGGCATGCCAGTTAAAAATTATGAAATGACATGTTATTGGGGGTATTTTATTTAAATTCTAGAAAAACTGAAAGATACTTTTTTAAGTAGGCTCCATGAACAACATGGGGCTCAAACTCACGACCCTAAGATTAGGACTCACATGCTCTACCCACTGAGCCTGCGGTCATTAGCATAGGTGATTTTTGCATTTCAAAAAGTCTATTCTGTAGCTTAATAAACAAAGAATTCAAGCACATTAAATCTTTATTTTTTATTTTTAAAGACTTTATGTATTTGACAGAGAGAGAGATAGCAAGAGCAGGAACACAAGCAGGGGGAGTGGGAGAGGGAGAAGCAGACTTCCTGCTGAGCAGGGAGCCCGATGCAGGGCTCGATCCCAGGACCCGGGGATCATGACCTGAGCCGAAGGCAGACGCTTAATGACTGAGCCACCCAGGCGCCCCTACACTAAATCTTTAATGTACTGTATCTAGTAAATGAGAGCAGAATATTCAGAAGATTTATTTGTTCCTTTGTCCACTTGAAAGGGCAGCTTAAGTTGATGACTAATTAATCATGCATTGCTCAATTCCATTCCTAAATATTTTGATGAGTACTGTGAGTTTGATAATTATTCGTAAAGCATTTGTGGTTACATGTTCAATTATCAAATGTCGATCGTTTTTAGTTTATTGTTATTGACATGAAAAGAAGGAATCCTTAAAAAACCAAACACATGGATCATTCTGCAGCAATCACATACCAAGAGAAAAGCTGAAGCTGCAATAAACAGGGAAGCTATCTGGGTTTGACGCAAAGGATTATGGAATTCGGCACATGTGTTTTACATTGTATATACCCCATCTTTTCAGTCCTAATAAGCTCACTTAGATTCACTTAACAGAGAATGCTTCCCCAGAGCCAAACACATTTAAGCTCTTTAAGGATTGGCACGATCTCGTTTTTTCTCACAGGTTCATTAGTACAGCACCTACTTCGGAACAACTATTTGTGAGCACAATGATAGTTCAGAAAATATAAAATGATGGAAGAAGGAAACAAGAAAGTCCTTTATTTGCAGCCAAGAAGATGTGAGGATTAGACCTGTATTTGTTTTGAACAACTGTCTGGAAGAACTGCTACAACTGTTTTGAAGAAATAATAAATGTCTATAAAATACAGAATTCTATAGTATAAACAATTTTGACACCTTTTGTTGAGAGACCAAAACAAAAAACAAGAAAATATACTGTATGTCATATGGCTCAGAAATTAATAAATCCCCAAATTTCAATTTCCACTAAAATATTTATTTAATTAATGATATCTTACAGAAATAAATAAGAACAGTTTTTCTCTAATACAGATAGGTATACATATATATATATATGTGTATATATATATATATATAGTTTTTCCTTTTTTACAAAATCGAAGCATATCAAATTGTATTCCCTAAAACTTTAGCTCAAAAAGGAATACTAGGAAACAAACAAAAATACTGAAATATGCTCATCATTAAATTATAACCACGGGCCTTCTGAATCTCATCAGCATGACATAAGATTTAGAGAAAGACCATGAGATTGGGAGTCAGGGGACCTGGGCTCCATTGTTTCCTTGCTACGTGTCACAAACACAGTTCTCTGTATTTCTGAACCTTGGTTCTCTAACTTTTGAACAGGAATGATATTAGTTATATCAACTTCATAGGACTGTTGGGCAAATTAAAGCTAAATGTGAATGTACAGGAAAGCTCTTTATAATATGTAAAGAGCTACAAAAATAATAGTTTTGTTTAATTTCATATAAAAGAATCAATGCATATCTTCCTCCAACTGAAGAATAAGCACCAAAAATGTGTGTGTGTTTTCTTCAGTTGAATTATGTCACCCTATAGGCCTAGAATAAGAAAATGCACCTTAACTAAGCACCAAAGCTTCTTGGACAAATGTGATAGAAGGGATATTTCTATTACAGTTTTCTGGGCAGCTAAGTAGGAGCTAATGAGTCCTGAGGGTCATTTAAAACTCTGAAGGCTCAAAGAAAACAAAACAAGAACATTTGTATTACATCAAATGGCTAGGATAAAACAAGCTACTCCTTATTTAGTGATTTCAAAGTCCATTAATTCTTCACAGAAGAAGAAACACTCAGTTGTTACCGGTTGCAATTATTTGCTTATGTAAATACGACATTCTCTTGTTCCAAAGATCAAATACTAGTCCTTGAGAGAAGTCCTAGTGAAATAAAATAACAAATTATCACAAATTTAGATACTAGTGGTTAAAAGTCTAGTTTCCGAAGAACACGGGAAAGTAAAAGAATCCAAGACATCAGTATAATAATGATTAAAAAAAAAAAAAAGCAAAACCCTGTCATACCTGCGTGTTATAATGATTAAGAACTAAAATTATAAAAATTGCAATATTTACAGATACATCAATCTTAAAATATGTAAAAACAATAAGGAAAATTAAAAGTAGAGAAAGCAGTTTAGATAATTCTATGATAAACATGGATACACTTAAAATGCTATTTAAAGTTCACTGCTTACACTGACATTACTTAAACACATCATAGAAATAAGAAAAGTGTTCAATGTTTCAATTTTTAATACCAACATACAGAGAAAATAAATACTTGTCTAATATTAACTTATTATTAGGAATTGTATTACTGTAAAGTTACTATGCATGGAGTTATAGTCTAAAGCTACTCAAATAACTAGGAGTTAATATAATTCACCATCTACTTAAAATATTACTACCAAGGTATTGGTGAATCATGTGCTAAAGAAACTGAAGGCCCTTCCAAAACTGAGTTTAAGTGGGTCAAATATACTAGGTGGTATGAAACTAGACCAGTTTACTCTCTCCCTTACTTACTTCATCTCTTTTTAAGACTGATCTTATCAAAAGAAAAGTACACATTACCTCTCTTAATTCCCTTGCCTCATCAGATATAGATATTCTTTGGGACAAAAATAAATGTTCTATTAGGAGTGTAAAATTAAAAATCTTTATAGATCTTTTGGAAACAAGATAATTGGAAAGAACTCAGTAACTACTAGGATGCCATACAACTTAAAAAAAGAAAGAAATTCATTCAATGAAGAACAGTATTTACTGACATCTACTGGATTTTTTACTTATAACTTTACTCTATAAGCTATGAAAAATTTAAATACATTAAAGTCTGGATTGAACCAAGTGTACTTCATTCAAGTTCTTCGGTTTCTTTGGTAAACAGGTCTGCCAGATCAGCCAAGGTTAAGACGGAGGCCTCTGGATGCTTCACCGATGAGCTCGTGTGACTGTAGGATTTTCCAAGTGAGTAGAGTCAGAAATAATAAATGATTACATTTGTGTTATATTTTGCTCTTGTCCTATAATAATATTAAGACATAATGATATAAGAATATTCTTATAAAAACATATTTCCTCATCAGTGTTTGTAAGTGAGCCACAAGAACTTCCAAGAACAAAGTCAGTGATAGGATCATTGTTAGATCTCGTCAAAATTAGTGAAGACTTCTGTATAACACTTTTAGGCTTTGTTATAAAATGTCTTTTCTCTCCACAATTCCTAAAACAAAGAAACAAAACCCATGCCAACTACTGCTAAGGCTCTCACCTTAGAATTTCTTACTTCCCAAAGTTAGTGTATTTCAAGAGAATTTCAATAGCTCTTCTAAATGCTATTTTATTTAAGCAGTGTAACTATAATCGCTGAATCCTGTTACACATGGAAACAACATCAACAATAAGAAACCTTGATGTCTGATGAAAATGGCTTTCATGGTAGACTCTTTCCTTCCCATAAACCACCAATGGAAGGAGATTTCTGGTTTCAAACTGTGTCTTTGCTATGCACAGGGCCTCTGCAGAGACATCCCCCCAAGGCAATCATTCCTCCATATCTGCCAACCATACCTATCTCGTAAGGATGTAGTAAAGCATTGGTTTATGTTTTCAAAATGACTTGGAAGAAAATTACGGAATAAATATTAGAAAGTTTTATAATTCTAAAGTTAAGTTTTTAAAATTAAGGCTACTCTGGTCTCTCTGCTTCTGTTCTGCCTTTGGAACAAATATCAAAATCACCAGCTGAGTTTTAAGTCCAGATCTTCCTATGTGCATGTGACTAACATGTGTGATGTATAAAGCAACACTGTAAGTTTCCTTTTACAGATATCAGACTAAGGCTTTTAGGATGGGCATAAAGATAGATTTCTTTAAAAAGTAATCCAATATGGCAAAGAAATGTAGGGCAGTTTAAATATTTTTAAACTTTACAAACGCTATTAATAAATGAAATCAAATATAGGATGTCTAGAGCATTAACTGGGAAATTTTAGATAGGTAAAATGTCCTATCTTGCTTTTAAAAAGTATCTGGTCATCTAAGTGAAGAAGTCCCAAACACATGCATAACCTTATATAAACAGGAAACACCCATCGGCTTGTAGGAGATTGTTACCTACCTCTTCTCAGCAGTTTTCAGCATTGCTTGCATTCTTTCTTCTATCGTTGCCTTAATTAAGAATCTGTGTACAATAGTAGGTCTAGAAGGTACATAATAATGATAAGTTTAAAAACATCTAAAACCAATGAGAACAAATAAGACCTCACATATTATACGCTATATTCATCAGTCACGTGGCACCCGCTGTGGCCGATACTGATCAAGGAGCTGGGAGGGGGGCGGTCAGCAGTGAATAAAACAAACTAGTTTTCATGAACTAACATTCTAATGAGGGGAGACACAATAAACACATAAACTGGATGGTACAGATAACGCCACAAGGAAGCTAACATCTGAGTTGAAACATGACTGATGGGAATGAGGCTGCTAAGCCAAGAAGCAGAAAGAGCATCCAAACAGAAGCGACAATAAATAAATGCAAGCTCTTGGGAAGAGAACATGCTCGGAACAAGCTTAAAATGTTCGAAGGGCAGAAAGAAGCCTCGCATGGCAGAAGTGTGTTGTAACGGAGGGGTAGAGAGTAGAAGTGAGACTGGAGAGTGGGCAGGGAGCAGATCACGTAGGGTCTGGAGGGATATGGCAGGAATCTGGATTTTATCGTGGTACTGAGGGGAAGCCATCTGTGGGTTTTATGTGTGATTTGACTTAATACTGGATTATACTTTAGACATCCCTTTGGCTGCTGCGTGGGGGATGGACTGTTAGGTAGCAAAAGTGAAGGCCAAGAAGCCAGTTAAGGAGTTCCGTAGGAGTCCAGGTAAGAGGGTGGGCTGTGCTCTGGTTTTATCAGTGGAAACAGTAAGTAGCAGACGGTGTGGAATATCTTTGGCAGGTAGAGTTGGCAAGACTTCAGTGATGGTTTGGATGTGTGGCACGAAGAGAGGAAGTAGGGAAAAGTCCTGGATTTATGGTCTGAGAAACTACAGATGAGAGAGTCAGATTATAACATGCGGAGGGTGGGGGTGGGTGGGAGTGCAGTAGGAATACACTTTCTTTTACCATGTTAAACCTGAGTTTTCCATTATCTAGGTATCCAAGGGGAGGTGGAATCCAGATATGTGTGAAGCAACAGAACTGGGTATGTGAGTCTGAGACAGGAGCTGAAGGGGCATGTCTGGACTGGGGATGTATGTCTGAGAGTCATCCACATATAAATGCTACTTAAAGCTCTGGGACTGGATAAGCTCATCTAGGAAGTGTAGGTGAGTACAAAACCCTCAGGGACCACTGGCAAGAAGTCAGTCAATAACATGAAGCTCATTTCAGTGGCACAGTGAGGACAAAAACCCAACCAGGAAGGCTGAGGGGGAGGGGGAAGGACGTGAGGGTGGAGGTGGAACGGAGGGGGGTTTCTAAAGACAGATGATATGAAGCCATACTTATGTGGTCATGTCTTACAAGAGCAATGTCCTTGAGAAGGGATGGGACCCATGACAAGTGGAATGGCTGGCTTTTGAAAGAAAAGGGACACTTCTCCCACTGTAATAAAAGGGAAGGAACATACTGTGCCTTCCTGCTTATTGCTACAGAGGAAATATCCGTACCCCTTCCTACAAGCAAGGCTTGCACTCGAGCATTATTCTGGCACTCTCTCCTCTCTCTTGCTTCACTAGTCCTCCGTTTCTAATGAATCACTCCATTATTTCTCCCACATGAAAGGAAACAACAACAATAACAAAACCTCTTCATCTCATGCTCTTCCTTTTCTCTGCTCTTTGCGGCAAAATTGCTCAAAATCCGAGTCCTACCAGCGATGCAGAGGCAGCAGAGCACTGTGCTTAAAAGGAGGGGCTGGGGAGGCAGAGCAGCTGTGTTTGAAACCCGCCACCACTTCTGCTAGCTATGTGACCCTGGACAAGTTACTTAACCCCTCTCTGTTAGATAAGTGTTTATTAATAAATAAATAAAACCCTATTCTCTCTTATAGTCAAATCACTACCAAAACTGGTTTCGATTTCCATGCTGCTAAATCTAAGGGTTAATTCTCAATCTTTATCTTACTTGACATTTTAACAGTACATGAAATATAGTTGGTCATATCCTTCTTGAATTACATTTCTTTACTTGACTCCCAGGAACCTCTTTCTTCTGGTTTTCTTCCCAACTCATTGTTTGATCTTTATCTGTTACCTTGGCTGGTTCCTTCTCTTCTCCCACAGCCCTTAACTTTGATGTGCTCTGGAGTCCAGTCTTTGGTCCTCTTCTCTACCCACACCTATTCCCTAGGTCATCTCACTCAGTCCTGTGACTTAAAAATACCATTTTCATGCTGTTGATTTTCAAATGTATCTCTAGCACAGACTTCTCCTGAACTCGAGACTTATATATCCAATTACAGAATAGCTATCTCCATTTGTCTAATAAATATCAGATAAACATCTCAAATTTCTATTTAAAATAAGTTTCTGTTTTCCCCTCACCAAACCTGCTCTACCCTGTAGTCTTCCCCACCTCAGCTGAAGGCTACTTCATCCTTTCAGTTGTCTAGGTCAAAAAACCACGGCATTGACCCTGACTTGCTCACATCCCATGTCCAGTCTGTCCACAATAACTATTGGTTCTACCCTTAAAATATGCTGACCACTTCTCACCATTTCCACTGTTGCTACCATGGTCCAGGTCACCTTTAACTCTTACCAGGACTACACAACAGCCTCCTAACTGTTCTCCCTGCTTCTACTCCCCTGGTCTTGAACAGAACACTCAGAATGAGTCTCTCAAAACTTAAGTTAGGACTTGTTGCTTCTCCGCTCAAAGCCTTCTGTTGGCTCCCTATCTCATACACAGTGAAAGCAAGGTCCTCATGGTGACCTCCTAGGCCCTATAAAAGCCCCTCTCCTACTGGCAACTCTGGCTTCTTGCTATTTCTCAAACATACCAGGTATACTCCTGACAGGGTCTTTGCACTGAGTGTGCTGTCTGCTTGAGTATTATTCCCCATGACGTGTGCACGGCTTTCTCATCTCTTTCAAGTCTTTGTTCAGATGTTAACTTCCCCATAAAAATCTTGCATGCTGGGTGGCTCAGTGGGTTAAGCTTCTGACTCTTAATTTTGGCTCAGGTCATGGTGGAGCCCCGCGTTGGGCTCCATGGAGCCTGCTGAAGATTCTCCCTCTCCCTCTGCTCCCAACCCCGCTTTCTCTCCCCCTCAAAAAAAAAAAAAAAAATCTTTCATGCTATCCTGCTCAGTCAAATGTACTTTTTTTTTTTTTTTTAAAAGAGAGATCAAGACCTGAGCTGAGATCAAGAGTCAGACATTTAACCAACTGGGCCACTCAGGGGCCCCTAGCCAAATGCACTCTTAATCCTCCTTACCCTGCTCTACTTTTCCAGCTCCTAACATAGCATATATTTCACTTATGTTATTGTTTACCATCTGTCTCTACCAACTGTCGTAACTAGAATTTAGGTTCCATGAGGGCATCTCAGAAGGTGTTCAATAAAAATTTACTGAATGATGTGGGTATTGATGCAGGAAGACTGTTCAAGCTGGTGATAAAAAGATGAGATGCTTCAAATCGGACGTCATCTGTTTTCTACGTATGAGGCAAGACTGTCATCGGTGGGGCAGTGGTTACAGAAGACTTTTAAGACAGTCTCTTCAGAAAGTGGAAAAATCTATCTACTAGAGAAGCATAGTAGGACTGTCAGGTAGTGTTGAATGGCCTTCTTAGACTGTGGTCTTACATCTGAGTTGAATCCAGTCTATGCTTTGGAAAACACTGATAAGAAAGCAATGTTTAAAAATACAAGAAAAAAACAAAACAAAACAAAAACCCCAAAACACCAACCAAATAAGATAAAGCTGCATTTTAAATGACACTTGATAGTACTTAGAACAAGAGTGCATTTATTACAGTTATGTTACTTTGCCATATTTTACTACAGGTTTGTTTGATGAACATGTCTCTTTTCTGCTGAAAATTAAAGTCCTCATTTGTTCTCTTGGCAATTGCTTACAGAGCAATCCCAGTTTTTTTTTTTTTTTTTTTTTTTTTAAAGATTTATTTATTTATTTATTTATTTGACAGAGAGAGACACAGCGAGAGAGGGAACACAAGCAGGGGGAGTGGGAGAGGGAGAAGCAGGCTTCCCGCGGAGCAGGGAGCCCGACGTGGGGCTCGATCCCAGGACCCTGGGATCATGACCTGAGCCGAAGGCAGACGCTTAACGACTGAGCCACCCAGGCGCCCACAATCCCAGTTTTTTGAGTATGTCATATAAGATGGCATTTCCTGTCACTCCTCTCCACATACTCTATACCCCAGCAATTCCAAACTCCTTCTAGTCCCTGGAAATATCATGGTGTTTATCTCTTGTGTTCCTGTACATGCAACTCTCTTTGGCTGTGTGAGTACCCTTTTTCAGCCCAGCTTTGAAATAATCAGTCCTTCAAGACTCAACCTAATGAAGCCTTCCCTGACTCTCTAGGCACAACCAATCACTCCCTTCTTTATTACCATAGTACTTCTATTTTTTCACACTCTACTGCAATATTTCTTGTACTACACAGTGACCTCCTTGGGGGAGCAGATTATGTCTTACTCAATTTGAGTCTTCAGTATCTAGTGTAACGAGTGACAAATAGTTGCCACTCAATATTTATTTAATGAGAACTCAGTGTGCATTTTTTTAAATATTCAAGGCAGCTAACATCTAGGAGGTAATACATCTGAGAGGTCTTATGAAGGATAACTGTCTATTCTGATATTTGAATAAAAGTAGTAGATATTACACAATACACACCACTAGGTTTGGGCCCAGTATTAGGCTGGGCCTAAACTAAATCTAATTACCTCTTAGAATAGACCCAAGGGACTGTCTTTTTCTAAGGGGAAGAATTTAAAAAGGAGTCATGAATGAGTTATGCCTTCTTTTAAATACAGGCTACTTTAGACAATCAAAAATCAATTCTTCTCAAAGTCATGATGGATGCCTTCAACTCTGCAGCTATCTTAAATATTTTAAGAAACTGTTTTGGTGAAGTGATCAGGGTAGACTGAAGGAGGGAAGACAAAAATCTGGGAGAATTCGGGGATTTGCTGTTTGGAGGAGGGAGAGTTGGAAATCTCAAAATGTCTTTTGGTCATATACTTGAAAATTTAATAAATAAGTGATTAAAAATGAATAGGTTATAATGAACATAAATGAAGAGTTTAAATACCGACTTGTATCTTAGAAACTTGAAGCAAATGTAACTGATGCTAATTTTAGTCCTTACTTTGTTTGTCCAATTCGGTGCACCCTTCCAATGGCCTGAAGCTCATGGGCGGGGTTCAATATGGGCTCCACCAAGAGAACATGAGTTGCTTCAATGATAGTTAATCCATTAGAACCAGTGTGCAGGGGCAGCAGCAGAATATTGATTTGAGGATCATGTTTAAATGCTGAAAGGTTCTCCTAAGAAAAGAAAGGTACATTTAAATTTTAGTTGGATCACTTAAAAATAAGAGCAGTATATTGTAGTTCATATTAAGAAGCCTAATAGAATCCAGGTCATTGTGAAATGTAACAATTAAGACAATAAAATGTAAAATCACCAATTTTAGAAAATGTAAACTTGTTGCCTGACTTCATGAGGAGAAGTGTCACATAAACTCTCTTGTTTTTTTCTGATACAGTGGAAGTACAAGATACATGTGCGTGATGTATGCAAATTAAACTACATGAGCTTGGAGAAAAGAGAGAGAGAATGAGAAAGAGTGTGTCAGAGTGAGGAGGAGATCAGAGACATGAATCTGCTACGTTTTCACTTGGTCTTCTTTCTGGTTTTGTCTCTTAGGGTGTGCGTCTGTTGTTGTGCTGAGTGTAGCATAAGGAATTTGACCATATGGAGTTTTGCCTGGCAGTGTCTTGAGGACCTAATCCCAGCATGAGGGCCCTGTCCATTCAACAGGTGTATCATAGGCCATCTTTTCCTCTAGAGAAGCAAACAACCTCAAGTCAGAAGATCTTTAAAAAAAATGACCTTGCTATGGGTATAAATGGATAGAAAATAATTACAGTTTCGCTACTTTGCTTTTGATGATAATTTTATAATGAATCAATAACTGAAACCCTTACACAAGACAATAAATGCAAGTAAGCTATGAATAGCAGTTTCAATTTGCAACTAAATCCAACCGCTGCCCCGCCCCAAAAGCAAGAAAAATCTTCTTGACATACCTGAAATGTCTTAACACGACTGATCTGAGCAAATTCCATGTTGTTGTCAGTGAGGGCTTTTGAAATAATATCTAATACATCTTGCCACTAGAACACATAAAACAATAAGAAAACAAATATTTACATATAGCTTTCATATAAAAAGGAGTTGAAAAGGGACTAAATCTAAATAACTTTGTACCTCAGAATTAAGAAAATATAAAAACAAACCTTCAAATGTGGTTCCATCAATATTATTTCATACTACCAAATTGGAAGTGGTCCCCCTCCCCCGTTTGTTTTAAATCACATGCTGGTTAAAGACAGGGTAAAAGACATGGTTGTCTTTGGGAACTGAATTAAGATAAACATAAGTAATAGAAAATAAATAATGGAGTGCTTAATGGATATAGTTGCTTACCTTTTAAAAATAAAAACTAGAATTTTTACTCAGTATTTTATTCAGTGGGTTACTTTAACTTTCTTTTTCTCAAATGACCAATTTCACTTGTGAAATGAGACTTCCAAGGTTATAGATTCTAATTTTTAACATATTAATATTAGAAATTCCCCATAAAACATATTAACAGGAAATGTAGCTATAGAAATTGCCTTGTAAAACACCACCAAATTTCTCTAAAAATAATTCTATCCTATGGACAGAAAAAAAAAAACGAACATGGGAAATCTAGCAGTAATTCTAAATCTCAACTATATTAGGGTGAACATTAAACATGAGTTCTCAGATATAAACTGATTAGAGACAGAAAGCCAGAGTGAGCTAAGACTCAGGATGAAAACGTTGACTGTACCGTTGAGAAGACGAGTGCTTTAGCGCCTGGGTCTCTAAGGTGGATTCTCATCAGAGTTCTGACCACAGCTTCCACTTTTGTAGAAT
Source organism: Halichoerus grypus (assembly GCF_964656455.1). NCBI lineage: Eukaryota > Metazoa > Chordata > Mammalia > Carnivora > Phocidae > Halichoerus > Halichoerus grypus. The sequence continues at coordinate 19,956,089 of NC_135720.1, read as the reverse complement.
GGCTGCCCTTTGAACACAAACAAGAAGACACATCACTACCAAATAAAATCTAGTTTATAGTGGAAAGGAAAACCAATATAAACCACTTGTATTACCAGAACTACATGTGCATCAAAACAAACTATCAGGTGAGTATGTGTGTACTCTTTAATTTGCTGGAAATTTTCTTTAGCCTCAAACTATAGAAGCTATAGAACTTACACACCAGGAAAACTGAATATGAAACATATTAGAAAGTCATACAGTGCTATGATCCCGAAGAGAAGATTTTTAGGTTAAAGTGGTTAGGATTTGTAGTTATAAGATTTTGTTATTTTAGATAAGCACAATTTATACTAAAAACACTCTTCACTTCAGATATCAGGGCATTAGAAATGTTAAGAATACAATGAATCAAAATTCCAAAATTCCAATGTAAGCAAACTGAAGGATCCAACCCAGCAAGGATCCTTTCCTGCAAGGGAATTACAAAGGATAGTGACAGAGGTACAAATGACATCCACTTGGACAGCAGCAGATTTCTACAAAGCTAGATAAACACTCAGTGAGTGGTTTTTGCATTTTCCATAATCATTTCCATCATAAGAGTATGAAAAGGAAAAAAAAAAATGAAGAAATAACAAAATGAGGAAATGAGCGAATGTTTTTGTAGCCTTCGTTGAAAATTTTCCTCCTGGAATGTTCTGGAAGATGGCATGACATGAAGATATTAAGGGCATGGGATTTTGAGAAAAATCTAAATTCAAAATTGACCAGCCAGTTCTGTATTTTGCAAACTAACCTTTCCAAGGCTTAGCTGCCTCATCTGCCAAATAGGGAGGATAATTCTATTTCCAAAGATTGCTGTGATGGTTAAATGAGAAATACATGTATAGCATTTTTTTTTATTTTATTGAATTTTAAAAAATTTTTTATTGTTATTAATCACCATACATTACATCATTAGTTTTTGATGTAGTGTTCCATGATTCATTGTTTGTGCATAACACCCAGTGCTCCATGCAGAACGTGCCCTCTTTAATACCCATCACCAGGCTAACCCATCCCCCGCCCCCTCCCCTCTAGAACCCTCAGTTTGTTTCTCAGAGTCCATAGTCTCTCATGGTTCGTCTCCCCCTCCGATTTCGCCCCCTTCATTCTTCCCCTCCTGCTATCTTCTTCTTCTTTTTTTTTTCTTAACATATATTGCATTATTTGTTTCAGAGGTACAGATCTGTGATTCAACAGTCTTGCACAATTCATGTATAGCATTTAACTCAACACTTGGCAGAGTAGATACTCAGCAACTTATTATCTTTCTAAGACATTAAATACAAGCACAGATAATGACACAGATAATCTCACAAGGGGGGCAGATCTAACCAAAAAGAAGTAAAAATATTCTCACAGCAGCATTACTCTTCTCCTCAAACCGACTCCTCGCACCACTTTTACACAGAGACATCAAAGGTAAAATATGTAAATGAAACAAGAAAGGAATATCAACTTTAAGTTAGCAAGACAGAATTATGGAAGAAGTTTTAAAACCCTAATACTAAAATCCTGAGTCTACATAATTATTTCTCTGGTATGCAGATTGCCAATTATACTTGAAAGGTTAAAAAATATAAAGGATCTGTTTCAGTCTAAAAAGTGTCTTAAATAGAGCAAAATTATCTCAAATGAGAGAAAGCAGGAAATCAGCATGAAATATTGTTTAATGAGTTTAGATAGAAACATTCATATCCCTTGCAAGGTCTCATTTTCAAAAATATTTTCAAATGAAATACCATAATAACTATACAACCTTCCATCTATTAAGCTGCTTCTTATGAAAAGTTCAAAAGAAAACATAGTAATAATAACCTTTTATAAGCAACATTCCAAACTAGAGTGCTAACTCTGGGAAGAAAAAGACCAGAACATTCGCTTTTATCAAAGTTTGGACAGTTCAGTGGTAGCTTTCAATGATCCCTTGCAAATGTCACAGCTTGGAACCATTTGGTCCTAGTCCAGTTACTGCCACTATGAAAGAATAATAATAATAAGTGTAGAAATCCAAAGCTCTGCTTGGCATAAAGCTACACGGGGGGGTGAGACTACCTTAATACCCCTTTTCTTCCACTTGGGCAGAAGTGGTTACTGAGAATGAGAACAATGGATGGACTTCTTAGTGGGTGGCCGTGTATATTGGCAGGTCTTGGTTTGAGCATGCATGCTCTGCATAATTTTAAAAAACAAATCCAATAAATGCAAAATCCTTATGTTAGGCCACTGTGTTTAGGTAAGTTTCTGTCAAGACAAAAGATTTCCTATTTTAGACTACTTGAAGACATTTTTTTTTTTTTAAAGATTTTATTTATTTATTTGACATAGAGAGAGAGACAGCTAGAGAGGGAACACAAACAGGGGGAGTGGGAGAGGGAGAAGCAGACTCCTGGCTGAGCAGGGAGCCCGATGCAGGGCTCGATCCCAGGACCCTGGGATCATGACCTGAGCCGAAGGCAGACGCTTAACGACTGAGCCACCCAGGCGCCCCTACTTGAAGACATTTAAATTATCATAAACTGTCATTAAAAATGTTGCCTCCCAGTTACAAGAGGATATACTGAATTTATTTTATTTTATTAAAGATTTATTTATTTATTTGAGAGCGAGCGAGCATGTGCATGTATGTGTGTGTGTGTGGGGGGGTGGGCAGAAGGAGATGGGGAGAGAGAGTCTTAAGCAGACTCTGCGTTGAACACGGAGCCATACACCGGCCTCGATCCCATGACCCCGGAGATCATGACCTGAGCTGAAACCAAGAGTTGAATGCTCAACCGATTGTGCTACCCAGGGCGCCCCCGTTGAGTTTATTTTAATAACAATTCCTAATTTGTTGCTAAATGGAAAGAAAATGCTATGTACAATGAAGGATTACTGACCTTTAAAAAGTTAACATAGAAAAGCACTAAACTATAGGAGAAAAACTGAATAGAAGTTAGATAAGGATCTGGTTTCTGTCTTATTTACTGTATCTATCACAAGCACTTTTTGGATAACTTTAAAAAAATTACATAAAAGCAAAATATGCTTACTGGACAACTAAGCTAACAGAAATATACAGAATTAAAGAAGCTAAATCTTTTCTTAAAGCCCTACCCTCTCAAAACACCACTAAGAATTGGCATTTATCCTGTTAGACCCCCTTAAGCATTTTAGAAGCTTATATAAAAATGAATACATACTCAACAAATATTTGTAAACATGTTTTATAAAATGGCCTTTTCATTTAACACTGTATCTTAGCAATCTATTCATGTAGGATTTTTACTTTACTTGACCTCAACAGTTGTACATTTAGGGTAGAACAATTTATTAAATATTTGCTTATTAATATACATTTAGATTTTTGCATTCTTTATTGCTATTATAAACAATACTTCAGTGATACTTGTTCTTATAGCTTTGGATGCATGTGAAAATATTTTTATTGGATGGGCACATCAAAGTGGAATTATTGGTCAAAGACTCAAAAAAGTTAGTAGATACTTGGATTTTGGTGGATCAAATTGCCATCTAAAAATGCTGGAACTCGGGAGTCCCGGGATCCAGCCCCATGATGGCTCCCTGCTCTGCGGGGAGTCTGCTTCTCCCTCTCACTTTGCCCATCCCCCTGCTCCTTCTCTCTCTCTCTAATAAATAAATGAAATCTTTAAAAAAAATGCTGGAACTTTTAACTACCAATGGTTAAAAATGTCTCTTTCTTTGCACAGTTGTTAAAATTTAAATTTTTGCCAGTCTGATAGGTGAAATTTTCATTTCAAATGTAGACTAAATGAAAATTTAGTCTACATTTTCCTGAGACTGAATTTGAATATCATTAACTGGCCATTTAGAATTCTTCTTCTGGGAACTGTATTCATATCCTTTGCCAATTAAAGAAGAAAAAAACCTAAGTCTTCATTTCTTACTGATTTATAGGATCTCTCATATACTGTATATGTTAAATTTATGTTGTCAATATTTTCCTACCTCTCTGTACGTGGTTCACAGTTGTGTTAAATGCAATAATGTAAGCAAAAGTGCTTTATTAATACACATTAGTTACAGTAACTCACAAATGTTTGATGAATGACAACTGGATTTAAAAATTAAGTATTCTTGGGGTGCCTGGGTGGCTCAGTCATTAAGCATCTGCCTTCGGCTCAGGACATGATCTCAGGGTCCTGGCATTGAGCCCCACCATCGGGCTCCGGCTCCCTGCTCAGCAGGAAGCCTGCTTCTCCCTCTCCCACTCCCCCTCCTTGTGTTCCCTCTCTCGCTGTGTCTCTGTCAAATAAATAAATAAAATCTTAAAAAAAAAATTAAATATTCTTTGATCTTACTCTTTTATTAGATTTTTTCTGTGCTTGACATTTAACTAGTCTTTCATAAGGGAAAGGTAAGAGATTTTTTTTTTGAAGAGCAGCTTTTCCCTCAACTAATTGTTTTGCCATGGTTTTATCATTTTTCATTTTTTATTTAAGTAGGCTCCATGCCCAATGTGGAGCTTGATCTCACAACCCTGAGCCTAAATCAAGTCAGATGCTTAACCAACTGAGGCACCCAGGCGCCCAAACCCAATGGGCTTTTATCTTTAATCTTTAGAAACCTAGATTCCCACCACATTATGCCCTCATTCATGAACTTTTTTTCTCTTTCTTGCTTGTGCTTTTTACTTCCAAATGAAAAAGCAAGAGTTCCAAAATAATACTGAAAAGACTATGGTTGGTCTTACAGCAGAGTCAATGAAAGTGAACAAAGAGAAAGGGCAGACTTTCTTCTGCATTTTCCTCATCATTCAAGTCCCCCCAACATTTCAAGTAAATTCATATTTGATTATTCAAATCATTCATTTATTCAACAAAAATGCCAAGAACTATATTAGGCACTAGACATACAAAGATCAAAAGATACACTCCCTTACTCCCCAAAACATACAGTCTAATGCATGTTGCAGAATATAAAAAATAACAAAAAAGATGGTTTAAACTGCTGGTTTGGCCTGGATGCAATTTAAGTGAATGTTTTATTATACCATCTTAATGAGTACTATACACATTCCACTGCTCTTTTTAATGTTTTTATCTCAAATGCATAAATGAAATTTGGCTCAAATCTGTCAGTTTCTGAGAATACTATTCAATGTGACCACTGCTACAGAAAATAAGTAGTTTGTTAAAAAAAGGTTAAAACATGAAAAAGGGGATGGGTTACATACAGGCAAGGCTGGAGGAGATCACAGAAGAGGCACAAGAGATTAGGATGAGGAACTGTGCAACAGAATCTATCACTATGCAAGGTGTTAACAAAGTAACAAAGTATGAATACTTTTAAGACAGGTAAACTGGTAGCCTCAGTCCAACTTAGCTTATTTTTTTAGCTGTATCAGTAAACATACAGATGCAAAGTTAAGTTAGAATGATATGTATTCGTGAGGAAGGTACATGGGAACAGAAATCCCACAAAACTGCTAGATCACTTCTTAATATATTATGATGATAAAGTTGTATTTAATTATAAGCACCTTCGTCCTCTTCTGAAATTCTTGTCCCTTTCCTCATTTCCATCCTTGAGAATCTCTTTGGTTTTTCAAGATATATATCCATCAACCCTGATTTCGTGATCAATGCTTGGCTTTTCTTCATGTTTCTGAAATATCAATGATGAAGACCCAGCTTTGGAGTAAAGACACATTATCTGTCCTCTGCCCTCCACTGACCGTATCTTCATGGTTGTTCTCCCTAAGGCACTACTTCTAAGGTCAACTGGAGAATCAGGATGGGAGACATACAAAGTGTTACCAGTCAGATCAAATCAGTACCTCTCCTGGTATTCCCCTCATGAGGTAAGCAGTCAAGAGTATTATAACAGTTAACGAAGAAAAAGGATGGAAATTTCCTTCTTTACGGCAAGAGAATCATATAAAATATTCTTCACAAAAATCTTTGTTCCCTTGCTTGTAATTTAATCAACAAAAACCAAACAAGGCCTCCAAGCTACATATACAGGTGGCCTTTCTACTTTCTGGAAAATAAACTGCAAAGTTAAAAGCTCTAGACTTTTGGGTAGAAGTCAAGGCAATGAAAAAAATAGCAGATACCCATTAGCACCAAAGGCCAACAAAGAATATTTCTTATGAAGTCTGGCCTAGAGGTTGTCTAGTTGCATGACTAAAGATCAGAAATGTCATGCAGCCTCTTAACTACTCTAAGTAAGTGCAACTAGCTTATCTTCATCACAGAGTTAAACTTGACTGGAGTAGCTCTACAGTCTCATGTTCATGTTATAAAATTCCAAAAACTGAAAGTTGAGTTAAAATTGGTTAAATGTGTTAAAAGGATGGAAAACTCACTTTTGTTTCTTTGTCATATACTCAGTAGACTGGAAGAATTCTAATAATAAAGCTATCAAGTAGTATTGATTTAGACTTTGATCAACACTCCTCCCTCCAGAATGGGACTAAGTATCTCATCAGGTCATTCGTAGAGTGAGGTACTGCTTTTCATTCCCTAAAGTCTTATTATTGAGGAAAGAAGAGGGAATAGGTAAAACCTTTGAGTATGGTGTAGAAGATATGCAATGCTTGGCTTCACTCTATTCCCTTCATGCCTATTTCCTATTGCTGAGAATCCTTATTTCAGGAAGGCAGGAAAGGAAGGAGAAGAGATATGAGATCTCCCTCCTGTAGCAGCCAAGTGCTATTTGTACTTGATTTATAGAAATAAAACTAGTGCTCTAGGACTGGAAAGTTATTGTTGCTTTGTATTATACCCCTTTGTCACCAGTCTGTCCTTCTTCCCTTGAGCCCCTCTATTTTCTCTATTTACTGAATCTGTCCATATTCCTCTCTCACTGTTTCTCTGCAGTATCTATGGATTCTCATGGTTATGCTTTGCTCCACTGGCAGAATTAAGGGCTAAAGTGGCCTTGAAGAACATCAGAAAAAAGTCAAACGGTGCAGATGATGAATGCACTCAGTCTTACTTTTCACCAAACATTAGAGAGAATATTGTTTAGAGACTACTTTATGTCAACACGCAGGCCATATCTTTAGAGACTTTACACATATATATTCCATGTATGCGAAATACATACACACTAGTATATGGGCAACATTTCAAATCATGGCTTACATTAGAGGGGGCTATCAGTCACTTGTCACTCTAAAGTGAAAGCAAAATGAAGTCATTTTCTGAAATTTGCCATTCACACACATGCTAAAATTTCTTGAAGCAGTACAGCACAGTGAAAAAAAATATTACAATGAGCATTACAGGGCTATTAGTGCCTGATAAAGTTCACACAGACATTAAGGAAGCTTTCTAGAAAAAAGTCAGAAGTTCCATTTGACTGGAGTGCTTGGAAGGCTTTTCTTCAAAAAGCAAAGTTTAAAACCACAAAATTAGAATTATATTCCTTTCTACATGACTTCACTCACTCTCCTTGGCTCTACAGTGTATAATATTGTTCACTATTTTACTGATTTTCTGTAGATATGGAAGACATAGCGATAATTAGGTAATAAAATGTGAATGCTATAAACATCAAAATTCAAAATGATACTATATGACACTACAACAAAAATTAGGATGTGGAAAAGAGAAGAAAGAAAGAGGAATAGATGCACTAATTTCCTCATATTTTGAAGTGAGGAGAGAGCAGATACTGTCTGTCTACAGCTAGTATTTTAAGAAACAAAACCTATGTATATTATTTAAAGTCATACAGGTGATCTTTAGCACTAAAACTGATCACAGTGGCAAGGCAAATAAGGGAGAATGAAGGCCAGCATTACTTTTCATGGTGTGCATTCCATTTTATTCTGAGTTTATTTTTCTTTCTTTTGTGTAAATTATTACTACTAAAAACTAAATGTACTTTTTGTCTACCCTTATTTCTTACGGAGGGACAAGAGATCCGGGGGCTGGGAGGGAGGCCTGTGGTTGTCACCCCGCGAGCGCACCAGCCCTCTGAGCCGTGCCCGTGCTCGAGCACTGGGCGCCCCTGTGCCTGCAGCGGCTCCTCCTGCTCTAGGGTCAAACGGATGCCTAACCTGTGCCACCTGCACAGACGAGGACTTCCAGCTTTGTGAGAGGTAAGCTCATCCCATCGGAAACACAGCACAGATTTTATTTTAATCTTCCAGTTATTAGATGGATTGATTTTTGCAATCATTAAAACATACTATAAAGGTTTTGAGATTAGAGATTTTTTGGAAGATTTTTTTTTTTAAGATTTTTATTTATTTGACAGAGAGAGAGACACAGTGAGAGACGGAACACAAGCAGGGGGAGTGGGAGAGGGAGAAGCAGGCTTCCCACGGAGCAGGGAGCCCGATGCGGAGCCCGATCCCAGGACCCTGAGATCATGACCTGAGCTAAAGGCAGACGCTTAACGACTGAGCCACCCAGGTGTCCCTGGAAGATTTCACCTGACTGAAAAACATCACTTTAAAGAAGACAAATTGGGTGCCTGGGTGGCTCAGTCGGTTAAGCGACTGCCTTCAGCTCAGGTCATGATCCTGGAGTCCCGGGATCGAGTCCCACGTCGGGCTCCCTGCTCAGCAGGGAGTCTGCTTCTCCCTCTGACCTTCCCCCTCTCATGTGCTCTCTCTCTCTCTCTCTCATTCAAGCTCTCTCAAATAAATAAATAAAATCTTTAAAGAAGACAAATTCACACAACTTAGCACCCCCACCTCCTCCCCTCCTCGCCAAAAAAAAAAGAACTATGTCCTCTAATCAGTAACATGACCAACTAGGATTATAACATGGTGACAGATAATAGATTTTTTTTTCTCTAGGTTTTCATGGTGGGCTTATAATTTGCAAATAACTTGAATGTTCAGTATAAAGTCATTTCTGTCTTGGTATTACCTGACTTTTGTTACTTTTATTCTGGTCTTTTCTTTTTGAAAGACAGCTAACTCTCTGAATGCGCCTGTGTTATCCACAGTAGTTTCTGCTGAGTAAGATCAGTTAACATTGTTTTATTTCTGTCTGCACCTGTTCACCAGACTAAAAACCCATGTCGGTAGTGACAGATACAATTCAGTGCAGTTATACAGCTTGCATGATTGGTTTCATGAAGTAGGAATACTCCTCAAGCATATGCCTGGGGCAAGTGCTGGGTTCTTCAAGCATTCACATGTTACTTGAATGAAGTTCAATGGAAATGCCACCTATGCAGTGGGAAATCTTACAAGTGCACTAGGCCAAAAAAATATCATTGTCCCTTTAACACTTTGCATAATGATTTCAAAGAGATAGGTTAGCAACTGTAAAAAAGTTAAAAATTTTATTTGTACCCAAAGGCTTTTAGGGATATTATATGTAAATAGTAATCAACTGCTTATCTGTTCATCCATCCATCCATCCATCCATCCATCCATCCAAGCATCATCCATCCATCCAGATATCCACCTACTCACTGAGCACCTGTTACATACCAGGCACTGTTCTAGATGCTGGGGATATAGTAGTGAATAAATCAAAGTCCCCACTTCATGAACAATGTCCTTTCCACATTTTAATGGAGTTTATACCCTGCGAAGTGTAAGTCTTTCAGAACAGTAATTTCATAAAGATAATTTACATCTTAGAAGTCTCTATTGTGTTTGATTTTTGTAAGCTATAGCTAACTTCAACACCAGACTCCCTAACAGTTCAGAATTGTAAGTGCTAACTTGGCCGATGAATAGGAATTGTTTTTTATGATTATAATTATATTTACTCATGACATTTTCTAACAAAAACATACAATTACATTCTAAAATTACCAGTTAATGTTCATATACAAATATCTTATATAAAAATATTTAGATGTACCTAAATATATTTAAATAAATAAAGCTTGTGGATTATATTCACCAAATTATTTTAGGCTCAGTCAGAATTTTGGAATCAGTTTTTTTCATCCAGATGTTTAATTATATTTAGAAAGTACAAGATAGACTTCACAAGTCATCCTTGAATAAATGAACAAAAACTCAAAAAAGAAAAGGAAAGAAACAACAGAATTCTACACATACAATTTGACACATGGTACTGCTAAAATTCTCGGGGAGTTTGAGTGTAGAAATATAGTTCTATCTTCCCTCTACAAAGAGGCTGTGTAAGACACCTCCATTATCAATAGACTTACTTATTAAAAATGCAGATTCCTGGACAAGATCCCAGATCTAATGAGTTAAAATTTAAATGGGACTGGGGCCTGATAAAAATCTTTATTTTAGGAAGCAGGCCAGTTATTAGACACTCAAAAGTTTGAGAAGATGAAGCAGCTGTGCCCTTGTGAAGGCTGCTGTTCTGCTGTGGCTTTACCCATGCAGCATATTTGCTCCTGGATAGAGACTTCTTACGTACGACATAAGAACCGTGTCCATCAGAGGGTCAGGGTTTCCACTGACAAAAATGCTTTGTATGAAACCTATCCAAACTTAGAACACAAGGAACATGCCACGTGGCACGTATGTTCTGCCAGGAAGTCTACTTCACCATCCCAAATGCCTGGCAGTTGTCAGAACTTGCAAGGGGAATTTTGTTTACTTTGTGAAATGCCCAGTAGGTGTTCCAAGGGTCATTTAGGAATACTGTCACACAGACGTTAGGGTAGACACAGTCTTTGACTTACATGTTCCCACAAAGGGAACATTGTGATCTCAATATTCAGTTTATTTCTATGGTCCACCAATAGGATTCCTTATATTGTGAAATACCAGTAGAAAAAAATGTCTTGTAAAAAAAAAAAAAATGTCTTGTATTATTTAATACTACTTTTATGTTTTCCAAATTTTTATCCAAGACCAGCTATATGATTATGTATATTATCTGCTCTGAGAGTCTTGACATGACTACTTAAGAGTGAAAAAAACATTTCAGATAATACAAAAACTTCACTGAAATAAAAAAATTAATTCTTAGTATTGTTTAATAAAGGCCAGAGATCTGATAATCAACATAAAAGAAAAAATTCCTAGGGTTAGCTATAGTTTGAACTAATACTTATAAAATTTCAAAATAATGCCTTAATTATTCACATAGAATCATCTTTATTTTATATAAGGTTACTCCCTCAACTTCACAATAGATGGTATGACTGTACAGTAGGGTAGTTTCAGAAGCAGTGAGAGTCTGAGAAAACAACAGGCAGATGCTTCAGAGAGGAGGTGGCAGACAGTAGGGCAGAAACGTGACGGAAGTCAGAAAAGGGGACAGAAGGCAGAAGGGGCAGGCACAAATGGTGACAGTAAAGGCAGTCAGATAAAAGTAAATGTGGCAAGAAGTAATGTGAGAATGTGGAAGACAGATAAAACTTACAAGTACAATAGGTATAACATTCAGTCATGTTTAATAAAAAGGAAATACAAGTATATATGCATCTATGATAATACAAAAATGAACTTCAGTAAATTCTGTAATCATAACTTATGAGATGCTTCGATTAATTTATGTGTTCATCAGTATGCAGGAAAGACAGGAAGAAGTCAGAACATAATAAACAGTATCTGTACACTGATATTCCTGTCCCAACAGGACAGCGGATGTAACTGTCCTGACCGCTCTCCTGTATCTAGGAAAGGTGCCATAAAACGAGCAGGTGTTTGGGTTTGACGGGCTCCATGACTCAGTTTCACAGAGGCTGTGCTGTTTACTGGTAGCTAGAGCAATCACTTCCTAAACCTCACAGCGTGAAGCCTGACACAGCAGTTCTTTCTCACACTCCTTCCTTACACTGTGATGAATGCTTTTATCTCAGGGTCAGCGGCCCTTCTTAGCCCCGAGGGCCATCTGTGGCCCTTGTTGGGATGCCTGAGGCCAAAGGAAGAGACAGTAGAAGAGAAAGAAGGGCTAAGAAAGACTATTTTTAAGGGAAGGAGAGGGAAAGGGCAGGATTGGCAAGAAAGGGAGAGGGAAGCTGGGAGGAAAGCAGTTCTCTGGGTGGGGAGGAGGATCAAGTCTGACCATCAAATGCCTCGTCAGGGCCGGCCAGCAGACTGCACCACAGACCACCTTCCTCTTCACTCAGCGGCTCTTTGGCATTTGGTTTAAAAATACACATTTATCCAGGGGATTCCCAGAGAGGGAGCAGGACTCCACGACCCCTTGAAATCATGATCCTCTCATCACTTAACCCCGCCAGTTGTGTTATTCCCAGACTGCTCTGCAGTTCCCTCCCACTCCCCACCCTCCCACTTTTCTCTTTCCACTCCCCAACTCTAGTGGTTCCCCAGGAACTAGTGCTTTACGGTCAACAAACTTTTCTACTTTTAACCTTTTGTGGAAATACTGTGCTCTACTTCCGTGCTTTAATTAGAATCTGGCTGTCCTTTGAGCACACTGCTTTCTTGCACTATGAGTCCTCCGGTCCCTGATGCGGGTTTCAGATCACTATTTCTCATTTTTGTAAAAATTTCCATTCTTTTGGGCCTCATAAAACCCAGTTATCCCCTAATTCTACTCTTTGCTGTCATCATTTACTGAACACTACCTTTCATTCACGGAAGAATTTTGGTGCCTAAGTCTGTATCCCAACTCTAGACAGGATACACTGTCTGTCTCCTTGGACAACCCCTCCAACATTCAAGTTTTACCACTTCGTCTCCTCCACCTTGTCTCCTCCATCTTTCTTGGGTCACCTGCTTCTGCAGTCACATCTGGAGTACTGAATAGCTGTCCTTTCTGAAATGACTAAGAGAGCCCATCCTCTGACAAGGACACCTACCCTTATAGCTTATTTGCTCAGTAGCCCAACCTCTTCCTGTTATTTGAATGAGATCTCTACTTTCTTTATGTCAACACTCTGTCTTTCAAGAAACTTACACTGCAGATTATACCTTCTCTTTCCTATATCTTCAAATTATCCTTCTTTGCCAGGGATTAAAATACTCAAGAATCTTTATCATAAAAAAAAAACCCTAAAACAAACAAAACCCCCCCCCCAAAACCAAAAACCAAAAAAACCCATAAACCCCCCTTCTGCACTTTGTATCTCTTGCTGGTTATAATTCTCTTTTCTACTTTACAGCTAAATTTATAAAATGGTTGAGCATTTTCTCTACTTATTCACTTCTTGTTCACTCTTCAATCCCTCCCAATCTGCCTTTTGCCTGTAAATGTCCATGGAAGTCTTCTGAAGTTCATCAATGACCTCCATTAGCCAGCCTGGTCCACAGCGTCACTGAGCCACCTCCGCATCACTGGATATGGCTGGTAACTGCCTCCTGACTGAAGCGGTTCTCCTGGGGCCTCTCCTCAACTGCCAATGCCTCCAGCTATTCCTTCCTGGTCTCCTCATCATCTCCCCCGCTTTATTCAACCTTTAAAGAGCTCTGAAGTCCGAGGGGACCTGGTCTGAAGCTAACTTCTGTGTCTCTCCCCAGGTAATTTCATTCACTCTCATGGCTTCACACATCATTATGCCAGTGACTCTGAATTTCAGAGCAATACTTTGCTATTTGGATGTCCTAGGCATTTCAAACACAGTATGTTTAAATGTACTCTTCTTCCAAATACCTTCTATCAGTAACTGTACTATTATCCACCTAATTTTTCACATCAGAAACCAGGGGGGTCCCCTCCAAAATCACCATCAATCCCTTCAGCATTCTATCTTACAAATCAACCTTCAAATACCTCATGACTATAACCGCTTCTTTCTATCTCCACTACCACTGACCTAATCAAAGCCACCCATCACTACTGTGGCCTCCTGATCTGCTCTCTCCAAAGTTTTTCTGTTTTTTTCTATTCCTGATAATCTAATTTCCACACTGCACAAAAGGAATCTTTTAAAGATTCAAATCTAATCATGATACTTCTCTGCATGTAACATATAATGCCTTTCGGTTATAGGAAAAGAAAATTCTCAAATCTTCAGATGGCCCTTCAGCATCTGGCCCCTCTTTAGTTTCCAGACTCATTTCAATCACTTGTCCTTTTTGCCTTCTACACTGCAGGCACTGAGTTCCACTGAGTTCTTCCTTGTCTCAGACATTTCTATGTATTGTTCTTTGTTTGTTTCTGTCTGGCAGCCTCCTCCCCACAAGATCACGTCTCTCTTCGCCCCAGCCTGGTGAATTCATTCATCCTTTAGGCATCTACTTAACTGTCATTCCCTCAGAGGAGCTAGGTTTGATTTTCTTTTGGAGGGCTTATCACAATTATAACACATTAATTATTTGTGTAATGTTTGTTGCTGCCTGCCCCAACTCAAATTCGTCCCCCCATTGCCAAACTGTAAAATCCACAAGGACAGCAATCATGTCTGTTTTATTCAGGAGTGTTTGTTGTATCTGTGAGGCCCAGCACACTTCCAGGCACACACTATGTGTCCAATAAACCGGTATGGAACGAACGAATGAATGAAATTCATTCCAACTTAGGGATTCTGTTTATCTCAACACACTAGAAAGCAATGTTATTGATATTTTCAGGTTTTACTCAAATAATGGTAGGAATAAATAGCAATCAGACATACTTTAATTCAACCACACTTTTGTCAGGAGAGGGAGCCCTAACTCCTGATAGTTTCAACTTGTAGATAATTTTCCTCAAAAAATACAATCCTTAAAAATAAGGATTTTTAACTCTCAATTACTCCTTCAGGCCTATATTCTCTACTACAATCATATATTGATTTGTCCTTTGTCTAAGTTTGGTTAGGAAGGAAAAAAAAAGCATGTTTAAGGAAGGCAAAGAACAAAAAAGTCTAATAAAGGTTTTTCTTTTCTTTTTTTTTTTTTTAACAATTTTATTTATTTAATTGACAGAGAGAGAGAGTACAAGCAGGTGGAATAGCAGGCAGAAGGAGAGGGAGAAGCAGGCTCCCTGCAGAGCAAGGAGCCAGATGCAGGACTCAATCCCAGGACCCTGGGATCATGACCCGAGCCGAAGGCAGTTGCTTAACCAACTGAGCCACCCAGGTTCCCTAATAAAGGTTTTTCATTAGATAAATGCCCCTTAGACAAAGTCCAATTATGGATCCTATTTGGATTTCAAATTCTAGTCACTTTCTTGGAATTCAGAATGAAGCACGGGAAAAAATTAGGAAAATAAAGCCAACTTTTGGCTCTACCATGAAATACCAATCCATGTCATCTGAAAGTACGCTACACCTCCTTCTGTGACAGTCTCTATTAACTTCAAAGCACTATTTTTTCCTCCAATTAGGTTGGGCTCATCCCTTTTTCCTGCTATCTAGGCAAATGAGAGAATGAGGAAGAAGCTTTCTTTAAGGAAATCGCTAATTTAACCAGAGCTCTATTTGTAGTACACAGAAATACTATCAAATTTGATGGAGAACTGAAATTCTAAGATGTTACTTTTCTGCCACAGTGGACCTGACTACGGCCAGCCATGTTTGGAAAAGCCTTCTTGCCTTCCTCCCACATAGAAAGTGTAGATGGTAAAGCTGAGGCTTTCGGGCAGTGTTCCTACAGACAGAAACAGTGGCTTCTACATATTCACTGTGCTGGCCTTGTTCTGACTTTGATGGTCTCACTGTCAGGTACTGATTCCTACTACATTGCTCTGACGATGCTTCCACATGTCCTTAACCTACTTTACCTTCACAGGAATGTCTTCTTCCTGGCTGGCTTTCTCTGAGGTGAAGACATACGAGATCTCTTTGTGAGATGTGGTCTGGCGGCAGATGGCACACTTAATGGAGCTTCTATGAGACCCCACACTGTACTGCTCAATAATAATTGAAATGCACTCGTTACAGAAACAGTGTCCACAGGTCAGTACTGCCCACTGAAAAAGAAAACACACAGAATATACCTCAGTGAGGTGCTATCAAAGATGCCTTCTAATCTATAAATATATTAAAAAGAGAAGGGAGTCATAATTTCACTTCCTATATGTTTTATGACGTTAACACTCTTTAAGTCATAAAAGCTAAGTTGTAAAAATTAACTCTTTTTTAGTTCAACCAGAGTACGCTTTCGTAGTCTTTAGTTCTATTCACTCTAATTGTGAGCATAACAGTCAGCCACCATTATTTTGTAAGAAGTTGGTGTTCTCATTTCAGTATTCAGGAAAAATGCAAATTACTCTTTTAGCACTGCAACAGCAGATAGGATAGAGGAACTGAGAACAACATTAATTTGGAGATAATATCATGCTCAGTATATTCTATATAACTCATTAAATGGATTTACATCTTCACATGTTACAGTATTTATTATATAGAAAATGAGATGGGCTAGTATCTCAGGTTTATTTTAAAAGCAGTTCTAGATATATTTAAAAAAACCCAAATAGGTAAAAAGACATTTTTGTAAACCCCTTTGTCCGATATATTTCAAGAAAAGTACAATAGTTCTCTCTGACTCTTGGAGTATACCATGGAGACTCCCTGATTTTGGCAATGATGGGTGCAGAAGAGTACTGGTTTTAGGTGAGGTGTCAGTTCTAAAAGCTATGGCATCTTATGCAAATTATTTAACTTTTTCACCTGGTAACAACAACAACAAAAATTGAGTGGTATTATGAGTGACTAGGTTCCTAAGCACTAAGCTGTGCTTTTCTAGGATTCAGATATGTATGGACGTGCACAGAAAGAAGGTGCACAGCTGGGCCCACCTGGGGTGCTTTTCAGGACAGACTACGAAGTCCCTTCGAAAATAACTCACACTAAGGGAAGAGAAAAATGAGGTATATAAACTTGGTTTGAAAATAATTTTTGAGAAGGGGGAGGGGCTGTTTGGGGTTTTACTGGCTGATGCTGTTCATGCTGTGGTCTAGCTGCACATCTGCTCTCTTGGGTCAGTCCTCAAGAGTTGAGGCTGCAGTAAAATTAAAGAGCTGTTTCACTGGCAATTCTCTTTTTTTAAAAGATTTATCTATTTATTTTAGAGAGGGCGGGAGGGGCAGGGGGAGAGGGTCCCAAGCAGACTCGGTGCTAAGCTTGATCCCATGACCCCAAGATCTTAACCTGAGCTGAAACCAAGAGTCGGTCGCTTAACCGACTGAGCCACCCACGCGCCCCTCACTAGCATTTTTGTAAACACAGAAGCATTTTTCTGTACCCTGTGTACCTTTAGTGCCCGTAGGGATGAAGGGCACTTCCTTTACTTGAGAGAACTTTTGTGGCTCATGAGAGCTCAGAATGGACAAGCTGAAAAGATAAGTCCATCTACACCTGCAATTCAGGAGAAATCAGACACTTGGCACCAGAGCCTCAGGAGTGACTAGAAGTTAACTGAAGCAGCCCAAACAAGCCCAAATGGCAATGCCTCCAGGGATGTAGCCAGTATATGAGTTACCTCTGATGGATCCTCTAAATTAGGAGGGGAAGAGGAGAACTGGGAAGATAAAAAGGATCTAGAGTTCCTACAGGCTGTGGGGAGGAACAGAATTTAAAAAGTGAAGTATTGTTACCCTTACTGTAATCTAGTATGTTCTTCTAAGTGAAGGAAATATAGGTTATACTAAAATTAAATGAAATAATGTATATGAAAGAACTTTAAAAACTGGAAACGTTTAAGACACAAACAAAACTTCTGATTCATCCAGTTGTGTGACTCTCACTGAAACTAAAAGTAAAAAAGACACTACTTACCTCATGATCCTTTCCATTTTTATCACGACTTTTAACATATTTTTACCAATGACTTTTCTCAGAAATCACCAGTCTCTGTACATTATTATTCTGCTTAGTTTCCAAAGTAATATTGATGCATTTAAGATTTATTATCAATAAAATGTCCTTTAAAACCCACTTTCTCCATAAATTGTGGAAACTAAAAGGTACTTTCTTTCTGATTATTGCTGGTCAGAATGTGGAGCTCATATATTTTAACTTTTTACTCTTGGTTCCACAGAAAACAACAGCCAAGAACACTTTTACTCACTTCAAATTTTGAGAAGCAATTAATATCAATACTGTATATATTGATTTATCATACAAAGTAGAAATTTGTAGTTTCAAAAATCACAGTTAGTAGGATAAAAGAATCTCTTTGAGGAGAACTAATATGGTGCTTGGTTTATAGAAATTTGTACACCAATATTTGAAAGGTTTATTCTTGTTACAATGGCCTTGTAAAAATCATATCTAAATTCCCCTAGGATTGATATTATTTATACTTTAAAGTCTGGTTATTAAATATTAATAATCCCAAGTAAGAGCTATGTTACTATACCTTTGTATTACCTTAAGTAAATCTATGTATGCTCTATTATATTTCTGTACAATTACCAAATAAACATGTTAAACTGACAAAGTCAAATTACTTAGACTTGATCTTGTGACTGGAAACAATATGCAAAACTATGCATCTTTAATGAAAAATGTGGGGTTATTCTAGAAATACGTTTTCACCTATCACTTAAGGAGGAACACTGCTCAAACATATGTGGCACTAAGCTTCTCACCTAACCTTTGGCCCTATTTTTAAGGTGGAGGTCATTTCTGCCTTGCATATAAAATTGTCATGAGGAAAAAAGAGAGCTATTACAGGTAAATGCCTTTGAAAAGTATAAAGTGTTTTATAAATTCATATGCTATTAATTATTATATCACCTGTTTTCCCAGCTGCCGAGCACAGATAGGACAAGGTTCTGGATTAATGCCTCCTGATGTTTTATCTTGAGACTGTTCAAAAAAATAATTAAAAAAGAGATTAGTTGCATTTTAAAACCTGATATGCATTTTATAACTCATTTATAAAAGTAAATGCTGCAACTGCTATTTAAATAAATTTGATAATTAAGATGACTTAATAATGTACTACTAATATTAATATTCCCAGGATTTACAAGTAACATTCAAGGAACAAATAAAAAATGGAAATAACTTTCATTAGAGTTTATTAAAGTTACTATATTACTAATATTTGTGACTACTGTAGAAGGCAAAGTGAAAAACAAATTGTGATATAACAGGTAAATTCTCAAAATTTTACTTTCAAGCTAGCTTTTGTTATAAAGAAATATTATTTTAAAAAATGTAATTTGGAATTCTGAAACAAAGGCTCCTTAAAAGCTATACAGACAATATTTATTCTGTACATCCACTGGGCAGGTGATCACAGACTTGGGAAGAGGCAGCATTTATTTACACATCTCCTTATTACTACTGGTTTCCTCTCTGTATTCTTTTGTAATCTCATTAAGGCAAAGCAAATAACTAGAAATCAGAAATATCTTTGAGACCTATTTTGTCTGGAAATTATACTGAAGTATAACAGTGCTCTTCAAAATCTCTTTAAAACTATTTCAAAAATTTTTGAGCTTCAAAAAAGTCACCAAATGGACAGGTCTTAATATTGAGGAAAACCTAAAGGAAAGTAAGTCAGACTCATAGGTCACTAACCAAATAGTTAAACATTTTAAACAATTGTTTTTGATTATCCTTTGACTTTTGTTTACTAAAAAAAAAAGAGGTAAATTGTGCACGGATTCAGCAACGCTACAGGTTCAAAACAATTCTGTTAACTAAAATATAACAATTTTTTTAAAAAGTTGAATTATTTTCTTTTATTGTTTCAAATAACATAACAAACCACCTAAAGTCTTAGTGGCTAAAACAAACAGGAGTTTCTCGTGATTCTACAGGTCACCTGAGTGATCTGGGGGTGGGCTGACTCATGTGGGGCTGGATGATCTATTATGGCCTCATGTTGATGTCTAGCAGTCGGCAGACCAGCTGGTCTGGAGAGAGGGCTAAGCTGAGATTTCTGCTGCCGAAGACAGGGAATCTGGGCTGCTTCACAACGACTCCAAGTTCCAAAGAGCAACAAGATTGGGAAAACTCCAATGTACATGTCCTTTTCAAATCTCTGTGCTTGTGTCACAAGGCCAAAAGCAGGTCATGTGCCCAAACCCAGAGTCAGTGTGGGAGATCATCCATGGGCATGTACACAATAAGGGGCATTATGTAGCATTTTGTAAACAATTTTTCATAATTTACATCATCTCTTCTTTTAGAATTTACTTACAGCGAGGATTATTACTTTTCCATAAATGGCCTGGTTGGCTTTGTGGCCATATGGTTTCTGTTGCAACTACTCAACTCTGCTATCCTAGCATGAAAGCAGCCATAAACAGTATGTAAAAGAATGAGTGTGGCTTGGTTCCAACAAAACTTTACTGTAATTACAAATCAGGTAGTGAGCTGGATTTGTCCCATTCTCTTTGCAGATCCCTAATTTAAAGTTATAAATTTCTTCTAAGCACACCCTAGCTGTCCATTGTCACATGATTTTTATTTTTGCTCAGTTCAGAACATTTTCTAATTTCTGTTGTGATTTCTTTAACTCACAAGTTATTTAGGAGTGTGTCGTTAATTTCTCAGCATTTGGGGATTCACCTGGTTATCTTTCCATATTGATTTCTAATTTAATTCCTTTCGTTAGGAAACATAATCTGTATAATTTTAATCCTTTACAAATTTTAAGCTGCTCTTTGAATCAGCACAAGGTCTATTTGTGTAAATGATCCATGCACCCCTAAGAAGAGTGTATTTTGTAGCTGCTGTGTCAATTCGGTCATGGCTGTTCTGCGTTCAAATGTTTGATATCCTTACTGATTTTTTCCTGTCCATTTATCTGACATATGGAAGAATCTTGTAATAGTTTGCCTCTGCTTACCTTCTTCCTGTGTCACTGTTATGTATTTCAGTTCTGTGTATGTTGTATATCCTATACATCAGCACTGCTGCTTTGCACGGACATTGTTCTTGTTCTTTTTTATTTACCTACATAAGCTTTCTCTTGCCCTGCATTCCTTCCTGTAGTTCTATCCTTCAACCTGGGATAATTTCCCTTTGGTCCAAAGAACCTCCTTTAATATTTGTTACAGTGTGAGTCTACTGGGAAGGAATTCTTTAAGTTCCTTAAACCTAAAAACATCTTAATTTCACTTTTAAAAATAGCATTTTAAAGATGTTGTTCCAGTGTTACCTGGTTACACAGCATAAAGCTATTGAAACCTGGTAACAGTGGCATGCCATCTTTAAAATGCTAAAGCAAACAGTCTCTCTGTGTAGTCAACAGGGAGAAGGTATACAGTCACCAGTTTTTTTGTTCCAATTCTAGTTGCTTAAATTTTTTTTCATGATTTTTGGTTTCTCGCAGTTTATGATATTCGTAGGTATTTTTGAAAAATTTTATTTTTATTCTGTTTGGGGCTCTCTGAGCTTCTTGAATCTATAAGACATCTTATGGTCTTTCATCAGTTTTGGAAAACTCTCAGCCCTTATCTCTTCAAGTTGCTCCGGTATCATTTACCTCTTT
Organism: Halichoerus grypus; assembly: GCF_964656455.1. NCBI lineage: Eukaryota > Metazoa > Chordata > Mammalia > Carnivora > Phocidae > Halichoerus > Halichoerus grypus. The sequence continues at coordinate 19,934,845 of NC_135720.1, read as the reverse complement.
TTCTCCTGTAACTTCAATTACATGTATGCCAATCATATGGCTGTGTCCCACATCTCTTTCACTTTATCCTGCTCTTTATTTTTATGTATATGCTTCTTCAAACTGGGTATTTATTGTGGAACCATACTTGAATTCACTACTTCTGTCATTTTCTGTGTCTAGTCACCATCCAACCAGTTTTTAATTTCAGATACTGGATTTTGCCTTTCCAAAATGTCCATTTGATTCTACTGTATACATTCCAATTCATTTTATCTATATTGTCCGCCTTTCCTCTCTTTAATGTATGAATCATAATTACTTTAAAGTCCTTTCCTGCTATGTCCACAATCTGGATTATTTGTAGATCTGCTTTGATAGTTCATTTTTTCCCTTTTAATTACTGGTCACATTTTCCTGCCTTGCACATTTCTTGTAATTTCTTATTGTATGCTACACTTCTTAGTCTGTTTGTACAACAAACTGCAGAGACAAAATTAGATGTTATTTTCTTTCACAGAGGATTACCCCTACCCTGGTAGGCAGTTAGGTTGAGGGGTAAGTGGCTGCTTACCTCAATCCAGTAAAAAAACTGAGCTGGTTTTGGGGATGGGTTTTAAGGTAGGTTCAAAATCAAGCCACCGTGGTTTCAAATGTCTCAAGGGTAAGACCTGTTATGTGTTTGTTGTTGGCCCCTTGCTCCCTTGGGGAGGAAGTGTCTCCTAAGTGCTGCTGAAACTAAGATTTCACTCTGTATTTCTAGTATAGACCCAGCTGTCATGCAACCCTATCACTTAGCAAATGAGTAAAGTTTGTTGTGCATCTGAAGCTCCTCGAAGTTCCAAAATGTAATACTCACCTGGCCATCAAAAGTTCTACTGATTTCTCTTTCTCCTATTTGAGTCCCTCTGCAATACTGACCTTAATCTCAGCCTGTATCCAGATACCGCAAATGTTTTCAGGCAAGACAATGGCCAGCAATCTCAGCTCACCTAGAAAGAGCTCTTCCCTCCCTGGAATGTCATTTCACCTCAACCTTTTTGCTTCCACAAGTCTCCACTGTCTTTAAAAATAAGATGTTAATAAGGTAATGGCAAGACATCACTGCTATTCCCATACAGAAGTAGCAGTCCCCAAACAGACTATGAAAGATCTCATGTGGTTGCTTAGTATTCAGAAAATTTCTTCTGAAGAACTTATTTTTTTAACTGAGATATAATTGACACATATTAATTTCAGGTACAACATAGTGATTAAATATATGTTTATTGGAGACTTTCTTTATGCTTTGAAATCTTACTGGACATTTACCAGTTTTTTTGTTACTTGATACTGAAAATTGCTGATCAACAATCTAACAGGTTCATCTTTAAATTTCTTCAGAACTCTTGAATGTATGCCATTCTGTTATTTTAAGTGATTAATTAAGTTCTTGAGGCCAAGGACCAAGTCTGTCTATCTCAAACTCCAACTATAATGCATATACATTGCAGGTGCTCAATAAATATCTGTTGACTGCCAGAATATGTAAAAATTTGTTTTGCTTATTATTTTTTATTTAACTAAACACAGTCACATAAAATTTATAATTTTATTTTTTAAATTTTATTTTTGTTATTTTTCTCAACTTTCTAACATGAGCATTCTCTTATCTCATTTATTTCCTGAAGACACCATTTACCATATTTATATCATAATCTCACTGTAACAATAATCCATGACTTCACATGTAAACATTGTACTTTCTGTTGGACACTTAGTCTTCTATTTTATTACTATTATAAATAAGACTGCAATAACTATCCTTATATCTAATTCACTCCCCAAATTTCTATTTACTTAGAATATTCAGGAACAGTTCTAAGAATTACTGAGTCAAAGGATATGAATTCTCTGAAATTGTTAATACATGTTAAAGTATTTTCAGGAAAGGGCTATATAAATTTATATTCCTATTGGTAATACACGAAATATCCATTCACTGCCCTGTCACCCCTGTGGAGTGTTATTTTAAAAATCTCTGCCTACTTGTTGGCAGGAAATGGTATCAGCTTAATTTGATTTTCCTTCATTATGTTTTTTTCTTTTATTATTAGCTGAATTTGATTTTCTAGGCAGATTATATATCCTTAGAATTTTAATTTTTTAAAAACTGATTCAACAAATACAGGATATCAATTTATATCCTATAACAAACAATGAACTATCTCTTAGTTTTGACTTTCACATTTAAAGTATAGAAATCTAACATTTAAAAAGCTCACATTCAGGAATATCAAGGAATTTTTTCCAAACGTTATTTCTCTAATGCTAGAATTTTGTGAGACTGACTTTTAAAAGTTTTCCCCCATCTAGGGGCACCTAGGTGGCTCAGTCAGTTAAGTGTCATAATACTGATTTCAGCTCAGGTCACAATTTTGGGCCATGAGATGGCAGGGCTCTGTGCTCAGTGTGGAGTCTGCTTGAGATTCTCTCTCTCCTTCTCCTTCTGTCCCTTCCCCCCATGTGCTCACTCTTGTGCTCTCTCTCAAATAAATAAATAAATCTTACAAAAAAAAAAGAAAAAAAAGGTTCCCCACATCTTTTCCTCCTGCCAGGATAATACTAGTAGTCATCATAGTAATATCAGTAACAATATGGTATTAATAGCAAAGACCTAGAAAGTGCTTAATAAGTCAGGAACTGCTCTAGCACTTCACATATATTAATTCGTACAGTCCTCAAGAGAGCCGTACAAGATCATGTCATTATTCTTCTTTTACAGATGAGGCAAAGAGAGGTAAATAACTTGAATAAAGTCCCATAGTAGAAAAGAGTGGTGTCAAGATCCAAACCTGAACTGCCTGGGTCCCAAGACTGTCTTCTCAACTACCATGCTATTTTACTTACAATGAATGTCCAACTTCTCATTTTATCATCACTGGGATTTACTGATTCACTTAAATGTATTTTGTATCAGTTTAGCACCAACTCTAGTCTACTGCTTTCCTTCATTTGTCCTATCCAAGAATCTATTATATCTCTTTCTGATAAAGTACTGCCAACAGCCATTTATCCTTGCAATAAAATGGAACTACATTCATCAATGTCCAATATAATACATTGCTCACAACTCAGGAAATGTATTTTGAATTACATTAAATAATTTATCATTACATCTTCTGATTTAGTAGACTTCCAAACATTTTATAGTTCCAAATAACAAATTAAAAAAAATCTATGTATGTATTAATGAATGCATGTATATGTATATACAGATTAAGTAATGCATTTTCTGCCCAGAGGTGGTAATACTTCCACCATTCAGGGTTTTGAACGACAGCATGTTTATACTGTTTCATACTCTAGAGCGCACACCCTTTACATAACCTGCGTAGCTTATATTTTCCACAGGTATCACCGTTGCGATCTGTGTAGTTACTGTAGAGAGAACCGGTGTTCTGACTGACATAATTAACACAAACAAAAGATTAAAGAAAACACTGTACCACTAATTATGTGACTAACAGATTAAATGGAAGAAGTCACAAAGGTTTACTGATATACAGCATGGGAAAAAGTAGCATCTTTTAAACACAATACCTTCTCCAAGTTAGTTAGGTAAAGAAGCTGCCCAAGTTTTTTCTGAAGCTGTGAAGTAGCAACAGCTTTATCATTTAGTAGTTTTATGCGATTTTGTTCTACCTAAAAAACAAAACAACACAACTTTTTATTCTCTCTCTTAGAAAGATGGTAAAATTATATTAAACATGTAAAATTCTTCCTCAATAATTTAACTGTGTCCTTTTTTAAGAAAACCCACTGACATGTGAAAACTCAAATTTGCAAAATGGATAGTAGGTATTTTAAAAGGAAACATATACCCACATGGCTCTATAGAAGATAAAACTCAATACAAAATTCTTTTAAATAGGAAGTTTCCCTATATACTTGAAATTGGATAAAAATCAACCCAAATTCTATTTATGTACACTTTCAGTAATATATCCATGGGATAAAGAAAAACTAAATGATCTGCTGATTTTATAAGCACTCTCCCTTCACATGCACACACTCACACCTACACCCAAACCCCTTCCCTCCTCTGCCCAGTAGAAAATAGTAGACAGAAGATTATAAAACGAGGAATTTGGTTACACAGGAAAAAATTACTGAAAATTCATACTTTAAAAGTTGAGATAGTATAAAATGAGTATTTTTAAATTTTTCTAAGGTAAAGTTTCCAAGCTTTATAAGAAAGAAAAAGATTTAAAAGTTAAAACACATAGAGGCGCCTGAGTGGCTCAGTTGGTTAAGCGTCCGACTCTTGATCTCAGCTCAGGTCTTGATCTAGGGGTCATGAGTTCAAGCCCCTGTGCTGGGCTCCATGCTAGGCATGGAGCCTACTTAAAACAAAACAAAACAAAACAAAACAAAACAAGAACAAAAAAACCCTCACACACAAGGAATAAAACTATAAAGGAAATTATATTTTAATATGGGAGATAAAAGGTTGGGAGCGTCATTTTTTAATCCTGGGATATAAAGAGGGATTTATTAGAAGATAAGTTGTCAATATCTGTTCATCAGTAGCAAAGGAAAAGTGCAAAAGAAAAGTTTTTGATTGTTCTTAGGGAAGGTAAGAACAATCAAAAACTTTTCTTTTGCACTTTTCCTTTGAAAAAATGGAGCTTGTAAGAAGGACATATGTCTAAAAACTGACTGAGACCCCCTCTAGATTTTGGCATACAGAAGGTGCTCAGAAACACATGAATATGCAATCTGAAGAGAAACAAATGAACCAAAACAGTGAATTCTATGCATGTATTAGATATGACATTGTTCATCCCTGTCCATTTTGACGTATAAAACCAAACACTTTTATATGGCTTAAACTAAGAGCAGAGATTAATAAGTACATTCTTATGGAAGAGATCACTGTCTTGACTTTTCTATGGACCTTGGATTTTTGTGACACCTATTGGCTGTGTTTTTTGTGATTTACTTGCAAATTACCTCATGTGGTTCAATGATATGAAGAACAGGTGGATTGGGCTTTGGCTCCCTAGGATGACGCACTCTTAGTCGTTCTGTAGCCATTGCAAGTTCATCAATAGCAGACACACGATTCCTCAAAGCCATCCAATACTCATGAAGCAACTAGGAAAACAGAAAACACAAAAACAGTGGTAATTAATGCACAGAATTAAAATGGTTAAAACCACCGAAATGTGTCATGATCAAAAGTCTTCAGTGCAGTCTAAGATATACACATTTTTTTCAGTAAGTGTCTAAGACATAAGCAATTTTGGGGCCATTTTTTAGGATCAGGATGTAAGACTGAATAACCTCTACAGGCCACTGCAGAATATTGCACCTTTAGATTCTTAGAACAGAACACCCGAAGATATTTTGGTGGGACCACAGATCTTTATAGGTCAATATTAGCCTGTGGAATCTCTGCTTTGTTTTTTTAAGAAATATTCTTTATTATAAAATATTTCACATTTTCAAAATAATATGTATATATGATAATGAGAATACTAAAATATACAACTGAGTACTCAACATCCAATTTAAGAAAGAGAACAAAACCAATGCCTTGGAAAGTCTGTGTTCCTGGCTCAACTGCATCCCTCTTTCCTAACACATTCTTCCTTCAACCCCCTACAATGGACTAATCACTATTCTGAATTGGGCTTAATTCTGTATTTTTCATTTGAGTTATACTAATCTACACATTCTTAATAATTTGGTTATATATGTTTCTGAAACTTATGGAAATATTATCAGTCAGTATGAAATCTTTGATATGCTTTCTTCACTAACTTTATGCTCTGAGGTAGACCCCAACTGATGTGTGTAACAGTGGCTTGTTAATTTGCATTGCTGTGTAAGAGTTCGGTCTGCAATGTTATAGAGAAAAAAATTCACAAAGATCTGAGAAAACTTCATGATAGGCAATCCTGAGACATAGTATGTCGTCAAAATATGCCCAGAGGAAAAATGTAGGGGCAACTGGACACTGTATATAGTACTGTCTTCCAATCGCTTGCTGTAATTATGCATAAATGTGCGTCTGCATTTAGAATAACAATGTGAGAAGAAAAAAATTATTATGAATCAATGATTTCAACTACAAAAGTATTATTCCCCAATTTATCAAACATATGAAATGATATTATAGATAGCATGTTTTCTTTTTCTGGATAGAAATTTTTATCTTGCTTTGAAAGTCAAGAACTTCCGATTTTTAAAAAAGATATAAATGGAATTACAATACTATAAATAAAACAGTTCTTTCATTTCCTCACCCATCCCACCTGCAAAACAAGATAATGGATAACAAATCCAAATATAAAGAATAATTCAAAATTAATGAATTTTGGAATCTCAATCAAGTACAAAGTTGTGATATGATAAAATTATCAAAATATAAATATAAAGGGCTACCTTCTACTCCATTAACTGCAATGGTTTCCAGCTCTGTAGGTTGAGAAATATTTACTATGTTCTCCAATCTTCAAAGTTATTGATGTTTGGTTGTTATTCACAGAGCAAAAGTAAAACAAAACACAACAAAAACAAAACTCTAATTTCACAGAACTGCAGTGTAAGATCAAGCTAAGAATAGAATGAAACACTTTTACAGCTAAATAAAAGGCATATCAATTTCATTTTAATAATGACTTCCTTTTAGTAATTTTATAGAAGTTCCTTATTTGTTCAGCATTATTGTATTTATTATTCTTCATTAAAATCATTACATTTTAGGGAAACAGAAATTATGATATGCCAAGTCTCTAAAACAGATTTTTAAAAACTCTGAAAAGAGCAAAGCAGTAATTAAAATATAAACAAGAAAAATTTTTAATATTGGAAAAAAAAACTTGAAATACTGTACCTTATATTCCTTTTTCCATGCTTCAAAAAGGTCCATTGAAGTACTTCCTTCATCAATGAATTCAACATCAAATCTGTGTGACTTTGCAAATGATAGCAATGCTTTCATAGATCGCTCTGTCTCACTTATTGCCCACAGACCCCGGCTAGTGGTGGGTATTCGATCATCCACCAATCCTTCTTCATCTTCTATCATCTCCTCAAATATTGCAGTCTGGCCTTTGACTCTGAAAACATATGAGAGCAAAACAACAGTAACTACTGTCAGTGGGTTAACAAGCATTGTAAAAGTCCTATTGGCAGAGCCAAGAGAGAAGCAAGGTCAATAACTTTCCATCAACAACCTTCAATATCATGTCTACAAGATCACGCTTGCAAGTCTTTGGAAAACTACAGTAATTCTAAAAATGCTGGAGGCATTATAAATTTGTCCAGTATCTTGACAGAAATCTGACATTATAAAAAATGGCTATACATTTTTATGCTAAAATCTAGCTCTGAGAATTACCATAATACAAAACACAAACTACCACCACCACCACCAACCATGCAAATTAGATGATCTCAAAGTACACTGTCAATCTCCTTTTTTTCAAGGCAATCAGAACTTCACCTTTTTTCAATTTGTTTGTAAAATAGGAGTAATTCTGCTAATACCACAACCATTATGCACTCACTCCTTGACACAGGATGAGAACTTCCAATTTGTGTTGGAGAAAGTACATTAATAATGAAAGCTAACCTTTTACAGAACTCTTACTATGTATCATGCACTATGCTAAGCAATTATGTGCATTTTAAAATCTAATACTCATAAAAAACTCAATGAGGTAAGTGTTGTTTTATTTTCATTTCACGAATGAGGATACTGAGGCTTAACAGAGGCAATCGCCCACAATAGTGGGCAGGGATTTGAGTTGAAATGTGTTGGACTTGAAAGTCTGTCACTCCCCTAAACTGTCCCTTCATAACACATTACTAGATGACATGAGCATTTGCGGGTAACTTCTGTGTAAGTGAAACTGGAACATGTTAAATGATCACATGCCAAAGTTCACTGAATTGATGTAATTAAAGAAAAAACACAGGAAGGTTACTGTGAGGAAAATACATAGTCTTATAAATCAAAACACCAAGTTTTGTAAACATTTCATTCTCCTGATGGTAATCAATCAGAGAACTCACGTGTGGGAAAACAGCTTTGATTCATACTCTGTGAACAATTCATCAGCCTTACAAAAGACACAGCTGAAAAGGAAAGAAATGATCAGAGAAATATTTACAGACATAACTACCAATCAGGTTATTTCTAAAAGAGGCTTAGTATTTTATACTTCACTTTTTCTTTATAACACATATGCCATTTAAGAAAAAAAAATACATAGTTTTCAGTATGTGGTCCTTGAGAGTTTTTTAAAAGTTAGATTAATAATATATTTCTTTCCACTTCTGTGAGAATTTAAATGAAAAAACTTTTATTAGATGAGTCACTGTTTCCTCTCTCAGAAGAAATCTAGCTGAATGGAATGACTCCATTTCATTGCATGACTTCTCCTATTACCTACCAGTTGAGAGGAAGTCTGGTTGGTCGGAGGTGGCAGATTGTTGCCGATTCAATAACATCACGAGATGGAGGTCCCTCCAGGCTTTTTACAGCCTCTCTTACTAGCTTCTGGAATTTATTTAGCTCTTCCATTTGTGTAGTAAGTAAGAACTGAAGACCTCTGCAGTCATGGAACCTAACTCCCATCACCAGCATCACACACAGCACAAAGAAAAGAAGAGTAGGTCAATTTCCTCAAATTCAGAAAATGGTTGCCAAATAAAATATTCAAGAAAATGTGCAACAATTTTACCTAGCCTACCTTGAGTGAATTTACCTTAGTAGTATGCTCAATCTACTAGTAGACAATGTATAATAACATCGGGTTATTTACTATAAAAGATATCAAAATTTTGATAGTCTGTCCCTAGGAACTGAAACGGAGTCTGCAGAATCTGTCTCTGTCTCAGATGTCTTTGAAAGAACAAGACTGCCACATTCTTTCTTTTTTAATGCTGACTGACTACAAATGTCCCTCCTGAAATCCTTGCTTTATATGGAGAGGTGACTGCAGAATGAAAAATAAAGAGAAAAACTGAGAAGAAAGAAGAAAAATAGCCGAGAGTTATATTGCTTGCTGCAAAGAGTTTATAAATACATACATACATATATATGATGTGTGTGTACATGTATACTATTACATATATTTTATAATACATATATTATTTAGATGTATATACATTTTACTAAGCATTTATTTTACAACGCCAGGCACTTTGCCAAGCTCTTTTCCTGTATAATCTCAACAGATACTACTGTGCTCATGTTATGGATGAAGCTTAATGAATTAAAATAATTTAAGTTACAAAGCTATCATGTAGCAGAGTTAGGAGTTAAATCCAACCACAATACTTTTTTTTTTTTTTTAAAGATTTTGTTTATTTATTTGACAGAGAGAGAGAGCACACAAGCATGGCAGGTGGCAGGCAGAGGGAGAGAGAGAAGCAGGTTCCCTGCTGAAAGGGGAGCCAGATGTGGGGCTTGATCTTAGGACCCTGGGATCATGACCTGAACTGAAGGCAGATGCTTAACCGACTGAGCCACTCAGACGCCTCTCAAATACAATACTCTTAACTCTTTTAATAAACTGAATGAAATGTGCCAAGGAAAGAAATGTATGGGTGTACATGAATGGGTTTATGAAATGAGAAAGAAAACCTAAGACTAATAAGAAATTAGAAAATGGAAAATACAAACAGGAGTTATTGGCTTCTCCTTCCTAAAATGCCATACATTCATTTCTCCAAATTGTTCAAGAGTTCACTCTCCTTCCTGAAGGCTTCCCAGTATTTTACAACACTAATCTGTTTCTTTCTGTCCGTAGAGTTCATTGAAAATATTATTCATTTTAGTACTTTGTCATGCTCAAGTGTTTATACATACTTCTATTTCTCAGATTGTTCATGGGTTTGTCTACTCATTAAGCTAATTTTTATTTTATTTTGTTTTTTAAATATTTTATTTATTTGTTTGACACAGAGAGAGAAACAGCTAGAGAGGGAACACAAGCAGGGGGAGTCGGAGAGGGAGAAGCAGGCTTCCCACTGAGCAGGGAGCCCGATGCAGGGCTCGATCCCAGGACCCCAGGATCATGACCCGAGCCGAAGGCAGACGCTTAACAACTTGAGCCACCCAGGCGCCCCTCATTAAGCTAATTTTTAGAAGGTAAGAATTAGATCGTATCTTTAAAAAAATATGTAATAGACAGAATAGCTGCTCAATAATTTCTAAAAGAATTTGTATGGGGATACAAGAACACAGGTTAGGTATCAATATTATTCACATCAGTATTATTCAGTATTATTCGCAAATTATGCAACAGGGGCTAAAAAAATTATCATAATACAGCATTTAACCATCTTAGCAATATTCTCTCTTGCAGGTCCTTTAAGTGAAAAAGAAGAATATATAATTACATGTCAGTGGTAGGCACAGAATGGCAGACACTATTTTAAGTACATAAGCACTTTGCAGACATTAATTTACTAATCCTCACAACAATGCTCTGTGGTTTTATATATGAGGAAACTAAGGCACAGAGAGCTTATCTAACTTTCCCAAGGTCACAGAACCAGTAAGAGGTGGAGCTGGGATATGAACGAACACAGGCAGTCTGACTCAAGAATCTACCTGTGCTCTTAATCTAAGGAAAACTAAGGTTTTCCTTTCCTAAGAATTGGTAAGAAGTAAGCATGAATCGTTTGGCTTCTGAAATATGGATCTCACTGAAAAACAAAGAGGCACATTAAAATGATCTTTGAAAGTATATGCAATACAAAAAATATTAACTCTCCCAGATGGTAAGTTAAACATTTAAAAAAAATTTTATTTTAGAACTGTTTGTTACTTTCTATTTATGTCTAATGTTTCTGAGAAAAATATGTGTAATGAATGGCTTGTTTTACATTACCTATTGGTCCTTTAATAGCCCTGGGACCTCAAGACTTTTACTAGGGACTATGTTCTCATATATAGGAATTTGCAACTTTTAAGTAGTGTCTATGTGATTTAAGAAAAACAACTTCAAAATAACTTTTTTTCTTTTCAGCTGATACCACAATGCTGGCAGAACACATTAGTACATAACTTTAAAACTGGATAAAATGAATCATGACTTAAATGACAACTTATCCTGGAATGGTGACTCTTGGGTTAAATAGAGAAAAAGGAAGTGCACTCAGGAGTCTAATGTACTGCATATACCTCAGAAATGAAGCCTGTCAAGCTCTGTATGGTGAAAAAGATGATGATTGTACATCTAAATTAGTAATGACACATGGAAAATGTAGCACATCTCTTTAGGGTTTTAGCAGACATTTGGAAAGGCTTTAAAAGAGTAAAAGAAAACACTTTAAAACATTTTAGAGATATTCTTATGCTGAATTTTTCACTGAAAACCAACATTAATCCCAAGGCTGACCTTATACTGGGATGTGATCTGAGAAGCAATAAAAGATCTCTCTCTGTCCCCTACCTAGAATCAATAGTCCTACCACAATTCCTCAAGTCCCCACATTAGACTGACATTCCTTTGGGTTAAATCACTGCAGATACTTTTGATAAAGAATAAGTTTGGTCTTTGGGAAGAATTATTTACCATTTATACAATAAGAGCAACAATCCAACATACCGACCAAGACCCTAAAGAATGGTGAGTGTTGATGAGAACAAAGAAAGACAGGGGAGACAGCAGGTAACTCTACAACATAAAACCTGGGCCACTGTGGTGCTATGATGCTTAGCTCTTTGAGGGTGATTTACACAGTAGAAGCGTGAATGCCTTACCTCAGGGACAAATTTCTCCAAAACAAAGACTATTTCAAGACTTTGCTTAGAGTTGGCTTTGGTGCGTCCAACAAAGATACAATGAATATACTTTAAGCAGATTAAAAAAACACTAAAAAGGGACTATTTAAAAATGACTAATACACAGAAGAAACACAGGTTTGTTTTTTCAGACTTATAGCTAATATTGGTTTGAAATGTACTCTTAACAATATGTAAAATCCAGATGTTCATAACCATAATATGTTCTGATAGTTAATTGTACCTCTTAACATGAAATGATCTGAATATTTGGGGTCATTACTCATAAAGTTATCCTATTTTGTACTATTTTCTTACTTTTCTGACATAGAAAACTTGCCAATTTGTTGCTTGTAGTTGCTCGTTATTTCATTTCGCACTCGCTGAACAAGTTCCTCATCAATAGCAAATTCTATTGCTCTGTGGATCACATTCAGCCACCAAGGAGAATTAGGATAAATCTGTAAAAAAGACAACAGCTCATCAATTCATGTTTTTTTCAGTGCTCACTATGTTTCTATCACTAGGAAAGGTGCTGTGAAAAAAGTCAAAGGAAGCAATAAATGCTAGTCTCAAGGGAATTATAACAGTGGGGAAGACAAGCATACATACTCTATATACCATGGGTGCATACAAGTTTTGCATACATAATTAAAGAGAACACCTGTTTCCTGACTACTGTGGATGACTGAAAATTTACTGTATGTATTTGTGTAACACAGTTGTGCTAAAAAAATACATTACCAAAATGAAAACTCAGTATTCACTGTATATATTTGAAAAGGTGACAGGTCTCTTTCTCAGCATAATAAAGACATCCTACTAATCTTCAACTAACTGAACTAGATTCTACTCAATAATACTCTATGATTACTAGCAAAATTATATGCCTGAATACTAAATAATTAGTGTATTAGGAAGAATAAAGTGTGGAGTAACTGGTTAAAATAAAAAAGACAATGTGTTTTGTGGTAGCCTCCTCTTTAGGCTTGCTACTGATTTCATAAAGAGAAATTTTAGAAATGACAAATGGCATGTATTCTGTAAGAAAAATACCCGTGTTTCTAATGTTCTGACATCCTTAAAAGAAAAGATTTTGGAAACATACATATCTAAGATCAAAAGGAGGTTATGGAAGTCTTTACTTTCTTCAAAAGACAACTTATTGTCTACACAAATTCAGAGAAAACCCATCATAGCTTAAAAAAAAGAAAGAGAACAGCTTCCAAATAGGTGATTTATCTACACACCTGTTCATTCAATTAACAAACACTGCGAACAGCAAATAACATTTTTTACTATGGGACAGGCACCCTACTAGGTGCTAAGAATTCCTAGATGAATACGAAAGTTCAAGTTTTTCTCCAAACCAAGACGAAGTCCAAAATGCTACACGGAGACAAACACAGGTAAGCCAAGTTATTTTGGGGACGCACCTTTCTCTGGAGCTCCCGTATGGTCTGCTGCACAGGCTGCAAAGCTTGCTGTGCTTCAGCGACTTCCGTGTTACACTTGCTCATATAATGCTCTCGCAGTTGTTTGGCCTGTGTTGAAACAGGAAACAAATGTAAACTTTCATTCCAGGTCTGGAAAATAATTCAGTATAATGTTGCAAGAACAATGTGGTATATTTTAGGTACGTAAAGCTACTTAACACAGTTTAAGCATAGAATTCTGTAAGTATACTGCCAAGAACATAAGAGCCAAGCTAGAAATTCCTAAGACAGATATTAAAGAGACCACATTTACTTGTAAGTCACAAAATTTAAGAAATCCCAAGGGTCTGCTTCCTAAATTTCTATCTAATTTTTTAATTAAAAAAAAAAAGGGAATGGGAAGAACAACAGTATTTCAAATCCTGAGGCAAAGCAATCTTTTAGAATTTGTCTGATTTAGTTATTACAACTTTTTGAAATTACTTCAGTTTGGAAATAATACTTGAGAATATACAGTAACATAGGTGTTGTGGACATGGGATAGTAGGAGGAAAACCAGAAAGACTCCTGAACAGGAAATCCTAACGCTTCCACTTAGAGGTGGGTTGACCCGTGTGAAGTTGCCAACACTAGACCCTTTGACTTACAAAAATGGCAATTTCATGAGGTTCAACTGAACAGATACATCTCTTTGGACTAGCCATTTCACCTCTCTGGGCTTCTGTTACTTCATTTGCAAACGCTGGTGGTTGAAGTAGATGATTTCTTAGATCTGTGGCTTCATATTCTATGAAAGGCAAAAATTATGTGGTCTCCTTGGAAATCTATCTATCCAGTGTGACACATTTTTTCTTCTTCTCTCATGATGCATTTCTCCTTTTCCTGTCACAACCTTCCGATTAATTTCCATTAAAATTCCTTGGCTATAATTATTTGGTCATTAGAGCTATCTACTAATAGACTGGACAGTCTCCTAGAGTTTCCTGTCGCTCATGGCATTTAAACAAGTGACTGATTGTATATGAGATTAGACGCCTGCAATGGGAATGAGATTTCATTTAAAAATCTCCAACATTTAGACTGTCATCTAACATCAAGAAAGGGCTGTACATACTTATACAATCTCACTTTGTATCTTAATTCAAATAAAAAAGGTCCCACTTACAGGTTCAATTAATTTCAAACATACTACTACTCTTTTGATTTTAAAAATGCTTTGCCATCTCTGACTTTTAAAAAGGCAAAAATCCATGAGGGAATTAGCATAATAGGCTCATCAACAATTTACAGTGAAATGATTTATACCATTCTTTCCAATGAGGCAAGACTTACTACAGAAGGAAGTTCTTTGAGAGGACATAAGAAATACCACCAAAACACTGAGTTTATTTACTGCCCTCGGTAATATACAGAAAGGTGGAGTAAGCACAAAACTTTTTATTTTTACTAAACTGCATCTTTTGCAGATCTGCCATGAGATCAACAAGGTCTTCTTCCTTCCTTCCTTTCCTTCCTTTTTCTTTCTATGTGCTCCTTCTTTTTTCTTTCTATGTGCTGCTGGCTACCAACAGCCATATCTATGAAAGCAGTTACCATATAACCACAAGCAGATCACAAGAGAAGCAAAATAATACAGAGTACTGCAATTCTCTCCCATCCCAAATCACCAAAGCAAAATTTGGAACATAAAAGCAGCAGGAAAGCATATGATTACTTTTATTTAGATATTGTATGCCCTAGGAAATATTAATGAGATGTGGGATAAAGTCTGAAAAAAAGATTTCTTTACAGACAGAATAAAAAATAATTACCTCTTCCTCAAGTCTGCCATCTCGTAAGGTAGGAGGTATTCCTGGGTGCTTGGCTACCAACAATTCCATCAAGTTATGGGTAGCATGAAGTCTCTACAAACACACAAAAGGCAACATTTTGAGAGTCAATGCAGTGAACTCTTAAGGGAGAATCTACTATTAATATGGCATACAGAATACTAACACCACGTTAAGATCAGATCATTGAAAACTTTTCCTCTAATACAATTTGAGCACCAACCTCCTCAGAGAAAACCAAAATCAGTTTCATAAGTAAAGGTCTTAATTCATAATGGCATAAACTTTCTTCAATTAAAAATACACAGTCTTAAGGGGAGAAAATAGTCTTATGAAATATGTCTATGCATTTAGCTGAATGTGTAATACAGGTATATTTCTTCTATTATACGTGCCTTTGTCTATATAGGGAACTATGATTATGCCAAGTCCAGTAAAGTAGAAAGACTGATTGCCCAGACTTGACTGATTCCTCTTCTGGGAAATGAGTCTGCATAAGCCTAGCAATTATCATAAAAATAAGGATAACGAAATACATAGGAAAACAGGGCTGTGACCTGGATCTGTTGAACTTAAGGGGTGAAAAAGGGAGGAGCTAGAGGTAAAGATATAAGGAAGAAGGAGAAAACTGTATCTTTTATCTCTGTATTCAGTATAAGCCAGGCTTCTCCCTACGATACTGAATCTGCAGCTGGTTAGAGGCTCCCTCTGGAGTCAAGGGCTGAGAAGAAATAAGTAATTTCTGTTAACTTCACTCTTTACCTGGGAAGACAGCTAAGGACTAAAGGATAATCAGGAAAGAGTCCTGGTAAGATCTGATTTGGTCCTAGTGGTTTGAGACTATAAAGGTTTGCTCTGTCCGGCTACAGATTATGTCATGACACAGATCTTTGTAGAGTTCATCTTTGAAGAGTCACCTCAAATGTCTTAGGTCTTTTCAACATGGCTTCATAGATAATACAATCAGCAACACTATCACACTGAGTAGCAACAACAAACCTGTAAATGGCACTACGGAAACCAAGTAGTAGAAACCCGGCTCCTCTTCTCCTTCTGTGGCTTCCTGAACAAGGTGGTAGAACAGACTGGGGAGAACACCTGTCTCTTTCATCCCCTTATTTTTATCCCAAGGGAGCAGAGTGGCTAATCTGACTGAATAGAGCAAAACAGTCAGTGGGCCATGGTTTACAGTAGATAGGATTATTAAAGCCAAAAGGAAGAAACAGGCTGATGGCTTACTCTTCATTCCTGGACTCAGGCATACTGGACTTATCTGTTTGCTCATCCACTTTTCTACTTCTGCTTCTTTTCTTCAGGAGCATATTTCTGCCTTCTTCCATGAGGCAAACACATTTGCTTAAGACCGAAGGTCTGACTTCTGTAATCCTCCCCCATACAGAATATAAGTAGGCTTGCATTTAATTTTCTCCTCTTTCCCCCAAACACTCCTACAATACTCGCTGAGGTACATGTGAACATGTGGGTCCCAAGGTCTAGATTGTGAATGATAAAGAAGTCCCACCAAGGACTCAAGCCTAAACTTAATAAGATTAATAAAAGTGGTCCTTATTTACCATTTAGCTAGAACGCCTTGTGTATATGATCCACTGGACAGGGCTAAGAAAGGGAAGAGACTCAATACTTAAATGTTATAGTTCAAATATTCAGATTTTCCTAAGAGACCTCCAAAAATTAAATCAGAAGATCATCATGAAAAATTATTTTGTAAAAAATAAATAGACTATATACTTGAAATTGTTTAGTGCTTACTTACTTGGAGTGAATCCGTTTTGAGTTTCCCTTTGTGTTCCTCAGATGAACGCAACACTTCCCTGTACAGCTCTGCTGCCAAGGCATACTCACCTGCAGAATTAAAATGTATTTAATGCATAAGAAAATCATATATTTAGCTCCCAATGTGATCTAGTTATCTATTATAGAAAAATGTCTACTGCAAAAATATAACAATGATTATACCTTACCATCTTTTAAAGAAAAGAAATGTGACTTGATATTAATATGACTGCGCCAGTAAAAAGGCCGATGACTCCGTTTGCTAACTCCGTAGCACTGAACACCAATCAGATATACTTAGGTTTTAAAACTATACTGAAAAACAAACTCTGAATACACTTCTAATTTAGATGATTTTTCTCTTAGTGAAGTTAAAGGGTGCTGATTAGTAGTCATTTTGATGTTTGAAATTAAAAACAAATTTAAAAATAAATACTCAAAACACTGATCAACCTACACATAATTCTCAGATAAATAATAGATCCTTCTTAAAGGCCAAAATGGTTTGCAGTTAAAAACTACATTTCAAAAACTTCAAGATTCTTCTTTCCATTTCTGGTCACATAAATCACAATTAGTCTGAGATTCATGCTGTTTTTTATTATTCATAACTAGCAGCTCATTCAAATAAAGTAATTTAAAAAGTATCAACTAAAATATAGGTTGGCAAACTATGGCCTATGGGTCATATCTGACCCTCTGCACTTTTCTAAGGTCCATGAGCTAAGAATGGTTTTTACATTTTTAACAGTTGAAAAAAATTCAAAAGAACATTATTTTGTGACGTGAAAATTATATGAAATTAAATTTCTGGGTCCATTGATAAAGTTTTATTGGAACTCAGCCCACTCATTTGTTTATGTACTGTCTGTGATGGCTTTTGCATTGTAACAGCAGAGCTGAGTAGTTAAAATAGATCTTCTGGATCAAAATCTAAAATAGTTATCATCTGATTCTTTCAGTAAAAGTTTTCTGACACTTCTATAAAAGGAGACATGAAACATTAAGTGGCTTAAATAATAGAACCTATCATATTTGCTGCGGGGGGAAAAACTCAAAACTGGTAATTTACAAATACAATTAAAATAAAAATCTAACAGCTGTAAAATCATAAAATAAAAAAAGATGTTTTTGTTTGCTGAGAAAGCTTTTTTCATGTTCATTACACACTTGCTTTTTTTTCACTTCAAACCAATTTTATTAATATCAGTGGATTTATGATTTTGTTCATAGCCACAATGAAAGAAATATATATATACCTTTGTAAACTGTGTTGATTCTTTCTTTTTGTTAAAGCTGATTATATATATAAATATATACACTTATTTTATTGTGGTGAAATACACCTAACATAAAATTTACCATACTAATCATTTTTAAGTATGCAGTTCAGTGACATTAAGTACATTCACATTTTTGTGCAAAACACTTGCTTTTATACAACTGTTTTATATTTAGTTCTACAAGTTACCTATTACATAGTTTTCTAAAGCACACAATTCATAGTATTTTACAGTCAATTTCTATTCACTTTGATAAAGGTGAACATTATTTTTGCAAAAATAATATCACATTATAATGAAGGAGTAACACTCAATTATCTTCACACCAAAAAGCTCTTCTTTCTTAGTTTTGAAGATTCTCACAAAGTTTTTCAAGACTAAAAAAGATTCTATTAGTATTTATGCTATCATTTATAGAGAATAATTCATTTAATAATTCTCTTTTCATAATTACCATACTTCTTAAAGATGATACAATGACTAAACTATAATATAAGCAGCTGAATTTGAACTATTCACTATAACCCCATGCCTTCTGGGAAACACAAAAATATGCATATTCAGTAAGTTTACAAGTTTAAGCCAAATTTAGAAATACCCATTCTTTGCCACTTGATGGCACTAACATTTCCAAGTAATAAATAGTACTGAATTTGATACTTTCCAAGCTAATTTTCTCCAAAAAATATGTGCAGAAAACACACTGTACAAAGTTGAAATAATACCATGTTTTTAAAACCATAATCAGTGAGGACCTTAGAATATGCATTATATATCATACATATATGTTTGTGTATAATATAAACAAATCCCTTGAGTTTGCAGTTAATTTTAGATTTCTTTTAGAAGTCAGATCTTTACTATCTGATTTCTATATTGGAAGAGATTAAATCAAGTTAAGTATGTAATGTTACTTTTAAAAATGTTTAACATACCACTATGAAGCAATGGAAACTAAAAGCAGTAAATCCATCACAATTATGTTTATAATTACAATTAAATTAAGAATGGACATATCCTTTATTAAGGGACTTTCTGATAGGAATTTCTCTTAACAATCAACAAAGTTTTCATTGCACAGAAAGACAAAGAACCCTAGTGGGAATGCAGTGGAAACTATCTGAAAAGAGCCGTGAGGCACCTCCTGTTATGCCCTGGCTTGGTATTCTGCCACACTGACCCTCTAGTGTGCTGTATACAGTGCTTAGAAAGGATCAGATGAATAATTCTTTTTCATAATCCTCATACCATGCATAACAACATAGCAGGGAAAAGGAGGGAATAAATCTGAAAAGGAGACTAGAAAAAAGGCCAAGGGAAGAAATTCATTTACTCTCCAAGCTTGAGTCATAAAAACATAGAATAAAATGAGGGTTCCAGTTTTAGAACAAAGATGGGAAATATGAAATTTATTTTAATACTGTGATAATCTGCAAGTGATATAGTACTCCATTTTAGAAATTTTTGATGAAGAGCTTCAACCTACCAAAGATAGCATAATATTGAGGTTTAAAATGTCTACTTGATAAAGAAGCAGACATAGTATAATAAAAAAAATTAAATTAATTTGAAATCAAAAGATCCAGGGCAAATTATCTGTCATTTATTAGCTATAATCTTGAGAAACCAACTAAGCCTTCTGAACGTCAGTTTTCTTTTTTTTTTTTTAAAGATTTTATTTATTTATTTGACAGAGAGACACACAGCAAGAGAGGGAACACAAGCAGCAGGAGTGGGAGAGGGAGAAGCAGGCTTCCCGCTGAGCAGGGAGCCCAATGTGGGGCTCGATCCCAGGACCCTGGGATCATGACCTGAGCCGAAGGCAGACGCTTAATGACTGAGCCACCCAGGTGCCCCTGAACATCAGTTTTCTTATGTAAAATAGCGATAATACCTCAATCATTGGGCAATAACGAGGAAAAACAATATATACATGAAATGTTAGGCGTAATACAAAATGCTTATAGAAAATGATAATTTCTTCAGGGAGGCCACATGAAGTGATTCTGTTTCTGAGGAATGTAGTTCTAAAAAGTATGAGCTACAGGATTCAAAAAACAAAGAAACCACTACTGGTGATTTGAAAAACCATAGAAAGCCAGAGCTGGGAAGAACTGCAGTCCTTTCTAAAGTCTTATATTTATTTTACAGTCTAATAGTCAATATGGTCGTAAAGAAAAGCAAGTAAAAGTAAAGCACCTTTACTGCCTGTATGCTTTGTTAGCAGTTTTGCTGGTCATAAAAGAAAATAAAAGAAGAAGGCAGAATAGGAAATCTTAACTATTTTGTGTTTTAACCCTGTTCTAATCCATTCTTTTAGATTTATTTCTAATCTCCAGCCTTTCCAGAATTTCTCTTAATAAATACTTTAAGTAATGGCACAAATTTTAGGGAATTTAAAAAATATTTTCTGCTGTAACTTAATATGTACAACAATCTAGCAATACGGTGGTCTGCAAAGTCAACACTCATTTCTTGAGTGGATAAATATGTTTAATAATTTGGAAAATAAAAACACCTTTCTGAATCAAAAAAAGGAAAATGATCATTTCTCAGATATGATGCGAGATTTTTAATCTGAAATAGTACATTCATTATTTATGTATCTCTAAGAAGCAGCATACATATTTCTTATCTGTGACACTCAAGTATTCTGTAGATTTTAATCACAATTATTTCACTCAATTAATTTGGGACTACGAGAAACTATTATTAAGTAGGACATATAATTTGCCACCTTTTGCCTAATTATTTCTAAGTTGAAATAAAGTTTAATTTTTTTTTTTAAATTTCTATTAAAAAGTAGTATAGTGACAGATGCTAGCTAGCTACACTTTTTTTTTTTTTTAAGATTTTATTTATTTATTTGACAGAGAGAGACACCGAGAGAGGGAACACAGGCAGAGGGAGAGGGAGAAGCAGGTTTCCCGCGGAGCAGGGAGCCCGATTTGGGGCTCGATCCCAGGACCCTGGGATCATGACCTGAGCCGAAGGCAGATGCTTAATGACTGAGCCACCCAGGCGCCCCTAGCTACACTTCTGATGAGCACAGCATAGCACAGAGTTGTCTTACCACTACATTATACACCTGAAACTAATGTAACATTGTGTCTCAACTATAGTTCAATTAAAAAAAATGCTGCCCTATTTAGTCTTTCACTATGCATTGTAAAGCACAGATTATTTCATATTTTAGATTGATGCTGGGAATATTATAGTCACAGACACACTTAGCAACTGAGAGGGCAATGATAATGATGGTGATAATTAAGAATTATTTGAGAAAATCCATATTTGTAAACACTGCCAGCTACATGAAGTATTTCCTAGGCAATGTCCTAGAGAGAAGATTTGCACACAAAGTTGCATGTGCTATTTATATTTGTACAATTTATCAGGAATATGTAATATGCCTTTTCTCCTATCATTAGTTATTGATAATAAAAACTGCATTCTAAACAGATTGAAAGTGGTAAGAATCTGAGGTTACTTCATATTATCAGTAACACCACTCTTCATTTATATGTTTCTATAAAGTTTTCAATGTATATTCACACTTCACATTAAGAACAATACTTCAAGGGAGGCAAAGCGAGTGGTATTATCTATATTTTATTGATAAAGAAACAGATTCATAAACCTTCAACAATATACACAAGTTCAGAGGGCTACAACTACAGCAAATAAGAAGCCCATCTTTTTCAGTTCTTGTCTAGAGCTACTTCTACTCAGCTTCTGTGAGCCTTCCAAACTCTAGGCAAGTGTTCAGGACAAGAGACACTTTCTAGTTCTGGTTCTGTTATGCTGAAAAGCTCATAACTAGACATACCACTCAGTTCCAAGAGGGTTAGAACATTGCCTTGTATCAGACAAAACCACAAATTTCTCTGGGCAACTAATTTCTTTAAGGTCTTATTAGGTAAATTACAAGAAAAATGGTAAATTCTCTCCATGACTGTGTACCCAAATAGAATGGATTAATAAGCTTTGTGGGAAGGTCAGAAGAATTGGAATTTATCACAAAATGCCTTTCTAGTTCTAACAATATAATGAAGAGTTAAACACACAAATTTTGTAAGGAATGTAGAAATAAAGAAGCATTTGTATATACTAAGTTATAAAAGTGCTTAAAACTGTACATTACTTCATCATTATGAAATACTTAAATGATTTTAAGAATTATGTTCTAAGTAGTTTTGAAGTTTTGAAGAGACTAAAATCAAATTATCTAAACCAAAGCTATTAAAGAAGGTTTTAAAGGTAGATTTTATAAAAAGGCACATTTACATCAGTAATTCCCTCATTACTTACAAGAAAGCTCCTAAAAGTCATTATGGTATAAAAGCTATAAAACTATGCAATCTTATTATATCACAAATGCAGTAATAGATAAGTAACAATAGACTCTGTTCAAGAGAGTATTCAATGATTCATTAAAGTTGCAAAAAAATAACAGTTTAATTCAGATAGCCAGAAAGTTATCATAAAAAATTAGAATAAATTTCTGCAAAGAATAATTCTAAAATAGAGATAGAGGCACTGAGCTCATTGCAAGTTTATTATAAAAGTAAGCTGAGGTCATGGAAATGAAGCTAATGAGTAATTGAAGTAAGAGAAAGATGGCTGTATAATTTTATACTCTCAATATCAGTGTATGAATGAGAATTCCAGTTGTTTCTACATCCTTGCCAACATTTAATCTGTTTAATTTAAGCCATTCAATAAAGGCATATAGGGATGTGGTTTGAATGTGCATATACTTAATGACTAACGATGATGAATATCTATCTTTTCATATGCTTTTTGGCATCTCTGTATATTGATTGAACTCTGTCCAAACATTTTGCCTATTTTCCTTGCATTGTTTTCCTATTACTGGTTTTTAATAGTTCTTTTCATATTCTGAATACAAATCCTTTTTCAGAGATATGACTTGCAAATACTTTCTCTATTCAATGCCTTATCTTTTTATTTTCTTAAGAATGCCTGTTGAGAGGGGTGCCTGGGTGGCTCAGTTGGTTAAGCGACTGCCTTCGGCTCAAGTCATGATCCTGGAGTCCTAGGATCGAGTCCCGCATCAGCCTCCCTGCTCAGCAGGGAGTCTGCTTCTCCCTCTGACCCTCCTCCCTCTCATGCTCTCTCTCTATCATTCTCTCTCTCTCAATAAATAAATAAAAATCTTAAAAAAAAAAAAAAGAATGCCTTTTGAGAAGTAGAGGTTATTAATTTTGATGAAGTCAAATGTATCAATTTTTTTATGGACTGTGCTTCTGGTGTCATCTCTAAATCTTTACCTATCCCAAATCAAAAATTTTTTTTATCCTTTGTGTTTTTCTGTAAGTTTTATAGTTTTAGGTTTTAATTTCAGTTTAATATCCTCTATATTATGAATTTTTTATATGGTGCAATGTTGAAGTTTTATTTTTTGAATATGGATATCTAATTGTTCCAGCACCATTTACTGAAAATACTAACTTTTCTCCACTGAAATACTTTTGCATTTTGCTGAAAAATCAAATGAACATAAATAAGTAAGTGGGACTCTTTCTGGACTCTATTCTGGTCCATTGTCTACTTGCCTATCTTTATGCCTATGTCACACTGTCTTGATTATTGTTGCTTTAGAATAAGTCTTGATTCAGGTAGTGTATATCTTCCAATTGTTCTATTCTTTTCCAAAGTTGTTCTGGCTATTCTAGGTGAATTTCAGAATCAGCTTGTCAACTGCTATAAAATAGCCTGCTGAAATTCTGACTGGAAAATTTTGATTGCATTGACTATACATTAATTTAGGACGAATCAACATATTAATAACGAGTTTTCTGATCCATGAACATGGTATAAGTAGGTGTTCTTTAATTTCAGCCACGTTTGTAATTTTCAATGTTTCTGTGAGTTTTGTAAACATCTTACACATCTCTTTTCAAGTTGATGCTTAAGTACTTCCTATTTTTTTGATACTACTATGAACGGTATTGTCATAATTTCTAATCATTCATTTCTAACATTTAAGAATAAAATAAATTTTTATATACTCTTCTTGTATAATGCAACTTTTCAGAACTCACTTATTAGTTTTAGTTGTTTTCCTACATGGACAATCATATTGCAGCAAATAAAGACACTTTTACTTTTCTTCCTATTCAAACTGGTAACTTTTATTTCTTTTAATTGTCTTAACAGCACTGGAGAGAATTCAGGTGAAGAGAATCTTCATTGTTGATGATCTTAGAAAACATTCAGTTTTCAACCATTAAGTATAGCATTAGCTATACATTTTTTATGATGGTATCTCATTGAGGTTTTGATTTGGATTTCCCTGATGCCGAGCGATCCTGAGCACTTTTTCATGTGTCTGTTGGCCATTTGGATGTCTTCTTTGGAAAAATGTCTGTTCATGTCTTCCGCCCATTTCTTGATTGGATTATTTGTTCTTTGGGTGTTGGGTTTAATAAGTTCTTTATAGATTTTGGATACTAGCCCTTTATCTGATATGTCATTTGCAAATATCTTCTCCCATTCTGTCAGTTGTGTTTTGGTTTTGTTGACTGTTTCTTTTGCTGTG
Source organism: Halichoerus grypus (assembly GCF_964656455.1). Taxonomy (NCBI): domain Eukaryota; kingdom Metazoa; phylum Chordata; class Mammalia; order Carnivora; family Phocidae; genus Halichoerus; species Halichoerus grypus. Next base: position 19,910,168 of record NC_135720.1, on the reverse strand, counting down.
CAAAAGCTTTTTATCTTGATGAAGTCCCAACAGTTCATTTTTGCCCTTGCTTCCCTTGCCTTTGGCGATGTTTCTAAGAAGAAGCTGCTGCGGCTGAGGTCGAAGAGGTTGCTGCCTGTGTTCTCCTTTAGGATTTTGATGGACTCCTATCTCACATTTAGGTCTTTCAACCATTTTGAGTCTATTTTTGTGTGTGATGTAAGGAAATGGTCCAGTTTCATTCTTCTGCATGTGGCTGTCCAATCTTCCCAACACCATTTGTTGAAGAGACTGTCTTTTTTCCGTTGGACATTCTTTCCTGCTTTGTCGAAGATGAGTTGACCATAAAGTTGAGGGTCCATTTGTGGGCTCTCTATTCTGTTCCATTAATCTATGTGTCTGTTTTTGTGCCAGTACCATACTGTCCTGATGATTACAGCTCTGTTCATTATTGATTCCTGATAATAGTAATCTGTGTCTTTTCTTTTTCCCTAAGCAGTTTGACTAGAGGTTTATAACTTTCTTTTCATCTCAAAGAATCAGCTTTTGATTTCATTGTTTCTCTCTACTGGTTTAGCTTTCTTTTTAATTGATTTCTGCATTTATCTTTATTATTTTCTGTCTTTTACTGACTTGGTATTTCATTTGCTTTCTTTTTTCAGTTTCTTAAGGTATCAGCTGATGTCAATGATTTGTAACTTTTTTCTAAGTTGGTGTTCAGTCCTATCAGTTTCCCTTTATTTTTTTTTTTTTTAAAGATTTTTTATTTATTTATTTGAGAGAGAGAATGAGATAGAGAGAGCATGAGAGGGGGGAGGGTCAGAGGGAGAAGCAGACTCCCCGCTGAGCAGGGAGCCCGATGTGGGACTCGATCCCAGGACTCCAGGATCATGACCTGAGCCGAAGGCAGTCGCTTAACCAACTGAGCCACCCAGGCGCCCTATCAGTTTCCCTTTAATTACTGATCAAGACTCTACAACTCTTAATGTTGTTTTCATTTTAATTCACTTCAAAATACTTGCCAGTTTCCCTTCTGATTTATTCTTTAACCCAAAGATTACTTAGAATTATTTTAGTTTCAAAATATTTGGGGACTTTGCAGTTATCTTTGTTTGACATCTAATTTAATTCCATTGTAGTCAGAGAATGTACTTTTTAAGACTTGCATCCTTTTAAATTTACTGAATTGTTTTACAGCCCAGAACATGCTCTGTCTTGGTAAACATTCCATGTGCACTTGAAAAGAATGTGTATTCTTTGGTGGGGTAAAGTGTCCTATAACTATTGACTATGTCAATTGGTTGTTAGTGTTGAGTTTTCCATGTTTCTATTTTCTGTCTTCTTGTTCTGTCAATAATTGGAAGAGGGATGTTGAAATCTCTGACTATAATTGTAGATTTGCCTATTTCTCATTGTAGTTCTATCAGTTTGTGTTTTATTTTGAAGCCTTGGTTTTAGGTGCATAAACATTTAGGATTATTTTCCCGTGATGGAATAACACTCTATCCTTGGTAATATTCTTGCCTGGTGGTAATACAGTCACTCCAGCTTTCTTTTGATTAGTGTTAATAGGGCATATCCTTTTTTATCCTTTTACATTTGCATCTTTAAATAAAAAGAGGGTTTCTTGTAGATAGTGTATTATCAGATATTACTTTTCTTAAAATCCGTTTCGAAAATCTCTGCCTAAAGGGGCATTTAGACCATTGCATTTAATGTGACCACTGATATGCTTGGGTTTAAATCTATTATCTTGCTGTTTGTTTTATATTTGTCTCATCTGTTCTTTGTTTCACTTTTTTCTTTTTTTAGATTAAGAATTTTTCATTATTACTTTTTATCTCATCTTTTAGATTATTACCTCTAACTTTTTGTTGTGTTTTCAGTAGGTGTTTTAGGGGATATAGCAGTCTACTGATTTGTCAGTCTACTGTCATGATATTATGCCACTTCATACATATAGTATAAAAACTTTACATTATATATATCCACGTATTCTCCAAGATATTGTGCTATTACTGTTCTATACTTTACATTTTCATGTTAAACTTTGTATATAATATACACTTTCGTAATATAACTTTGTATTTCTTCATATATTTTTCTTCTTCACAGACTTCAGTACATTTATATTATACTACTTGAAGTTATCTACAATCTCACTGATGCTCTTTTCAAATTTTTCAGTCTTTATTCTCTTTGTTTTTCATGATGAATGGCTTCTATTGCTACTTTATTCTTTAATTTTAATGATTTTTTTCTACGGTGTCTAATCTATTTATTAAGTGTATTTTCCATATCAAACTGAAATTTGCATCTTTAGAAGTCTAAATTTATGTTTCAATGTCTCTACTTAACATGTTTAGATTTTACTCTCGAACCTACAAAATACAGCCTGATGATTCTCATATTTATATGGAAAGGGGTTTACTAAATGGTGCTCATTAAAAGAGCTAGTTAAATAACTTCTGCTTTTGGCCATGACAAAATAACAGGGAATATGAATTTGCCCTCCTTTCTGAAACAAGTAAAATAATATACAAAATATATGAAACAATAGACTGTCAGACACTGGACATTAGGTAATAAAAAATGGTAACCCCTGAGAGATAAGAAAGACCAATTAAACATTTTTCCATGAAATATAAGATTCCCTTTTAACATGCTTAAATTTTGAGCATGATGTGTAACAGTATAACTGTAACCATACACATTGTCTATTTGTCTATCTCTCCTTGTTAAGAATTTAAAGTCCACGAGATCAAAGACCTTACTCAGCTTTACTGTACTTTAGTACTGAGATCACAACTGGTGCAGAGCAGACACTCTAATATGTATTGAAAGAATGAATTTACAAACAATATTATTTTGTAAATTGATGACTAAGATCCCCTAAATGTGTCAAAATGTAACCATTCTTCTATTCCTAGATATTTTGCTTGTTTTCAGTTGTTCACTACTATAGACTAAGGTTAATAATTTATTGCCAAATTTTTGTTCAAAACCTACCTTCCCTAAACAACAGCAACAAACTTCTAAAGTGGAAGTGTTTGGTGAAAGCATATGTAAACTTTGAAGGGTTTTTCAAATGTTCAGCATAAGTGCTCTCCATATGGTTAAACCTATCTAAATGAAGATCAATAGTGTGTGAGTATGTCTCTCTTCAGGGGATTTTGATTTCTACTATAACTAATCTGTCTCATTAAATATTTAGAAGATTCAGAGATAACAAAGCAATCACCTTCTACCTTTAATGATGTGGATGCCTGCTAAGCCATTGAGAGCACAAACTAATTGCCGATGTGCTTCTTCACATTCAGTTCCACATTTCTTCTGCAGAGATGTCAGCAGCTCTTCCATTGTCATGGTGCTAAAAGAAAAGGCAGATTGTTCAGAACTGAAAAGAAAATCCTATGGGTGAGAGTATTTCATCACATAATATCAAGAGTACCCTTATAGAGTCTTTGTGAATCTTCAGGATCTTTCTCTTCACCTTCATTTTTAGCACTATCACTTTTAATTCAATTACCTCTTACTATTTTAGCAAGCATTCTTCTATCTGATCCCATCATTCTTTCCTTTTTCCCAGTTTATCTCAATAGAGAAGGGAACTAGAAAAATCTTCCTAAAATACAAAGTACAACATGATATATTTGAAACAGTACGGGTTTCAGAAGGTAAGATTAAGTCTGAATCCCTAGCACTATAATTTAATTAATCTCCATGAGCCTTAATTTCTTTTTATCTGTTAAAAAAAAAAAAAAAGACAATTCTTCAAGGCTCAGATCAAATGCCATTTCTACCAAAAGGCTAACATGAATCATTTATATAGAAATTATTTCCACATTCTAACTGTCTATAGCCATTTATATGTACCTCTTATGAAATATGTTTGTTTGCCTTACATTAGAGAAATTTATAATCTCTGTCATCTCCTTTATTTGTCCACAAACTGTGTAAGGGCAAAGACAAAAATATAATTCCTCTTCATATTTTTTAATAACACCTCATCTTTTTAACACCAGGTGCTTAAAAAAAAAAAGAAAAAGGCAAGTTGCTGAGTCACAGTCTGATGAATGAAAACTTTCTGGGATAAGAGACTACTGTGGACATAAATACCTTAATATATTAGGATGAAATAATCAAACAGACAGACTTAGCACAATTACAAAGAAAATATGTAATGGTAATCTAATTCCCTGATGTGGGAACCAAAAAATATAGTAAGAACAAAAGCCTGAAGTGTAGCAAAAAAACCCAGAACAAAACGAAAGCCCAAAATAGTCCTTACTTTAAATGTCCAAAACCATGAAAATAATTTTGATAATGTGACTCTTTTTCATAAATGGGGCCCCATACCAAAGAAAAACCACATTACTAAAAATAACTGACAACTCTGTTTTAACACTCTGAATGAAACTGTGGGCTAACAGCTTAAACACTATCACTACTATATTATCAATTGCAGTATAAGGAAACTGATAATAAAACCTTTTCTGGAGTGGCAAGAATTCCCCACGAACGGCCTGTGGGTGGCAGCAGGCCTGCCTGAGCCTCAGCAATGGATACAGGATGGAGGTAACAGTCCTTCTGTCCAGGCTGCTGAGCTTCAGCGCCCAGTCAGAAATCTTCCTGAGTTTTACTACAGCATCCTGGCAGCACACTTCATGCTGACGGTGATAGAAATGTCTTTCCACTGGAGAAAAGTGAAGCCAGTGGATTTCTTCTGTCTGAGGGGGTATCTGGATCTGTAGAGACAAGAAAAAAATGATTTCACCTGAAAATTTAACTTTCCATCCCAACTCTTGCTTCTCTCCTCTTATAATGTCCTTAATCAGTAAAAACTTAATCCTACTGACTTGGTCAATCACATCTTTCTTTGCAGATCTCCATAGTATCTTGGCAATAAAGCTGTAGAGGAGCTGAGGATTCTTCTTGCAGTAAGGGCGATAAAGAAGTCGAACCCACCAGTGTTTGACACAGTAAGGTTCAATACCAAGAAAGACCACCAACCCAAAAAGATCTGAGAAGAAAACAAGAAAAAAGCACATTGAAAATTGTTTCTATATTTCCTCATTATTTTGAATAGCCACTTTAACAGACATTATACAGTACACAGTATTTTCCATGAATTAAAATGCAGATTGTATAGACTCTTGCATCTGAAAGTTAATTCCACTTTGACTTACATTTGTTGGGTATTTATTTTCCTCTAGATTTTGTGCTAGGAGCTAAAATGTGAAACCATTACACAAACCTACTTAATTCAAAAGTCTGGAATTTCCATCAGAAGTGGGAACTAGAAAATGACTCACTTGTGTAAGCCTGATCAAGAGATACATAAGAAGAGTCAGACACTGAAACTACTGGATGCGAGACTTGCTGGATTTTAAAATAAGTTTGAATGACATAGGTGATATGAAGAACATTCACTGACCCAATATTCACTACACTTTTTGGTCTAATTATTCTACTTTGGGGAAATAAGACTAAAACAGTAAAAAATAGAGACAAGATTAAGCCACATGGTGATATTCATAGCAACAATAAACAGAAGAAAAATGACTCAAATAAAGGAATGATAAAATAAATTATGTAGTATTCTCCATAACACAAAAGCTTTCTTTTTCTGATCCAGCAGGTCTTATGTTTGTTAGATTTACTGCACGGTACTTCTTATATATTTCATGATTGGGCACAATTTTATATGCCATTTTCTACTCACTTAACATTATACCCTACACAGTTTTCATATTTATGATGAATTTTTAAAACATGGAAAACTGCCTTAGGATACAATGAAAAAAAAAGAATATAAAATGATGTGTTTTGAGAATATATATAGATTTATATAGAAAAGAATGGAATAGTGGTTCTATCTTCAAATGAAGATTATGGTTGAGTAATCTATATTTTCTTTATATTTTTCTATATTGTTAAAACATGTTCACATTGGGCTGTATTCTCTTTAGAAACCATGAAAATTGTTTTTACAAAAAGGCCATGCATTTATTCTGAATACACCCAACAAATATTTAGGTTGAATTAAGTTACTTTGATGACTTCTGAGAGTAAGTTAACATCTGAAAGACATACTGCCTATATGCAGATATCGATGGATATATTATATACATATTTCTGTTCAAATCAATCCAGCTGCCTATGTGCTACCTCTTCTTTGAGGTCCCAAAGGTGCCTCAAGCTCAACTTGCCAAAATCAAATTCATAATCTCTTTGCCCAAACATGCTTCTCTTCTAGTGCTATTCATTGGTAAATACTGTCACTGTCCACGGATGCAAGTCAGAAGTCTTAGCATCTCCCGATCACTGTTAAGCCTTATTAATTTTTTTCTTACCCGCTTTTTTCCATTTCTTCAGGACAGTCCTATTTCAAATCCACAGTGCAAGCACCACTTATCTAGATCACTTAACTGTAGCCAACTGAGATGACTCCCAACCACTCTGTTTAAATCCTTTCAATAGCTCCTACTATTCGTAAGAAAATAAAAATCTTTATCATGGCCTACAGAATGCTCCATAGTCTGGTCTACATCCATCTATTCAGTCTCTCAACCTACAGTGTTTTCCCTAGCTCTTTGTATTATAGCCACACTGATTTCCTTCTGTTCTCCTCCTGCCTGATCATCTACATTTCACTCCCTTAAAAACAGAAAATTCTTTGTTAAGAATTCTCTCTACCCTATTGTCTGTTCTCCTCCTGCCTGATCATCTTTATATTTTACTCCCTTAACAACAGAGAATTCTTTGTTAAGAATCCCTCTTTACCTAGCTCATATTAATATTTCAGATCCTGGCTCAGCCATCACTTCCTTCTGTACCCCTATTAGGTGATATTACAGAACCAGACATCTTTTCCGAAACCTATTATAGTTTGAATTTTATATTTATTTCATACATTAAAGTCATCTTGACCACAATCTTGACCACAATCTTGTATTTGTCTAAGTACTTAATAAATACTTAATAAATATATCTTCCCCTTTAAGCTGTAAGCTCAAGAAGGTCAGGGACCTTGTCTATTTTTTGCTATTATACTTCACAAAGAATAAAAGAACCAATAAATGCACCACAAAGTACTTAAGTAATTTAGAGTCAACACTTCCAAAGAAGCTAAAATGAATACATGAATATATAAGTGGATAATAAGAAGAACAAAAGCAGCTACCATTCATTGAATATTTAATACCTGGCAGGTACTGTGCTAAATGCTTTGTATACTTTATTATAATTAATCTTAAAACATCTTACTTTACAAATTAGGGAAAATAAAAATGTGAATGTTTATGTAATTTCTTTATGGACATACAACTCAATATGTGGTCAACCTGGTTGTTGTGGAGCGGTACAATTTTGCCCCTGAGGGGATATTTGGCAATGTCTAAAAAACATTTGTAGGTGTCACAATTTCAGGAGTGTTACTGCCATCTAGTGGGTGGAAGCTAAATATCCTAAGATGCATAGGACAGGTCCCAACAAAAAAACTATCCAACCCCAAATGTCAGTGGGGCCAAGGTTGAGAAACCCTGTTCTAACATCAAAAGAAAACAAATGAGATTTCCACTTCCAACTATAACATAGCAAGTCCTGGCAGGCTAAGATTTCTACCACAACAACTATAAAAAGAAGAGATACAATGAAGAACCATAAAGACATCAGAGAATTATGGAAGCAAAGAGGAAAGAAACTATACTTCCAGAAAGTTTAGAAAAGCTCTTTTTCAAGTAACTTGGGCTTGAGGAAACTTCTGGGGCTGATCATCATAACTGTGTAAATAGATTCATGGGTATATATGTATGTCAAAAGTTTATAAATTTTATATTTTAAATATTTACAGTTTTATTATATGTCATTTATACCTCAATAAAGCTATACAGGGTGCCTGGGTGGCTCAGAAGGTTAAGTGTCTAGCTTCAGCTCAGGTCATGATCCCAGGGTCCTGGGATCGAGACCCGCATCAGGCTCCCTGCTCCTTTGGAGCCTGCTTCTCCCTCTGCCTCTCTCTCTCTCTGTCTCTCATGAATAAATAAATAAAATCTTTAAAAAAAAAGATAAAGCTATACAGACATTTCTCCAAAGAAGACATACAGATGGCAAACAGACACATGAAAAGATGCTCAACATCACTTATCATCAGGGAAATGCAAATCAAAACCACAATGAGATACCACCTCACACCTGTCAGAATGGCTAAAATCAAAAACACAGGAAACAACCAATGTTGGCAAGGATACAGAGATAAAGAAAATCTTGTGTACTGTTGTTGGGAATGCAAACTGGTGCAGCCATTGTGGAAAACAGTATGGAAGTTCCTCAAAAAAAAAATGAAAAATAGAATTATCGTATGATCCACTAATTCCACTACTGGGTAATTACCCAAAGAAAACAAAAACACTAATTCAAAAAGACATATGTATCCCTATATTTATTGCAGCACTATTTACAACAGCCTGTCCATTGACAGGTGAATGGATAAAGAAGATGTGGTGTGTATATAGGTGTATATATACAAAATGGAATATTATTAAGTCATAAGAAAGGGAATGAAATCTTGCCATATTCAACAACATGAATGGACCTAGAGCGTATATAATGCTAAGTGAAATAAGTCAGTCAGAAAAAGATAAATACTATAGGATTTCACTCATATGTGGAATTTAGGAAACAAAACAACGAAAAATGAACAAATTAAAAAAAAAGACAAACAACAAAACAGACTCTTAAATATGGAGAACAAACTGATGGTTACCAGAGGGGAGGTGGGTGGGGGTACGGGTGAAATGGTGAAGGGGATTAAGAGTACCCTTACTGTGATGAACACTGAGTAATGTATACATATATAATTGCTGAATCACTATACTGTACACCTAAAACTAATATAACACTAGATGATAATTATACTGGAATTAAAAAAAATATTCAAGAATTTGTTAAATGGTGATAAGTGCTTAAACACCTGCCAACACCTTACATATCCAAAATAACCTACCCAGGAAACTGAGGAATTACTGCTCATATTCTTTCAATGTTAAAATTAGAAAAGCGTAACTCTGATAGTCATTTTCTTTTTCTTCTATGCCCTCTCAGCTAATGTTTGAGTCTAATGAGATCTTATTAACAACTAAACATCTATAATTCGGCCAATTTCCAAATGTAATAGCAGACCACTAAATTTGGCCTTTTATTAATTAGCTTGATACTATCGTATAAATAGATATCTTAATGTAATTTACTAAAATTATACAAATATTTAAATACATACTTAAAATCTTCCTAGAAAACATTTTGCCCCTAAAAATAATCATCAAAAAATAATTGTTTTTCAGATCATGGTAATGAACATTGATATTCTGAAAACAATGTACAAAAACCTGAATTTTCAGAAAGATTTTTTTTAAAGAAAGACAAGTTTTAAGGATGAACATTTGTTCAGGACTTCAAGAATATCTATGTTTTATAATTACATTTTAATGACAGCTTTTCTGAAAATTTATTATGTAAAACATTTAATAAAACTTTTACTTTTAAATATTCACAACTTGAATAAAATTTGTAAAAATGCAGTGTCTGCTCTTTAGAAAAATAAGTTATATGAGTGAGATGAATGTAGAAGCATGAGTTATAATGTGTGGGGGGGGTGGGGAGAACTCAACACAATGTAAACGTCCAAGAGGAATAGTTGAAGGAATGATGGTGTAAGCATAAGGAGTGATATTATAAAGCTATGGATACTTTATAACTTCTATAATTTTTTTTAAAGATTTTATTTATTTATTTGACAGACACAGCGAGAGAGGGAACACAAGCAGGGGGAGTGGGAGAGGGAGAAGCAAGCTTCCTGCGGAGCAGGGAGCCCGACGCAGGGCTCGATCCCAGGACCCCGGGATCATGACCTGAGCCGAAGGCAGACACCCAATGACCGAGCCACCCAGGCGCCCCATAACTTTTATAATTAATAAAATTGTGATCCCACTACTTATGGATCAGCCAATGAAAATTATGATCTTTATTTTTATGGATACAGCCAATTGAAATTAATTCCTTTTCCCTCTCCTCTCTTTCTTTCTTGTTAGGTTTTCTCTGTTTTCTACCTACCGCTTTGGAACTCTGAGTTCAACTGAGACCTGCATCTCCACTGCTGAGGAGGGCACAATGACTGTTCGAATTAGGACTATGGGACTACTCACTGTGTATCTCTCCTCATAAATAAAAACAAAAACCACCTAATTCCATTTAAATAGACAAATGCTTGAAACCACTAGGAGTGAAATACAAATATATTGTACAATCACTTAAGTAAGGATTTCAACAAAGGTAAAACATACTTGTTCTTCAGAAAAGCAAGCTTTTCAAATACACGCAAAATGTGAGGAAAGCACACATTACCCTCCAGTCCTCTCTGCACTGGAGTACCACTGATGCACCAGCGATTAATCCCACTCAAGCGCTGAGCCATTTCTGCAGCCTAATGAAAGAGAAATATGAAATAAAAAAGAAAAGAAAAAAAAGGAAAAATCAGGAATATGTTTACTCCTGAGAACAGCCCATGACAAGCTATGCTCAGGTCAGACACATTCGCTCTTATTCAATAGTTATCACACTCAAATTTGAACATCAAACTCAATGGGTCATCTTCTAGCACAGTGGCTCTTGTTAGTAGCAGGCTGCCATGTGCCCTCCCCAAAAGAGGAAGGGTAGTTCAAGTTCGTGTAGAATGAAAATCTACAATCTACATGACACATACCCTAAGCCACCCCATCCTTCAGATGTGAACAATGTACTAACAGATGAGATTCATAAATTGAGTTCAGGTTACAAACTGGCCAAAGATGGAATAAAGATATATGACGAACAAAGGCTGAATCAATACTCCCTTTAAAGTAGCATGGTCTGTTATGATATGGTCTCTCTGATAAAAAACTGCCGAAGTTAACTTTGGCCCAAAGCTATCAGAGCCTACAATGATGAGCTTTCCACTTAGCAGAAATGCTGATAAAAGTCCCTAAACAGAGTTTACTTTCCTCTGCACCACACATAAACTTCCATCTTATTCAAATACACACAGCCATTGCATATAGAGTAATAATTCACATAGTACCAAAATAATTCCTAAGGGTTATGTAGTTCACGGCACAAGAAAAAAACAAATGTCGTGAGTTTAACAGCCAACTTTTGACCAATATCAATACTGTGGGTCAATTTCACTTAAATTACTAAATTTTTTATGGACAGCTTCCCCAATCTCTTTCCTCTTTTTTCTTCCCCAGTGCTCAAAAGATTTTGCAAAAATTCTCACCTTTACAGCAGGACATTCAACCATCTGGGCTTCATCAAGGCAGATCCTCCACCACTCCACAGCTACTAGGGGGCTGGGAATGGCCATATAGCGCTTCTGGTTCCGTAAGCGACGCCCATCCTCACTATTGCTGTGTGGGATATCTACATAGTTTAGTTCTGAACGAAGGACATCGTAGGTAATGATAACTATATCCTGTTCAGCCAAAAAATGAGGTTGTAAAAAACCATCTTTCTTCACTCCTTGGTATACCTAGGAAATAATCAGCACAGACACAATTACTGCAGAAAGGCTCATCAAAAATAACTAAAATATTCATTCTTTTATATCCTTACTGAGCCCTTTCTATTTGTTTAGTACCAAACATGCTATGAGATACATTCCACACATGCCTAGAAAAGATACATTTCAGGGTGAAAGACCAATGACATAAGCCATGTGAAAGGAAATATAACAGAAGTAAAAACGGTAGCACAGTGGAAAGACGAATGCTGGAACTGAGAAGGTAAATTCAGAGAGGAGTGAAAATTTGAGGTGGATCTTGAAAAACATTTAGGAGTTCTCCCAGGTTTGAGCAACGGTAGGCAGGTAGGCAGGTAGATGCAAAAGCACAAAGGTACGAAGAAGTAGAACAATAAGAGCTATAATTTACTGAATGCCTTTTATGTTGCAGACACTATGCTGAGCTTTATCTCCTATCTTCAGGAACAATCTTGTTAGTAGTTATTACTCCTATCCCACACGTAAGAAACATGAAGTTTCTTGCTCAAAACTGGCAGAGCCTAGATTCAAACCAAGGTTTATCTACCCCACAAAACAGAGCTCCTCAATGGCAAAGATGATGTTTTACTTATTACTGTACTCTCTCTCCATGTCTATGATAGTAGCAGAAACATGGAAAACCTTAAATTACATTTGTGTGGAAAGAAAGAAAGAATAATAAAGGGAGTGAAGAATACTAACATTACTCAACAAAATGGGTTTGGAGGGAACATACCTCAACATAGCGAAGGCCATATATGACAAACCCACAGCTAACATCATACTCAATGGTTAAAAACTGAAAGCTTTCCCTCTAGGGTCAAGAATAAGACAATGATGTCTGTCCTTACTGTTTTTATTCAACATAGTACTGAAAGTCCTAGCTATAGCAATCTGATGAGAAAAAGAAATAAAAGGCACTCAAACTGATTCAAATTCGTAAGAAAGAAGTCTAACTGTCATTATTATCAGATGACATAATAGTATACATATAAAAAACCCTAAAGATTCCACCTAAAAACTATCAGAACCAATTAGTGAATTCAGTAAAGTTGCAGGATATAAAATTAATATACAGAAATCTGTTGCACTTCTATACACTAATAAAAAAGTAACGGAAAGAGAAATTAGGAAAATGATCCCATTTATAGTTATACCAAAAAGAAAAAAATACTAGGAATAAATTTAACCGAGGAGGTGAAAAACCTGTACCTGAAAACTATTAAGACACTGATGACAGAAACTGAAGATGTGGTATATACATATATACAGTGGAATATTAGTTGAAAAACGAATGAGATCTTGCCATTTGTGACAACATGGGCCTAGAGGTATTAGCCTCAATGAAGTCAGTCAGAGAGAGAAAGATAAATCCCATACTTTACTTGTATGTGGAACCCTAAAAAACCAAATGAACAAACATAAAACAGTATAAATACAAAGAACAAACTGTTGGCTGCCAGAGTAGAGGGAATTGAGGGAGTGGGTGATACAGGTGAAGAGAATTAAGAAGTACAGACTTCTAGTTACAAGATAAATAAGTCACAGGGATGAAAAGTATAGCATAGGTAATACAGTCAATAATATTGTAATAACGTTGCATGGTGACTGATGGTAACTACACTTATGGTGAGCATAGTGTAATATACAGAATTGTCAATTCACTGTTATATACCTGAAATTAATAAAACATTGTATGTCAACTATACGTCAACAACAACAAAAAGAGAATACTAACATTAGTAAATTACAATGTACTGTGTACCGGCACTTTAGCAAATCATTTAACTTTCACAGTAAGTCTGTGAGGGGGTACTATTTTTAGAACTTAGCAGAGTTCCTAGTACATTATAGGTGCTCAATAAGTATTTGTTGAATGAGTAAATTCTTATTTTACAGATGAGGTAACTGAAGCTTCAGAGACCGATTCTGGAGCTGAGGGGTAGAGATCAGACAAGTAGCGACTGTTACACAATGCTGCCTTTGGACTGTACTTCTGTCTGAGAGCATAAATGCGCGTATGAAGCCTTTTTTGTTTATTTACATGATGAATTTTTTTCAAAAGCTTTCACATCTTTTCACTCTAAGTGCTTTAACTTCTGAACTTCTGATGTCAGACAAGAATACAGAATCTGTTTTATTTCTTATTCTCAATTTCCTCTTCAAGTTCTGATTTCATATTATCTCATTAAGTTAATTTTTGGGATAAACAACAGTGACAAAGATTCTAAAAATTACCACAAGGAAGCAACAATTGCCATTTTCCTATCCCTTTCAAGAGCCCAAACTGCCTTACCAGGACTCGAAGAGATGACGACCTCACATGCCTGTTGATTTCGTCCACCCACTGATGACAGATGGAACTGGGTGAGATGATCAGAGTTGCTCTGGTTGATACCGGCTCCATCGCAACAAGGCAGTGGGGGCAGTAAAAAGGTTTAATCTTCAGATTCTTCTCTTCATAATTCACACATTTTGCATGTTGCCACAGGTGGCATTTCAGGCACTGAACACGAGGTTTACGGTCTACCTGGTCAAGTTCACCACATATGCACTCAAAGCGATAATCAGAGGAATTAGAGGGACTCATGACCGTAGACTGGGGCACGTCACCATCAGCAGAGTTTAGAGATTCAGCTTGGTCCTCTGCTGCATGTTCTTGCTTTCCTTCAAAGATACATGTACTTTTAGATGTGGTAACATCAGTAATTCCAGAGTCACTGGTAGCTGGACAGTGATCTTGTGAATTAAGATTGATGTTAGGCTGACCTTTTCCCTTTTTTGTGGATGGAACAGGCTTTTTCCTGAATTTACTCCGATTTTTCCGAGCCTTATAGTAATAATAGTAAGGATCATCATCATCATCATCAGATGTGTTTGAGGGCAAGTATTCAGAATCTGTGTCTTTGCTCCCTGATTTTCTGGATTCTTTCTGAATTTTCCTTGGACTCCCTACTGCCTATGAAAAATATTATTTAATTAATTTATTTCAATATAACTACATTTCTGAAATTAAATTCCCAACCTTATTTATGAGTTTCCATAAAAATCCAATCACCACTCTTTGCTATCATTTTTCCAGGGGCGAATCATTCCTGATCAGTGGCTTTCAATCTGCCCTCTATATGTACGTCTAAAAAGGAAGGCTCTACTACTATGTAAGTAAAATTTGAAGAGAATAAAAATTAGAAAGATATGGAGCTACTAATATTTTGACATTAACCTCTTATAATTTATAGTCTGTCTTAATCAATTAAAGACTAGTAATTTATAATACATAAATATACACACTAGGGCCATTATACACATACCAAATACTAATACATAGCATTTAAAGAAAGTGAAAACTAATCTACTAGTTACTGCAATTAGCAAATAAATTCCTTCTTTGTCCTTTCTGTGTCCCCTCCTGAAATTATTTACTGGATGCCAATTTTGTGCCAGGCATAATGTTAGATGCTGGGGATAGAAATATGAGGACTATTTAGCTCCTGGTCTCCAAGGGGGTCTGTTGGAAACGGAAGAACATAGAAAGTGAAATGATGGTACAGGAATGTGTAAGGGGGATATATAACAGAGGGGCTGTGATGGGGAGGTAGGTGCCCCTTTAATTTTTTTAAAGTTAGTTAGTTTATTTATTTATGGTAATCTCTATACCCAACGTGGGGCCTGAACTCATGATCCCCGAGATCAAGAGTCACATGCTGTTCTGACAGAGCCAGCCAAGTGCCCCCTTTACCTGATTTATGTATGCATAGCTATCGTAAGATGATGATATGGGAAAAATGAGAATTTACATAAAAAACTGAAAATGTATATAAAGAGCTAAGCAAATATAAGGTATCTGATATTTTTAAACTATAGAACAATGCCTGGGTGGCTCAGTCAGTTAAGTGTCTGCCTTCAGCTCAGGTCATGATCCCAGGGTCCTGGGATTGAGCCCCACATTGGGCTCCTTGCTCAGCAGGGAGCCTGCTTCTCCCTCTGCCTGCCGCTCTCCCTGCTTGTGCCCTCTCTTTCTCTAACAAATAAATAAAATCTTAAAAAAACAAACAAAGAACTATAGGACAGATTTTTTACCTGCTGACAACAGCATGATGAAAATAGAGTTGTTTTACTTACTTTTTCCTCTTTAAAAAATATATTCTTTTTTTAAAAGATTTTATTTATTTGAGAAATATATATATATATATATTTTAAAGATTTTATTTATTTATTTGACAGAGAGAGAGCGAGAGCAGGAACACAAGCAGGGGGAGTGGGAGAGGGAGAAGCAGGTCTCCTGCTGAGCAAGGAGCCCAAAGCGGGACTTGATCCCAGGACCCTGCGATCATGACCTGAACCGAAGGCAGACGCTTAACGACTGAGCCACCCAGGTGCCTGAGAAATATATTCTTTAGAGTTATTTTAAACTTTGTAATATGCGTAACCCACTAATATAATTCACTCAGCAAATATTTATTGAGTATTTGCTATGGGCCAAGCACTCCTCTCTGCGTTTAGTAAACAAAATAATGTTTCTCCTCTGATGAAACTTATATTCACGAAGTAGAAAAGATAAGTCACAGCCATATGTGATTTTCTTGGTTTGTTTTTTACCTTCAGTCTCTAAGAGTCTCCGTATCAAGTGGGATCTGTCAATGCCTTCCATAAGGCATCCCATACAGCAACTTAACAAATGTTCTGTTACCTGCTTTTTTGTTTTATCATATATATCCTCTTCCTTGTAATTCTTCCCCAGTGTGAAAGTTCCAGAAAAACCATGGCCTTTGATCTGTTTCACAAGACCTTCAAAAATTAAACATTTCAGCATCCGTTTCAGAAGACTCCTGTTCCGCTGAACATCGTATCTATATATAGAACTGACATACTTATAGATGGAAAGGATGGACACTCCTTTTTTTCCATTCATTTCTTTCACAGCTGTCAGGATCATCACACGTGTAGCTACATGCAAAAGGATATACTAACTCAGTCAAAATAATTAAAATTAAAAAAAATAGAATGCAATTAATCTTAATATGCATTGAGAACTAAGTTAAGAAAAATAAAACAGATTTACTGAAGAAATGTTGTCTGTATACCATCATTTTGAAGAATAATAAAAATTTATCTCAACACATTAATAAATTACTGTAATGGAAATAATTTAAGGAAGAATTACTCATTAATTTGTTAATCTTATAAAGCAACTATCATTAAAAATTGTATCTTAAAAAACCTCTCCCAATTATCTATGTATATGCTACCATTAGTAAGGGAAACATTCATTTGCTAGCAGAATCTGAAGTAGCTATGCTTGATAATAAATAAAGCCTGGTTTAAACTGTAAGATAAAGAAATTCAAATATAAAAGACTGAACAAGAACTAACTAGACTAAAAAAGATTGAAGCAATCAATTGAAAGAATAAACCTTTAGTTTTGTTAAGATAACATGACCTGTAATTGACTCCATTTATACAAAGCATAAACGACTATGAAAACAATTATCTGTAACAAGATAGCTCCATTTAAGGAATAAGAACTATAACAGATGACTGTATAAAGATGAGTGTAAAAAGGTATTTTCTTTAAGAGATTTCATACTTACGGGGGCACTGAACTTTTTCTTTTGGTTCAAATTCCATATTCTGGGTTTCTGTGTTTTTTACTTTTCCTCCAGAATAATGTGATGGAATGAAATAATTCACCACTTTTCCCTGATATAAACAACATTCAGTAGTCACACAGTGTTTTGCTTTCAGTAACTGGAGTTGCTTATTAAAATTAACCCTCCTTCTATTAAGGAGATGCAAGAGAGTTGTAAAAAATGATGAGAGAAAGAGCTAAAATGCTACTCATACATACAAACCTTATTTTTTTATCTCAGGGCTTACTGCTAGCCATCACTTTTTAAAATTTTACATATTATCTTAAATTACCTAAATGTTAAGTGTGGAACTTCTGAAATTAACTTTTAAAGCCTTGTTTAAATATGGAATTAATATAGAAGTTACCGACAGTTAACTGCTATATATTCCAACTCATTTTTTTTTTTTTTAACAATGAAATAGATATTTTCTATTCCGTACTCAAATCTACAAGGTTAACTTTGCAAACCTGACCCTATCAGAAGATCACATTATCACTAAAGTTGTGAGCACAGTGGGCCCTACCGGTAATCAATTATACCCTTAACTAGTGTGTTGATTTTAGATTTGGTTATTGGAAATTATGAGCTATGAGCTGCATTTGCCTCAGTGGAGCTGTTTTTTTTTTCCCCCCATAAACTCTAAAATTTGTATTTTTAAACATAATTATATTTTGGAACAAGGACTTAGAGTTTGATTCATTTAGCAATCCAATTACTAATTATTAGATTCTATGATTTACGTATTTGTGATTTGTACAATTAAAAAAAAAATCACTCAAAAAAATTTAATGGTAATGTGGAGGCTTGTAGTACTGACCAAACATTTGAGGAAGTAACAGTACTTTGAGTTTCCCTGCCAACTAGAAGGAAGCTTGGTGACAGCATAACCCCATCCTACTTGGCCAACATCACTTACAAAAACCCTGCTAGGTCACAAACATCCTATTCTCTGTGCCCACTTGAAGTTAACTAATAACTTGTAAAAATCATTAGCCTCTGAGTAAACGGAGTTTTGGCTTAAGTGCCAAGCAAATGTTGGCCATACGATGCTTTTTGAGAACATATGTCCCCTGCTTTCTCAGCCCTACAGTACTCCTCCTACCTCAGGAAGAGTGAGAGCATCTTGTTTGACATCTTGCCGAGTATGTGTCAGAATCAGAGCCAAAACCTCCACTGTCTTTCCGAGACCCATCTCATCTGCTAAGATTCCACCAAGCAACTGTGGCCCAGCATTTGGGTAATCACGGATGATGCTAAAGGAAAAAACAAGAAAAACATATTACAGGAATGTAAGTAAAAATTATACTATTCCTAAAGAAAACTGGAAGAAATCCATAAAAGTCTAAGTTTTTTTTAAACTACATTTTAGGGTGAAACAATCTGAAACCCTAGGTCATGAATAAAAAACTGCCCGAGCTGACAACTAAGTCTGCAGAAACAGGAGTGATACTGGTAAATGCCCATCATTTTTTTCTCTTCTATAAATAACAGGAAGCATGTCTGCCTTCTTTTGTGTCTGTGAATAAAAAAGTAAGGAGGACAATAACTACCGATTCACCCATTATGTTATTATATTTAATGATTCCTAAGACTTTTATAATAGAAATTAACAAATTTAATGAAAATACAGAAATTGGCCAATACTAAAATTATAATCTCTTTAAATGTCAATAACTAAGCATCTTAAGTCTATCATATTGCATTCATTTACTGAAAAATGACAAGCACTATTAATTTCATGTTTGTCCTACCTATATAAATGGTAAAAATATGAAGTCTAACAAGACTTTAACTTAGTATTCCTTCTTAAAGTTACTGTCAAAGCTAAAGACATATGCTACCAATCTCATACAGGTTTTCATAATAATTATTTTTAACACCAAGCACATGAAGTTTGTCTTACCAGCCTGTATATGGATTGTAGTAGAGTTTCAAACCCTCAGATGTAACAATCTCACGCCATAAGAAGTGCAGGGCATTTTCTAAAGAAAAATATAACCATAAGAACAAGTTTGTTTGTCTTCCCTTCTGCCAGATAATCACATTAAAATAAAAATAAGTTAGCAGTAAGGATACCCTGGGAAGCCACATACACATGGGAAAAGGCTAGGATCTCATTCTTTTCTTCAGATATTATTCTTATGTTTATTCTTCCTTTACTTTGGACACCAATATTTTCTACATAAATAAGTGTTAAGTTAGAAAAACAAAGTGCAGCAAATCACAGAGGTTTAACAGGAAAAGAAAACTAGTACCTGTAACCAACTCCTACCCAATAAAGGAAAGTAGCTTATCCTTTATAAATCCTTCAAGAAGTTGCCTAGTTTTTTAATAAGTCAACAGACATATGCTAGTGGGCTAATACATTAACCTAAATCAGACCTAACCTTTTACATGGGTCTGAGAGTAGGAGGAAAGGCTTATTTAGCTGAGGAAAAAGTATTCTAAAACACTGAAGTACTGAGTGTATTTCAATCAAAATCTTTCACTATCCTTTCCCTTAAAATTTTAAGTTGTTTAAACCAAATGCCAAATTAGGAAGCATGTTTCTACCCACCAGTGAAACAGCAAGTAATTTTTCGTTGCCTTCTTTAGGGATTAATAGATGCACTAGGAATACAGATATATAGGGTTTATAAAATGAAAAAATTAAAAGATAAAAAGCTTCAATTTATGGGAGCCATAGGGAACATAACTATTAAATGATACATGGGATTTAGTCAAGAAAATCCATTCTGTGGAGAAAAAAGAATGCATTACTGATACATGCAGTGTGGTTGAATCTCAAAAACATGTTGAAAGAGCCGACTTCTCTCCTGCCTCAAGTGTCCATATTTTGCCATTCTATTGTTTCAAAAACAGGCAAAACTAATTTATGGTGGCAGTAGTTGCCTCCTGAAGGGGCTGAAGTAGGAGAACTGACTGGGCCACAAGGGAACTTTCTGGGGTGATGGAAATATTTCATGTCAGCACTGTAAGACAGATATAAAAGAAATAGGTAAAATCAACTTTGTCAATTTTATTTAGCTTACTATAACGAATATATTATCATTTCAATATGAAATCAATATAAAAATTATTAATGAGATATTTGGCATCCTTTTTTTGTACTATTTGAAATCTGGTATATATTTTAAACTTACAACACATAATTTGGACAGCCACTTCAAGTCTCAAGAGGCATGGGTGGCTACTGCCTTCTGAGAAAATCTAGTTCTATGTCTTAATTGGGTCACTGGTGACACAGACGCACAGATTTGTGCAAATTTATCAAACTGTGCCCTTAAGATCTGTGCATTTTATTGTAAGTTATACCTTAATAAAATTACTTAATTAAAGAAATGTTATTTCATTTTGGAGAAAAAAATAGTCCAGTCTGTGGGAAACTACAGAAACTACAAATTTCTCCAACGGATAAATTGTAAGAAAAAATACAGAACGTGAGGAGATAAAAATCTATGGATTACAGAAATTTAATAGACAACAACTAATTCCAATGTATGAACATTATTTGGTTTCAGATTTGAATAAACTGTAAGAGAGAAAGAGAAATAGAGAAACAGAAAGGGGAGAAGAAAAGAAGGGAGAGAGGGGAGAGATTTGGTGATATTAAGGAATTACTGGGTTTAAAAAGCCATTATTAAGATATGTATTTTATATCTGTTTAAAGGAACCTTTCTTTTAATAAAATAAACTGAACTATTACCAGATTAAATGATATGATATGTGAAATTATTGCTTCAAAATAATTTAGAGTATGGGATGAGGGGGAGTGGGAAGAAATAATGTTGGCTATAAATGGATATTTATTTTCCAAAATTAAAAATTAAAAAAAAATGAATTTTGTTGGATAAAAAAGTAGAAACTGGAACCTATGGGAGAAATAAGAGCTATCCATCATTAAAATAAATCTATAGAAAGAGAGTTAAATAGTCAACATTTCACTTCCTAGAATCATGCAAAAATCTCACCTTGTGCCTATCTCTTTAAAGATAATGATAAAGAAGCAGCATAAATGACCCATAAATTTACTTCTACGAAGACTCTCAATAGATAACATTTTATTCTATTATTTAGTTTGTGGAGCAAAGAAAATAAATGCAAACCTAGGAGAATTAGTAACACATTAGTCTCCCACTTTTGTAAATTTGCTTTCTGTTGCTAATATTCATCATTACTGTGAAGCCTCTTGCAGACAGACGATTAACAAGATTCCCATCTGATCAGGTTCCAAAAGCAATTCTTAGTTGGAAAGGTATGTAGAAAATGTATTAGTTTTTAAAAATTCCAATCAAGGCAGCCTTTATTTGGGCAGGAAAAATTAGTTCAAACACTTACAGATGAGGGAACCCACAAATGAATTTCTCTAGATTTCATTTTTAAAGAGTTTCTTAGACTATCATTTTGTTCACAGTAAAACCTATTTTATTTTATCTTTTCAATATGATTTGTTTAACAATGTCCCCCATCCTAACTATCTCTCACATAATCCCTCTGATCAATCTGTCTTTCTTTAAGCATCTTATACTTACCACTAGTAGGAGTGCTTCTGAAATGCTCTTGTTGTAGCATCCAATTGACAGCCTCTCTCTGGTACGGTCTCAACACAGGAATCAATGCAGGATGCTGGACATCCACTTGGATGGACTGTGTTTCTTGCTGGTGTGTTTGCTTCACAAACTGGTAGAGCTCATCAATGTCCTGTCCCTCTGGCTCACTCTCTGAATCTTCCTCATCCTCTTCCAACACATCTGCACATCCAACAATAAATGTACTCAAAACAACCCAATCCACCTTTTATAACTATAAGCAATTCTTATTCTAAGAACATATTATGCATTTTTCCATCTCTGGGGCCTTGCTCAGTGTGTTTTGGCACGGGCAGACCCTATCCTTAATTCTTCCCTGATCAAAAATCTACCTTTCAAAATAGTTCAACTTTTTCCATGGCATTTTCTTTTGTTTTCCCTGGTTAGAATTAATGTTCTTCCTCTGTGTTCATGTAATACTCTTCTACTTTGGATATAGTGATACACTGCAATCTGCCTGGCAGTGCAATCATTTATATGTATTCTTACCTTATGCACTGAACTGTTAGGCAAAGCCTGTCTTTTGTTTTTATAGCTCCTCAGAGCAGCTAGCACATGTTTTGCCCATTATAGATATTTAATAAACATTTGAATGTGACTATCTTTTGCAATTTATAAAAGGATAATTTATTTCACTTTTACATCTTAACATAAAAAAATCCATATGCAGACATAATTTTTCTATGTCTATTAAGACAAAGGTTGTTCCCATTTTATTTCTTATGCTAAAAAAGGATAGGCATTTGGTAGTAGCAGGAGCCAACTAGGAGACAAGTGCTTAAGCCATTAATACAAATTTGTAAAAAATATCAGATACAATTGTTGGGCACAACTGCCCTGTGGAAGAAGAACTGGTGCCTACTGTAACATGAAAAAAAATTCAAAATCTTGAATAAATGTACAAACCCATTTTAGCTTATGATTTATTTCTCAACTGTTCTCAAAAGGTCTATCCACTTTTACAGAACATACCTCACATGCCATAGAATGAAGACTGTACCACAAAATACATAATTTACTTTTTTCAATACAAAATATGCCACGAGATTTTCAAAATTTTATAATTTTAATTATTTATATTTATAAATTTATAATTTTTAAAATTTTATAATTAATGTCTATTTATATGTGTGGTTCTTTCAGACTTTTACTACAGTTGTGTAATCTAGTACTGATAACTCCATTGAAGTTTTCCTTTGAAATCCTTGACATTTTCCTTTGAAAAGTCCGACTTGTATTATTTTTAAAACGCAGAATAATTCTTACCATAACTTTAAAAATTCTAGATGTACTTAAAAGCATCCCTTCCAATTCTGAAACCAGAGATTTTCCTCCTTTGAAGTCTTCAACATGCAAAATGATTTACTTTTGTTAGTATTTTTTTTTTTAAATTAAGTAGGCTCCCTGTCCAACATGAGGCTTGCACTCATGACCCTGAGATCAAGAGTCACGTGCTCTACCAACTGAGTCAGCCAGGCACCCCTACTTTTATTAGTATTATGAAGCTTTGCAAAGCATGAAGAAACAACTCAACAGTCAAGCTCAGAGACTGATTTCCCAAATATTCCAGTATGAAATGTTCTGTAATTTGCACCTGAAATAATGCTGACCCACCATGAGCAGGGCTTGGAGAATTTGAGCCGTTTTTCCAGTAGTGTTGATGGGCTGCACCAAGCCATCCACACTCTCCCCTTGGGAACCAATGGCAGACAACTCTGAAGCTGCAGTCCTGACCAAGGATGCAACATCTTGCCAAGAAACAGTAGGAAAGTTAACTGGTCTTTATGGGAAGCAGGCTCTTGAGATTATTTGTCAGACTGCAAAGGAGAGGTGGAATAAAGCCAGCCAAGAATCTCTGGCCGTGACAAAATAAAAGCACAAGAATAATGCAAAAATTCCAATCAGCTCAGATCCCTTTAAATTCTATTGACTGCAAACATTTCTTGAGTACTTACTCTAAGCTAGGCACAGTATTTAGCAAAGAAAGACATGAATTAGTGGGGGCATTTCAGACATGGTTTTGTCACACAGTGCTTTCATAGAGACTGTTTAATTTTATTATGGTTTTATCGTTTTTCTGCTTGTTATGTACACGATTTGGGAAAAACCCACAACTCTTAAAGTAACAGCAATTTTTAATTTACCTGGAATAACAAAATTGTGTAACTTTTCCATCACTCTTTTCATGAGTTGATTGAATTTCTTCATTCTTGAATTTGCATCACTCAAAAAGTCAAGTTTTGCTAGGCCACCTTCCAAAAGATAAATTCCAACCTACAAAGAATTAATCAACATAGTTTTAATTGTACTAATACATTCTTTATGAGGACATGAAAAAAAACTTTTTTAACCATTACTGTTTCTAAATGTATTCACAGTATTTGCCCCACAAACATTAGACACATACCTACCAAATCTCCCTCACAAATTTTTACTTTCAATAACAAATTCATTCTACAAATGCAGTGCCTACTATGTGAGATGCACCATTCAAGTTGTTAGAAAAAATACTTCCTAAACTGGGACTGAACCTGGGAGAATGTGATGAGAATACCAATCCCACCTACCAAGTCAATGATTTCCAAACTTGATGGGTATCAGAATAATCAGTGAAGTTGGTTAAAAATGCAGATTCCCCCAGAAGATTCTAACACACATGTCAGGATTCTTAAGCACAGTTAGGCCTGGGAATCCCTATTACTAGATCAAACACTAAAATGTATAGGAAAACAGATCCTGATTAATGTCATATATCTTGATTCTGGTAAAACAATGCAGTATGAAGTTCTGCAGTCAAAAGATTTGAAGTTGAATACTGGCATTGGTATCTAAGAGCTAAAAAAACCAGGCAAAGTAACTGATTTATTTTGACCCAAATGCTGTTATTTGCAAAATGGAGAGAAGCCTATATGAGATAGCCTTATAATACAATTTTAAAACTTCCTAATAGTAGATACTCAATAAATGCATTTTTCCTTCATTTTCCTATGTTATCCTGGACCTGATTCCGTAATCATGGAGAGGCTCGTATTCTTTTACTAAAGAACAAGAATCCAACCCAGCATTATACAGGAACGAGTAACAAAGAATCTATTTCATTATTATCTGTTCTCTGCCTTGTGTCCATCTAGAGTTGGCTTATTATAACAGCAATAAATGTTTAAATATTTATAAAAACTGGGATAAGAAAACAGAATGGATCAAGACTTGGTCTACAGAGAAGGTGGACAGAACAGATATACAAGCCATGAATTTTTACATACTTGCTATCACTGAGCCACAATTTTGGCATGCATGATCAACAAGGAGAGGGAATAAGGGGTTGCATAGTTTCATTCTCCAGGGAAGAATTAATTACAATCTAATGCTTCTAAATTTTCTCCATTCCTTTCATCAGTTCTGAAAGTATACTAATACAATTGCTTTTTAATGTGAGAAAGACACACAAGACACGGTTTTCAATTGAACAAAAGTGAATTTAACATTTTAGAATTCTTTTCCTTTCAAGTTTTGGCATAAAGGCATATTAACCTGCTTCATAGTTTATAAAGGACATCTACTTACAGTTTCTCACCTGATTCTCAACATGACTGTATAAAGTAAAAAGAATGATTATTATTCACATTTTATACAGAAAGATGATGAAATTAGAGCATTTAAATGACTCACATAAAGTTACTTAGCTAGTAAATAGCAGAGCCTGAAATGAATTATAAATTTACTCATTCATTTGCTGAAAATCTGTTCAGTATCAGGGTTTTACTAGGCTGTGAAGATAAATGACTTCATAGTCTGCCGAAGGAGAAAAATCCAAAATATAAGTACATAAGTGGCCAAGGCAAAAATAAACGTGTATAGAGTATTAAGGAGAAAGGCATGTAATACCATCCATGAATTTTAAGAAAAGATCTCCCTAGAGAAGTAAACTCTGAGCTGAATATCAGAGAATGCCCAGGAGTTATTAGGGAAAAGGAAGGGAAAAATCCAGGCAGAGAACTGTGAAAACAAAAGCAAAGATGCAGAAATACGGCCAGAAAATATGCAGGAAATAAATCAATTTGGAATTTCTGGGACAAAATAAAAAGCAGAGTGATAAAAGATGAAGCTGGAGAAGTAGACAAGGACCTATCAAAGAAGGGAGTTATGTGCCAGATTACACTTGATTCTGCAGTGAATAACAGAATTCCATTTCATTCACATTATACCAATTCAGAGACAAAGCAGATGGAGTTGAAAAGATAAGCAGGGCAATGGTTAAGGGACTGCTACAAGAAGAGGGAGAGATGACAAGACATTGAGAGTAGAGCCAGAAGGGAGGAATCCGGGATATCTTGAAAAAGAACAGCCTGGAAATGATCAGCTATAGTATACATATTTTTACAGTTACTGAAAGCCCAAAATAAAGTGCACTTCAAAACTTAATAACGAGAGGCTTATTTCTGGCTTTTTAGACCTTCCTTCTAAGTTAACTTCAAAATGGGACTGCCCAACGCAGAACCTTAAAAGACACCACAGAAATTGAGTACCTTGATCATGTGATTTCCTTCTGGTTTTTGGTAAAGTTTTATTCTTCTCTTCTTTTGTAACCACCCCAAATCTTCTAACATTTCACCACTGAAAGATGATTCCACTTGAATACCCTTTTCACAAATACTAATCGGCTCACTGAGTCCTTTTTCTTGTTTCTCTACATCTTCACGTTCTGAATTAACATAGATCAGGAAATGATTGCTTGACTCTGAACTCATCAATGTAAAACTCCTTTCAGAAAAATGTTCAATTAAACTCTGTTCGGGAAGAAGCTGAAGGGTTAATTCGCCCAGAAATGCCTTCCAAGAATTATCGAAGTCATAGGGAGAAATCACGATATTCAGCTTTACAGAGAAAGGTGACAAAATGCCACCAGTCTCTTCTTTATCGATTGATTTTGAGATGCTCACTGCCTCGGAACACCTCTTCTTATCTTTGTGAGCCACTTCTTCCTTTAGACTATCATCTAGGATGATACGGTGAGCAGAAGAGAAAACTGAACCCACAGAGGGGTGCTCATCATCAGTTAGGGTGAGAGGTTCATTCCTTCTGTCTTCATGCATATTCCAATGAAGCTGCTGTTGCTTTTCCTCATCGACTCTCACTGGAAGAGCACGTTTCCGCCGGCTACTCATTTTCAAGTTTTCTTGGTTGGGAAATAGGAACTCTAGAAGACAAATGCAACAAGTAAGCTTTTCAAGAGAGGATTTTAGTATTAAAGTGCTCCCAGATGAATAATTCACCGTAACTAACAGCCCACACACGTAATATGAAATCTTAGAGAGGTACGTAAAGCAATGGTTAATTTTTTTTAAATAAGTCAAATACAGCTAAGGAACACACTGACCATAATCTCATGCATCACAGAAATTCTAATGGTCTTACTGGTCTTTCAGTGGATAAATTTAGTAAAGATAATGTGCTATATAAAATAAAATACATTCTAAAAATACATTTAATGAGCAGCATGACAGTAAGGTAAAATCTCCCAAATATCCTGGAAACGTGTGTTTGAAGAGTTTTAGTAACATTTAAACTCATATCATCACAACAAAAGTTCAATTTTGTTTTATAATCCCAAAGGGTTAACAAAACTTCACTTGACCCTTACACAGCTAAAAAATTCCTAAAAATATATTTTCTCTTTCAAAAGAAGAAAATGAAAATAAAGAACATATTTCTTTTTTGTGGGTTAGCAGAAATAAGAATAGGTGGGCAAGGAATAAAATGGTGATGGCAACCAGGGGAAATGGAGCAGAGACAATAAAAGAAGAAAGAAAAGAAACAATGTAGGAAAAAAAGAGAAAGCTTTGTCATCTCAGAAGAGGAAACTGGTCTGACAGCAACCTATATTATGTAGGCCCCAACTACACTTTTCCCAAAATAATAGCCAATTCCTATATGAAACACACAACAACTCACAGAGATTAAAATCGTAAGGTTGTAATGATAGTTTCATGCATATTCCACCTATTCCAATGATGTAGCTCGAAAGAAAAAAAAGGATGTATAAACAATTAAAATTTGGCTTCAGGGTAGTTTAAGGAATATTCTCAATTTGGAATTTTTATGGACTGGAAGATACAAGATGTCAAAATGTCAATTCCTAGATATTGATCTACAAAGTAACCCTATCCAAAATCCCAACAGCCTTTTTTTTCCTTCCAGAAACTGACAGGTGATTTTAAAATTTATATTAAAATGCTCAAGATCTAGAAGAGTCAAAATAATTTCAAAAAAGAAGAATAAAGTTGAAAGACACTGACTCCAGGACTTACATTGATGGTAATTAAAACAGTATAATAATAATATACAGACAGACATAATAATCAAAACAGTGTGGTAATGGTATATGACAGACATATAGATCAATGTAACAAAATAGAGCATCCTGGAATAAACCCATACATGTATGGTCAATTGATTTTTTTTTAGAGATTTATTTATTTATTTTAGAGAGCGAGAGTGAGCGAGTGGTGGTGGGGCGAATGTGGAGGGTGGAAGGGGCAGAGGGGGAGAATCTCAAGTAGACTCCCCGCTGAGCAGGGAGCCCCACTTAAGGGCTTGATCTCAGGACACATGAGATCATGACCTGAGCCAAAGCCAAGAGTCGAATGTTTTAACTGACTGATCCACCCAGGCACCTGGTCAATTAATTTTTGAAAGAAATTCAAAGGCAGTCAATGGGCAAAAATATCTTTTTCAATAAACAGGTAGCCATATGCAAGAAAATGAACCTTGAGCTTTACCTCCTACCACATATAAAAATTAACTTGAAATAGATCATAAACTGAAATACAAAAACTAAAACTATAAAACTTCTAGAAGAAAAGAGAGAAACTATAAGTGACATTAAATTAGGCAAAAAAAAAAAATTTAAATAGGGCACAAAAAGCAGAGAATATAAAAAATTGATAAAGTTTCAACAAAATTACATATTTTGGCACTTCAAAAGATACTGTTACAGAAAGGAGAGGGGAAGCAAGATGGGACACAGTATTAGTAAAATGAGTATCTGATGAAGGATTTGTATGTGGAATAGAAAAAAAAACTTTCACAAATCAGTAGTAAGACAACCTTATGAAAAAATGGAAAAAATTCTGAACACACACTTTACCAAAGATGATCTGCAAGTGCCAAATAAGCACATGAAAATATCTTCACCATCATCAGTCATTAAAGCAATGCAAATTCAACCTACAATCCACAAAGGGAAACTATGTATGCACTAGAATGGTTAAAATTTAAAAGACTGAAGAGGAAGAGCATCTAAAACTGAATTTTCAAACATCAGGAAAAGTATGTCAATTTCTTACAAAATTAAATACAAACTTTCTGTGCAGCCTACTAATCCTACCCCTAGATATTTACCAAAGAGAAATAAAAACATAGATTCACAAAAAAGATTTAAGCTTGAATGTTAATAGCAGTTTTAACAAAAGCTAAAAATTGGAAACAACCCAAGTGTCCATTACCTGGTAAATGGATAAACAGGTGGGATACTTCTCCATGATAAACTACTGATACAACATACAACGACATGGATGAATTTTTAAAGTACTATGCTAAGTGAAGGAAGCCAGATGTGTAAGACCATAGACCATATGATTCTATTTACATGAAATCCTAGAAAAGGCAAAAACCTACTGATAGAAGGCTGATGAGTCGTTACTAGGGGTGAGGAAGTGGGAAGAGGCAGACTGATAGCAAGGAGCAGGAGGGAAAGCTTTGGGGTGACAGAAATGTTCAACCGGTGTTTACGTGATTGTATATACTTGTCAAAACTCATCAAATGATACACTTAAAATTGTTGGATTTTACTGTATGTAAATTATACCTTAATAAAGCTGATTTTAAAAGCACAAACAAAAAGTAGATGCAGAAAAGATTTAAAATTATAAGAGAATGGGCCACCTGGGTGGCTCAGGTCATGATCCCAGGGTCTTGGGATGGAGACAAGCCCACGTTGGGCTCCCTGCTCCGCGAGAAGTCTGTTTCTCCCTCTGCCTCTGCCCCCAGCTTGTGTTCTCTCTCTCTCTCAAATAAATAACTAAAATCTTAAAAAAAAATAAAATTGTAAGAGAATATTAGAAACAGCCCTATTCTAATAAACTTGAAAAATCTAAATAAAATGAGCAATTTACTGGCAAAATATAAATGAATAAAATTTATTTTCTTAGTAGCCACAATGCATGTGGCTTTTTAACTTTAAATAAGTAAGATTAAATAACATCATAAACTCAGCTCCTCAGTCTTACTAGCCACACTTTAAATGCTCAACAGCCGTATGTGACTAGGGGCTACTATACTAGGCAGTGCAAATATAAAACATTCTCCAAACTGCAAAAAGGGTTTTAAGTAGTGCTGGTCTGAGTCAATCATGAGAATTCAGTTTCCTTAGCCAGTGCCTGCTTTATGAATGTGCAGGTAATAAACTATAAACAATCTCTTACTATGGTTAACTATAAGCATCTTATCTCCTCTATTATCTTGGGAGAATATAACAGGAGGCCCCTAATAACCTATGTGTTTATCTTTTCCCAATTCTCATCAGAATATAGGCTAGAATACTGGAATTTGGTCATTCTGCTAGAACTTTGTAAAGTTCAGCTATATCAGCTTATTAGTTAACTATGGCCACAAATATGCTGTGTAACATACCACTCCAAAACTCAAAGTTTTGAGATAGCAATCATTTATTCTCTCATAGATCTGCAGATTAGCTGAGGGTTGGCTGATCTAGCCTACGTTTCTGGAGGAGCAGTTCAGCTCTGCTTAATGTAGTTCTCATCCTCCTAGGACCAGCAAAGCAACCCACACATGTACTTACCACCATGGCTGAGGTGTAACAGTGTAAATCCAATCACACAAGTACTTTTCAAAGTGTGGTCACAGCAAAAGCACAACGTTCCACGAGCTAAAGCAAGTCACATAAATGGACCCAAAGTGAAGAGGTAGGGAAATGTCCCATACTTCTCTACTGGGTAGAACTGCTTATGGCAGGGGCGCCTGGGTGGCTCAGTTGTTAAGCGTCTGCCTTTGGCTCAGGTCATGATCCCAGGGTCCTGGGATCGAGCCCCACATCAGGATCCCTGCTCAGTGGGAAGCCTGCTTCTCCTCTCCCACTCCCCCTGCTTGTGTTCCCTCTCTCGCTCTCTCTCTCTGTCAAAAAATAAATAAAATCTTAAAAAAAAAAAAAGACATGAGGTAGGGGTCACATTATGGTTGGTGTTATTACACCAACCATAATATTAAATTAATATTAATAACATGGTAATTATGGAATTGTGAACTCTAAAAGCCCCCAAAGCAACTGGCTATAGAGTCTCACATCTGCAAAGCAATGTGGCTTACAGGAGAAAAGATTCTAATTCTAGCTTTGGCATTTACTAACTGTGTGGCACAGGAATAGTTAACCTCTCTGTGCTAGTTTTCTCATTTCAAAATGGGGATTAGAAATAATCTACGTGCAATAGTACAGTTAACAGAAATTCAGCATATATTCAGTGAGTGGTAGCTGCTATCACCATCATCCTCGCAATTATACATTATATATTATAATAACCAAACTTTAATGTGGCAGGATGGAGGACCATATATCTGTGTGTCTCAAACTTGACTGCACATTAGAATCATCTGGGGGAACTTAAAAAAATCCTGATGCCCAGGTACTACCACAGCCAATTAAACCAGAACTGAACATACATCCATGATTAAAAAAAAAAAAAATCTCGGAAGGGAGGGAAAAAATGAAACAAGACGAAACCAGAGAGGGAGACAAACCATAAGAGACTCTTAACCTCAGGAAACAAACTGAGGGTTGCTGGAGGGGAGGAAGGTGGGAGGGATGGGGTGGCTAGGTGATGGACATCGGGGAGGGTATGTACTATGGTGAGCGCTGTGAATTGTGTAAGACTGATGAATCACAGACCTGTACCCCTTAAACAAATAATACATTATATGTTAATAAAAAAATTAAACACACACACACACACACAAATCTCATTCTGACTGACTCTTTTCTTAAGGGATTTCTATCCAGGGATAACTTCTTGAACCAAGAAGAGATTACTTAATCAAAACTACTTATAACTATAATGTTAATTGGCAACTAATAAGTCAAGTACTAGCAAAATTCTATCTATTTCTAATCATATTCCAAACCCTTCTCCTGGTTTTCTTCATACCACATGAGTCCCACTTTTGGTCATTCTACTTCTTATTAGGAATAGTATCAGAATTCAGTGAAACATGATTATTTGCAGTTTTAAAACATGGACCACATTTTAATTGTCCTTCCTACATTTAAATGTAAAAAGCCTTTTGCTTGAAATGCCCTTTCACACTTTTCTGCCTGGTGCTGCCCCAACCTTCCCCAGGAAACCTTCCATGACCAGGCATGCTGAGTTAAGGGCCATTCCTCCTTCATTCCAACTGTATGACTTTGAAGGCCATGAAAGCTGGGCAGGAACAGTATCCTATTCACCATTGCACCCCCAATGCCAGGTCAGTGCCAAGATGGAAATGACATACAAAATAAGGTGAAACAAATATCTCTAACTCCCCAAATACCTAATACCCTGCCTCTTTTTAAGTACCACATTTCTTTTTAGACAAGAGTCTCTTAACCACATTTGAGAAGATTACACGTAATGTAAAACTAAGCTTTACTATTTCTGGCCCTGAATGAGACAGAGAAAACTGACTGACCCATATCTTCAACAGAAAACAAAGACAGGTTGTTAGAAAAATAACATAAAATGTTAAGTTACTAAGACAATATAACAAATGATTACCAATTAAACTTAGATTCAGATTTTTTCCCCCCCAAATTATTATCTCTTCATAAAAAAGACACACACAAATCCTGACTTACAACAAATCCATGGTAGGCCTGGATTTTGAATTTAGGAACAATAAGAAGTATACACTTGCCATACTGCTGCCCAAGGTGAGCCTTATGCAAGCAAAGCCCAATCATTACGGATTAGTGAAAACCTCCTAATGATCTAGCATTACCACAATCTTTCTGTAGTAATAACTTTGCAAGATGAGCGTGTTTTCTTCTATTGAACCCCAAAATATGTTATATAAACTTTAAAAATGCCCTCAAAAGAAGTAAAAAAAAAGCCAGCACATTGTTTCCCCAAATCTTTGTAGCCTGAACTCTTAATAAAAGTTTTGTTTTAATAATTCTGCAAGTGCAGTTCTTAGGCTTGGGCAAATAAAACAGTAGCATCTTTCAAAAGTAAACTATTTTATTCTTAACTGCTAGCTTATTGGCTAACTCGACCTGGGAAGCTCTAGGAAGGAAAGGTTATCCAATACAGGCACACTTCTCTCACCGATGCTCAATAATACTCAGTTTCTAGCATGGTTTCTGATCATAAACCAATGAGCCTTTCTGGTGACAGTACAGATACTATGGACCATTTCTATTCATGGGAATTTCAAGTCTTGCTACCACCCAAGAAAATAATTTTAAATAGCTGTAATGACTTTAAAAATATTTTATTTTGTTCAGTTAAAGCGTTAAGATAATTTAAATACAAGTAGGAAAACATCAAACATCTAGTATTTCTACCTCCTGGGTCATGTAAAGTCACTTAGAAAAAAGGCACGAGCTTAATGGCCAGTAATTAATAGTACTGTATCTGAAAGAGACAGTCAATCATCAAGTAACACGTCTTTGTTCATAAACCGAGTAATGACCACGGAGTCAAAATGTACAACCTACAAGGATGGTTTTGAGAACGAACGTAACCAATCTCACTCCAAAGGTAACTGAGAACTTTCAGACTAACTTGGAAGCCTCGTCTCCGCTTTACCACATTACAACCCCGCGCACCAAGAAGCTAGGCAGCTGCCCAGATCCAGCCTCCGGGGGCGTGTGTGTGACGAACGGTGATACCCACTCGGTTTTCTTCCGAAACTCAAAAGCGGTTCACGGAGTCAGAGCTGGGCTGTCAGCGCCAGATCGCTCCCAGCAGGCCGGGCAAACAAGCTACCCGCGAGGCCGAGGAGCGCGACGACAGTCCCTCGGACGCTCGATCTAATCGCCACAGGCCCCAGCTCCCGGGAGAGAAGCACAGACTACTTTCCCACGGCCCTTTCTTCTCCCGGGGGAGCCGTGGCGGTCCAGAGGCCCCCAAGTCTGGGATGGGAAAGGGTCGGGGAAACTCGCTCTGCGTCTCCCTCTCAGCCCTTTAGCTTCCTGGGCTCCGGAAAAACCGAGTCTTCCCTCCTTGGGACCTCCGTCTCCGTGTGGAGACGTCTTCGGTCCGTGACCTCTGACCCCTGACCCTCCCTCACCCAAGCGCCTACCTAGGCTGGTACTCCAAGCTTCTTGAGCCTCTCTGCACCAAGGTCCTGGGCTCTTCTAAAGCCCCCGCAGGTCCCGGGCACGCATCCGCCACCCACCGAACACCCGCCTGATATGGGCACGCGCGCTTTATGCTGGTTTGTGTTGGGGTTCCCGGGGGGCCCAGAAACCACAGCTCCCAGCTCCCGGGTGCGCGCTGGAGCGTGGGGTCAAGGTGAACGCGCACGTCGGAGCGCCCCGCCCCCTTTTCCCGGCAATGGCTTCATAAGTCTCTTCTGCGCAAGTCCACACGGTTAAAGTCTATCGGAGGATACAGTTGGAATCTCGCGATAGCGCTGCTCCACGACATTAAGAGTACAGGATTGGCTGGAAGCTCTAAGGAGGAGGCGGGGGTCTAAGTAGATATTAGGTGTGGGACGAGCTCCCCAGAAGGGGCGGAACTCCGCTTGAAGCGAGTGGTGGGAGGGGTTGGTGGTTTTAGTGAAAAGGCGGAAGAGAGTTTTGCCGCCGCACCTTTTTTATTACTTAAAAGTAGCCGCTAACTGGGTACGGATGAAGCTTATCTCCCTCAGAGAAGTTATTTTAAAAAGACTTTTCAGGGAAATGTGAGTAAACAGTTTACGAGGAGAGAGGAAGAGAGAAAAACTACATGTATTGTGCTGAGACTGGCCTTCCAATATCTTTTTTTTTTCCCTCGCTGAGAGGTAGCCTCTTTCTCATGAATGGAGAGTTACGTTTAGTTAACTTTGGGATAACTCTGAGAGGCTTCAGGGCCAAAAACTTGTAAAATGACCCCCAGGAAACATCAGGCACTCAATGATTAATGAGGACCTAATAAGGATTCAGCATTATGCTGAAAAGGGGTTTCTCGGCTTGTGTGATCTCAGAAGCACAAAAGTAAGTTCTTGCCTAAGAGAACATCCGTTGTAGTTGCAGAGACAGTTCAAAGGTCCATATCCTAACCAATACAGAACTTCATCACAGACCTCTAAGCCTGAAAAAAGCCATTTACATAAACTAAACCCTGTAAGATTTGGTGGAAATCAGTTATCTTATCCCAGGTTTCATAAGGCAAGTTTAAAAAGTAGTACTAATGCTGGAGCAATGGGCAAGCAGAGTTCTTCAAGGGAGAACCGATCATGTTAGTAAGTACAAGAGGATGGACCCTTTCTATTGGAAGTGCAATTTGAAAAGCCTTTAAATGTATATTGAGCTGTAAAAGGTTATCTTTGATAGTTCATGTCACTTCTTACCATTGGAGCAGAGAATTAAGCTCATAGTTTGACTGAGTCCAGCTGGTGCCAGACAAAAATATTTAAAAATAAACACAGCATTGTTTCATCTTCCTTCACCTTAATTGGGGTAATTAATCTCTATAGACATAATTATTGTTAGCCTATGCAAAATAGTAAACTACAGATGCAGTTGTAAGTGTGCAGAGATGCAATTTCAACTATAGAGATGGAATTCCATATACTGTGACTGTACTTACAGTACTTCCTCTTGAATAATCCAATGGTGTGTTCAGTCCTATATTTGCAGAGTGAGTGCCCCGTATATTCTTTGAAAAATTTCTCTATGGAGTAATGTGTTTCAATGTTAGAATAACCAGAGCTAATTTTAGAAAACATGGTTCATTTTTGCACCTAAGCTCTCTGGAAGCTCCCAGCTGTGAAACACCTGTTAGCCCCTGACAAAACTGAGTTCATCCATCTATTAGATCCTAATGATCTAATACCATTTCACAAGTATAACCAAGAAATAAACTAATAAGTGAACCACCCAGTGTTCATAGAGTTCAACTGCTTCATCTTAAAACTATAAATGTGATGAGAGTCAGACCACTTGTTCCCGAGTGGTCTCACTAGGCCAAAGCTATACATCCAGTTCCTTTCGGGAAAAGTAGCTTTATTATAGCTGCACCCTAACTCAAGTCATCTTTTTGGAAATGAAGAAGTTGTTCTTAAGGAGGAGGAGCTGGTTGAGAGAGAATAGGTGAATTAATGCAAATTTAACTCCCTTTCTGGGTAGAAACAGGATAACTGATGATAAATGAGTAGAACTTTCTGTTTTGCAAAGCCCTTTCATGTTCATTTTTTTATTTGATTCTTAAAATGATAATGTGAGATATTTAAAATTCTCATTTTACAGAAGAGGACTCTGAGAGTCAGAGAAATTTGATGATTGGCCACTGTTCAGCTCTGAGAGACAAGAGGACATAGAACTCCTCTTGACTACTCTTTTTAGGCTGTTGCCTCTTATTACTAAGTCATGTATTTGTCTACCAAATAAAAATAAGCAATTTATCACCAAACTTCCTAGGTTGGCATGGGAAAAATGAAGGCAAAAAGTTTGTAATTATTTGGTGACACAGGGCTGTGTATATCAACAATAAGGATCAGTCAGGTCCAGGACTGTTTTTTCCTTAATAGAACATTGATAAAATTGCTTCGGAAGTTTAGTCCATATTCTACTTACTTTTTGCTCTCTAAAAGTGAAAATGATGGCCACTCAGTATGACTGAGGCTTGCCAAAGATGACTCTTCGTTGCCATTTCCTCTACTACCAACTTGTCTTGGGACTGCTTTTTCTCCTCCTGACAAAAATGAAAATATTAGAGTAAAAGTCATTATTCCAGAGTGAATTGCAATGCCCAAAGCCATTGTTAAAATGTGTGTAGTTTTAACAGAGAGTGGAAGAAAGAAACACAGTCTTTTTTTTTTTTTTTTAAAGATTTTATTTATTTATTTGACAGAGACACAGCGAGAGAGGGAACATAAGCAGGGGGAGTGGGA
Source organism: Halichoerus grypus (assembly GCF_964656455.1). Classification (NCBI taxonomy): domain Eukaryota; kingdom Metazoa; phylum Chordata; class Mammalia; order Carnivora; family Phocidae; genus Halichoerus; species Halichoerus grypus. The sequence continues at coordinate 19,873,245 of NC_135720.1, read as the reverse complement.
GAGGGAGAAGCAGGCTTCCCCCTGAGCAGAGAGCCCGATGTGGGGCTCGATCCCAGGACCCTGGGATCATGACCTGAGCCGAAGGCAGACGCTTAACGACTGAGCCACCCAGGCGCCCAAGAAACACATTCTTAACAAAATTGGTGCTGGCAGGGGTGATGAGCTGCGTATGAGGGAGTGATGCCAACTGGTATCAAAGGGATTGGGCATGCTTTGCTGTAGCATGAGTAGGATATGTTGAGGGGCAGGAGGTGTGTGACCCAAACACAAATCTTCATGGATTTTCCTCAGGATAGCTGTGGATAGGTTTAATTATTTAATTTTCAATTTAATTTTTCCATGGTGATTTGCAGGTTTCTCCTGCTGCACACTCAACCTGAAAACTGAAAATTCAAGCTGTGTCCCTTCTGCCTCTCACAACTTGTAAGGCAAAATTTATAATCTGTACACAAAATGCTGCATTGGACATGAATTTATGACATAAGGAGAAGGTAATTCACCATTTCTTTCTAAGTGTTTGTTTTGGTTGTTAATAAAGCGATACTTATAAACTAGGTAAAAGCAAGGAGAAGGTTGAAGCTGAGTCTGTTGGGTAAGGAAAGATGTGAGAGTGTATTTAGTGTTTTTCAATGAAAATGACATAATCTGTATCATTGGTCCCTTTCCCAGCCCCTCCCATTCTCCATTCCCAATTGTTACTTTTTTCTAAGTTTTTTTTTTCCAGCCAGTTTTGTCAATGTGGCCTGTAGGCATTGAGCAACAGGAATATTGTAGCTGATTCTATTGATGCTTATGACTTAAGTAATATTTATTATGCAGTTTTGAAAAATACAAATACAATGTTTTTTGAATATTTCAAGGGTTACTATCATATGTCATTGTAAAATACAAAAATAGTTATGAAACACTTTCAGAATGAATCTAAAGTCTCAAGCTTGGTCATAGTACAGTTAACATAAAGTGATACTTGCCAGAGGAGAAAGAATCTTTCCAAAGCTTCCATCCACTAGAAGGGTAGCACCATGCTCAAATGTTAGCATTGGTGTATTGTTTAGGTCAATTCTTGAAACAATGGCAAAAGTAGTCTGAGTGCCATCTCCTTTCAATTCTGTTAAATTTTTGAATCCCTCTTTGAGCTCTTAAATAAACTTAAATACTTAAAACCTTAAATACTGCACAGTAATAGCATATAATGATCAATCATGTCCATGTGCCATAATACTCCTGTTTTGACTATTTGCTCCTGAGAATTAATTTTTAAACAACAAACCTAACTATCCAACCATCTCATTCTAGTGAAACCAATTTAAAGAGAGATGTTTGGGAACCACTTGAGCAGATAATCTCCAACATATGACCTGATTCCTGGATGGTTAAAAAGCAAGCACATATAAATCAAACCCTTAGTTCCTATAGCCATGATGTTGTAAACTAGGACTCCAATCCCAGAAACCTATATCATACCTTAGAAATACCAAAATTACTTTTACAAAACTTAACTCTCAATGAATTACAAACCTAAATGCAAAATGCAAAACTATAAGACCCCTAGAAAATAACATAGGAGAAAACCTAGATGACCCTGGGTATGGTGATAACTTTTTAGATACTACACCAAAGGCATGTACATGAAACAAGTAATTGATAAGCCGGACTTCATTAAAATTAAAATCTTCTGCTCTGCAAAAGACAATATCAAGAGAATTAGAAGACAGGCCACAATCTGGGAAAGCATATTTACAAAAGACCCATCTGATAGAGGACTGTAACAATAATAATTAAAGAAGACACAAGATAAAAAAAATGTAAGATGATATAAAAATTGGTGGGGAAGTAAAACTGTAGAGCTCTAGAATGTGATTAGGAATGTGATAGCTATAAGTTGTTATAGCTATGTAAGCCTCATGGTAACCACAGAGCGAAAACCTATAGTAGGAACACAAGAGATAAGGAGATCACTGAAGAAAGTCATTAAATCTCAAAGGAAGAAAGCTTTTAACAAAATGGCCATAAGTACATAGATATCAATAATTACTTTAATGAAAATGAACTAAATTCTCCAATCAAAAGACATAGAGTGGCTGAATGGATAAAAGCACAAGACTCATCTATATGCTGCCTACAACAGACTCACTTCAGATGTAAGGACACACACAGACTAAAAGTGAAGGGGTGGAAAAAGGTATTGTTTGCAAATGGAAACCAAGAAAATTGGGGTAGCTATACTTATAGCAGACAAAATAGACTTTAAAACAAAGACTATATTAAGAGACAAAGAAGGGCATTACATGATCATTAAAGAGGTCAATCCAGTAAGAGGATATAACATTTATAAATATTTATGCACCCAACATAGGAGCACCTAAATATGGAAAGCAAATATTAACAGACCTAAAGGGAGAAATAGCAGTAAAATAATAGCAGGGAACTTTAATATCCCACTTACATCAATGAATAGATCATCTAGACAGAAAATCAATAAGAAAATATTGGCCTTAAATGACCCATTATACCAGATGACCTTAACAGATATATACAGGAACATTCCATCCACAAGTAACGAAATACACATTCTTCTCAAGTGCTCATGGAACATTCTCCAGGACAGATCACATATTAGGCCACAAAAGAAGTCTTAATAAATTTAAGAAGATTGAAATCATATCAAGCATCTTTTTAAAAAAAAGATTTCATTTATTTATTTGACACAGCAAGAGAGAGTGAGAGAGAGAGTGCACAAGCAGGGGGTAGTAGAAGATAGAGAGGGAGAAGCATCCTCCCCACTGAGCAGGGAGCCTAACATGGGGCTCGGTCCCGGGACCCTGAGATCATGACCTGAGCTGAAGGCAGACGCTTAACTGACTGGTCAGGTGCCCCTCAAGCATCTTTTTTGACCACAATAGTATAAAAGAAGAAAACTGAAAAATTAAAATATATGTGGAGGTTAAACAACATGCTACTGACAGCCAATGGTTCAAAGAAGAAATCAAAAGAGAAATAAAAAAATATCTTGAGACAAATGACAATGGAAATACAACAAACAAGAATTTATGGGATGCAGCAAAAGCAGTTCTAAGAGGGAAGTTCCTAGCAATAAGTGCCTGTATTAAGAAACAAGAAAAATCTCAAATAAACAACCTGATAATAATATATACAACCACTACTAATATAATAAACATATAATATAATTATATGTTCTCAATAGATGCAGAAAAAGCATTTGGTGAAGTTTAACATCCATTTATTATTAAAGCTTTCAAGGAAATAAATACAGAAGAAACTTACCTCAACACAAAAAAGGCCATCTGAAAAAAAAAAAAACAAAAACCCACAGTTAACACCATATTTAATGGGGAAAAAAATGAAAAGATTTCCCTTGAGAATCCAGCACAAAGCAAGAATACCCACTCTCACCACTTCTATTTAACATAGTATTGGAAATTCTAGCCAGAGCAGTGAGACAAGAAAAGAGAAATAAAAGGCATCCAAATTGGAAAAGAAGAAGTAAAATGATCTCTGTTTACAGATGCATGATCATATATGTAGAAAACCCTAAAAACTCAACAACAAAAACTGTTAGAATAAATTAATTAAGTAAAATTGAGGGATATAAAATCAATATCAAAAATCAGTCACATTTCTATACACAAAACAAGAAACCACCCAAAAAGGAAATTAAGGAAACAATCCCATTCACAATAGCAACACAAAGAATAAAATACTTAGAATAAACTTAACCAAAAAGGGAAAAGCCTTGTACACCGAAAAGTATGAAACACTGATGAAGGAATTTAAAGAAGACACAAATAAATGAAAGACATTATATGTTCATGGATTGAACATTGTTAAAGTGTCCATTCTATCCAAAGCCATCTATAGATTCAATGTAATCCCTATCAAAATCCCAATGGCATTCTTTACAGAAATAGAAAAAACAATCCTAAATTAATATGAGACCACAAAAGACCCTGAATAGCTAAAGCAATCCTGAACAAGAGAAACAAAGCTGGGGGCGCCTGGGTGGCTCAGTCATTGGGCGTCTGCCTTCGGCTCGGGTCATGATTCCGGGGTCCTGGGATCGAGTCCCGCATCGGGCTCCCTGCTCTGCGGGAAGCCTGCTTCTCCCTCTCCCACTCCCCCTGCTTGTGTTCCCTCTCTGGCTGTCTCTCTCTCTCTGTCAAATAAATTTTAAAAAATTAAAAAAAAAAAAGAAAAGAAAAACAAAGCTGGTGGCATCACACTTCCTGATTTCAAAATATATTACAAAGATATATCAAAACAATATGTTACTGGCATAAAAAAGACATATAAACCAATGTAACAGAATTGAGAGCCCAGAAATAAATCTGTACATCTATGGTCAACTGATCTTTGACAAGGATACTAAAAACACATAATGAATGGTTTTGGGAAAACTAGATGACCACATGGAAAAGGATGAAACTGGACCCTTCTCTCACACCATATACAAAAAAAATCGACTAGAAATGGATTAAAGAATTAAATAGAAGACCTGAAACTGAAAGACTACTAGATAAAAACATAGGGAAAATTTTTGTTGGCATTGGTCTGGGCAATGATTTTTTTGAATATGACACCAAAAGCACAGGTAACAAAAGCATAATAGACAAGTGGGATTGCATCAAACTAAAAAGTTTCTGCACAGTAAAGGAAATAATCAAGAGTGGAAAAGAAACCTACACAATAGGAGACAATATTTACAGACCATAAATCTGATAAGAGATTAATATCCAAAATATATAAAGAACTCAAACAGCTCAACAGCAAAAAAACCAAATAACCCAATTCAAAATGGGCTAAGGACTTGAATAGCTATTTCTCAAGAGGGCATACAAATGGCCAACAGGTATATGAAAAAGTGCTCAGCATCACTAATCATCAGGTTAATACAAATCAAACCCACGATGAAATATTATCTTACACATGTTAGAATGGTTATTATCAAAAAGATAAAAGATAATAAGCGTTTGCAAGGATATGGAGAAAAATGAACCCTGGTACAGTTGATGGGAATGTAAATTAGTACAACCATTATGGAAAATGGTATGGTGGTTGCTCAAAAAATTCAAAATAGAACTACCATATAATCCAGCAATACCATTTCTGGGTATATATCCAAAAGAAATTAAACCAGTATCTCAAAGAGATACCTGTGTCCCTACATTCATTGCACAATTATGCACAATATCTGATATATGAAAACAACGTTAAGTGTGTGTGTATACACAGCCTTAAAACAGAAGAAAATCTTGCCATTTGCAATAACATGTGTGAACCTGGAAGATATTATGGTAAGTGAAATAAGCCAGACACAGACAAATACTGTATGATCTTACTTATAAATGGAATCTAAAATATTTGAACTCATAAAAGCAGAGAGTAGAAAGGTGTTTTCCAGGGCGCCTGGGTGGCTCAGTTGTTTAAGTGACTGCCTTCGGCTCAGGTCATGATCCTGGAGTCCCGGGATCGAGTCCCGCATCGGGCTCCTTGCTCAGCGGGGGGTCTACTTCTCCCTCTGACTCTCCCCCCTCTCATGCTCTCTATCATTATCTCTCTCAATAAATAAATAAAAATCTTAAAAAAAAAAAAGAAAGGTGTTTTCCAAGAGTGAGAAATGGGACAAATGGGGAGATGTTCAAAGAGTTTACAGATTCAATTGTGCAGGATGAATAAGTTCTGGAAATCTAACGTACAGTATGGTGATTATAATGAATAATGTATCGTATACTTGAAGTTTGCTAAGAGAGTTGATCTCAAGTGTCCTCACTATCAAAAATATAGTAACTGTGAGGGGCGCCTGGGTGGCTCAGTTGTTAAGCGTCTGCCTTCGGCTCAGGTCATGATCCCAGGGTCCTGGGATCGAGCCCCACATCGGGCTCCCTGCTCCGCGGGAAGCCTGCTTCTCCCCCTCCCACTCTCCCTGCTTGTGTTCCCTCTCTCATTGTGTCTCTGTCAAATAAATAAAATCTTTAAAAAAAAATATAGTAACTGTGTAACTATATTAATTAACTTGATTATAGTAATCATTTCACAATGTATATGTATATTAAACCATCAGGATGTACACCTTAAATATATATATTTGTCAATATCTCAATAAAACTGAAGAAAAAGAGTGATCATTGAAAAATTTTAACAATTTGAACTGACCTCATCAAAAAATGATTCATTTGTAGTCAAATAGGTATTATATATTTCATTGTATTTTGATCCTTTGAAAGATGATTATCTATGTAGGAGAAATTTTTAGCCAAACAATATGACAATAGCTATCTATAATGCATTGCCTGCCCCTAATATTTTGAACAAAGGGCTGTTTTCTATATTTTGCTTGACAAAGTGGTGGGAGGTAGTATTTTTCCTGTTTTTACCAGAAACCAATGAAGGAGTCCTATTGCTTCAGTGCCTCTTGTTCTCCTGTGCAGAATATTTCTTTAGTTTCTTTCCAGATGAGTGTGATATATTAAAATCAAACTGAGAAGTACGTTTTCTATCATTAATGAGGGTAATTCATAATGGATGTGTTGGCAGAAATGAAATATTTAATCAGGTATTTAAAATAAATTTAAATCATCAGTGTTTATTGCCCTGATTACAAAAGAGGCATCTTCTTATGTAAAATAGAATATTTATGAATGTGTGTTTTCAATAATTTTGAATACAGATATGTATAGAAAACTCTTCAGGTTTATTGAAGTTCCTCTACTCTAAAGGACCAGTTTTAGTTAAGTTTTTCATCGTCCTCATCCTTTTTATGCTGCACACTTAAAGGAGATATAATGGAATACTTCTGTAGTGACTTCTGGCTGTACAATCATTAGAAAATTCAAAATGTTGAATAATGGGAAAAATCTATGTTTGTACATGTAAATAAACCTTGCTTCTAGATTCTGTGTACCATATGCTTTATTTTCTAATTAGAAATAAATGTAACTACATGGAAGGAACATAAAATGTTTTATTGCTGTTATGGGTCCCATTGCTGTTTCAGAGTGTTTTTAAAAAAAACACTAAAATCACTTGTGGCAGTTACCACAGTGTCAATCTCGACAGGTTTTCTAACTTAGTCTGAACTCCTTATAATTTAATATTCTTCCATTTCTTGTAGAAACATGAGTGCCTTGCTACTGTGGGATCAAGTCTTAGGAAAATTGTCATCACCCACACTTTAAAGGAAAATTCTGTGGCTTGGTAGAGACCCTGCTTGAAAGTTATGGGAAGCTTTGCTGGTTTGGATGAGGTTTCAAATAATCCACAGAAAATGTCAGAATAGAGACCAATCTCTGTACAGAGTTGACTTCTCTGCCACCTTATTGCTAAGATAATGTGAAGGAAAATTTATGAAGCCCTTGAGGCAGATGTATCCTGGGCAGACACAGTAGGAAAAATAGTAATGTGAGAATAATTTAAAGGGTGCAGAAAACACCACCCCCAACCCTGACTCCTCCATGTCTAAAATATCTTCTCATATCTGCCTTGGTTCTTGAAAGTATATAATTCAATATTTATTTCCTTGGATAATGATACCACATATGCAGGAATCCCTTTTTTTTAAAAAAAAAAAACTACATATGATAAATTCTGCTTAGTGAAAATCTTACAAAACTGTGTGTCAAACACTTTACAAATTTTTGGGAATATAAAGATGAATGAGGTAGAATCCTTGCCAATTTTCTCACTGTCTAGTAAGAAAATATAGACATATGTCAAATATAGTGTGAGGAACTTTTGTATGTGCTATGATAGAGTGCAGATTAGTGTGAGGGCACAGATGAGTGAATGACAAACCCTATTTGTTGGGATGGTTAGAAATTGCTTCATAGAGGAAAGGATAGTTGAATGTTGAAGAATTAATGGGTATGTTCCAGGTAGACAAGGAGATAAGGTATCCTCAAGTAAAAAGAGCACCTTAAGTACGAAGTCCTGGAAATGTAAAGCAGATTGGGTTATTTGAAGAAATTGCAGACTGCTGGACATAAATGGAATGAAAAGTGAAAGTGAAGAGGTGGTGAGGGAAGAGCAAGAAGTGAAGTAAAATGGGAGAGTAGCCAAGAGTTTCCTTATTTGGAACATTTTATACCTGGATAGGCATTTGGAATTTACTCCATTGTCAACATGGGGGGCATATAATGATTTCTGTCAGGGAAATGATATGGTTAGATTTGTGTATTAGGCAATTTTAGTTATGCTATTGAGAATGGAATGGATGGGAGTCTTGAGATAGACCATTAGAACAGCACTGCAGCTGTTGAGCTCAGACATGGTAAGGTCTTGGATTAAGGCAGTATCAGGAGAAATGGAGGGAAGGGGAGCATCTATGAGTTGGGTACTGTCTCTTATAAAGAAAATGAGTACATCAGCAGGTACAGTTTGGACAGTAAGATAATTTTAGTTTCAGTCTTGTTGAGTTTCAGATGCCTGTGGATAGATATGCATGTAAGGGGCACTTGATTTAGATGAGTTGAATGATTAAATGAATGACTACATGAGAATGGGGTTAGAGAAAAAGTCTAGCCTAGAAACAGAAATGAGCCCATAGCGGGTAGAAGAAATCAAGAGGATAGAATCACTCTAAGACAGCTTACAAAACAGGAAGAGATAAAGACCAAGATTAGAATCCTGGGGAACACCACTATTTAAAGCGCAAATGTAGGAACAAGAGCTGCAAAGGAGATGGAGAATATGTGGGCTGAATGGTAAAATGGGAAACCCAAAAAGCATAAAGTCACAGAAACCAAGTGAGGAGAGAGTTCTACTGTTGAGGAAGAATTAGCAGCACTGAAACACTGGAGAGAGATCAAGTATGCAGAGAACTAAAAAGATCCCATGGATCTTTTAAGGGGTCATTGAAGAGTTTAAGTAGTAGTGAAGGCGGGACTTGCTTACAATGGGCTCAAGAGTGAATAAAGTAAAGAGAAATGGTCATTCAGTGTAGAGTTTATTTTTTAGGAGTTGGTTGTAAGTGGAGAGAGATACACTAAGAGATGGAGAGTCAATGGAGGAATTTTTATTTACTCTTTTATGTTTATTTTTTAACTGCTTTGTTGCGGTATAACTGACATATATGTGTTGTGTATGTTCAAGCTGTGCAACTTATAATTCTTGTCTTGTGTTTGGTGTCCATTCCTGCCTTCAGCACCACTGTCTTCTCAAATAGGGATTCATTCTGCACTACCCATTCTGTTCCTCCATCAAATTTACACAGAACAAGCACTGAACTAGGAACAAGGAGACTTGGATTACAATCTCATGTCTCGTCCCAAAGAGTTTTATGAACATATACAAGTCACGTAATTTCTTTGTCTCTCAGGTTACTTATTTTTTTAAAAGATTTTATTTATTTATTTATTTATTTATTTATTTATTTATTTAAGAGAGAGAGAGAGAGTGTGAGTGAATGGGGGGAGGAGCAGAGAGAGAGGGAGGTTGAAAGAATCTCAAGAAGACTCCGTGCTGAGTGTGGAGCCAGATCCCAAGACACTGAGATCATGACCTGAGCTGAAACCAAGAGTTGGACACGACCAACTGAGCCACCCATGCACCCCTTGGGTTACTTATTTTTAAACTATAACCATTGAGAAGGCCCTTTCCAGCTCTATATTTCTATGTTTCTTTGATAACTCTTGCATACAAAGGTGTAAACATATTTGTTGATTGGTAACAACTTAAATGGCATCTGTCTTTGGGATCATTCATGTTTTAATAGTATTCAAAACCTTTAAGAAAAACTCTAACAATTTAGATTCCAGATACAAGCAAGGGGTGGGGGATTTTGGAGGGCACTGTACCTTCCTGGCACCCTAGAAATTATTCCACATAGATACCTTTTCTACATGTAGAATCAACTCTTCCTTATGTTGTTTGAGATGAGAAGCTAGCTAAGAAAAATAGCCAAAAAATAAAACAAGACAAAATCAGAGAGGGAGACAAACCATAACAGACTCTTAATCATAGGAAATAAACTGAGGGTTGCTGGAGGAGAGGGGGTATCGGGGGATGGGGTAACTGGGTGATGGACATTAAAGAGGGCATGTGATGTAATGAGGACTGGGTGTTATATGAAGCTGATGAATCACTGAACTGTATCTCTGAAACTAATAATACACTATATGTTAATTAATTGAATTTAAATTAAAAAAACTAAAAAATTAAAATTTTAAAATTTTTAAAAAAGAAAGAAAAGAAACAATAGCCAAAATTTGTTCCAGACCCTGGTAATGAGGCAACTTTTGAAGCCTGCTGGGAGTAACAGTTTATGACATCTCCATCCTTTCAAAAACTCCTTGTCAAGCCAAAAATCTTAAGACTCATCCTTGATTCTTTTTTTTTTTTTTTAATTCCATCCCACATTTATTCCTTTAGAAAATCATATTGGCTCTACATACATCCAGAGGCTGACCATTTCTCACCATTCGTATTGCTACCAGCCTGGTCTAATTTAGCCGCCATTGTTTTCTGTCTGTATTATTGGAGTAGTCTCCTAGCTGGTCTTGGTGCTTCCACTCTTGCCTCCACAGTATATCCTTCTCAAAGTACCCACAGTAATCTTATTAAGTCATAAATCTGATCATGCCACTTCTCTGCTTAAAACTGTTCAATGACTCCCCATTTCATGCAGAATAAAAACCAAATTCCTTACAATGGCCTCTCAGGCTCTGTATAAACCAGTTCCCTGTATGTTCTCTGACCTCATCCACTTTTTTTCCAGCCTAATGCCTATGTATCTTCAATCCTACTGAGAACTCTCAAACCTTAGGGCCTTTACCAGCTGTTTCCTCTGCTTGTAACACTCCTATACATCTTCAGGGCTCATTTCCTTCAAATCTTTGTTCAAATGTCACCTTCTCAATGAGGCCTGACTGTCCCATTTAAAATTAAATCTCATTCTTTAGTCTTCAGTTTACACTTTTGTTCCCTAGAATCTGCAGTTCTTATATTCACCAAGGGCATTTGTGGCATGTATAATTTACTTGTTTATTATGTTTATTATTTATTTTGTTTCTGGCAAAAAGAAATCAGAGATTTAAAAAATGATTTAATTTAATTTAATTTTTAAAAATTGAAGTGTAGTTGACACACAATGTTACATTACCTTCAGGTGTTCAACATAGTGATTTGACAAGTTGATATGTTATACTATGCTTATCACAAGTGTACACCATACTATCCTATTTTAATACCATTGACTGTATTCCCCGTGTTGTACTTTTCCCCCCTGTGATATATTCATTCCATAACTGGAAGCCTCTATTTCCCACTTCGCTTCACCCATTTTGCCCATTTCCCCACCTCCTCCCCTCTGGCAGCTGTCAGTTTATTCTCTGTATTTATGGATATGTTTTTATTTGTTTGTTTATTCATTTGTTTTATATTTTAGATTACACAAGTGAAATCATATATTATTTGTCTTTATCTATCTGACTTATTTTATTTAGCATAATACTTCTAGGTCCATCCATGTTGTTGCAAATGGCAAGGTGAAATCAGAGATTTTTTTTGGTAGTTAGTTCACTAATGTGTTCTAATCACTTAGAAAAGTGACTGGCACATAGTAGCCACTCAATAGATATTGATTGTTGTTGAATTAACAACAGCAGTGGCTGCTATGGTCTGAGTGTTTGTGTGCCCCCAAAGTTCATGTTTTGAAACCTATCCCCAAGGTGATAGTTTTAGGAAGTGGGGCCTTCGCGAGGTGATTAGGTCATGAGGGTGAAGACCTTATGAAGGGATTAGTGCCGTTATAAAAGGGGATCCATTTAGATCTCTCACTGATCCTGCCATGTGAGGATACAACCTCAAGTCTGTGACCTGGAAGAGGGCCCTCACCTGCTGGCACCCTGATTTTGGAATTCCAGCCTACAGAACTAAGAGTAATAAATTTCTATTGTTTATAGGCTATGCAGTCTCTTGTAGTTTGTTAAAGAAAGCCAATAGACTAAGACAATGGTTGCTTATATTTCCATAACAATTTAGAGTTTCAGAAGTACACTTATTTTATTTTTAGGAGGCTTTAATAAATATGGCAATGGCTTGGGGGCTCTTCCAAAAACTGGTGTCAACCCTATTAGTATGAGATTCTCCTGGGACAGTAGAACCCTAAGGGACTGGGAGAAAGGGCATACACATTTGATAAACAATGACCCTGCAAAGTCCGTTATACTCAGGTGCTTTTGTGAGAGTGGCCAGTTGGATTAATGATTTGTTGGTTGGGGCTGTAGAAAATAGAAAACATGGTTCCAGGGATGAGGTAAAGAAGGCATTAAAAAATGAGCATTGCCTTAAGTCATAATTTTATCTGTATCTGTCCCTGTTTGAACATTATAATCAGAGAACATTGTGTTTGATTGGTTAGGACACCAGTTAAGGAACAGAAAAATTGGTTTACTTTTTAAGTCATGCTCAGATTTGTGTATGTGAGGTTTATGCATTGAGCACGCAATAGGGAAAATCCCATACAATCAATTTGAGAATAACAATGAATGGGAATAGATATCCTGGAAGACTAGGGGCCTTTATTATGGAATGTGCACATTTACTCTGTGATACACAGCCTAATGATTCCTTAATGGTAACATAAGAAAATCCCAAACCAATTTTGTTTTTGAAATATTAGCAAATTTAGTGTGTGATTAATAGCATCAAAAATATCTGTCTTATAAATTTTATGGGAAACAAAGCTATTTGAACCTGTATAAGCAAAGAAATATTTTATTTCTCCCTGAAAAGATCAAATCTCCCACCAGGGAATAACCATTTACTTCTAGCTACAATAACTAGACTAGACTATGGAGTAACTAAAGGACAGGGGTGGCTCCCTTGAGCAGAAAGTGAAGGAAGCTGTATTTTGTAAATTCTACCTATGGTTATCTGTGACATTTAATCAGTTTTATAAAATCAAATAAACCTGATTTTGTAACTGAAACATGTGTTGTGAATGGAAGATTAAATATAAAAGAATTAGATTTCAGGATATAAGAATATGTTCCTCTGTCTCGAAAGTAAATCTGGATATAGAAGATGTTTCATTTGCTAGGAAGATATTAATTATATCATTAATCAGTGAGAATATGGAAAATAACACAAGCTGAAAATATATCATCAATATAATGAATTAACTCTATTGTTCTCTTCACATGTATGATAGACTACATTTAATTTTTAAAAAGCTTTTTCTTGCAAAAATATACATGACATGAACCTGTTCTTCTAAGCTGTTCTGTAAGACTTTGTTGAATTTACGTGTTCAGCAAATAATAGTGGGAATGAAAACCATATAGCAGTTTCTCCCAAATTTAACCATCTATATATCTGCAAGGACAGTTGTTCAAATTATAGGATTTTTAAAATGTGATATGTCTATTTTAAATCTGAAAGTTAGTCTAACTCTAATTTCTTCACTGTAACACCCTTTAGAACTTTACTTCATTTCTTTTATTGCATATCTAGCTCCAACCACAGGAACTAGATGTCCAGTAAATTGATAATAAACAGTTTAGTTTTTTTTTTAAAGAAAAATTGTACTTTATTCCCAATCTCTTGAAATCACAATGATTGAAGATAATGAGACCAATGAGTAATTATTCCAGAAAGCAGTATTTAAAAACCCCTCACACTGATAGAGAGATTGTTATCAAGACAGGCTGTCCTAATATCTGGGAGGAAATTATCTGGAGGTAAATATAATTTTTTAATAAAAAACGCATGGCCATTAAGAATTTGTACATTTTTAAAGCATTAATTTTATCAGATGGGAGGGCTTTGATATGCAACTAACAGAATTCCTGATGGATTGTAGCTTATTAAATAAATAAAGGCAAGAAATCTGGAAAAGGTGATTACAGGCTGGCAATAGCAGCTTCAGTAGCTCAAGGAGAACACTGCACTTTGTTAGCATCTCCATGCTTTCGTTGGCCTTCCTTTCATGATGTCAATGCATGATCTACTGCAGTCACTTTAGGCAGTAGGGCCACATGACCAGTATCCTGAGTAGAAAGGAAGAGGCCAGGATATAAAACTTTCTTCTTGCAAGTACTGTCTTTTTATCTGGGAACAACGTTTTTTTATGTTAAAGCTTCCAGGAGATTTTCTCTTATGACTCATTAAACATGACTGTTGTCATATGGCCGCCTCTATCTCCATGGAATATAGGGAGGAGTATCCAATGAAGGAGAATGGAATAGTGGGATTTCTGTGAGAAGTTTATATTAATCATGAGACATTTTCTAGGGTTAGCAAAAAGGCCTACCATTCCTGAGATCAAGGAATCTTAGTCAGCTACCTGAATACAACTAAGATTCAGTTAGGGAAGACTTGACAAGTTAGAGAGAAACATTTTTTTCTGCTCTTTTGGAATTGGCTAATTTGACTAAGAACCAAAGCTGACAATAAAGACAAGAAGTATTCCACCAATTACAATCCATGCCCACCAGCAGTTGGGGCGAGCCACCGTCCTTTAGGGCTTGCTGATATGTGCCAGTTCCAAGAACAGGCTCTGATGCCACCCACCTGTCTCATCACTCATGATCATTGGAATTTGCAGTCATTGCAATCATTGGAATTTGGAAAAATGCAGTGTTTGTGAAGAAAGGCTGTTCTCTCTCCTCAAGGCTAGGGGAAGGGGGCCCCCAAGAGAATGATTTGAAGATTGTGATGGCTGTAAGAAGGAGCTTGGGATTTAGTTTACTGAATGATATCCACTCACATCTGCCTCTTCAAATTTTTATATTATTTGGTGGCATGGACACAAGTGATCAAGTGAACTCACAGAAACTACTTGTTATTATGTCCTTATTCTCTGCTCTCTGCATAGATTCTTATTATGTAGGATGATTTTGTTGACTTCTGTGCCCAATGCTTCTGAAGAGTTATGTGAACATAGTTATTAGAGGTTAATGGTGCTATTTTGGTGGTACTTCAGCTAGGGACCAAAGAAAATACAGATTACCTCTTCTCACCTCTCCCCTTTCTTCAAGTTTCTGTGCAAGCCACACATCTAAGAAACAATAGCAGAATAGGCATCCAAAAACCACATTATCAATGATCATACAGGCTTTCAATAACCCCTGGTAAAGTAAAATTGGGACATGCATCTTAGACTCAAGCGCTAAGCAGTGACCCTATTCTATTTGTCTCCACTCCTCACCTGGTTCATGTATACTCAAGAATGGAGGAATCAACACAGTGAAGAGGCTAGAGAAGTGAGAGGAATGTGAAAAGCAGATAGCCCTGCTCCAAATCTAAGCCTCTAGAGTCACAGACCTAACTTGGGTTAGGATGAGTGTATAAGAAGATCTTTGAATCAGATATGTAATAAAATTTTTAAAATGAAGAGGACTAAGTCTACAAAACTGAGATTAGATTCTTCTAATAACTAAAATAGCTAAAAAATTATATTTTCTGGATATGATGGTGAGGGAGTAGTTTCTCAGGAAGAAAAGGAAGCCCAATGGGAGACATTTGGTATAGCTTTTTCACAAAAAAACAAAAACAACTATGTCATCTTTGTAACTAAATAAATCAGTCTCATAGATATATGTTTGTAACTGTCAAGTACACGGTTGTCATGTCTGCACTGTAGTGTGTGTGTTTATGTAAGTATATAGATACGAATGAAGTAATATATTTTTTCAGCTATGAATTAAAAATAGAAAATAGAAAACTTATATGAAAGGATAGCAAATTATTTAAATCAACTAAAGGTCAATGGTAAAAGCAAGGCCACCAGTGAATTTAACTGGGGAGAATTGATGTAGTTAGTAGGAATTGATGTAGTTAGTTAATATTTAGACCAAAGTCTGTCCAAATACCCTAGAACATTACTCACAAAGTAAGCATTATTCTTATGGAGCATATGCTATGAGTCAATCACAGATTTAACTTTGAGTTTTCTAGAAGCCAATGCAAAGCAGAAGCATATTTCTATATGTGATTCAAGGAGATATAATATAGAAGTTAAATAGTTGCTTGAAAATATGGCCATCACTAATACTGAAACCACAAAGTGTCTCAAAAGAACACTGTGTACTATAACAACAATATCCTTAACATCATCCTTGCTGAAGAGTCAGTGACAAGTTTCCTAAGGTTGTATAAAAAATGAAAATTTGGATGCAGTAAAGCAACAGTAGCCATTTTGATTACAAAAATAAGTGTATCACCTATGATAAACATTACACTTTTTTTTTTTTTTTACAAGGCACCCTTAGGATTTTTCTCATGGCTCCTAACTTTGTATTTTAATGTAAGGGTTATCTGAGTTTAATGAAATCTCAAGTAAGTTGGTATTTCCATCGTAGTTTCCTCTTTTGAAGAGGAATGAGGTATGTTGTTAATATAACATGTAATTTAATTTTGAAAGGAATGAAGACCAACGGGCTTTTATTCAGTTAAATACCCACCTATTAGCTATTTCTGGTTCTTCAAGATCAACATAGTAGAACTAAAAACATGTGTTTTGATAGTTACTGATCCCTGCAGAAGAGTTTAGAATATATATGTATGTGTGTGTGAAGGTATGAGTGTGTGTGTGTGTGTGTGTGCCTTTAACAAATATTTGCTGATATGGATATTCATCCATTCATTTATTCCTTTTAGTCATTTACTGGACTGATTCCTGGAATTTCTGGTGTTATGCCTTATTATGTTGGAGTCAAAATTTGAACACTTCCTATTGAAACAGACATTTAGCAATATTATTAGAATGCTTTAAAACATGGATCATAGAATGACACAATTTTTAATAAATTGGATACAGGATGGATATGTGAGTGCACCGTAACACTTTTATTTTTAAGCTTCAAAGTGAAGTCACTAATTATATTAAGGACCTGACCCAAAATTAAGATCTGAAAATACTTAGTAACTAGTCATTAAGAACAACGTATATCCCCAAGCTGTTTTCTTTACCAGGCTGTTTCTATGTTGAAATCTGTAATTGGCAAAAACAAAGCAGAACAAAATTACATGCGTAGGGGAAAAGAGCCAACTGCAACTCCTTTATACCTTAGAGATATTCACTGTCTTTTTGTTACATATCCTAGAGCAGGCTACTAGCATGTTGTGAAACTTCTGATTTGGAACTCTTAACAAACAAACAAATGAACAACAAACAAAGCAATCATGATGATTTAGGTATAAACTTTCTGGGAAGCAGTAGATAGTACAGATAACCCTACCCACTCATATCAAACTTAAGTTGGTTTTATCCCCAAATATATGTCTTTTTCTTCCAAGCTAATCTTATTTTTCAGCTCTGTAATGCTTTATTTTCACCTACAACTTTCTTTTAACAGAGTTGATTTCTTGACAAGTTCTTTTCTCCCCATTTGAAGCTTTAAATTGTAGAAATAATCATAATAAATAATTATATGTGTTTAATCTTTTCATCCTTATCAAGGATTTGGAACTAAATTCCAGTCTCTTATCTTTCATATCATTCTCAATCATTCTGGATGGCTTCAGGTACCAAATAAAGTTATTCATATATAACTCAGTGCTCACCATGATAAGTGCAGTCACCATTCAACATTATTACAGTATTACTGACTATACCTCCTCTGCTGTAATTCCTGTACATTTTAACGTTCCTCATTTTACTCCATCTGCCTCCCCAACTATTTTCTTTTCATCACCTTAACTTAAATTGTTGGCCAATAATAGAGAAAAACATGTGGATTGGTGCCACGGATTTCAAAAATTTTACCCTTAGCTGAATCCCCATTTTGTCTTTAAATTCCTCTATCCAGCTTCCCTCTTTATATCAGTGTTATTTCAACTTTACGTCTGCTCTACTTTCCCAGTTCCTTCCAGATATTTTGCTAGAAACTAAGGATTTAATCAGACACAATGATTGACCTCGAAGAATTTTCAGACCAGTGCTGGATATTAACGATCAGATTTAGCACTAACACCATGTATTTGCCATCCTTCAGTTCAGAATAGCATCTCATACTTGATGTGTCTCAGTGTGAATCTTTTTGTGTTTATCTTTCTTGGAATTTATTCAACTTCTTGGATATATAGATTTGTGTCTTTTACTAACTTTGGGAAATTTTTGACCATTATTTCTTCAAAATTTTTCTCTGTCCCTTTCTCTCTCTGCCCCCCTTCTGGGACTCCTATTGTTCACATGACTGTACACTTGATGGTGTTCCACAGATCTCTGAGGCCCTGATAATTTCCTTTCCTTTCCTTCCCTTCCCTTCCCTTTCCTTCCCTTTTCTTTCTTTCTTTCTTTCTTTCTTTCTTTCTTTCTTTCTTTCTTTCTTTCTCTTTCTTTCTTTCTTTCTTTTTCTTTTTCTTTCTTTCTTTCTTTTCTTTCTTTCTTTCTTTCTTTCTTTCTTTCTTTCTTTCTTTCTTTCTTTCTCTTTCTTTCTTTCTTTCTTTCTTTCTTTCTTTCTTTCTTTCTCTTTTCTTTCTTTCTTTCTTTCTTTCTTTCTTTCTTTCTTTCTTTCTTTCTTTCTTTCTTTCTTTCTTTCTTTCTCTTTCTGTGCTCCTCAGGCTAAGTCATTTCTGACATATCTAGGTCTGACAGTCATGACCTAGCTTCAGGTTTGCTGATTCTTTTTTCTGCTTGCTCAAATCTGCTATGGAAACCTTTTGTGAATTTTTGTTATTGTACTTTTTTTTAAAGATTTTATTTATTTATTAGAGAGAGAGAAGAGAGAGTGAGTGAGAGTAAGAGCACAAACTGGGGGAAGAGGGAGAGGCAGAGGGAGAGGGAGAAGCAGACTCCCCACTGAGCAGGGAGCCTGATGCGAGGCTTGATCCCAGGACCCTGGGATAATGACCTAAGCTGAAGGCAGACGCTTAACCAGCTGAACCACCCAGGTGCCCGTTATTGTAATTTTTAGCTCCAGAATTTCTTTGGTTCCTTTTTCATAAAATTTCTATCTCCATTAATATTCTCTATTTGTTGAGACATTGTTGTAAAGGTTTCCTTTAGCTTTTTTTCCAACTGTTCTTTAGTTCTTTAAACATATTTAAGATTAGCTGATTGAAAGTTTTGCCTTGTAAGCCCAATGTCTATACTTATCAGGAACATTATCAGCTAATTCTCCTTGTGATTACATCATATAGTTTTTTTTTTGCATACTTTGTAACTTTTATTGAAGACTGGACATTTAAAATATTATAATGTGCGGGGCGCCTGGGTGGCTCAGTCGTTAAGCGTCTGCCTTCGGCTCAGGTCATGATCCCAGGGTCCTGGGATCGAGCCCCACATCGGGCTCTCTGCTCAGCAGGAAGCCTGCTTCTCCCTCTCCCACTCCCCCTGCTTGTGTTCCCTCTCGCTGTCTCTCTCTCTGTCAAATAAATAAATAAAATATTAAAAAAAAATTATAATGTGATACCTCTGGGAATCAGATACTTCCCCCTCCTTAGGGTTTACTTTTATAGTTTGCTGTAGGTTGTAATTGTTCATTTGTTTAATGAATTTTCTACACTATTTTTGTAACATCTGTATTCTTTTTTATGTGTAGTCTCTGAACTGTTTAGCTTGCATTTAGCTTCTGTGTTGGCAAAAAAAAAGAACAAAACAAAAAAGAAAGAAAGGAAGGAAGGAAGGAAGAAAAAATAAAAGAAACAAAAAAAATAAAGAAAAGAAAAGAAAAAAGTCTTCAGGTTCTTGCAGGTTTGCTTTGTGTTAGGAGGTACTCTTTCAAGTCAGCAAGGCTGTTTACAGCTTAGCCTTAGCCTTTTCTTCCTGCTTGTGCTAAGCCTAAAGATCAGTCAGAGGTGAAAGCCTGGACTTCTTAGGTTTTGCTCTAAGCATATGCCCTGTCCTGGTCATGCATGCAACTTTCTGCATTCTCCTGTTTACATGGATGTTTCAAAGGGCCCTCATGTCGTTTTTTTTTTTTTTTTTTTTTTTTTTTTAAAGAAATGCCCTTGCTCTTCCTCCCAGGCTTTAAGTATGTTTATTGTTTGCCTCAACTGTAATCTCTTGCTTTTGGTGGCAGTGGGTTGCTCATTTGTCTTACACGGGTCTTAACCTCTGAATAGTGTTTTCAGTCCTCTGAGTAGTTGCTTTTTCACTCTAGAGAGTTCTGAGTTAAGTGAAACAAAGTCAAGAACCTTGCATCACCCCTTCTACAAGCCCCCAGACAGGTTAAAACACACAAACATAATTCTTTGAGAATCAGGTCTTCTCTACTCTTTCACACACCAGGGACCAAAGTCCCATAGTGGGAATATAGGCTATCTTCAATATCACTGTCAAGCTGGGGAAGGGGACAGGGCAAGAGCAAGTGTAAATGCCATAGAGCTTTCCTACCATTCTAAAGTTCCCTTTTTTTCTTGATTCAGTATTTACTAGATTGCTATAAATCTTTGATTAATTTTCAGAGTTCTGACAAAATTGATTTTGACAATTTTTGCTTTTTCTTTGATGTTTCTGTGGAGGGATAGGTCCTTGGAGTTATTTATTCCACCATTTTTGCTGACATCATCTCTACAAATGGGTTTATATTTGTAAATGTTTTAAAAAATCAAAAGAATGCTATTTCATGGCCTGTGAAAATGTTATGAAATTCAAATTTCAGTGCCCTTGAATATTTATTGGAACATATCCACACTCATTCATTTAACTATTGTCTTTGTCTGTTTTCATGCTACAGTGGTAGAGTTGAGTAGTTGCGGCAGAGATATTTCTGCAGCCAAAAATAGTTTCAGTGTCCCTTTACAGCAAAAACTTGCCTGTAACCCTGTTTTAAAGTACCTCGGCCTCTAATTTTCTATTCTTCTAACTCCCAAGTTGTTGTTATAGAAATCTCATCCAAAATTGTTTTGATTTGTTTGAAGTCTTAGTTTGGTTTACAAGGAGCTTCTCAATCTGATCTCAACCTGCTGTTTAAGCCTTACCTCCCATCCCTTCTCAAGGTTCTTCCTAATTATTTTATACTTCTTACTTTTTCCCTTAAATGGCATGCTCTTTCATGGTGTTTAGTCATTGCCAAATGCCATTATTTCTTGGAATAGTCTTTCAAACTTTTTTCACTTTTGAAAATTTGGCTGTCTCTGCAATGGGTTGAATAATGGCTCCCTAAGAAATATGTTCAACTGGAACCCGTGAAGGTGATCTTATTTGGAAAAAGGATTGTTGTAATCAAGGTGAATATCTTGAGGTAAGATCTGGATTAGCATAGGACCTCATCCAATGACAAATTTCCTTAAAGGAAAAGAGAAGGGGAAAAGACACACAGAAGAGAAGGTGATATGAAGACAGAGGAAGAGATTGGAGTGATGCATCTACAAGCCGGCAGCCATCAGAAACTAGGATAGAAGAACAGAATGGAGTCTCCCTCATAACCTCTAGAAGGAACAGAGCCTACCAACACCATGATTTCAGACTTCTGGCCTCTAAAACTATGAGAAAACAGATTTCTGTCATTTCCAGCCAAAGTTTGAAATAATTTGTTAAGGCAGCCCTCATCCTTTAAAGACCTGGATCATTTTATGAGGGGTCACTTGATTGCTCTTGACTTGGACCAAATTATTTGCTCATTCCTCTTTTGTATTATAACATTTACCATGTTACGCTTCAGTCTGTGTGTTTAAATATTTATCTTCTCTAACAGCTATGAACTTGCTCTTCATACTTAACATGTTATCTGGCCTACAGTAGTACTCAGTGTTTATTGAATGACTGAATCATAGTAGAATATCAAGAGACATAGCAAGCAATACTTGGAGTCCAATTATTAACATTCTATATTTGGTTCTGACACATAAAACCTTGGTCAAATGTCATGTTGGTCCTTAGCTTGCTCTTTGATGTACTATGAGAATGGGATTAAGGCCTTTCTAGCTCTAAAATTTTAATATGCATTGTTTCTTTTGTATGATTTCTTTCATGTCATTCTCTCTTTCTGAGATAGAATCTGGGGAATAATATCTTTTAGATTTTTCAGGGCAAACTGCTACACTAGTAACACTGAGGATTTTTAAAAGGACTTTAAAGATTTTCCTCCCTTCTTTTATTTGTGGAACAAAATTGGAAGTAATATGATAGGGATATGTGAAAGAATTTCTGTTGATACTTTCATAGTATACAAATTTTGTTGCTTTAAGAGTTGATTTTTTATGCTTTGATAATGAATCTAGCTTCAGAACTAAATTTTTTTCAGAAAATATTTTATAATAGTAGTTATTGATCATTTAAGGTGTATATATTGGTACTTTAAAAATAGATGCATATAAAACACATGAAATTTATTGTATAAATAACAAACTCAACTGTAATATGCATAACTAGTTTATTATTTGTAATCAAATCTGAAATGGATTTTCTTTTTATGTATAGTTCAATTATATATTTTTCCCTCTATTGTCTATCTTCAGTATTTCTGTTGTGGTAAAATGCTAATACATCAGTTAGTTGATGATATGTACACTTGTGTATCCACATGTTAGGAAACCAAGTTAAAAGCCAACAAAACATATTATTTGTACATTATTTGCATCATTGAAGATGCACCTTTATATAGGCCCTTTTTCACAGTGCTATTAGAACTTTGACTCATCAAATCACTTACAAGGTAATTATTAAAAGGTAATTATTCCCACAGAGATAAGAAAATAGAATTGTCAGTATAGTTATAGAATCAAGACTAAAAGTGAAATCACTAGCTGAATTTGAGTCAGAAGTTGAAAACCCAACTTCACAGTGAAGCCAAGTGTTTTTTGAAAAGGAATTAGGAATCCTTATAATAAAAGCTCCTTAATTTTGGGAGCACTTAAAAACCACTCTACTTGCTTAAGCTGGAAGGAAACCTAGAAATCTCTTGTGTTCCACATTTAGGTCTTTTCTCCCATGCTGTTCTCAGAATTTTCTATTTTTCAGTACAACACATTTTTATTGAGAATCTCTTATGTGCATGGATCTGTACCATAGGTTATAAGAATGCAATTTGATTTGATACTTAAACTCAAGAATTATGTAGTCTTTTCTTCATGATCATGTAAGACATGTACAATACAGATACTTTCTTGTTGTAAATCTAAGTGACGCAGTCCAGAAAAGATGAGAAAAGGCAGCAATCAGTGCAGATCAGTGTTTTGTGAAAGCCTCCCAACAGGAGATGAAACAAGAGCTGGGCCTTCTGGGATGGATGATACTGGCATGGCAGGGAGAAGACAAGCATGAGATAAAGAGGCAAGAATAAGAGTAACATTCATGAGGACAGTGGAGAGATACATTGATAAGTGAATATTAATTACAGGATGTGAGTCAGGCTGGAGAGATTGCATTTAAATCACCCTAGAAATATAGTGTTGTATCCTTTAAAGTCTCATGGAAGATTGAACTCTTTACTAACTGAAAGAACTTCATGGTTCTTTGAAGTAGAAAATACCATATGAAATCCAATCCCCAGATTTATAAAAACTTGGGAATAAATTATTAGGCCTACTTAGATTTTCATGTGTAGTAAATATATCACAAGTCTCCCTGTACAGGTCCTAAGATATCTGATATTGAATTGGGAGTGGTAAATTCATTTTTGACATGGCAGTGCATGCCAAGTTCATTTTATCTCACTCTCCTACAATGTTTAAATTATTTATTTACTTAATTAATTGTAGTGTTTACTTATTTATTAATCATGTAACTCTACCGGCATTTATGTTTCCTTTTTTTGTGGGAATGTCAATTGATAGATTAATCCATTAGTCTTAATTAATTAATTAATTCCTTATCTACCAACCTACCACAATCGCCAAAAGATAATTGAAGACATTCTTGGAAATGGCAGGACCTGGATTGGGAATCATGGCCTACAAAATTTCCATTTCTCCATTAACATCCCTGGTGCATTTCCTTTTATCATTTCCTGCTATAAGAGAGCAATTTCCATCTACAGTTTGAACTGATTCTGGAATATGAGAAGAGTTTATTTTATTGACAGTAATTATAAGGAAGAATGAAGGGCAATTGTTATAGATTTTTTTTTTCTTTCGAAGTAAGGTCACTTTAGAATTTAACCTAATTCCAGTCAAAATTTTTTGTTTTGCTTTGTTTTTTGTTATATGCATGTAATATTTCTTTTTTTTTTGTAAAGTTGAAATTTTTTTTTTTTAATTTTACTATGTTATGTTAGTCACCATACAATACATCATTAGTTTTTGATGTGGTGATCCACGATCCATTGTTTTCGTATAACACCCAGTGCTCCATGCAGTACGTGCCCTCCTTAATACCCATCACCGGGCTAACCAATCCCCCCTCCCCCCTCCCCTCTAAAACCCTGTTTGTTTCTCAGAGTCCATAGTCTCTCATGGTTCATCTCTCCCTCCAATCCCCCCCCCATTTTTCCCTTCCTTCTCTTAATGTCCTCCATGCTATTCCTTATGTTCCACAAATAAGTGAAACCATATGATAATTGACTTTCTCTGCTTGACTTATTTCACTTAGCATAATCTCCTCCAGTCCCATCTATGTTGATGTAAAAGTTGGGTATTCATCCTTTCGGATTGGCTGAGTAATAGTCCATTGTATATATGGACCACATCTTCTTTATCCATTCATCTGTTGAAGGGCATCTCAGCTCTTTCCACAGTTTGGCTATTGCGGACATTGCTGCTATGAACATTGGGGTGCATATGGCCCTTCTTTTCACTACATCTGTGTCATTGGGGTAAATACCCAGTAGTGCAATTGCTGGGTCATAGGGTAGCTCTATTTTTAAATTTCTGAGGCACCTCCACACTGTTTTCCAAAGTGGCTGTACCAACTTGCATTCCCAACAACAGTGTAAGAGGGTTCCCCTTTCTCCACAACCTCGCCAACATTTGTTGTTTCTTTCCCTGTCCATTTTTGCCATTCTAACTGGTATAAGGTGGTATCTCCATGTGGTTTTGATTTGAATTTCCCTGATGGCTAATGATGATGAACATTTTTTCATGTGTCTGTTAGCCATTTGTATGTCTTCTTCAGAGAAGTGTCTTTTCATATCTTCTGCCCACTTTTTGACTTGATGATTTGTTTTTTGGGTGTTGAGTTTGAGAAGTTCTTTATAGATCTTGGATACCAGCCCTTTATCTGTAGTGTCATTTGCAAATATCTTCTCCCATTCTGTGGGTTGCCTCTTTGTTTTGTTGACTGTTTCCTTTGCTGTGCAGAAGCTTTTTATCTTGATGAAGTCCCAAAAGTTCATTTTTGCTTTTGTTTCACTAGCTTTTGGAGATGTATCTTGAAAGAAGTTGCTGTGGCCGATGTCAAAGAGGTTATTGCCTATGTTCTCCTCTAGGATTTTGATGGATTCCTGTCTTACATTGAGGTCTTCCATCCACTTTGAGTTTATCTTTGTGAATGGTGTTAGAGAATGGTCGAGTTTCATTCCTCTGCATGTGGCTGTCCAATTTTCCCAGCACCATTTATTGAAGAGACTGTCTTTTTCCATTGCATGTTTTTTCCTGCTTTGTCAAAGATTATTTGACCATAGAGTTGAGGGTCCATATCTGGGTTCTCTATTCTGTTCCATTGGTCTATATGTCTGTTTTTGTGCCAGTACCATGCTGTCTTGGTGATCACAGCTTTGTAATATAGCTTGAAATTGGGCAACGTGATGCCCCCAGCTTTGTTTTTCTTTTTCAACATCTCCTTGGCGATTCAGGGTCTTTTCTGATTCCATACAAATTTCAGGATTGTTTATTCCAGCACTTTGAAAAATGTCATTGGAATTTTGATCGGGATGGCATTGAAGGTATAGATTGCTCTGGGTAGCATAGACATTTTAACAATGTTTATTCTTCCAATCTATGAGCATGGAATATTTTTCCATCTTTTTATGTCTTCTTCAATTTCTTTCATGAGTGTTCTGTAGTTCCTAGAGTATAGATCCTTTACCTCTTTGGTTAGGTTTATTCCGAGGTTTCTTATGGTTTTTGGTGCTATTGTAAATGGAATCGTTTCTCTAATTTCTCTTTCTACAGTTGCGTTGTTAGTGTATAAGAAAGCAACTGATTTCTGTGCATTGATTTTGTATCCTGCCACATTACTGAATTGCTGTATGAGTTCTAGTAATTTGGGGGTGGAGTCTTTTGGGTTTTCCACATAAAGTATCATGTCATCTGCAAAAAGAGAGAGTTTGACTTCTTCTTTGCCAATTTGAATACCTTTTATTTCTTTTTGTTGTCTGATTGCTGTTGCTAGGACTTCTAGTACTATGTTGAACAATAGTGGCGAGAGTGGGCACCCTTGACGTGTTCCTGATCTTAAGGGAAAGGCTCTCAGCTTTTCCCCATTGAGGATGATATTCGCTGTGGGTTTTTCATAGATGGATTTTATGAACTTGAGGAATGTTTCCTCTATCCCTATACTCTGAAGAGTTTTAATCAGGAAAGGATGTTGTATTTTGTTGAATGCTTTTTCTGCATCAATTGAGAGGACCATATGGTTCTTATCCCTCCTCTTATTAATGTGTTCTATCATATTGATTGATTTGCAAATGTTGAACCACCCTTGCATCCCGGGGATAAATCCCACTTGGTCGTGGTGGATGATCCTTTTAATGTATTGTTGGATCCTATTAGCTAGGATTTTGTTGAGGATTTTGGAATCCATATTCATCAGAGATATCGGTCTGAAATTCTCCTTTTTGATGGGGTCTTTGCCTGGTTTGGGGATTAAGGTAATGCTGGCCTCATAGAATGAGTTTGGAAGTTTTCCTTCTGTTTCTATTTTTTGAAACAGCTTCAGTAGAATAGGTATTATTTCTTCTTTGAATGTTTGGTAGAATTCCCCAGGGAATCTATCAGGCCCTGGACTCTTGTTTTTTGGGAGGTTTTTGATCACTGCTTCAATCTCGTTACTGGTTATTGGCCTATTCAGGTTGTCAATTTCTTCCTGTTTCAGTCTTGGCAGCTTATAGGTTTCCAGGAAGGCCTCCATTTCATCCAGATTGCTCAGTTTATTGGCATAGAGTTGTTGATAATAATTTCTAATAATTGTTTCTATTTCCTTGATGTTAGTCGTGATCTCTCCTCTCTCATTCATAATTTTATTAATTTGGGTCCTTTCTCTTTTCTTTTGGATAAGTCTGGCCAGTGGTTTATCAATCTTATTAATTCTTTCGAAGAACCAACTTCTAGTTTCGTTGATCTGATTTGTGTTTCTGGTTTCTAATTCATTGATTTCTGCTCTAAGTTTAATTATTTCTCTTCTAATGCACGGCTTAGGCATCGTTTGTTGCTTTTTCTCTAGTTCTTTAAGGTGTAGAGTTAGTTGGTGAATTTGGGATTTTTCTATTTTTTTGAGTGAGGCTTGGATGGCTATGTATTTCCCCCTTAGGACTGCCTTTGCAGTATCCCATAGGTTTTGGATCAATGTGTTTTTGTTCTCATTGATTTCCATGAATTGTTTAAGTTCTTCTCTGATTTCCTGGTTGACCCAAACATTCTTGAGCAGAGTGGTCTTTAGCTTCCAAGTGTTTGAATTGCTGCCAAGTTTTTTCTTGTGATTGAGTTCCAGTTTTAAAGCACTGTGGTCTGAGAATATGCAGGGAATAATCTCAATCTTTTCATATCAGTTGAGACCTGATTTGTGACCCAGTATGTGGTCTATTCTGGAGAAAGTTCCATGCGCGCTTGAGAAGAATGAGTGTTCTGTTGTTTTAGGGTGGAATGTTCTATAAATATCTATGAGGTCCATTTGGTCCAATGTATCATTCAAAGCTCTTGTTTCCTTGTTGATTTTCTGCTTAGATGATCTGTCCATTGCTGAGAGTGGAGTATTGAGGTCTCCTACAATTAACATATTGTTATCAATATGACTCTTTATTTTGGTTAACAGTTGGCTTATGTAGATGGCTGCTCTCATGTTGGGGGCATAGATATTTACAATTGTTAGATCTTCTTGTGGGATAGACCCTTTAAGAATGATATAGTGTCCTTCTGTGTCTCTAATTACAGACTTTAGTTTAAAATCTAATTTGTCTGATATAAGAATTGCTACCCCAGCTTTCTTCTGAGGTCCACTGGCATGGAAGATGGATCTCCATCCCTTCACTTTCAGTCTGGATGTATCTTTAGGTTCAAAATGAGTCTCTTGTAGGCAGCATATGGATGGGTCCTATCTTTTTATCCAATCTGCAACCCTGTGCTGTTTTATGGGAGCATTTAGGCCATTCAAGTTGAGAGTGATTATTGAAAGATATGAATTAATTGTCATCATGTTGCCTGTGAAGACGTTGTTTTTATAGACTGTCCCTGTAAATTTCTGTTGTATATCACTCTTGGGGTCTTTCTCCTTTTATAGAACCCCCCTTAATATTTCTTGCAGGACCGGCTTAGTGGTCACATATTCTTTCATTTTCTGCCAGTCGTGGAAGCTCTGCATCTCTCCATCCATTCTAAATGACAGCCTTGCCAGATAAAGTATTCTTGGCTGCATGTTCTTCTCATTTAGTACCCTGATTATGTCTTGCCAGGCCTTTCTGGCTTGCCAGGTCTCTGTGGATAGGTCTGACGTTATTCTGATGTTCCTCCCTCTGTACATAAGGAATCTCTTCCCCCTAACTGCCCTTAAGATGGTTTCCTTGGTTCTAAGATTTGCAAGTTTTACTATTACATGCCAGAGTGTTGGCCTGTTTTCCTTGATCTTGGGAGGGGTCCTCTCTGCCTCTAGGACACGAATGTTTGTTTCATTCCCCAGATTAGGGAAGTTCTCAGCTAGGATTTGCTCAAATACATCTTCTAGTCCTCTCTCTCCACTTGCTCCGGGATTCCAATTATTCTGACGTTGGAACGCTTCATGGTGTCACTTATTTCTCTGATTCTATTTTCATGAATTCTGAGTTGTTTTTCCCTGGCCTCCTCTTTTCCCTTTTTATCTATTATATTGTCTTCCAGGTCGCTTATTCTCTCTTCTGCCTCACTTACCCTAGCTGTTAGATTATCTAGATTGGATTGGATCTCATTGATAACATTTTTAAGTTCTGCCAATTCACCTTTCATTTCTGCCCTTAGAGACTCTATGTTGCCATTAATTGATTTCTCCATTCTAGCCATTGTCTTCACAGTTGCTAGCCTGAATTCCATCTCTGACATCTTGGTTATATCTGCATCCATTTGTAAATCTGCAGCATAAGTCATAATCTCTGAGTCTTTTCTATTTTGGGGGTTCCTCTTCCTAGTCATTCTGTTGATGGGTGTTTGAGGGAATGTATAGAGTCCAAATATTGACCAGAACCCAAGCAAGATGCACCGGTTTTCTTGGGACCTTAGGGTTGCTGGCCTCTTGTTTTCCCAGCCTGTCTTCTGGCGGAGGGGCCTGCCGCGCTGTTACTCAGGCAACCCTGTTTGGGCGGAGTTGCCCTGCGCCCCTGTGGCTGGGGATGGGCTCAGTGGGAATCAGTTTTTAGGGCTTTTGTTCTCTGGCGCCTTTCCCTGGTGGTTTTCCGTGTCTCTTCCGCGAGTCAGAGCAGAAGAGACCGTTTCCAACCCTCTGCCTCAGAGCAGAGAGACCACAGTCTGTTCTTCAGTGAGCTCTCCAGACCACACTGTCTCCGTTTCTGTCCGTGCTGCTATAAACTGCAGCGTCCTGGGTTGTGCGCCCCTCTGCAGGGCTCCCAGTCCTGCCACCAGGTCGGGGCGCGTCTCGGCCCTTTGTGCTTCTAAAACCACCAGCCGCTCCCAGTTCGCACGCGGGACCCCGCCGCTCCGGGTTTCTGACCCAGGGGCTGCCCTAACATCCTTTCCCCGCCGCTACCAGTCTGCGAGTCTGTGCCCCGTCCCCAGCACGCGAGGCTGTCACTCACTGGTGGTGTAGGATCCCCACGGCCAGGTATCCTCCCACTGCCGTTTATCCTCCGATATCTGCCCGTGGAATCAGGGCTCCCGCTTCGTACCTCAAAACCAACCACCTGCGATATTCTGCTTGTATAGATCCAGATCTTCTTACATCTCAGGCTGGTTTCGTGGGTGCTCAGAGTGGTCTGGTAGATATCCAGCTCAATTCCGGGGACCAGTTGAAATAGGGTCCCCTACTCCTCCACCATCTTTCCTTCTCCATAATATTTCTTTTTTAAAAAATTTATTTATTTTCATTTAAGTTAAATTAATATATAATTTATTATTGGTTTCAGAGGTAGAGGTCAGTGATTTATCCGTCTTATATACCCAGTGCACATTACATCATGTGCCCTCCTAATGTCCATCACCCAGTTACCCCATCCCCTCAGCCACTCCCCTCCAGCAACCCTCAGTTTGTTCCCTATGCTTAAGAGTCTCTGATAGTTTGTCTCCGTCTCTGATTTTGTCTTGTTTTATTTTATCCTCTCTTCCCCTATGATCTTCTGTTTTGTTTCTTAAATTCCACATACCAGTGAGATCATATGCTAATTGTCTTTCTCTGATTGACTTATTTCACTTAGCATAACACCCTCTAGTTCCATCCACGTTGTTGCAAATGGCAAGATTTCAGTTTTTCTGGTGGCTGAGTAATATTCCATTGTGTATATATATATACCACATCTTCTTTATCCATTCATCTGTCGATGGACATCTTTCTTTCCATAGTTTGGCTATTGTGGACATTGCTGCTGTAAACACTGGGGTACAGGTGACCGTTCAGATCACAACATTTGTATCCTTTGGGTAAATACCTAGTAGTGCAATTGCTGGGTTGTAGGGTAGCTCTATTTTCAACTTTTCAACTCCATACTGTTTTCCAGAGTAGCTGCACCAGCTTGCATTCCCACCAACTGTGTAGAAGGGTTCCCCTTTCTCTGCATCCTCACCAACATCTGTGGTTTCCTGAGTGGTTAATTTTAGCCATTCTGACTGTTGTGAGGTGGTATCTCATGGAGGTTTTGATTTGTATTTCACTGATGCCGAGTGATGTTGAACATTTTCTCATGTGTCTGTTGGCCATTTGGATGTCTTCCTTGGAGAAATGTCTGTTCATGTGTTCTGCCCATTTCTTGATTGGATTATTTGTTCTTTGGGTGTTGAGTTTGATAAGTTCTTTATAGATTTTAGATACTAGTACTTTATCTGATAAGACATTTGCAAATATCTTCTCCCATTCTGTCAGTTGTCTTTTGGTTTTGTTGACTGTTTCCTTTGCTGTGCAAAAGCTTTTTGTCTTGATGAAGTCCCAATAGTTCATTTTTGCTTTTGTTTCCCTTGCCTTTGGAGACATGTCTAGCAAGAAGTTGCTGTGGCCGAGGTCACAGAGGTTGCTGCCTGTGTTCTCCTCTAGGATTTTGATGGATTCCTGTCTCACATTTAGGTCTTTCATCCATTTTGAGTGTATTTTTGTGTATGGTGTAAGGAAATGGTCCAGTTTCATTCTTCTGCATGTGGCTGTCCAATTTTCCCAACACCATTTGTTGAAGAGACTGTCTTTTTTCCATTGGATATTCTTTCCTGCTTTGTTGAAGATTAGTTGACCATAGAGTTGAGGGTCCATTTCTGGGCTCTCTATTCTGTTCCATGGATCTGTGTCTGTTTTTGTGCCAGTACCATACTGTCTTGGTGATTACAGCTTTGTAATAGAGCTTGAAGTCCGGAATTGTGATGCCATCAGCTTTGGTTTTCTTTTTCAACATTCATTTGGCTATTTGGGGTCTTTTCTGGTTCCATACACATTTTAGGGTTATTTGTTCCAGCTCTGTGAAAAAAGTTGATGTATTTTGATTGGGATTGCATTGAATATATAGATTGCTCTAGGTAGGACAGACATTTTAACAATATTTTTTCTTCCAATCCATGAGCATGGAATGGTTTTCCATTTCTTTGTATCTTCCTCAATTTCTTTCATGAGTGTTCTATAGTTTTCTGAGTACAGATCCTTTGCCTCTTTTGTTAGGTTTATTCCTAAGTATCTTATGGTTTTGGGTGCAATTGTAAATGGGATTGACTCCTTAATTTCTCTTTCTTCTGTCTCACTGTTAGTGTATAGAAATGCAACTGATTTCTGTGCATTGATTTTATATCCTGGCACTTTGCTGAATTCCTGTATGAGTTCTAGCAATTTTAGGGTGGAGTCTTTTAGGTTTTCCACATAGAGCATCATGTCATCTGCAAAGAGTGAGAGTTTAACTTCTTCTTTGCTGATTCAGATGCCTTTTATTTATTTTTTTTGTCTGATTGCTGAGGCTAGGACTTCTAGTACTGTTGCCAGTCAAAATTTAAAATGTGAATATTCTATGACATTTGAAGTCTACTAAATCTGAATCAGCAGAAATAAAAATTTGTCAGAGAGCATGGGCCCCATTTCTTCAAGGTGATTACTCTCCCGTGAAGATGAATTATGCTTGCTTTCTGTTACAGTCATGCTGTATATACTGAATTTGCTAAGCAAAAGGGAAAGGAGATCTAGTCTTACATTGCAATCCCTGGGCCACAAAAGAAGACTACCAGGTTTATTTGTTATTTTCTCCAAACTGTTGTGGACTAAATTTTTCTTCCCTTCTATCTTTGGGGGTATTGCTCATTGACAGGTTGACCATGTACTTTATCATTCAAGCCAGGATACTTTTAAAGCTAAAAGGATGCACTAAAAATTAATAGGCATTAATTAATCTATAAGAAGAATAAACTAGGTGTGTCCTGGGCAGACCAGACATATGGTCACCTTCTGCTTAAAATGCAAGCCTTTTCTATTATCAGTTATAGCTGTGAATATCATCTACACTGGCCCAAACTCCACCCTGACCCTCTCAAACCCTTCTAATACATGTTTTAGAATTTTGAATCCATGATCGATAAGCTTCCTCCATCCTTAACCTTTTGAGAGCAGAGGAGTATAGCAGTTAAGAGCATGGACTAAGGAACCAGAGAGCCTTAAGTTGAATCCTAGCTATGACACTTATTAATTAGCTGCACGATGTAGGCAAATTACTTCATTTCCCTATACTTAAAAGCTAATCAAAAGCCTTTGTGCTCATCTATGTATTGCAGTGTACTTAGGCTTGGCTTTTCTCTTAGGTACCTTTAACATAAGAATACTTCTGTCTTTCCTTTTGGACCCCTCACTCATAAGATTACCCAGAGAAGCATCCTCCAATTTCCTGCATGGAAGACATAAACCTGGATGCCAAGTTTCAGACAGATGAGTATGCACAGAGGGTAGGGGAGTGGGTCGTATCGTTCTGATCTCTATTTCCCTTCTGCTCTCCTCTGTAAAATGAAGGAGGAGGGGCAGCTAACTAGCTATGTAGAATAAGTGAGGGGGTCTGAGGCTCTTTCTGCATCTTAAACTTTAACCAGTTCTCTTATTTTTTAGCCTCACCCTCATCTCTACTTGTAGAGGTAGCTGGTGCCTCCAATTTCTGGATATGGGTTCTGTGGTATAACTGCAAATTGCCTATGGATTTTCTCATTGCCAATTTAAAATTTAACTTGCTTGAATCTTTTCAATCAGTTGCTTTTTTAGCTTACTTCCCCACCCCTACCCCCTGCAGTTTCTCATTTCCTATACTCATTGCCTTATAGATTTATGCCTTAAAAATCTTATTGTCATTTTAATGAGGTTTATTGAGGGGACAAAGGTAAATGAATGTGTTCAATTTGCCTTCTTTACCCAGATCTAAAGAACATATTTTTTAAAAATTTTACTTATTTATTTGAGAGAGAGAGAGAGAATGCAAGTCGGGGAGGGAAAGGTATAAGCAGACTCCACACTGAGTGCAGAGCCCAGTGCAGGGCCCGATCTCACCACCTTGAGATTATGACATGAGCTGATATGAAGAGTCAGAAGCTCAACTGACTGAACCACCCAGGTGCCCCTAAAGAATATTTTTTAATTAGATATTTTTCTCTTACTTATCAATATGTAGGAAAGTAGTTGGTTTTGGTATAGCATCTTTTCAGAACTCTCTTATTAATTCTAAAAATGAGTCTGTAAATTCTCTTGGGTTATTCTGTATCTAATTAACTATACAAATCACGTCAGTCTGTTTTCTGCTCTTAACACTTGACCAAATTGCTCCTGCTAGGACTACCAGTTTCCTCCATGTTGCTAAATTCAGGGGACACTTTTCTATTCTAATCATAATTTGTGTGTTTCGGCAACAGCCTGCACAAATTACCCATTCCTCCTTGAGGTTCTCTTCTTTCTTAGCTTCTTTAACATCTTATCTCCCAGTTTTTGTTATACTTCTCTGGATCCTCTTCCCCTCTGATGGCTCTCCTCCTTCAGCCACTTGGAGTTTCTTAGAGCTTATACCTGGGCTCTTTTCTGCTACTTTGTTATCATCACCATCAACTACCAACAACTATTATTATCATTATTACTATATAATTAGCTTTCATAACTCCCATGGCTCGTTTAGAATACCAGATTTTTATGCCATAAGCTTGAAAAATCAAGACTCTACAAATTTCCTAATTGTTCAAGCAACTGATAAATTTGCAGACATATTATGACTTACAGGGTAGGAAAAATGAGATTTAAGGAGGAAAAATATTAATTGCAAGAAATGCAGAAAACACCTAAGAAATTCTTATGTTTCAATCTTCAAGAACTTGGCAATAATAAGCTTACTTCAAAATTCCAATCTGGGTTTATAGGTGGCCAACCATACTAGTTGGTATGGTTTGCTGCAGCCAGCTACCAGAATCAATATGATAGTCCCAACTGTATTAGTGATACAGCACACAATGTATTGTTAAGTGCTCCCATGGTGAACTGGATTGACTGGTTTGGCCATGTGAAGAATTCATATATTGGTATAAGTTCAATATATCTGAATGGTTTAAATGAGTTTATTCAAGTATGGAAAATAACTTTATTATGAAGCCTACAAAGCAACTCTTCATGAAAATTTTGAGCTTTAGTGAATTATTCATACCCAAAGAATATATCTGTTTCAAAGAGATGTGCAGTTATGCACATAGTCTAGCTATAAGACCTTTGTTATATACATCTCTGTCTCTATATCTGCCACCTATTTCCCATCTGTAGTTTGTATTCTCATTTTCTTACTTATGTCTTTTGAGGAACAGAAGTTTTTAATTTTGTTGAAGTCTAATTTCTCAATTTTTTAAATTTATGGTCACTGCATTTTGTGTCTAAGATATCTTTTCATTCCTCAAATGTACAAAGATATTATTCTCTGATTTCTTCTAAAAACCTTATAGTCCAGCAGCTTTTAAA
Organism: Halichoerus grypus; assembly: GCF_964656455.1. Lineage (NCBI taxonomy): Eukaryota > Metazoa > Chordata > Mammalia > Carnivora > Phocidae > Halichoerus > Halichoerus grypus. The sequence continues at coordinate 19,838,126 of NC_135720.1, read as the reverse complement.
CTGTTCTTGCTTCTCACATTGTTGAAGTCCATAATTTCAATTTCATCAGGGTCATTTTTCCAAATCTTAAATATAATGATGTGACTTATCCTTCTTCCACCAATTTCAATCTCATTAGGCCTATTTGCTACCATCTCACCAAATTCTCTAACATAGTTTACAAATCACGTCATCATGTCTTTCTTTGTCAAAGGAACAGCTTACCTCTACCCCCATCCTCTATTACTTTGCATTAACATTGCCAAACCATTTATAGTTCCCTCAAAACACCACACTCACCTTTGTTTCTGGACTATTGCTGTTTCCCTGCCTGGACTATCTTTTTGCCTATTCATTCCTCTCTTCACCTAGGTAAATGCACTTGTCTCTCAATATTTTATTTTATTTTTTAAAAAGATTTTATTAATTTGTCAGAGAGAGAGAGGGCACAAGCAAGGAGTGACAGGCAGAGGGAGAAGCAGGCTCCCCACTGACCAAGGAGCCTGATGCAATGCGGGGCTGGATCCCAGGACCCTGGGATCATGACCTGAGCCAAAGACAGACACTTAACCACTTAACTGACTGAGCCACCCAGGCATCCCTCTCAATCTTTATTTTAATGTTCCTTTCCCTGGGAGGCCTCTCCTGATCTTTGAATACTGGTGCCCTTCCCACATGGTCCCATAGTGCTTTGGGATTTCCACACTATTCTGTACTGGTTATTTACAAGCTGTGTTTCTCACTCCAAGTTCCTGGAAGGCCAGAGATGTATCTTGTTTACTATGGTGTCTGCAGTATTCAAAAGAGTTCTTATTATATAAAAGGGATAATGGAATATCTTAGATGGTGGATAAGGCAGGTGAAGATAGCAGCTATGACCTAGTAAACTTGGTTCCTTGAACCTACCATCATTTATAGAAGATATTTGGTAACTCTTTGATTTGCTTTCCATCTTGTGTAACATTATAATACATTAACACATATTTATTGCAGAAATTTCAGGAAAGAATACAGAAAAAATGAAATTATCTATTATACTACATTCTGTAGCTAATAACTGTTATTTTGATGTAATTTCCTCCCAGTCTTTTTTAGTTGTATATGTGTCTTGCATGTTATTTAAAAGTAAAACTTACCCCGTGGGCGCCTGGGTGGCTCAGTTGGTTAAGCGACTGCCTTCGGCTCAGGTCATGATCCTGGAGTCCCTGGATCGAGTCCCGCATCAGGCTCCCTGCTCAGCGGGAAGCCTGCTTTCTCCCTCTCCCACTCCCCGTTTGTGTTCCCTCTCTCGCTGTGTCTTTCTCTGTCAAATAAATAAATAAAATCTTTAAAAAAAATAAAATAAAATAAAAATAAAAGTAAAACTTACCCCGATGTTTATAGCAGCAATGTCCACAATAGCCAAACTATGGAAAGAGCCAAGATGTCCATCGACAGATGAATGGATAAAGAAGATGTGGTGTATATATACAATGGAATATTATGCAGCCATCAAAAAGAATGAAATCTTGCCATTTGCAGCAACATGGATGGAACTGGAGGGTATTATGCTGAGCGAAATAAGTCAATCAGAGAAAGACATGTATCATATGACCTCACTGATATGAGGAATTCTTAATCTCAGGAAACAAATGGAGGGTTGCTGGAGTGGGGGGGATGGGAGGCATGGGGTGGCTGGGTGATAGACATTGGGGAGGGTATGTGCTATGGTGAGGGCTGTGAATTGTGTAAGACTGTTGAATCACAGACATGTACCTCTGAAACAAATAATACATTATATGTTTAAAAAAAGAAGATAGTAGGAAGGGAAAAATGAAGGGGGAGAAATCGGAGGGGGAGATGAACCATGAGAGACTATGGACTCTGAGAAACAAACGGAGGGTTCTAGAGGGGAGGGGGGTGGGGAGATGGGTTAGCCTGGTGATGGGTGTTAAAGAGGGCACGTATTGAATGGAGCACTGGGTGATATACACAAACAATGAATCATGGAACACTACATCAAAAACTAGTGATGTAATGTATGGTGATTAACATAACAATAAAATGTAAAAAACCCTACCTTAAATCAAATAGTGTATGCAGTTTTAAATTTTAATCACTATTTCCTAAATAACCACCAATAAATCCATACACAATATGTGACCAAAATAATGATAATTAAAAAATATAGATATTCAAAATATTCAACAAATAGTTGTTGAGGTATAGCTCTTTAAGGTTCTAGAGAGTCAATTGTGAGAAGACACAGTTTTCTCTCTTCAAGGAATTTGGTTACTTTTTATTATTTAAGAATTTTGGTACCAACTGTCCATTCCCAGAAAATTAAATCCACACTCAAAGGATGATTATTTGCTATGATTAATGATATTAAAAATAATACATTACTATTTATTAAATAACTTTCATCACCATTCCAAAAATATTTTTATTAATGGCGATATAGTTGGAATAAATCACTATTTTGAAAGTGACAACAGTAATTGTGAATGAGGCTAGGTAAAGTACAAATTTAAGAAAATTAGTAATATTCTTTTACAGTGTCATCTCACATAAAAGTGCCAAATAAGCACTTTTTTTTCATGATTTCCTTCAGAACTGGAAGTTTTCATGGATAAGTTGAATTTGAAATGATTTTTTGAAGAAGGACAAATACATAGAAAAGAAATGAAAGATAGGTAATTTTTTATTTTTGGTGGAGTGAGAGGTATGAGCTTAGGTATGGAAAAATGCAAGGCTTATTTGGTTAGAAAAAGTATAAGTAGGAGAATGGGATGAAATTTTATCAGTAGCTTTCAATTAAGAGTCACATCAGAGTTACTTAGGAAACTAAAAAAACATGGCTTTGCTATTCTGATAACTCCTCGGGCCGTTTGAAACAGCTTTCTCTGGTCACCTGCTCACCCCCAACTTTGCCCACTTTAGGTAAGGGAAGGGGTGGATACAAATAGTTACCACGTTTTGCTTGAATGAACCCCCTCCTTAGTCAGTGGACTTTGGTTGCCAAGTTGAGGAATTTAGACATTATTCCATTAGCAACTGTAATATGTTGTAGCTTTTGAACCATGCATTTGAAAGGAGAAGGGCTGTGTTTTAGGTAGATCAATATTTTGGTGCTGTGCTAGAGGGATAACAACCATGTTGTAGATTTTCTGTTCTATGAGGCAGGAATACAATATATTGCTTTTTAAACAGGAATAATAATTTAATTTCTTGTGTAGGTGAAACTGTAGTAATATAAAGCCTTTTCTAATGAAGGCTTTTATTGGATATGAAAATTTAGATACTTATCCTTCTTAATTGTTCAAAAGTTGACTGTGAGACTGTGCAAGTAGGTTACTGCTGTTATTAGAACTGTTATAAAAGACGGCTATTTTAAGCAAATAGAACAATCACCTGTAATGCTTATACCCTCAACTGATGAAAGGCCCAAAGGAAAGGAATTCAAATTCATTTTCTTTATCACTTAAGCATTTTCTGAGAAGAGAGCATCAGTTTAAAGCCTAAGGAAAATGAAAATAAGTAACACTTAGCTCAGTCCATATAGTTGGTTTTTATGAACTAATGAATTTGGAATAAATGTAGTATGATATGGCACTATCCCTGATTTGCTCACTAAGCTTAGGCAAGGAACAGATTCTTGGTGCCTCAATTTTCCCTTCTGTAGGACTAGGATAATATGCCTGTTTTACACATCTCACATGATGGTTCTGAAAATCTTTTCAAATCATATAGCCACACCATTGGATAAAGGTGAGTTCCATTTATGTATTATCTTCTTTTTACCCTTATAAAGTCTTTAAGTTTTCATTTGGTGCAAATGCAGTACAGTAATGAAAATGGTTTCTTCACATTTGGAACAAATTTCAATACTTCAAATGAAACAAGGTTTGTAGTATAAATATGTTTCAAATGATTAAATACTAATTAGTTAGTTACTTGCACTTGACAAATAGTTGCAAACTAATTACTCTTCTAACATTATAAGAATAACTTAGAAACATCTATAAACGACCTGGCTTTGATGTTAAGGCATAAAAAAAAAAAGATGATATTTTTAGTGTTCAGGGAGAGAATATCCATTCATTTATTCAACAAATGTTTTAGCCCCTATTATGAACCAGACATTATTTTAGACAATGGGATACAGCAGGGTATAAAGCAGACAATAATTGTAGCCCTTACTGTGCTTTCAGAATAATTTTGTTTTCCTTATTCTCTTCAATTGCATTTTAATACTTTAAAAATAAATGTTTGGAAACTTGTGATGGAACAATATGTGGCAAAATGCATGTTTTCTAGTCTATCTGCATGAGTCCACAGAGCCACTGATGATTTCTATTTGCTCATGAAAGCTGATGCTTTTGGTCCTATGTCTGCATATATAGTTATAGACTCATTAATCAGACCAATAAAACAATTGAATGTATATTAAATTTGGCTTACTTTAGTTCTTTTAAAATATTTTGTTTACTTTGTTAATCATGTTTTATAATAATATTTTGAGTTTCTAAAAGAAAGAGATTTTATTTTATAATTTTTATTGCCTTTGCTTCAGAGCACAGAGTTCTATGAAGATATAGCAATTTCCCTCTTGATTTAAGCAATGTACAAACAAAATTGGATAAAGAAACTGAAAAATCTCACTGGGGCTTGAGTTATCTTGTGAGCCCATGAATTAAATATAAGAATATAAGAAATGTCACACTAGATTAAATTAATTGTCCATGGAACATGTTATTTTATGGAAAAGCATGGTATTTGCTCTCCACAACATTGATCTACTTGAACATAATTATATTTCCTTAGTAATACATTATATATCAATTTTCCACAAATCAATTTTCTACAAAGACCTTCTTTGATCCCATTTCTATTTTCAGTCAGTACTACCTCTTCCTTTATGTGTTTCTTACCTCTTGTGTATGCTTCACTTCCATATTCCAATGACTGTGTAAACTACTTTTCAAAACACCCACTAGAGTACACTGTAATTTGGAATATGTGATTAACCTATTCATCTCTTTCTTTTAAAAAAATCTTATTCTTGCTCACATTGAAAAGTATAAATTTTTAACTGATTTTATGTGGAAAATTTTACATCCTTTTGCTTATTTAAAATCTAGACCAGTTCCTCTATGATGTCCTTTATGATTGGAGAGCAATGAAAATTGTGCATACATTCCTAAGGAGAATGATCACAATTTTGTTTATGGATAATATTGTTTTATTACCATATAAGAACAATGAGCATTTTGTTGCCTTTCTTGTTACAGCAGCACATTAAATCATTGTCTGGAGATAGTATGTTGGGTGTTCTTTTTGCTCAGTCTCCACTGCATTTGTATGAAATCGATTTTCCAACCCCAAATACTCATAACACTCTCTATCCTGCTACAAATCACATACTGAATGTAATATTCTACACTACTAGCACTGAATAATATTCATATGGACAGCATTTCTGGATTCATGTACCTTTAACATTCTTTGAACTCTTATAGGTTAGTATATATGCCTATATGGGTGTATTCACCGGTATTTGTTAATTTGTATATAATTCATCCTCTTAGTAATTTTTTTCACTCCTACTGATAAAACCTTACCTTAGATGTTTGTAAACATCTTTGTTTAAAAGACTTTTTACTTTGGTAAAGTCTTAATTTCCAGAAAGAGAATGAATATGTGGCTAATTTTGTCTTATTCTTTCTCAGTCCCTTCTTCTTGTCTTATTTTTGTCCTTGTGCCTTCTAATGTTGGTCTAAAATAATTATCAGTAAATTTAATTGACAATATCAAATCGAGACATTTAAAACTAAAAATTTTCTTAACACCTGTACTATTTAATTTATGCATATATAAACCTTCTATGTCAAAATCTCCAAGTGTTTCCTCTTTAAAATGATTTGTTTTAGCCAGCCAGAATGTGTAGTTTTTACTTGGACTGTATCGAGAGCAAATAAATCTGAATATTAATTATTCCCTCAGTAGCAGATTCTTTTCCAAACTATGTCAATGCAATATATTAAAAATATTCAGCTTTGAGGAGTACACATTGAAGCTAAATGTGGACTTCAGAGACATTTCTTTCTCTAATCCTGCAAATCATATTTAATGGTTTATATAAGCACAGAAATCTTTGTACATTCACTGTATCTATGAAATATTCCAGGAAAATCATGGTTAGGGCTTATCTTACTAGAATAGCATTATCTAAAATGGAACTTAAATGGCTATTAGAGGAAGTGAGATACTATGATGCACTGTGAACTTTGGCTTGCTCTTCTTAGAGCAGATGTCTTCCTAAGGGTACAGGTGGAGAATCATTTTACCCTATGTGTGAAGTAGAAACTGACTTCTTCCTATTTTCCTTGAGTAAACATACTATTACTTCCAGAACTGAGAACTTTTAGGTCTAAAGGCTGTTACTTGGTTCAGTGCATTATTTGTAGAAAAAGAAAAAAAAATCCTATCCTCTTTATATTGTCTAATTAAAGTCCAGAAGAATCTGACACTTGGGGAAAAAAGCAGAACCAGAAGGGAAAGAGAATCTGTTCTTGACAGGAGGTATTGTTTCCTTTCTTAACTTTCATGGAACACACTAAAAGAGTATTTAAAATCGCCACATGTAGTTTGTCCCTTCCAGCTGGACATGGCACCAGTTCAGAGAATAATGATGACATGAGCAAGGTGATTTTAAAGGGACCCACATAAGCTGATCTCTTTTTTCTGCAGATGACACAAATAGAAAGCTTTGAGCAAGAGTGGAAAGACACACTATCACTTGCCTTTCCCCTCTGAAGAAGCTGGGACACATTCTGCTCAGCCAACATGTTCCCAGAGGAATGTGATTTAACTTCCACTTTTCACACAGTAAGAAGCAACACTGGAGACCTGTCGGGAGGGTGATAGCAGCCTGGGAGGAATTTGGATAAGTGTTTTTCACTCCAGTGTTTTCATGTGACTTGACTCTCATCTCAATTTAGTTACATCTTGACCTGGAAAATGCTGCCAATGTTTGCCTTTCTTTATTTGGCTTACCTTGATTCATTATATGCATATCCCTCCTTTCCCTACTCCCACCCTATGCAGCCTTTCCCCCAAAACCTACTAATAGACTTTCTCTAGATGTTTGCACATGTATTAACTCTGTTTCCCTCAGTAGGAGCTTTACTTCCAGGGAGGGAAAATGTATTTGGGTCCTTGAAATATATACGAAGAATATTCACCTAAAGCAGCCTAAGATGTTCCCTACTCCTTTTGCCAGATCTGACTATTCATATATCTGGCAGCTTCTTTAAGAACCCTCTGGTAGCAGAGAAATTAATACTTCTTACTTCTCCCTAGCTTTTTTTCCCTCCACCCTCCATCAAACGACTGATTTTTATGCATGAGATAATAGACAAGCCTTGGGTGACCTGTTTTTTTTCCCCTCCCCCCTCCCTCTTTTTTCCTTGCGGTAAAATAGTGCTGAAGAAAGAGGGCACTAGTGTACAGCCCAGATCGCATCCTTGCACCGTCTGGATTAGAGCTGAGGCGTCTGCGAACCGAGCGTGGCCCGAGCGGTGTTCTGGCCCGAGGACCATTGTGCTGTCTACCCGGACTCAGGTACGTCTCAAGTCCAATTCTCCAAGCAGACCCAGGTGAGCAGACACCTCCGGGAGGTGAAACCCACCCACAGTGGCAGACACAGTCCCAATCTATGGGATTTCCTCCTGGTCCCAGGGGCATCTCCGCTTATTTCTTTTAGTCCAGCATCCCTGGGAAGCGTCGGGACCCATGGATGCCTGGGTTGTCTTCCTCCTTTTGCCTGGCTCACCTCCTGTGCTCTTGCTCCCCGCCCGCTCCCTTAGCTCCTTTCTCGTCCGACTCTCACCTTGAGAAAGGGAGCTGGGGAGGAACGAGAGGGAGCCAACTTCAGCCCCACAGGCGGCTGAGATTTGGCGCCTCTGCCCCCGAAGCGGGCGGTTTTGAATATACCTGCAGGAGCACTGCCTCCAAGGAGAAGAGAATGAGAATGGAGGGGTGGTGGGAGACAAGGGGAGGTGTGTGTGTGTGTGTGTATGTGTGTGTGTGTGTGTGTGTGTGTGTGTGTGTGTGTGTGTAAAGAACGCAGGGAGGAGGGTTAAAAGAGCGAAGTCGGGGGTTGGGAGGGGGTCAAAGAATTGCAAAAGGCGTCCCCTCCAGGCGCTGCGGGGGAATGTTTCTGCAGAGGGACTGAGCACTGTCCAGGGTTCTGAAGAAGGCAGCGCTTGAGCTACCGCTGCAAGAGCTACCCAGAAGCTCCCCTCCGTTCCCTTTCTAGAAATGTGCAAAGCCAAAGGTCCCGATTTAAGCGAGTGCAGGGGCTCCCTACACCCCCTCCCTCCACCCTCCATCGCGGGAAACAAATTACCTTATCTGCACCCTTTCTCCCTGAACATCTACAGTAAGCCTGACTTCTTGGGTGTGTGTGGGGTTTGGGGGGAGCGGGGGTGTGGGAGACATACCAAACTCCGACATGCCGAGACTTTACCAGGCGTTGCCTTAGTAACTAATATGGATTTCCTCAACCTGGCAAATTATATTTACTACTTGGGTTGTATGTTGAGATCTCTTCAACCCCTCAAAGTTAAAGATGCATTCCTTTTTTGCGTTCATCTTGAAGTACTGTTTACACCTTCATAATGAGTTTCCAAATTTCTTCTGGGAAAAGTTGATCTTTTCAAATCCGAAAAGTTCTTTTGAGTTAAAAGCCTTAGCTCCTCCTCTCCTTTATTCCCTTTCCCCGTCAAGTCTGTAAGTGTAATGGGTATTTGGGGACCTGGAAAAGGCTTGAAGCTGAAGGAAGGGGCAGGTCGGTGGGGCTTTGCGCCTCCAGGGACGGATGAGGGCACTGCGGGCAGGACGCACCACCTTCCGCCTTGACCATAGCTGCCTCCCAAGCTGTCCCTCCAGCCGATATCATGATGTGCTGGAATGAAATAGACCGGGCAACTATTAACATCATGGACCCGGAGTTTTGAAACAGGTCCTGTGATAACGGAGCTTTGATTTTCTTCCTTTTTTGTTGGCAGTGTCCAGCTCACGGCTGCCATCACGGCGTCCATTGTACTCTTGACCAGTTTACTTTGATGCACCAGTGAAGAAGGGGGCTCGAATTCCCCTAGAAACGCCTCCAGGACAAGGAGGTGGTCCTGGAGGACCAGGAGGAGGCGGAGGAGGGGAAGGAGGCAGGGGTGCAGGCGGCGAAAGTGTTGGACCAGCGGTGTTGGCAAGCAGGACCGAGCTGGGAGAGGCAGGCGTCGGGCATCTGTCTACGTTGCGAGCCCGCAGAGCCGGCTGGCAGGACCAGCGTGGGAACACGGCTGGCCGGCTGTGGACGGCGTCCTCAGCACAATGGTCCGGCTCCTCTTGGTTTTTTTCCCAGCGATCTTTTTGGATATGTCCCTTCTTCCCAGGGGACCCGGTAGGAAAGTGTTGCTGGCGGGAGCCTCATCTCAGCGCTCGGTGGCCAGAATGGACGGAGATGTCATCATTGGGGCCCTCTTCTCAGTCCACCACCAGCCCCCGGCGGAGAAAGTGCCCGAGAGGAAGTGTGGAGAGATCAGGGAGCAGTATGGCATCCAGAGAGTGGAGGCCATGTTCCATACATTGGATAAGATTAACGCGGACCCGGTCCTCCTGCCCAATATCACTCTGGGCAGTGAGATCCGGGACTCCTGCTGGCACTCCTCCGTGGCTCTGGAGCAGAGCATCGAGTTCATCAGGGACTCTCTGATTTCCATTCGAGATGAAAAGGATGGGCTCAACCGGTGCCTGCCTGACGGCCAGTCCCTCCCCTTAGGCAGGACTAAAAAGCCTATCGCCGGTGTGATCGGCCCAGGCTCCAGCTCCGTAGCCATTCAAGTGCAGAACCTGCTCCAGCTCTTCGACATCCCCCAGATTGCCTATTCTGCCACAAGCATCGACCTGAGTGACAAAACTTTGTACAAATACTTCCTGAGGGTTGTCCCTTCTGACACTTTGCAAGCAAGGGCAATGCTTGACATAGTCAAACGTTACAATTGGACCTATGTCTCTGCAGTCCACACAGAAGGTAGGCATTGCATTTGGGAAGGAAAGGTACAGAGAAAGCGAGTACATTGCATGATGTGCGATCGTGATCATAGTATTGTCCCTATTTATTAACAGCACTGTGGGGAACAGATTTTACCCTTGTCAGTACGTGCCCACCAAGGCATTGCCTTTTATCCTCATTCTGTAATGATAGTGTACGAAAACTGTGTCCCACTGTGTTTTGGGGATAGTAGGAGTCTATCAGATACAAACTCTCCATGAACAGTGTCCAACTGTAGTTTTTGGACTTAGATGTTTGCCCTCACATTCTGAGTTTGTGTTTGAAAGTCTTGTTTGCCCAAAGTGTATACTACCCTTAAGTGACTGGCTATGATTTTCCAAGCTTAATAGACTAATCCAATATGAGCAATTAGGAAAACAAAAAAACAAAAACAAAAAAATTTGTTGTCCCCTAAGTTGGGCTTGAAAGCTTGATCTTGTCTTGAACAGCTGAAGGTTCTTCTTTGTCTTAATGTGCGCCTTCTTTCACATCCAAAGCTTACCTGTGAATGTTGGATTAATGCAGTCATCTCCCTCAGTATATCAGAAACTTATTTCAAATTCTGGAGTATCTTAGATACAATGGAAAAGTAAATAATTTAAATCATTTATTTATTTTCTATTACCTATGTTAAAATTGTCCAGATGCCCTCACTCCTCCCAAGAATTTTCTTGTTTTTGAGAAATAACACTGGTGACTTCTTGGATTTGAGTTTCGGTTTCTAATTTTTTTCTTCTTACACAGTGACTTTGCTCATTAGAATTTAGTTAGATCAATTACTAATAAAAGGATAGTAGATATTAGTTTTAAAATGGCTTTTAAAAATGAAATAGATTTACTTGAGGTTCAAAACTTTGATTTTTATAGAATCTTACTTACATGAATTCTCAAAGTATTTCTTATAAAGATTTCCCTACTCTCCTCCTCTTAGCCTGTATAGATTTGGGGATAAAATGAGACTTTTGAATCATCTATTCTTAACTCACTTATTATGTTTATAAAGAAACTGATTAAACATTAATGCCTAGGACAATTCATATATATATATATATATATGCTGGCATATGGAAGAGAATCTTGAGGATATTGCTGCATTCATATTTCTTAATATCAAATTATTAAAAGAAAAGCCAGGAAAGAAAGGCATGATTTCATATTCTTTTAACAGTTACACAATATTCAGTTACTGGTGTGAAGTCTGATTTTAGAAATTAAGAAGCATTGTCACTGAAGTGGTTATATGGTGATTGTTAATGAAAGCCAGTGCTTTAATTTATAAAGGGAGCAGTTTTCAGGACAAACAAAAATAATGTAGAATTATACATTATAATTTCAGGGTTTGCTTTTGGGGAAAAAACAACTTCCTGCTGCAATATTGTGACTTCTAACAACTGACTCAAATTTCCGAATCTTCATTTTTAATAGTGAATGGCATACCTCTTTTTCAACAAAATCTCATATAACTTTTTTAAGACACAATTTTAAGTTCAGATGTTAATCTCTTACATATTAATGTCTAATGTTAATTTCCTGTGTTTTAGTGTTTAACATAGTTTCCTCTAGTGCTTAGGTGGAACAACTTGAAAGCACAAATTAAAGATGTGTTAGTTATCAGCATTAGATCTCTCTAAAAGGGAATGGCAAAATCTAGATAGAATGTGACTTACTTAAATATTAAATAATTCTCCCTCCATTGAGCTAGGTCATTGTTTATAGACATAAGAAGTATAAATTCCTCCTTTAAGAAGTAATACTTCATCACTTTTATACACTAGTTTTATTTTCCATATTTTAATATAATACCATTTTATTTTGGGGTAGAGAAGAGTAGAGAAAAGACAATTTTCAATTTGTTTTCCAGTTGCATCACTTTACTAAAAATAATTACTAATAGTGGGTTGCTTTCTGACAAGTAGAATTATGTTTTTGGAAAATTAATTGGACTTGTGTTTGCCAATTTTGTTCAGGAAGGGCTCATATTAAAATTTCACCCTTACATTAGTTTGGATTACTTTGTTTCCTTTCTACCTTCTGACTGACATGTGTGGCAGAGAAAATGTCTCCATACTATTATAGTAGTTGATTCCAGACTACGTGTTCATAGAACAGCATCAGAGCTAATTTTGGTGTCTATTACCAAGAGTTTATGCCATTCACCTTGCCTTTTTTATACAATCTTATATCTTCTAAAGGAGAATTTGTTTCTTTTCTTATTAGACATAATATCTGTGGAAACTAAATTGATTTTATTTTCTTCTATCTGCAAAGAAAGATAACAGTCTCTTTTGTATAAGCTCCAGCTGAAAATTCATTTTTTCTGAGGTTCTGCCCTCCTGCTTCTCAGGGACCCATGGTGTACTGGCCTGCAGGCATTTTCTTGCATCATTTAGTAATTTTCCTGGCTTCAGACTGATGGGGTCACCTACTGGTGACAGTTCCTTGTCAAAAAGCTGCTAAGACCACATATCAGTGTTGTCTCTGCCATCTGGGCACTATTCAGGAAGGAGGCCAGTTTGGGTATTAGCAATTTGTAGCTTAGAAATTCTGGGACCTTCCGTGACCTTCACCTCTCCTTTCCAAATTAGCCATTCTCTAGTCAATTTATCATCATATATATATATTTTTTAAATTAGAAGTTAGGCTAGTACAGTTAACATCAAAAGTACTAAGTGACTAGGCTAGCATGTCTTCATTTTCATGGTTAATTTTGATGGACTTTACAATCACAGTTGGGGCATCCTATTATTTGAATGCCCCAATTGTTTTTATATCCCTTTATTATTTTATTTTATATTGAAGTTAAGCTTGGAGATATTTTCTGTTTGTTTATTTAAACGAGCTAGAATTCAGTTGTTATATTCTTTTGCATGCTTTTCAATCTTTTACCACATCACCTGTGCCACACTTATCCTTTGGGTCATGACAACGTCAGTTTACCTGACATAAAACAGAATTGGTGTACATGTAGTTACCTACAGTAGGCTTTCCAGAAAATTTCCAGGATTGGTTCTTGAGAATATTGAGGTAGGATCTGTTGAAGGGTGGGCACTGAAACAATAGAGCCTTATTCACAAATAAAAATTGAGTGCATTTTGGAGCAAGCTACTCACCTGGAGTATGTGTCTTTAAATATGCTAAGCATAAAATACAAAAATAGCCTACTTCTGTGAAGAATATCTTGGCCAAGGACACTGTATTTCATCCTCATGATGAAGTGCAGATTCTCCATCAAGAATCAAATTTATCATTTCAAAAAGTTATAGAAAGCAATACTTTAAAATAATTCTAGTTGATTACATTAAAAGCATTGAACAAGTCCAATAAAGAATATTCCTTGAGTTTGTAGCTTCAAAAAGTTTTTTTTTTTGATTGGATACATTTTCACTTGTTTTAAGCCATTCTCTCTCAGTATTTTGTCTTATAGTGTCAGATGAGTATTGTTACGATAAAGGGTTTAATTATGCTCCTATACAGTGCCCTTCACTATACGGTGCTTTTTTGTTTGCAGTTACGTTTTCATTGTGGTGCACCTTTTTTTGATGCTTGCTTACATTTTACATGAAATTGGCCTTTTGGGGGGATTCTTTTCAAAATATCATCTTTTTTTTTCTTAGAAGCCTTTTTCTACTTGATATAAAACTTACTTTAAAAGTCTAATTGCATCAGAGGAAAATACTCCAAAGTCAGTGAACTATTACTTTAGCTAATGAAGGTAGAAATAAGAATTTTATTTCTACTAAATATCATATTTTCTACATATGCACCAGCAACTTTCTTTATATCTTTCTTATCTTGATTCCAACCTATTTCACAGTAAGTTACCTTAATAAATTGCTCTATTTTATCACAAAATAAGGAATGGGAGTGTCTTCACAGGTATTTAGGTCAACCAGTTAAAGATGTTTAAAACGCCACTAAATTTGCCAAAAAGTAGTTCCCATATGCTCTGAGTTTCCTATTTATGATTAGGATTTCTTTTTTTTTTTTTAAAGATTTTATTTATTTGACAGAGAGAGACAGTGAGGGAGGGAACACAAGCAGGGGGAGTGGGAGAGGGAGAAGCAGGCTTCCTGCGGAGCAGGGAGCCCGATGCTGGGCTTGATCCCAGGACCCTGGGATCATGACCTGAGCCGAAGGCAGACGCTTAACCGACTGAGCCACCCAGGCGCCCCTATGATTAGGATTTCTAATGAGAATGGGAGAATATAGGATTTAAAGTCAGAAGCAGAATTTCACCTATTAGCTTTCTATATAATGACCTGACTCCCTGAAATTTCCACTAATTCTCCATCAACCACTGGGAGTCATCCAAAACAATTTAAATTCCTCTTCCATGTGATATTTGTCATCAATAAATCCTCTCCCGTTTATGCTATACCTCACCAGTTCTCTCACCCATTTATTCTAGTTTTTAATTCTGTCATCATCACAGATAACTCAAGTAGACCTTAGATAAGTTATTATCCAGAAGTCTTTTAAAACATATGTACTGCTGCTGGGCCATATCTCCTTCTTTTTATGCTTGGGCAATTATTGATATTGATATTGTTATTGTTATTTTTTCTGAGAGTAGGACTTTTTTGTTTCTTTTTAAATGTAAAATTATTAGCTTAAATCTGCCTTATCAGTAAGTTCTGGGATTTGATTATTTAATTCATCTTAGTATCACTTTAGGACCAGGTTTTTGTCCTCAGGATTTAATTATATATATTGAAACTAAGTAGGAGAGGGTCCTATCATCCATCACCAGCAAACTATGTCCTGGCTAACTCTGGTGGTCCCTCAGCCTTTATGAATTTCCTTGACAGTATGCTTTTCCACTTCATACTGTATCACTTTATAGATAAATAAATCAATATAAATAATTTAAATGAAAAGCCATCAGATATTCAACTCTAATTGAAGATTTACTATACCAAAAAGTGTATATAAAAAATTTGAAGACTTGGTTGCAGTGACTAAGTCTTTTACACTGTAAAGGTGGTACAGTTTGAACACATGTAAAAAAAAGATAAGTGTAGACATTTAGAAACATGAATTTATATATGTTTCGGGAACATTGAAAGAAAATATTGGTGAGTGTAATTAGCTAGAAAAAATCCAGAGCAAAGAATTTTGATTAGTGTCTTTGTTTTTTTTTTTTTTAAATATGACATTTGTAAAAGTTAGAAGCAGTAGTAAGAATGTCCCCATGGGGGATAAAGTAAGTGGGTTAGCTTGACTGGAGTGGAGAGTGTGGTCCAAGAACTAAGAATGAAGATAGCAACTCAAATATGGATTCTTATATTCTGTGACTCTGTGACTATTTATTGATATGAAGGACAAAAAGTTGAGAATCTTGAAGCAAGTGCCGAAGAGTTTTGGTTTCAAGAAAGATATGCCTAAGTAGAGTTTGATGTGATTCAAAGATAATAAAGTGAATTTTACTGAAATATGTAGGGGAGATCTATTAAAGGGTAGGGGGAAAACTAACTATGAAAAGGTTAGTTATTGTGGAATTCTATGAATTGGCTGTTGAAATAGTTGGGAACAATAGAAGGTGCTCCTTTGTCAGGGACAAGGAGGAGTCTGAACTATCTTTAGTCTTGCAATCTTGGAGGACCAGGAGAATTTTGGTGTAATTTACAGGCATGTCATGAGTAGTTTTCAAAACCATGATTCTTTAGGTTGAAACAGTGTGGACTAAGATTTAATATATTTAATTCAATGTGTACTTTGGCTAAGGGCACATACATTACTAGCAAGCATGGGTTTGTGGACAAAAGAAAAGCCAGGGATAGTTATGAGGTATTACATTTGTGATTTTAAAAAAGTGTTCACATCCAAATAAAACCTTGTTCATCCAGAACCTTGATTCTGCAGCTGACTTACCTGGGTACTTGTGAGTTGGCTTCTTTAACCTCCAACCTTTTACATTTTAAAAATTGAGTTAGAGTTGATATGAAATATTATGTTAGTTTCAGGTGTGCAACATAGTTATTTGATGTTTTCGTACATTATGAAATGATCATCGCCATCGGTCTAGTTATCCTCTATCACTACACAAAGTTATTACAATATTATTTGTTATATTCCCTATACTATACATTTTAAACATTTTACAAGGTGGTCTTTGCAAACTATACTATATGGTTTTCTGACTTTTTAAAAAAGAGTGCTAGATTTAATAGACACTTTTCTTTTTTTTTTTTCTTTTTAAAAAAGATTTTATTTATTTATTTATTTATTTTTTAAATTTTTTTATTGTTATGTTAATCCCCATACATTACATCATTAGTTTTAGATATAGTGTTCCATGATTCATTGTTTGTGCATAACACCCAGTGCTCCATGCAGAACGTGCCCTCCTCAATACCCATCACCAGGCTAACCCATCCTCCCACCCCCCTCCCCTCTAGAACCCTCAGTTTGTTTTTCAGAGTCCATTGTCTCTCATGGTTCTTCTCCCCCTCCGATTTCACCCCCTTCATTCTTCCCCTCCTGCTACATTCTTCTTCTTCTTTTTTTCTTTCTTAACATATATTGCATTATTTGTTTCAGAGGTACAGATCTGAGATTCAACAGTCTTGCACAATTCACAGCGCTTACCAGAACACATACCCTCCCCAGTGTCCATCACCCAGTCACCCCATCCCTCCCACCCCACCCCCCACTCCAGCAACCCTCAGTTTGTTTCCTGAGATTAAGAATTCCTCATATGAGTGAGGTCATATGATACATGTCTTTCTCTGTTTGACTTATTTCGCTCAGCATAATACCCTCCAGTTCCATCCACGTCGTTGCAAATGGCAAGATCTTATTCCTTTTGATGGCTGCATAATATTCCATTGTATATATATACCACATCTTCTTTATCCATTCATCTGTTGATGGACATCTTGGCTCTTTCCACAGTTTGGCTATTGTGGACATTGCTGCTATAAACATCGGGGTGCACGTAGCCTTTCGGGTCCCTACTTTTGTATCTTTGGGGTAAATACCCAGTAGTGCAATTGCTGGATCATATGGTAGCTCTATTTTCAACGTTTTGAGGAACGTCCATACTGTTTTCCAGAGTGGCTGCACCAGCTTGCATTCCCACCAACAGTGTAGGAGGGTTCCCCTTTCTCCGCATCCCCGCCAACATCTGTCATTTCCTGACTTGTTAATTTTTAGCCATTCTGACTGGTGTGAGGTGGTATCTCATTGAAGTTTTGATTTGGATTTCCCTGATGCCGAGCGATATTGAACACTTTTTCATGTGTCTGTTGGCCATTTGGATGTCTTCTTTGGAAAAATGTCTGTTCATGTCTTCTGCCCATTTCTTGATTGGATTCTTTGTTCTTTTGGTGTTGAGTTTGATGAGTTCTTTATAGATTTTGGATACTAGCCCTTTATCTGATATGAAATAGACACTTTTCTTAAATATACAAAGTAATCTTTATGATTATCAATTTTTACGTGTGCTGAGATACAGTGGTAATCTTGAAGCCTATTGAAAAATATAAAACCATTTATTCCTACCAAAAATGGCCCCAGATTGCCATACTTTTGAGTTTCTGTATTTGTTATTTTCTCCTATATTGGCTGGACTTATTAAGTCATTTTGTAAGTTATTTAATCAGTATTTAGCAAATAGCTACTATGTGCAAAGGATTAAGGTGAAATACAAAGATAAAAAGAAGAGACATCTTCATTATTTTGAAAAAGATTGAACTCTTCTTGATTCTTCTGCCATGCCATCAATCACCCTATGACCTCCTTAGCTTTGGAACAAATTTTTCAAGTAGCTGGCCTGCATAGGGTAGATGGTGATGGCAACTCCTATTTTATGTTTCTATCATGTGGCTTGGCAGTTGCCATTCCTTTTCAGGCACTAAAATTTTTCTCCTAGTGATCTACAGTGCTAATATACAATGACTGTTTCATGAATTTTTAAATAACTTTCCAGGCAGTGGCTAGAGTGGTATTATCATGAAGAAATTTGTCAGAAGCCATATTTTCAGCATGCCCCATAGTAAGAACACAGAGGGCTGGGAAACCACAGTGGAGGGCAGAATACTTTAGCGAGCACCTACAACCACTGAATAAACAACTCATAGTTCATGTGTTCTGATATTGATTGGAAGCAACATCTCAGTAGAAGAAAATTTTCAGAGAAGCTATGGTTGAAAACCAGAATCAGGCTGAGACATAAAGCCAAAATGATGTGGCTGTCTTATCCATCAAAGAGCTATCATTAATGTTTTTATGTAGAAATATTTATGTAATTTATGTACTCAAATTTATTTATTTATTTATTTATTTATTTATTTATTTATCATGCCTAATTGCTCTCTGTGAATGTCCATATAACATTTAAGATCTGAATTTACAGGAAAAATTATAATTTTAATATCCTTCAGTCTCATGGGAAGTTTTGCTTTCTTAGACTTGTGGTATTGTGGTACCAAATACAGCGTTAATGTTTTTATGAAGGGAATTTATTGGGTTAGGTAGAAATTATCATTTATCAATTTTAGAATTATCTATTTTGGTGACTTCATGGCTAAAAAATTGAAAATTCAAGGTGATTATCTAAATGATTTAGATAAAAGCCTAAATTGGCCACTGGAGTACCAAAAGATTTTGGGGAGAAATTCTTTGGTCACCAAGTAACTTATTTTGTGGTCTAATGAAGACATGACTATTTATGCATCGGTAAACACATGTGTCTATTATGTGTTAGACACTGGTGTTGGTGCTAAGAATACATAAATTAAAGGAATTATGACTGTTATTATTGCTATTGCTATTATTATTATCCTCAAAGGTCCCATAGTCTGTCAGAAGAGACATATATGTATAGGTAGTTATACTCTCATGGGTTACAAAAGTTAATCATTTGAAAAAAATAAATTCACAAAAGACTATGGGAAATACCATATGTTCATTTCAGTTTTATTTGTAAAATGGGAATGATAATCACTGCTATATTATTTACCTCGTAACAGTGTTTCAGAGAAGAAGGAGATGGTATGTATAACTAACTTTCACCTGCTTTTGTTAAACTGCCATGAAAGAAATAGATTCTTAAGACATTAACTCTTCTTAGCTGATGAATATTGAGCAAGGACATGAAATCAGTTAATCAGGTATATATTTTTGACCCAAAACCTGGTAACGTAAGACAAAAATGAAATTCGTGGTTAAAAGTATAGCATGTGCTATAGATTTTAAGAATCTTTCTCATGTTATAAATGAGAAAACAAAGGCCCAGGAAAATAACATGACTTGCCCAAGACCATAATATTTGTCAGTAGCAAAGCCAGAACTAATTCAACTTTGTGTTAGATACTTTTGAAAACAAGACTTGATTATTTGATTGATTGATTGTTTTTAAATCACATGATTCATCTTCATGCATTCCTCTCTCCTTTGAGGTTTATATCATTCAGCCAAGCTACATTCTTCCCAACTTTGGTGCTGTCATTTAGCAGCTTCCAGGAGATTCTTCTGTCACCGAAAACTCATTCTTACTTCTGATAGTCCTCCTTTCAATATTGACTCTTGCCGTACTTATGATTGATTGATTCCAGTATTCATGTGTGTGACCCATTGATGCCTATCCTCTTCAGTAACATCAACTCTGTCCTTTCCCTTCACTTCAGCAACCCACCTACCCTTGACATCACCAAGAACTGTTCTATCTCTGAACTCTTAAACATCAGAAAGCCTCTGAACAATAGAAGCCTCTTCTTTTCAACTTCTCTTGCTCCCACCTCACCTGCTCTTCACATTTCTCTGGCAAGCCTGGATAAAGCCATTTTCTTACTTGATCTGATTTCTTCCCTGTATCTATGCAACTCTACCTCCATATTTGTGCTTGTTACCATCTAGTAATAAAACTACTTTCTTAGAGAAAATGAACTTCCAACTTTAAGTGTCCATTCCATATGAAACTCTAGTTAAGGCTTGTCATTTTTCCCCATCCCCTTCAGTCCAGAAAAATAAAGACCAGAAAGGAGCACCTTTTTTAATGAAAGAAGAAAGAATTCCATCCCTGTGAGGGCTATGGTCAAGAGTGGGAGATCACACTTACTCAGATGGCTCTATGGTACCATCTCTATAGCAAGTGATCAGGGGTGTGTATAGTACATAAGGATGAGAAGATTTGAAAAGGATGCCTAGAGCTGGATTCCAGGGATCAGGGATAGGATGGGCCCAATGGGTTCATGGAATTAGCCATGCTTAGAGAGCCATCAGGATAAAATGTACAAAAACAATCCCTTAAGTTTATTGTGCAGATGAAACAGAGCTAGATAGGGCGCCTGGGTGGCTCAGTTGGTTAAGCGACTGCCTTCGGCTCAGATCATGATCCTGGAGTCCCAGGATCAAGTCCCACATCGGGCTCCCTGCTCAGCTGGGGGTCTGCTTCTCCCTCTGACCCTCTTCCCTCTCGTGCTCTCTGTCTCTCATTCTCTCTCTCTCAAATAAATAAATAAAATCTTTAAAAAAAATAGAGCTAGATAAATGTAAGATATTATTGTTGTTGTCAGTCTATTCCAACCTTAAATAAGAAGATGTCCTTAGTTTAAGTGAGCCGGTGTGAAGTAATTATAAGAATGTTCTAGAGTGAAGGTGTGCAAATTGAGTAGAGGTATATCTTGCTGATTTGCTAACTTTGAGCAGCATATTCAGCTTCCCATGTTCTTCCTTCATAACAATTACATCCATAGCATGTGGCCATAGATGAGGGCTTTCCTTTAGAGTTGGATAGATTATTCTATAGCTATTGCTGGATCCTCTGAAGCAGTTTCCTCTGTTCTCTGTGATGCTCTGACACATTTTACAATTTGTATGTTATAAAGGGCTGAACAAAAAGGATCAATAAACAAATTGCTGACAGTATGTTGAAGAGGAGAAACTGTTTACAATAGAATTTAAAGGGTGGTGTGAAGATATTGAAATAGGGAAACAATATCCCTTTTTCTGGATAAATAAATATATTGTATTATTTTCACTTTTTGGTTGACAGATATTACTCTGTTGGTAAAGAAGAAGATGTGTTCAGATGTCTGTCATAATTAAACAGATGTTTAGTGAACACTTCCTCTGGGTCAGGCTCTCTGTTGTAGCCATCGATGACCAGAGCTAAACTATAATTCCTCTATCAAGAAGTTCATTGTGTGGTGATTACCATTTGGTTTGATAAATGCAACCAAAGGAGTAGGTGTGAATAGAGAGGTAACAGAGAAAAATGTCACTCCCTTTCTCTGGGCCAGGGAAAGAAGTGAGGGAAACCTCATAGAAACCTCCCAAAGGAGGTAACATTGAGATTCACCCCATTAGAGGAATAGGAGGACACAGAAGAGCGAATATGAATCAAAGTATTGATGTAGAAAACAAAGTAGGCTCAGGGAAAAGGATTGGGGAAAGATCAAGATGAAAAGGGGGGAAAGGCCTATGTCATGAAGGGACAGGATTGCCACGCCAAGAAATTTAGATTCTGTTTTGTAAATATGGTGAGCCAGTGAAGGATTTTAAACAGAGAGGAAACACAATCAGATTTATATTTTGGAAAGGGTACCCTGAAAATTTGGGGGAGGACAGATTAAGAAAAGTCAGATTGGAAATTGGGACATAAGTTGGTAGGTCATTGATAGTTGGGAAAGTGGTGGAGAAAAACCCAATTTAATTAATCAATTTATTCAAGAGATAAGAGCTTTACTAAAGGAAATGTCAATGGGGATGGAAAAGAGAATGGATTTGACAGCAGTTTAGTAGAGAGATTTGGATTTGGTGACTGATTGGTTATGAGGATCAA
The DNA here is from genome assembly GCF_964656455.1 of Halichoerus grypus. Lineage (NCBI taxonomy): Eukaryota > Metazoa > Chordata > Mammalia > Carnivora > Phocidae > Halichoerus > Halichoerus grypus. The sequence goes on along the minus strand of NC_135720.1, from coordinate 19,816,266 downwards.
GGAGAAAGGGAAGTCAGTAATAACTCCTAGGTGTCCATTTTGTACAACTAAATAGGGAGAAAAGAGGAAGCACAGATTGGGAAAATGTGAGTTTTACAGTAGTTGAATTTGAGGTATCTATGAGACCAGGAAGTTGAGAGATCCCATAGGTCAAAGATCTGGAAAGGGAGGTAGATTTGTGATTTGTCAGCAAATAGCTGTGGTTAAAACCACGAGAGTGGATGAGATTACAAGGGAGAGGATATAGAGTGAAAAGAGGAACATGCTAATGGCAGAACTTTGAGGAAGGCGAAAATGAGAAAGAGGATCCAGAAAAAGGATGGAGAAAACGAGAAAACTAGAAAGAGAAAGAGGAAGAACCAGGAAAGAAACAGACATCATGGCAGCAAAGGGAGGAGAGATTTTCAGGAAGAGAACAGTAACAAATATCACAGAGCTGACAGGGAAAGGAGAGTTATAGAAACAGTGCTCTGTACCAGTAGCCTCTACTTCCTCCTAGCTTCTGCCTCCCCAAGAATCTCTCTCTCTCTTTTAACTCTGAATACTTTAATGTGTATTTTCTACAAACAAGGATACTCTTGTACTTAACCAAAATATAACCATCAGAACCAGGAGATTATCAGTGACACATTACTACCATTTAACTCTCAGACCCCATTTGAGTTTTACTTAGTGTCCCAATAAAGTCTTTTGTAGCAATAGGATCTGGTACAGAATCAGTCGTGTCTCTCAATCTCTTTCAATTTGGAGTAGTTCCTCAGTCTTTCCTTGATTTCAAAAGCTTGACAGTTTTGCAGATAACAAATCCAATTATTTTGTAGAATGCCCCTCAGTTTTGGTTCACTGATGTTTCCTCATGATTAGGTTTAAGTTACACATCTTTGCTAGGAATATTCCAGAAGTCATGCTGCATTCCTGTCACTGCACTGCTAAAAGGTATATGATTTAAATATGTCCCATTACTGATGATGTTAATTTTGATCACTAGATTAATAGTGTATCTCTCAGGCTTCTCTGCTGTAAAGTTACTCCTCTCTTCTTGGTATTTAATGAATATTTTATGGGAAGTTGCTTTGAAACTCTGTAAATATCCTGTTAACCATCAAACTTTTGATTTATTCATTAATTTATTTATGTGAGCATGAACTTATGGATTCCTGTTTTATTCAGTGCATTTTAATCTATTATTATTATTATTTTTTTTTTAAGATTTTATTTATTTATTTGAGACAGAGAGAATGAGAGAGAGAGAGCACATGAGAGGGGGGAGGATCAGAGGGAGAAGCAGGCTCCTTGCTGAGCAGGGAGCCCGATGCGGGACTCGATCCAGGGACTCCAGGATCATGACCTGAGCCAAAGGCAGTCGCTTAACCAACTGAGCCACCCAGGCGCCCTCTATTATTATTTTTTATCATTATTTTTTTTTAGTACTAAATTGTCAAGCTGGTTTACCCTTTGTTTTTGGCTAGAAATGCCAGTTTGGAACAGTGAAAAGGCAAATTTCATCTTTTCTTCAATGTTGATACATGCCAAAGGAAAGGCTAGTATGTAATCTCCTTAATTTGTCATTTTAAAAGTAAAATTTTACTTGAAACAATTTTTTAAAAATGAAAAAATATTGAGCAAGTGATTAATTTTTGAAGTGCTTATATTCTTCCTTTCAGGAGATTATTTTTAGGCTCTCATAGGTACAGAGGAATGCACTAGAGCAGGGCTTCTCAAACCTCCTTATGCAAACATATCACTTGGGAACTCAGTAAAATGCAGATTCTGATTCAGGAGGCCTGCATGGACCTGAGAGTGTGCATTTCTACTGGGCTCTCACGTGGCCCCTGGGCCACAGTTTCGGTAGAACGGATAACGTCTTTCTTATGCTAGTGCACTGTGTATGCCTTCTCACACATTCATGAACTATCCTTCAGAATCATTTATACATGTCTCGAGGTAAAGTCCTGTGCTCCTGAAAGAGGCAAAAAGTGGTTTTTAAAATGTGTGGATTTACAAAATGATACTAAAGACATTTATCTATTTTTTACATTTAATGATTTTTAAAAATATGCACTAACTACCCTGAATACTTGATGAATGTGGCATTGGAGTTAATCAAATTTTGGTTACACGTGTGCCTTCTGCTACTAGAATGCTCTGCTCCGATAGCATATCGCCCCTGATGGAAAGTAAATTTCTGGATGATGGGAATCTTTGTTTTGTTTTGTTCACTGATGTATCGCCAGCAATTAAAACAGTGCCTTGCACATAGTAGACATTCAATAAATATTGAATTATGTAAGGAGGGATTTTGGTCCAATTTCTTTTTCTGCCTTAGTAAAAGGGTTTGATGATTTAAGAGCTTGAGGTGCTTCCCATCAATTCCTATTGCCAGCACTGTAAATGTAAATGAAACAAGAGAGTAGACTAATTATTCAACTTCCAAAAACCAACCACCTTGGAAGTATTTGGTTTGGCTAAATTCTTTATAAATAATTTTTTATTTTCTTTTTTCTTATGATAGTAGAATAAAGCAAAGAAGACATCCAATTAATTGCATGTTTTATGGGTAAACTCTTCTTAATTAATATTCCTCTTCACTTTTACCTTTCTGATAATTGAGGAAAAATTACTACATTTACTGTCAATTAGAACTCACAAGTTATATTTTTTCATTTTCTTCCTTTTTATGAATACTTTTTAATAGATTTATTTATTTGAGAGAGAAAGAGAGACAGTGCACGAGCATGGGGAGAGGCTGAGGGAGAGGGGGTAGCAGACTCTCTGCTCAGGGGGTACCCTGAGATCATGACCTGAGCTGAAACCAAGAGTCAGACGCTTAACTGACTAAGCCACCCAGGTGCCCTCCCTCATTTTATGAATAATGGATGTCCCATACCAATAGTCTCCTTAGACTTTAGTGCCCAACATGCAGTGGGAAGTTTACTGAGTGGGAGGAGCTGAGTTTGGTCTCATTTTCTCCATCAGCTACTCCCTGTGACTCTGGACAAGTCAACAAATCACTTTAAGCCTGTCTTCTCATCTGTAAAGGGTCTGTCATGCTTTCGTCCTGGCCTCCTGTGAGCACCATGTGAACTGAGGTGGAAGTACTTTTGAAACCGTAAAGTTTTATATAAATATAGCTAGTTGCAGTATCTTTGACCATATATTCTAACTTATATTATTATTTTCTCATTTTAATTATTAATAACTGCTTCCTGACCTCTGTTTTCCCAGAACATTATAAGCAGTCACTTCTATTTAGCATTTATTTAGAATGATAGATTTTGTGTTGAAGGAAACATTTCTCTAAGTCCCTATTTGAAAAGAAAAAGTTTGAGCTTAGGTGACTTACCTGAGGTTGCACACAGCTCAATACTGTAAGAAGACTTTCACTGTAGCTCAGCTTTTGCTCTCCATAAACTCTGAAGCATCTCCAGATCATTTGCCTTTATTTCTTCATAGTCTCTTTCTACTCTCTGATTTTCCTCCACCCTTAGTCTTTCTATGTGGGCTTGAAGGGCAAGCATTAGCTTCATGCCAGTGAGCCAACCAGTGAATTCATTTATTTGACAAATGCAGATCCCACTAATCATCTGGCAGTGTACTAGGCATCAGTATCAAGGATGAATCCAGACTGCAGATATCCATCAAGGGTGCTCACTTAGGTAAATATCCATGAGAAGTTATACTGATATTTATAGCTATATATATATATATATATGTATGGTATGCAGTAAAATAATATTATCTATGTTTCCAGACTTTATGGATAACCTGTAGTTCCTACCATTGCTTATAGACCAGAAGGAGAGATAAAGAAATAATTTTTGCCACCTCATTGTGTGAATGAATGTGGATAAGGAGAGAGTGTGGAGGTTCACGAGAGGAGGAGATTACTTCTAGGTGGGGACATTAGGCATTTTGGAATAAGTAGCATTAGAACTTGGTCTTAATGCTAGCTAGCCTTGCAAAGGAAGAGCTAGCTGGAAAAGGAATTTCTCATGAAGGAAGTCATGTAAATAAGGGCTCTGAGTAAAATTGCTAACAGATGTACAGGGAATGGTGAGCTGGTTAATTTGTCTGGGGCAGCACTTACCTAAAAGGGAGTTGTGAAAGAATTTATTGGAAAAGTAGACCCAGATCTCAGAGTGCTGACAATGTCAAAGTTTGAACTTGTCTTCCATTTGCTGATTTAGTCAAAATAAAGTGGACCCTCTTTTGCAAATTTCTACCAAAGACTGATAAATAGGGACTTATTTTTAACTCTTCCCACCCACTCATTTTTCTGGTCCTTTTTTCTTCCTTGTAGCATTTGCTCTAGAAAGTGACACCTTTGCAGGGAAGCCATCTTCTTTGTTCCTCTGGCAAAATGTCATTAATCATACTGTCCATTTGCATTTCCATAACAATATAAATATTTGGTCGTAAGAAGGACACAGGAGAATGTATTGCAATGTTTTGCAGCTAGAGTTGGAGTCTACATGGACATGTGGCCCATCTCTCAGGGAAGCAAGAGGCATATTACAAGCTGGTTTCTCAGCTGTGAAATGCCACTACTTAGGTCACATGCCTAAGTTAAAAAAACTGCCAGGAGCAACGCCTTCTCCTTGGCGGAGAGGCGTGCCACCTGTCACCCAAAGCTGCCATCCCCTCTGGCATCATGCACGGGTAACTTTGATTTGCTTCTGCATATGGGGAGGTTGTGTTCTCTGCCTTTTGCAGCATATTTCTCTGTGGTATTTATCTGGGGTGAGTTCATTCTTGAATTGGGGATTATTGCCCATACTCATGGGGGTCAAATCTTAATCTGGAAGAATAGTTGCAACCTTCGGGATAACAGTTGAGTGAAAATGTGAATTGTCTCACATGTGAAGAATGGCATATGACGGGCATATTTCCACTCAACTCCCAGCTGTGATGGCACCCTTGGTGATCTGCAAGATCACACTTTATTTCACTCTGTAATGACATGCAGGGATTCCTGGATATCAGCCTTCGAGAGCACACATTCTGGATTCGTTAAGGACCATGTCCCATCAGCTCTTAAGGACTACAAAGAGACATATAATTTGTATCTTCACAAGCAGGTGCAACACTTCTTACTGCATGTACCTTATTTTAGATTTCCCCCTTTGTAAGGTCTGACATGGGGTTAAGCACAAAATAAGTGCTTGATTAATACATGTTGAATGAATAATCAAGTGGCGGTTCTGTTAAAAGGTAATCTAATAGGCATTTGTGCTGGCCATGATATTGGAATCCTTTGGCTTCCTATTTTTTTTTTAAGAAGGAAATATTTAAAAACCAAAAACACTCTACATTTATAGAGATATAAGTTCCATCCACCATAATAATGCCATCTTGGCACAAGTGTTGGACTTTAGAGTTTACAATGTGTTTTCTCTTGCATTTTGAGTGGTTCAAGAAAAAAAAAACTATTAAAATATGTACTTTCCCCAATTTTTTTCAAATGTAATTCCCATTTTTGCCATCTGTTCTTATTCTAGGTTGAATTGTGTCCTCCCAAAAAAGTGTGACTCTTAATGCCCAGTTCCTCAGGATGTGACCTTAATTGGTGATAGGGTCTCTATAGAGGTAACGAAGTTAAAATGAGATCATTAGGCGGGCACTAATGCAATATGACTGATGTCCTTATAAAAAGGAGAAATTGGGGCATAGAGAGAGACATGCAAACAGGAAAAATACCATATGAAGATGAAGGTAGAGATTGAATGGCACATCTTTAAGCCATGAAATGCCTGATTGTCAGCAAATCACTGGAAGCTGGGAGAGAGGCCTCAAACAGATGTTGCCTCCCAGCCCTCACAAGGAACCAAACCCTGCTGACATTTGATCTTAGACTTCTGGTCTTCAGAACTATGAGACAATAAATTTCTGTTGTTTATGCCATGTGCTTTGTACTTTGTTACAGCAGGCATAGGAAATAAATTACAGGACGCGGGTTACTATGTTGTGGAACCTGGTCTAGGCTCAGGTGCTTCCTGAATGTGCTGAAAAAAAGCTAGTCTTTATGGTGCAACTGATGTTCATCTTTTTATGGACTGTTAGTTGCTTAGCCTTTAACTAACCCCTCCTCCCCAATCTGTCCCACCACATTCTACTCATAAACGGTAATATAACTTAGATGTTTGTTATTATTATTGAAAAATAGTAATGATACCAGCACCATTGATTGAGCATTTATGGTATGCCAGGCACTGTGCTGTTTTGTGTACATTAGTTCATTTGGTCCTCTCAATAACCCTAAAAAGTATGTACTGTTATTACTCTGGAAAGATTAAAAATGTTTTTCTAAGTCATACAGGTAAAAAATGACAGACACAGGGACAGTCATTCCAAAGCCCAAGTGTCTGACTGCTATATCATTTGTATAAAGAGGTGCTACAATATTTAACAGGCTTGTGACTTTGGGTCTAGATATTGTTAGCATTTGAATGGCTATTTAAATGAGTAAGGGAAATGCAAATGAAGGCAGAGACCATATAACCATAAGTCAGACAGTGTCTTAAAAACATCAGGTCCTTAAGCTAGATTGTATCCAACATACCTGCCCTAGTTAATCAGGAGGACCACATAGTTCAGCCTATCACTACTTCAGAAAAGAATAAAATGAATGCATTCTAGGTCTTTTTTTTCAGTTCTTTTCATGTTCAGAAATGTGTGTCCACTCTAAAGCTCACTCCTGTTGATTGTAGAAAGACAGACAGAGGGAGACGTCAGAGTGTGAAGATGGAGATATATATATATATATATATATATATATATATATATATATACACATATATATATATATCAGAATCACTATTAACCTTTTAACATGAATCTTTTCAGATTATTCTGTATTAGTTTTTGTTTGTTTGTTTGTTTCAACCGGGGCTTGAACTCCTGACCCTGAGATTGAGACCTGAGCTGAGATCAAGAGTTGGATGCTTAATCGACTGAGCTACTCAGGCGCTCCTGTGTGTGTGTGTGTGTGTGTGTGTGTGTGTGTGTGTGTGTTTTAAACTAAATATGGTATATGCTTTCTGTGAAAACTGAGAAATACAGAACAGTATTATCAAGAAAATGACAATTACCCATAATTCTAACTCCAGGAAATAACCAGTGTTAGCATTTTATCACATAAGATGGCTACATATTGATTTGTTGTAAAGCATACTTGACATTTCTTCAAACTTCAAGTTTGATATTCCTGGAAATGATGATAAAAAACCATAAACCATGCCTCTTTTTTCTGTGTCCAGAAAAGTCCTATCAGAAATGAAGGATTTTTTTTCCAGTGGACAAAGGGGAAGAAAGGCTTCTCTCTAGAAATTTCTAGGGCTTTAGTACTTGGGGAGTTTATTATATTTTCTAATTTAACAGTGGTCTAAACTAACTCATTCTCAAAAGCACAATTTACAAACACTGCCAGTTGATTTCTAGTGGAGTGTTAGTTCATATGGAAGCCATCCTCTCCTGTTTGGCCCCTATTGTTATGGGTACATAGCAGTGTGTTATGAGACTCTTGGTTTGTTGTAGGAAGAATGCAGATGTTCGGTGGGGTCAGACTGAATGAGCTGTGATTCTTTGAGAAGGGGATCATAGAGTTTATGGCTTTGTAACAGCAGTCTGACCATCCCCTCCTGGGAAAGGTGTACCAATGCCTTTGGCTCACCAAGGGAGCCATCAGCCTTTTAAATTTTGGCTCCTGCATTTGTTGTTGTTCAGGCAGATGCACAATAAGAAGTGTGGGTATAAAGGAGGAAGATTAGTGGTTAAGAGGGAGGCTTCTGGACTCAGAGAGACCTGGTTTCTTATCCTGTCTGTCACATTTGAGCTATGTGACTTTAGGCAAGACTCTTAACCTCTCAGTCTCACTTCTCAAACTATGTAAACCAGAGATTGTAATTATACTAACTTCTCATGGATTAAACAAGATAATGGTTGGCATATCATAAGAACTCAGTAAAACATACACACACATACACACACATACACATATATATACACATACATACATAAAAGCTAATAAAGGACTGTGATATGGCATATTCTACTTTGGTTAGTTTCTCTTGAGAAAGACTTCTCCTACCTTTGTAAATATAATACCTTCCAGAGTTGGCATAGAATTTATTGGTAGAGGGGGAAAAAAGGAAGCCCTATATACTACTTTTCATCTGGGGAATTTTGCGTGCTTAATAAGCTCCCGTTAAAAGGCAGTACCTTTGGAAAGAATAGCACTTAACGCTGTTTTTCAGTTATTACCTCAGAGTTATCAGATCAGCCTAGGGTAGGCATGGCAGAGTGGCCAAGAGGGGAGAGCTGATCCTGCACAGGCCAGTTGGAGGACATCAAAGGTTATTCTGATTTCATCATTTTTTATTTGGTTCTAGCTATAAACATATATATAGCTTTGTTTCCTGAAAGTCTCTGATGATCATCTTTAATCATTATCACTATCATTTCCTGAGGAAACTTATATAATCTTGGTTTATATATAGTAATTGCTTCTACTCTCTACAAGTTTGAACTCTGAAATGGGTGGCACCGGAAAGGAAACGGGACTATACAAGGCTTTAAGTCACATCAGTAAGATCATCTGAAAGTAAATATTTGTGCTGGTTATAACTTTCTTGGGGGTAGGATCCTTTTTTTGGTGGGTGTGTGTTTGTGTGATATCCAGGTAGCATCTATCTCAACTCCTTGCACATAGATTGTGAATGTTAGTTGAAATAAATTGACCTTGTAAAGTAAGAATTGTTTCTCAGACTAGTGAGGCTGTGAGGAAAAGATATTCTTAATTTGTCTTAGGGAAGGAGTTAGAAATTTGGGGGCATTTTCTGTACCAAATGTTCTAAAACATTATATTTACTTAATCACATTACCCTTCTGTATTTTTTTCTGGGCCATAAATTCAGTCCCTCTTCTGTTTGTATCTCAAGACTTTACTTTTTACCTAGGGCAGTGGTTTTCCTTTCTGGCTGCACATTGGTCTCACTGGGGCAGCTTTAAAAACCTATAGATGCCTGATCTCACCTGAAGAGATTCTGCTGAAGTCTGGAAAACAGACATTGGTGTCCACACTCATGTGTGCAAGCCCTTCCCAAGGGACAAAGGGCCTGGAGGCAGAAAGAGAAGGTGGCAGAGAGTGGGTCTGGCCCTGGAAATAAAAAGGGTGAGCCTGTTTGGGTATCATCCAGTTTCACCCATTCTATCCTTCCTCACGCTGTAGCCCTGGGCCAGCTTGCCATCCTTGAGCACACACAAAAAAGGATGCCCTTCTTTGAGGCCTTGGTGTTAAGGCTCTCCTCTGGCGAGGATCCATTTCCCTCAGATCTTTTAGTGGCTGGCCACTTCTTTTCATCCAGGACTTACGTAGTTCAAATGTCATTTCCTCAGGAAGGCCGTCTCAATCTAACTTACCACTCTTCTCCTCTCACTTTCTATCCCATTGCTGTTTTATTTACTTTATGCCACTTATGAGTATCAGTAATTATCTCATTTCTGCAATTGTTTACATATTTATTGTTAGTCTCACCTACTAACAGGACACAGCTATATTTCCAGAGCCTAGAACAGTGCCTGGTACCCAAAAGGCTTGCAATAGATATTTTTGAATATCGGTTTGTAGCAAGAATAACAACCCTATGTATAGACATTGCTAACTCACTCTGGTATCTCTTTTCCTGGATTTAGTTAAGTTTCAACTCCATACAATTCTCAGTCATTCATAGTTGGCCTCAAGATAATTTTTTTTATATTCCTGATTTAAAAAGTGATTTTTGGTGTATAGCAGTTGAGGAAATGAGGCTCAAAAACTTAAGCAATTTCTGTTTGTACTTTCGGTCTTTCATTCATTCACTAAAAAATATTTATTGAGAATCTAGAATATAAGAAGCACGATTCAGGTTTTTCCAAGCATGTGTCCAGAACTTGGATCTTGTGCTATGCTTGGTCAAAATGTTTTTCAATATGATTTTCTGAATTTAATTCAACAGGGGCTTTAAAACAGATACACAAGTACTTTATATAAGGCTATATAAGACAGGTGCCGGTGGAATGATTATAATGTAGACTATAGGGTAGAATTAGAATTACCTTTTAGTAGAAGGGATTTCGGATCATCTATTCCAATGGCCTAATTTCACAGATGAAGGAGTTGAAATCCAGAGATTGCTTTCCATGGATGCTTGTAGGATGAATAAAGAACTGACAGATTCCTGGTGCTCAAGGTCAAGTGATTACTTTGTGGCACAACAGACACCAGAACCATGTTCTCAGTCTGGGGCTCTTTTGTCTCCACCAGTGATCCTGAAATATATGTGATTAGAACCATCTGGGGATATTGCTACCTGTCGGGGGATGGTGTTGGTGACTTGTATTTTTACCATTTCTCTCCCCCAGGTAATTCTGTTGCACAGCCAGATTTGGGGACCACTGTGTACACCATATTTTTAACACATGAATTTGCCTCACCCATAACTGCAGAGATGGGGAGGCTCCACATAATGTATGGAGAGTACCATTTGTAGGACTTTCAAAAAAACTCTTCTGATTTTTGCTTAGCTGCACAGTATCAGTCTTTGAGTTAAATCTCAATAAACTAAAGACTTGCTTCTGACATTTGATTAAATGCAACAGTTATTGAGTGTGAGGGATATAAAAATGAGTAAGACATGCTTCTTAATATAGACTCTTTAAATCCGCTTAAATAGGAGGAAATAAGTCAAAGAATCCTGGTATTCCCTTGAATTTTAAATCATCATGATTTGTCTGACTGCTGGCAAAATGTCTTGTACCTTATAAGGTACATAGGGATGCTTAATTTGTTCCGATTTATTGTTAAATGAAAGCAGCTTTTTATTTACTCAAGCTTTTCACTTTATCATTGTGGAATTATCTACCAGATTATAAGTACCCAAAGTACTCTTTCATTATTTATATTCTATGGGTGATTAGAGGAAGAAATGAGAAGGAAACACCATATTTTATCCATCCCATATTTTCAGATTGAGCAGTAATATAATAGATTTAATTATATCATAGGTGTAATAATTATATAACAGGTACAATTTTTTTATGGAAGTAAAATATCCATAGCAAACACTGCTTCTCCTAAACCATTTTCACTTTCTATGCTTTATATTTTATCCTAAGGTATCTGTAAAGAATGTTGGGCCTGACATATTTTATGTCAGGAGATATAGAAATTCATTTCTCATATTTATGGAAAGGAGAAAGGAAAGAAAGATTCTAAAGACAATCAATCAGTCATGAGACTCAAAGAAACACTAGGAAATTCAATGTACACTGGGGTGCCATATTTGTTTTTATGTTTGTTTTTTAATGATCTACCAGGAATGTTTCATAGCAAGTAGGGCAAGGATTCAACTACTGGACAGTGGATAAGTGGATATTCTTTTTGCCAGATGCTTACTGGGACTGGGGAGTTGAAGGAAAGGGATATCTGAGTCATTTTTGGTGTCACCAACAGCCCTTTCCCTTGTCTGCTATGGCAGGGGGAGTGTGGAAGGCAAATGACAAGGCAGGGGTGATTGTGGTGGGTGGGTGAGTGGGGAGAGCTGAGCGCAGGCTAGGTTGAGATGGGGAGGAACAGACTTGCTTGCCTTGGGTCTGGGCTATGATTCCAATACAGACAGGAACCTGCCTATCTTGTTTATGCTGAATTCCTGAAGACCAGTACAGTCCCTGGCACATATCAGCTGTTGTTTAAAAACATGTTAAATGAATGTATTTATGAATAACTGTTTGGACAACTATGCCAAATATTTTGAGGAAGTTGAGATTTAATAAATAGAAGTTGGGAGGTTGAGGTGGGTTTCTTGGTGCTAGCATCATACCTTGCACATAATTGGCACATTAGGAAGTTTGTGGTCAGGACTCCAGCATTCATGTTGAGATCAACATTATAGATTTTAATACTTTAAATGCATCAGAATGAAGTGAGAGCACTGATTTTTCTTTATTTTTAGGAAAGTGTGCTTCTGTTTCCATTTTTGATTTTTCAAAAAATCATTTTTTCCTGAGACAGAGAACTCATTCCACTCAAAATTGGAGTTACTCTAAAATCACGATTCCCAGTCTCTAATATATTAACTTGTTTATTCCTTCTTTTGTACATACCAACTTTTGCACTGAAACTCTGAGTACAGACCTCACGGTCTATCATGGAGTGGTGTGTATTTATGTTTGTGGGAACAGAATTTCAGGGTTGGGTAGGTGTGTTTATTTTCTGACAGCGTGTAGGCAGCATATAGAGCAATAAATAATTTCCCTCAGCAGCTGTAAAAATGGGTTATCTTTGGTTTTGCATTGGTAGATAAAAGGAAATAAAAATGATCACCAAGAAAAATGGGAATGTGACTGTAGTGAAATAACTTGGGGAAACAGGAAGCAGGATTGCCAGTGGTAAAAGAAATGCCCCTTTACCCTAAATAGTGAATTTTAATACTTTTTATTTACATACACAAATTCATTAAATAAAAAAAGGCAAGACAGTTGAATTTAGTCAATCATTAAATTGATTTGAAGAAGTTAGAGACTAATCGGTGAGAAAAACTTTCCAATGGATTCACTAGTTATTAACAAATTTACTGTTTATATGAATTCAGTCTCACTCAAAACCATACAAAAATGCTTTCAAACAATAGGTTGTTGTAATTTGTCCATTCCCCACCAAACTAGCTTTTGTGTGTATAGTATAATCACTGTCAGGTTAGAACTCCTTTTTCTCATCTTTGGGATGTAATGGAATGGAACAGTTGATACATTTGGAATATAATGTCCTTCTATAAAATTAGTTACTTTTTAGCTGTTTTTTTTTTTTTAAAGCATCTTGCAGAGCAGCAAGGACCACAAACCCTAAAGTCTACAGGGATCAGGCAGATGAGGATAAAAAGGTGAGGCTGACCCTGTGGGAACCTGAGGGAACAGGAGAGTGGGAGCCATGCGGTCTTTAGCCAACTGTGGCAGTGGGAGAATGTGGGGTTGCTGTCGCCAGGTCTCTTATTTCAAGAAAAGCTAGAAATTGGAAATTCTATGTGAAATTGTCTCTATCTTTGTTTCAGCAGCTGATTAATTTTTTAAAGCACTGTGTAGACCAAACAAAGCTTGGAGGGCTGCCAGTTTGTGACCCTGGCTGCTAGTCTGTGACCAGTGCTTTGGATAATTACGTGTAGTAGGAAGGGCACATCCTCTAGGACCAGGTACCAGGGATTCTAACTCAGCAGGAACTAAGTATGGGGATTTGGGCAAGTCACTCTCATTTTTAAAATTGCGGATTTGGGCCAAATGATGTGTAATTTAGTGTCTTTTCAAGTTTGAAAACATCTATGATTTTATAAGGAGCAATAGCTGATCTTCACGTTCATTACCATTCTTATTTTCACTGTGACTTGCGTGATTTCCCCAAATATTTGAAATCTGCCTACTATTGGCCTCTTCGAGGGTTGTTTATGAACATTTGTTGAAACTGACCAGAGAAAATACTGTCAACTTGTCTCTGAGTCTAAGCAAATTGTTAGCAGAGTTACAGAACTTGGCTATCTCCTGCTGTAGTAAACATGTTAATAAGCTCTCACCAGAGAACTGTGAACAGATGCAGTTCTTGAAAACACAGTGTCCTTGTCACATTTACTTGTCTGTTTCTCCTAGTGAGGCAAGCCTTGCTTGTGGTATCCTAGTAAATACTCTCCTTTTTGTCATAACCAGATCACAGTTCATGAATTCAGTAGAAACCTCACTGTAACCAGTATCCTTAATGCACAGATCCAAGCCCTAAGGGAAGATACACAATGACATAAAATGACAAGGTTTATTTATTTTTTCATTCTGTCACTTTTTTTTTTTTTTTTTTTAATTCTATTACCCAATTCCTTGGAGCCAGAACTAAGAATGGTACATTGCCTTTGTAGCCACTTTTCAATGTGGAACTTTAGGTGCTTTAAATACAATAAATGTATCCATACACATCTTAGGTGGTCAACTGGGAACCACCCCCAGTTCAGTGAAACTGCCTAGGCATAACTCCTAAGCACTTCCTTCTTTGCTGATAACTAGCTGAGTGACCTTGAAAATCCCATACTTTTCTGAATTTCCATTTCCTCACCGATAAAAATGCTGCTTAAATATTTGCATCTCATAGAGTTGCGAGGATCACAAGAAAGCAATTAGATGTGAAGGCACTTTACAAACCAAAAGCGTGGCGTGTCAGAGAGATAACATGCTAATCAATCACTTACCTCATTCAAATGTGAGGAATGGAAGTACAAATTGAATAAAGCAGCTTGTTTTGCCCACTGCAGCTTTAATTCTTTGGGATTTGGAATTGGCCTCCCAGTTACATCCTTGCTTCCCTCTGTTTAAAACCATCTCTCCTATCTCAACAGTTTAATTTGTGTCACTGGATATATGGAATCAAACTTGGAATCTCAGAGAAAAAAGAATTTTTCTGTTCCTTGAAGGACCTTACAAATAATACTTTGGATTTACTCTTTAAAAGGAGTTATAAGTTGGGTGCCTAGGTGGCTCAGTAAGTTTAGGGGTGCCTAGGTGGCTTAGTCAGTTAAGCGTCCGACTCTTGATTTCAGCTCAAGTGGTGATCTCAAGGGTTGTTAGATTGAGCCCCACGTTGGGCTCCCTGCTAAGTGTGGAGCCTGCCTAAGATTCTCTCTCTCCTTCTCTCTTTGCCCCTCCCCACTTGCACACTCTCTCTCTCAAAAAATAAAAATAAAAAAGAGTTATATATTTAATTTCCAATTTCTTTCCTTCTTTCTGGACTTCTTCCAGTTTTTCCACATTAAGTGTTAGAAACGAAGAGCTTGAGTGATTGTAATGTCACCTACAGAATTATTTAGAGAACACATTATCACTTCTGTCCACTTAATCTTACATAATAAACAGTTTACTAAATTTCTACCTCGCTTCAATTTCTACCATCTAAAATGGTGGCATGATATTCAAATACTGGATACACTAAATTTTCCTTCATTTTAAGCATTCACGATCTTTCTGGTCTTTTTTTGTTTTTTGTTTTTTCCCTCAAGTATATCCAGTAGTGTGCTGATCCCCAGAAAAGTGCTCAAAAGCCCTGATTTGTAGCATTTGCTGATTTCCATGGTGTAAATTCTACCACCATATTGGTTTCAAGGTAATGATTTTATGTCACTGAACATGAAGCTGGGAAGAGATAATGCCTAACTGGATCTTGTGAGCAGGAGTGAGCAGCTCCACCCCACAATGACACAGTGCTATGATAAACATATTAGTCAATGTGGAAAAGAAGAGCTCTAAGTATGTTTTTATCATTGACTTATTATTTATAAATTATACTTAAAATTTATATAATATTTCATGCAGTGAATAGGATATGTTTATTACATATCTATATAATAGTTTTCATATTTTAAAAACAGAATGAAATAAATATATTACTGGATTTTAAGATTAATTTTCTTCATTTGATTTTTTCTTTAGTACAATAATTATTTATATTCACTAGTCTCAATGTCTTTCTAAATCTTTAAAATATTTCAAAGCTTACTTCAGTCATATTCTATCATCCATTTCCCCATGATATGGTTCTTACTGCATCTCAGAGTGGACATCATGGAGTGATTTCTTTTTTTTTTTTTTGTAGAAAAATGTATTTTGGTATCATAGTTTCTGAGCTGTCACATGTCAGAGTCCCCTAAATCTCTGAATCAGTTGCTTCATTGTCTTTTGGTCAACATTGTTTCAGGAGAAAAGTCTTTGGAAATCCTAATTTTATTTCTTTTGAAGGTGAATTTATTTTCTTTCGGCCTAGAGTTCGTAGCATTCTTTATCTCTGAGACAACAATAAACTTAACAGTATGTATCTAGGTTGTCAAAGGTGTTTTTTTTTTCCTCCCATTTTGTGTGTAACCTTGCAAATTCTCTCAGTTTCTAGGTCTTCCCCTAGTTGGTTTTTGCTCTTCCATTTGTGATGATTTCTGTTGTCCCGTTGTCTTCTTTGTTGGCAGAGACTGATATTCCATGTCTTGTCCTGCATATAACTTTTAACTTTTGTGTTTTATTTTTTCTTTTCTAATTTTTTGTTTTATATTTAAGTTTGTCCACTTTATCACTAATGTAGCTTTCTACTTTGCCTGTTTTGCTCTTTTTTCCCTCCAATGTGATAGTTTTTGATAGAAATGATATCTTTTTAAAGATCTCTTTTCATTTTTTAATTTTTATTTATTTTTTTAGAGAGAGAGAGAGAGAGTGTGGGGGGAGGTGCAGAGGGAGAGAGAGAACCTCAAGCAGGCTCCCCGTTGAGCAGAGAGCCCGACAGGGGCTCCATCTCACGACCCTGAGATCATGGCTTAAGCTGAAATCAAGAGTCAGACACTTAACTGACTGAGCCACCCAGGCGACCCTGAGGATCTCTTTTAAAACGTCAAGTAGGTATTTTCTAAAATTGACTTACATTTTCTCAAAAAACTATTTTGGAGGCTCCCCATCCCCTGCCACGACTTTAGAGAGTTGTTACTTTTTTTCTGTGCTACAAATTTTCTTTTATGGACCCATGATGACTGTTTCTCCCATTGCCTGTCTCTGGGTGGGGCGAAGTCTGGCCAGGTCTGACAGGCCAAGGCAACTGGCAAGCCTAACTTTCCTTAGAGCTGCCATTTTCTGTTCCTCTGCCAGCAACCTGTGCTTGCAGACCCGAGACGGGGGGCAGGCTGACTTCAGGGCACTTGGCACGGCCTCCAGCACAAAGTAGCAGCCGCAGAGCAGGCACTCAGCAAATGCTAGTTTCTCCTCCTACATGTGAAAGAACTGGTCAGAATTAAAGTTGAGGAGAGAAATTTTTGATATGGGTGAACCGACCTCAGATTGCTACTTATACTGCTTCCTAATCTGGTCCCATCAATTTCAGAATTTGTAGAAATGTCGACTGTATTCTAGAAGATCATTTTCTTTCTGTTAATTGGTTTCCAGACTTATTGGGAATTTTTTTCCCCTCAATTTGGATATTGGACATTTTTATGGTGACTTGGGAAGGGAGTTTTTCGTTACTTTTATTTTCTTATGTGTATAACCTCAGTATTACTTCTATTAGAAAAAAAAAATCCCTGAATTTTGTTTGCTTAGTTTTCTACCTCATAATATTTTACTTATTCAGTTCCACATCTAAAATGAAGCCAGATGATTTTTTGGAACTATATTTTAGATTTTTATTTTAGCACAGCCATCATTTATAGGCTGCATGATACATTATTCCATGTATCAATGTAATGGATTCTTTTTATTTTTAAAGATTATATTTATTTATTGACAGAGAGAGAGACGAAGAGACACAGTGAGAGAGGGAACACAAGCAGAGGGAGAGGGAGAAGCAGGCTTCCCGCCGAGCAGGGAGCCCATTGTGGGGCTCGATCCCAGGACCCTGAGATCATGACCCGAGCCCAAGGCAGATGCTTAACCGACTGAGCCACCCAGGCGCCCCCATTGTTATGGATTCTTATTGTTCCTCTTCTGTTGCACACTGAGATCAAGGAGGGTCATACATATGACACTGGAATCACTGCTGATCCTGATTAATAGGATAGGAGTTAATAATACTTAAATATATTGCATATTCAAGTATAGTCAACAGATTATCTATGCCAATTAAGAGATGCACAGAAGTAGAAAGCGATCCAGAAACCACTTCTGCATTATTTTGAATTTATATGCATTAAAGCTTTTCCCTTGTTTCATATTTCCACAGTTACAATCTCACTTAAACTTACCAGCAAACTAGCCTGGATTCTTTAAGAACATACCAATTACCTAGATTAGCATACTGGTTCATAACCAAAAGGAAAAAATAACCCAGCATATAAAAGTCAAAATGGAGAATTCTCAAAATGGATACTCTGCAAATAGTTAAGAACTGGCAAGTCTTCCCCAAGAGTTTCTAAGAGTTCCTAGAGTGATAGATACGGCTGTACGTGTGTGTATATGTTTGTCTGTATTGGAGGCATGATTAGTATGAGAATGGTATTACAATTAATTAATACAATGAGAATTATAGTTATATTTTTTCCTTAGTGTCAAATTGAATGATAAAGTTGTTACATGGTTTTCATCTTAATTCATTAAAGCCTATTTTTATGAGTTACTTTAATTTAAACCTCTTTGATTGGGCACCTGGGTGGGTCAGTGTGTTAAGCATCTGCCTTTGGCTCAGGTCATGATCCCAGCGTCCTGGGATGGAGCCCACGTTGGGCTCCCTGCTCAGCAGAGAGTCTGCTTCTCCCTCTCCCTCTGGCCCTCCCCCCTCTCGTGCTCTCTCTATCTCAAATAAATAAATAAATTCTTAAAAAAAATAAAACTCTTTGATTAATAAATACATTAATATGTAACCTCTGCAATTCTATACTAGTGTTCTATTCAAGCTTTCTCCATTTTCAGAAAATATTTTAACACAAGACATTTATGTCCAAATTCATTTGTATTATTTTTTACTAAAATGTGGCACTTTTCCTGATTCTCAGTGTATAATATCTGTTCTTCCTTGATCCACTAATTTTTAATTTCCCTCTCTTTCTCTGCCCTCCCCCCAACACACAGAGGAACAAAAAAGTAGGGATCTGACCTATCCTTTTTTTTCTTTTTAATGATGAATTTTTTTTTCTATTTAATGATCCCGGTATGTACACAATTTTTTCTTGGTATTAGTCTTACACTTAACAAACCATCAAAATGTAGGTACTAGATGGCAATTTACACTCTGTTTTACCTTATTAAAAATGGAGTTAATTGCCATATAAAGTTGCCAAAGTTGCTAGTTTGTTGTAAAGCTCTGAAATTTTTATACTAACATCTTTTTAACATTTTATTTTAAAACTCTTTTAATATAAAAAAGTACAGTAAATCATTCTTTAAGCCGTGTCATCTAGGGAAAGCATCTTTCAGTTCTGTATTCTACTTCAATCCCGAAACTACTATTTTAAATACAGGAGAGAACTTTCTTAATGTGAGCTCTGTAAAAAAATATGTTCAAAATTTTCTCTATTATTAGCTTCTTTATTAATTTTCAGGGTTGGTTTTGGAAGAAAAATGTAATAATTCTGTGCTGGTGTGGGCTCAGACTGTGTGTGAACCCCACAGAGATCTAGCTTTGCTCAGTGTCCCAGAACCAAGGGATGAGGCAGCCTTGCGTAAGGGTGAAGAGCACAGTTTCTGGAGCTGCCCTTGATCCAAATCCAGACTCTGCCAATTACTTGAAAAGTTCTTTAACCTCTCTGTGCTTCCATTTCCTTATCTGTCAAGTGGGGATAATTATCATCTCACCTTTAAGGTAATTGACAGTTAAATGAAATCATGCCCAGCACAGGGTGCATTCTTGTAGCGTTTGTTCCCATTATTATTACCCATTCTGTTAAAGTGAGATACCCTATGTAAATTATGTAGCCAAAAAAGAACATTTATTGACTCATGCCGCTGGGCATGGCCTCTTCAGTTCTGTGAGCAAGAAGAGAGGCCAGGACTTCCACTCCTGATCCATATTGAATGAGATTCCCAAAGTCAAGAAGGCAGTAGTCCAGGTAGAAGAAGGCAGAAGGAATGTTGGGCAAGTAGAAGCAACAGGTGGCCACTCTAAATGGGGAAAGGTTATAGGAATCATAAACGGAAAGAAGCAAGAACAGTGGTCCTCATGATCAGAAGTACTGTTTTGTGAAAGGATTAGTCCTGTTCCATGTATTGTAGAGGTTGAGAGTGGGGCATATGGCTAGGAGTTGCAGGACATCGGATTCCTCTAATTCAAAGGGCACAAACGAGCTAGAATTCTGAAGTGGAATAAATTGTATCATAGGGCTGTGAGATGCCTGTTGTTAGTAAAGACTTTTAAACAGAGGTCTAAAAATCACTTGCTAAAGAGAAGATCATATGTAATAATAGACGGGGCGGAGAGATAACAGTAGCTATGTCTAATTCTATGACTCCTACAAATGTGGGGTCTTTGGGGACACTGTCAGGTCTTTGAGACCTTGCTCTGCCAATCATGGTTGTCTGGCACTCAGTCCTCCAAATTTCTAATGGAAAATGTTGATATTTTTATTCAACATTTGATTTCCCTGAGCTATCATTCGGATGGAATTTTATTTTTGTCTTTCATATTTAACTACATATAGTCTGATTCATGCTCATCAATGCTTACTGGAGACAGGGAGAGTCCAGAAACATTGCTAATTCTCAAAGCCCATTTTGCCCAATAATGGCAGCTGGAGTAGAGAACTAGTGGGTTTCTGGCATGATACCTTTGATCCGGTCATCAATAAATTTTACTGAGAGAACGATTTCATTTATTAATGATCTCATGTTAGTGAAATAATTAAATTAGCTCTTCAGCAATGAGAATAAATTTCTTACAGAGAGTAAAACGTGAATTGGAAACTTGGTTATTTGTGTATTTATTGCTCAAATATGTATTCAGTATGATACGTGCCTTAAATCTTCTGTGGAAGTAGGCAGTATGTAAATTAAATGTGTCTGTCATTTCAGACATATTTCAGCCACTATTATTATAAAGAGGTCTGTTTTGTTTCTACCTTGGTGATACTTTGATTATAATTTGGAGAGACAATTATCAAACATATAAATGTTTGGCATGTTTAGAATTTATTTGAATGGGTTAAGAAAAATTAATAAAATAACTATTATGGTTATCCAAGTAGGAAAGAGGTAAATAAAGTAAAATAAAATAAATGAGTAAAATAAAAAGAGTTAAATAAGTAATCAAACATGATTCTCAGTAAAGTTATTTAAAATCATCTTAAACTAAATGATTTCAAAATAGGTTGTAATTAACCTATCTATCACAAACTCTTTTTATAAAAACAAGAGCATAGGATAAGAACTAGGTTTAGATTCTCCTTTATTATAAAAAGCCAAGTTAAATTCTTAAAACAAACACACAAACCAAGATTCGAAGATGAAAGGAATCCCATCAATGACTCAGCAAATAATTCTTACAAGGCTGCTACAAGTCAGTTCCCCACACTTTACATGCTTATATTATGACATGGTAAAATGAAAATAAACCATGACTTTTACAATTCTAAGAATAGGGAAAATGATCTGATTTTATATCTTATTTTCACTGATTTCATTTTGCTCAACTCTAAACATGTTATTCTAGGGTTTGAAGGGAGAAATAATAAAGCTCTTTGTGTTTTAAAAGGTAGCTTATAGCTTCCCTGCAAAACAGCTCTTGATTATTGGCAATAATTGGCAGGATTCATGGCATATGTAATTTAAATACCGTAAGATCTCTATATAACTCCTTTTAGACTTTGTGATGTGATAAAAGATGTCATTACATCCAATTTTTCTATCTTTTTTTCTCTCTCATCCTGAGTTAAAATTAAATCTATTTGTAAGATAGGGAGAAAAGACCCAGGAATGTGGCAAGTCATGAGGAATGCCTATTTGGAATTAAAATCTAGTCCATAGCTAAAACCTGTATAATCAGATAATCATTAAATGATCTGTCTTGGAGAACATACATGCAGTGAACCCATGGTACAGCCTACCTAATTGAGAGTAGTTTCAAAAAAGGACCATCTATATCATAAATCAGAGAGCACAAATAAGAAGTAGTAAAGGCAAATAATCGGCTTGAATATCTTGAGGTTCTAATTCTATTTTGTGATTATGATTACTTACCTGGGCAAAATGTGATTTTTTACCCAATAGCATCTCCTTATTAAAAAAAACTTACTTATGGGGACGCCTGAGTGGCTCAGTCAGTTAAGCATCTGCGTTTGGCTGAGGCCATGATCCCAGGGTCCTGGGATAAAGCCCCATGTCAGGCTCTCTGCTCAGCGGTGAGTCTGCTTGTCCCTCTCCCTCTGCCTCTCCCCCTGGCTTGTGCTTTCTCTCTCTCTCTCTTGCTCGCTCTCTCTCTCTCTAAAGTAAATAAAATCTTTAAAAAAACTTATGTAATCCAACAATCCTTGAACATCAGCGGATAATTACATATTTTTTAAAACTGTATTTTGAAAATGTAGCCAGTTTCTTTAAACATTTTAATATGAAATTATGTTTCAGATTGGCTGTGGATTCCTCTGCTTCTATGTGTTTCTTATGAGGCTTCTAAATTTCTAATAACCTTTAAACTATTGACCTGATGACCTTTCTGTATCAGTGGGCCCCAAATATCAAAATCACATGTGGAATTTTCAAATATAGATACTCTCAGACTTCTTTGTAGACCTACTAAGGAGAATATCCAGAAGTGGAGTACCAAGTTATATCATGATTATTGTTTAAAACATTTTCCTTGAATATTGTCACTTCTTATGTTTGGGAACACTTGATCCTGTACAACTCTTAAGACACTTACTGTATCTTAACTTCATTGTCATTTTTGTACATTTTATTAAATCTCCTTTACCAGATTGCAAGCTTCTGAACAACAATGCTCATATTACATTATGTTAATGCTGAGCTTTTAAAACTTTTCTAAAATAACTTGCATGTGTTAAACATTAAAAACATTTCTATGATTCTAGGTTGTCTTTGAGTAAGAGGAATATGAAATTGTTTTTAAATATGCAGATCATATTATAATATAATAAAATGTCTTCTATTTCATTTATAATTGTTCACACCAATTATTCAGATTCCCTGGAGGCCAGTTTTAGTCATATCCTCCGGCTTTCTTGTAGTCAGCACCCAGCCCATAGAATTCTTTTAATATTGTCCATGAGTTAAATTTCTTTTTACCCTTAACTGTGTTTAAATAGCAAATATGATTCCACGTTGAATTTAAAACATGACTCAACATTTTCATATGATGAAAGATTTTTAACACTGTCTTATGAAAGTTATGAAAAATCCTGGGAGGCCAATGAAACAAGCTATTGAGCTTGAGTGAGTGTGTGTGTGTATGTGTGTGTATGTGTGCGTGTATGTGTGTGAGTGTGTGTGTGTGTGTGTCTCCCACCACTGTCATCATCACCATCTCTCCTACCATCATTGTTTACTATATGCTGAGTGTGATGCAAGGTGCTCTAAATATATAAGCTCATTTACTCTTTATAAAACTCTACTAGTAAAAGTATTTCTCTGCTATGTTCCACTGTCTGTGTCTTTAAGAGAAATCAAGACAAATAGGACCTGGTCGCTACCCTTGAGGAGTTTATAGTCTGACAGAGGGCCCTCAAAACACTTCTCCATCCTTTTATCCATGCTCTTAAAGTTATTTTTTCCTTTAACAAGTGTATTTCTTAATGATCACCTGGACTAGTTTTTAATGCCATTTAAACATACCCAAGAAAATTGTTCTAAAGCTTAAAGCAGAAAGAACATAATTGAGAGAATACATTAGGAAGAGATGGGCACATTTTGAGTCCTTAATATGCATGATTTCATTTAATACTTACAACAATCTTGTGGCATGTATTTTATATATGATTTATGAAGGGGAAAAAACGAGGCTCATAGATGTTAAGAGGTGTGCCAAAGGTCACCTGCCTTCTAAGTAGAAAATGCCAGGATTTTAATCTCATCTGGGAGCATCCAAAGCCTTTACATTTCCTTTGGAATCATGCCATTTCTGTCTCCCACTTGGTTTTGGTGCCTGATTTCTAGTCTGGCGGCCTTGAAAAAGGGAGGGTTCTCCAGGTAATCTGAGATTTATATAGCAGCAGTAAGTTTTGCTATTATATGGGGTAGATTAGTAGGATCTATGTTAAAATACTTTTAAGATGTTAAAGTAAGAGGTAGCAAAACCAGACTTAAATAAACTTGGTTCTGACATCCATCCCATAAAAAATGCTGCTAAACCTATTTGTCAATTCCTGGCAGCAGAATCCTGACATTACTAGTCATTCACAAATCCACTTGGTTCAAAGTTTCTCTAAATGATGATCAGGAGGATTTGAGACCCTATAACATAAATATTAGTTGAAAATGGCCGAACTTACACCATGTAATGAGGACTATAAACACTTAACTGAACCATAATTATATGCAGCAATTTAAGTACTATAAGGCAGGGTTTGATATAAATGTCTAGTTCTGATTGATTAACTATTGAGATACACAACCTTATGGGGTTGGGAGAATCACCTGCTTTTGGTGTCTGGATTTCTTTTCCAAATTTGCGAGTCATTCTCTATATTCATGCTGTTCTTGTCTCACTCTGGTTTGCTTCTTTGCATCGAGGTTATTACTACATCGACAGGAAATTCTTGGGCTCTGTCCATGTGATTATTATTCAGAGGTCACTTTAAGTACAGAGTGTTTCTCTATTATCTTTAAAGGGGGGGACTACTACTTCTGATATAGTTTCTGTTAGATAACTTCCAACTTAGTTCTCCTTTTTGGTATAGCACTCTAGCACTGCCCTGGACTCTTACCAACTGCCCTTATGTTCTTCTCTGTGGTAGAAGGAAGGGATTTTACTTTGTTAACTTTTGACAGAAGAAATTCCAAATAGAAATCCAAGCTAGAAATGGATCTCATGTTATGCAGAACTATGCATGCCATGTCACCTTGTGCTTAATATTGTTGCATGTCTTCATTCACATATGCAGCTCTGGAGTTTTACTCTAATCATATTTCTCCTACAGTCTCGTGGGCTGAAAAAGCAAGACTTTTCTTTAAGAGAAATGAAGCCTTATTAAGATCTGTTCCTTTTTAGTTGTCTTATGTTGGGTTACCAGGAAGCAGACTCTGAGATGGAGATCACACTGCAGAAAGTTTATTAGGAATGCTTTTGGAAGCCATACCTGTGAGGGAAGGTGAAGGAAGGAAAGAGGATTGGGTAG
Source organism: Halichoerus grypus (assembly GCF_964656455.1). Classification (NCBI taxonomy): domain Eukaryota; kingdom Metazoa; phylum Chordata; class Mammalia; order Carnivora; family Phocidae; genus Halichoerus; species Halichoerus grypus. The sequence continues at coordinate 19,791,463 of NC_135720.1, read as the reverse complement.
AGGGATGTGGTGCGGTCACAATAAAACCTTGGTTCACTGGACAGGGAGCTCTGCAACTGAAGTATTGAACCCATCAGAGTTATATTCAGTTAGGGTGAGAGCCTGACTCTTCATACCTCTGCATTGTCATTGGTTGTAGGCTGCCCTTGAAGTTGACCTTGAGTGAGGGAGCTCTTTTCAGTAGAGGCAATTCTGGAAAAAGGTTGACAGCTGAGAACTGTCTCAATAGCAGAGGAACAAATCCATCATTGCTAAAGACAGGATCTTGGCAGCACAATGCAGCATCCATGGCACTAGTAGTTCATGAAGAGGAAGAGTGGCATAGATTAAGCCAACCTTTCCCAACCTTTCAAAATCATTCCTCCTCTTGATAAACATAGAGTGTGGCTCTGATATATCTGAGGGAGGGGTAGTTGGCTCTTGATTGACAATCTGCACATGTTGCATATTTCCATTGGATGAAAGTATATCCTACACCCTGCTATTCATTAGGGGACATGTATTTTCCTTTGTTTTCCTTCCCTTCTAATTTTCCTTCCCAGCCTCCCCTATGCAGAAGTCTGAACTGTAACATTTCCTGATATTTTCTGCAAAATATCAGGATAAAATCTGCACAGCAATGCTGTGATATCCTTCCCTCTTTTTGTGATTATTTTATAATATCCTGAACACAGCACCATACCAAATGCTCACAAAAGATTGGGTGATTAATATGAAAAGGAGGAAGCAACGAATAGTATCTGCTTTCGTTTTCAAAAGCTTTTAGTAAGGGCCTACCTCAAAAGAAAGGTAGATAATAATCAGAACCTAAACTGGGTTTTTATTTTATTTTATTGGTCCTGAAAAAAATTGAATTGGTACTAATTATGAGGTCAAATGGCATACATAGCTGTCACAGACATATCATACAGGAATCCACGTTGAAATATGGGGATTACTAATTTGTGCCAGATAGAGGAAGGAATGGATGGTGTGGGTGAAAGAAAATTCTAAAGCAAAAGACAATGACTCTTAAGGGATCAGAGAAGAAATTGATGATAAAAGCAGAAACTCTTTTCTGGAGGCATTTGATATATTCACCAGCAAGCATTCATTGTTTATGATGTGCTAGGTGCCTGGGATACAAAGATGAATAAAGAATGCTGCCTACTGTCAACCAAATTGTTCTCTTGTGATGATGCACAGAGAAAATCAGCACAAGGGTCTCAGTGGCCACCTGAATATGTATGTCCAGATGCTTACTCTGTTGGGTAATACTCTAACTTTCCCACTTTCTACTCTGTCTCTGTTTGAGATGAATATGATAAGTTAGTTAAATATCTATAGAGTAATTGCTATTCTATATTATGTAATAAGTATTTACATATCTCAGGGTGCACTTGTTAGCTCTGGAGATATCTATTACTGTGATCAGAAGGACTGGGGAGAAATTGACAGCTCTGCAAGAGAGAAGATAAACTAGATGGTTAGCATGCCAAACTCTATGTTAGTTTGTTGACCTTGGTGGCTGGAAGAGGGTATCAGGCACTAAAGCTGAGCAAGTCAAAACATTTTCTGTATGGGTTAAGATATTATAAGGGTTTAGAAGAAAACATTTTAAAGTACCTTCTCTTATTAAGGGGAGGCTTTCACGTTTGAGTGAGGTGTGGTGTTGTAAAATGTGGAAGAGGGAGATGAGTCAAAAAGGCTCCACCACAGGGGGCGCCTGGGTGGCTCAGTCAGTTAAGCAGCTGCCTTCAGCTCAAGTCATGATCCCAGGATCCTGGGACCGAGTCCTGCATCGGACTCCCTGCTCAGCGGGGAGTCTGCTTCTATCTCTCCCTCTGCACCTACCCCCTGCCCCCTGCTCATCCTCTTTCTCACTCGCTCTCAAATGAATAATAATAAAAAAAAATCTTAACAAAAATGGCTCCACGACTTATTAGCTATGTGAATGGGCAAGTTCTTTCATTTGTCTTTGGGGCTAATACTTGGCTTATTTATATAACCAGGTCAAAGGACACAGTATATATGAATGTACTTCGAAAACTACAAAGCACATTATAAAATTATAGGCTATAAGCTATCAAATATGAGCTGAAAAGGAAATCTAGGAGTCATTGTAGCTCGTTGCCTGCAAAACTGAGAGTGATGGGGAAGAAAACAACTGAAAACCCTTACAAGTGTTATTTAATTATGATTTTGAATGGCCACAAGAATATTAAGCATCATCTGGAAAGGTATTGAGAAAAATAGCTATGACTGAACAAAGCCTCATGTGTCTGCACCTGGAAATATGAAATTCTAGAATTGAATTTTGAGAAAAAATAAACGTACATAGATCAAAAAAAGTAACCAGCCAGAAGACAATCAAGTGTATACACAGATGTCCATATATGGAGTGAATGGAAATATTGGCATTATTTAGTCTTGAATAGTTGATGGTTAATATAATCTATGAATTAAAATCTGTAAGAATCACCAAGATTAAGGACTGTAAGGATGTTTCATCATTAGTATTTTCATCTAGTATCGAATACTAGATTTTAGGAGCAGCTATCCTTTGAAGTTTGAAAGGGGTGCTGAGATAAAAAGTTGAAACTTCTGCTTTATCCATGAGGTCACCCTGAGGTCCACCCAAAGGTGGATGAGGTGGGAGGTGTGGAGGCCAGATCCCCTCACATCCCTTCTTATCCTCTCGGGGGGGGGGGGGGCGTGGCAAAGGCAAGATTGGGCAACCCTTGCCTTCTAAAAGTGAGAGGTGCCCCATTTCTGTTTTTTTGCTCTGTAGCCTTTCTAGTTACATGCTTCATCCTATGGGGAATTTAAGAAGAGACTAATAAGACTGGGAGTGTGTGGTTCATGTGCCCATTTACCCCTCAGCCCTCGGGCACCACCCCCATGCCTGAGAGCATGCAGTGTCATTGAGATTCCCTTGAATTCAGGGCCACAAGTAATGTGCCTGGATTAAACGTCACCCAGAGACGTGCATATCTTTTAATGAATTAATCAGCCAATCGTGGGATATGTCATGACCCTTTCTCCTGTACCCAGGGCTATGCTCACCTTCGGCCTGAGTATAGTGAGCCACTTCCTGGCAGGTTTCTTCATTAGTAAGTTGTTTGTTTTCAGATGTTGGGTTCATGGTAATATTGCCCAGGGAGACTTACTGTTAAATCGCTTTGGCTCCTTTTGCTTTTGGCTGTAATTACTTGGGCTTCTGTCTTTTATAAGTGACAACAATGTTTTAATGAATAGTAGAGAGTAATAAATCTAACACAAATATCCCATAGGCAATGCCTATTTACTTTCACATACAGTTTAATGACTTTAAACCATGGTTCTGTGTCAACTGGAGAGGTCCAAAATACCTGCCCAAATTACATATAATCAAGGGGCTTTGGCAGCTTAGGGAAATACAGTTATGCTGCCAAGTAAGAACATTTTAATTCATAGAAACTATAATTTGCTTTTCTTCCTATGTCTACTCTACATCATTTTGCCTTTTAACCATATAAATAAGGATCTATTTTTTCAGAGTTCATATACTATGGAAACAATGTAACCATATTTCCTCAGATTGGATTCCATATATCTCAGTGCCTTGATGGCTCCCTGACAGTGTTCCATATAGAAGAAGTATTTGATGTTAACCCTTTGCAAATAACAAGGAGATATTTGGTACACTCCAGAAAAAAATGTTATTGCCTTGATTAACAAAGCAATTGCACAGCTCATTTCACTGTCAGAAAGTCCAGTGCCAGACTCTAAAAGAAAGGAGGCACACTATTTCTCCTTATTTACTTGACAAATATTAATTGATCACCTACTATTTGCCAGACACTGTGCTAGGTTTTGGGAGTATATCAGTCAACAAAATTCTCTGTTTTCAGAGAGCTGATACCCTACTGGAAAAAGACAGTAAAAATGATAAATAAATTATATAATATGTTAAAAGCTAAACACTATTAAGCTGCAGAGCAGCATAATGGTAGTGTAGAGAGCTAGAGTGGGCAATATCTTAAATAAAGTGGTCAAGATGGGCTACATTGAGGAAGGAACATTATTGGGGTTTTGCTTTTTAATACAGGTGAAATAAGAGCTTTTAGGATTTAATATTCATCTTTAAATGTTCACTCCGGTAGCTATGTTGAGAATAAGTTATGGAGGCAGAGGGTGATGCAGGGAATCTGATTAGAAGCCTGTTGCAATATTCCAGGTAATATAGGATGGTGGCTTGGATCAGGGTTCTAGCAGTGGAAATGATGATACATTGCTGGAGTCTGGGTGTTTGAAAGATATAGCCCAACATTTCCTGATAGATGCGAATGTGAGAAAGAAGACTCAGGGATGCCTCCGAGGAGTTGGGCATGAGCAACTGGAAGGAAGAGTGTTAGAGGCAGGATGAGAGGCTCAGCTGAGGTCTTGCAAAGTTTGAGATGCCATTTCAACTGTGGCGGAGTTCCTGGATAGTTAGTTGCATATAAAAGCCTGGAGCTCATGGGAGACATCCAAAAGAAGAGCTGCCTCTTGCCAGATGGCATCTGTGCAAATTAGGAAAAGGCACCTCCTCTGGACCAGCAAAGCTCTGGACCAGGCCTCTACCTACCTTCCCATCTGCCTGGGAGCTTTCATGCAGTGTTAACCATGTGCACACCATTGTGAGAACAGTGTTCAACAGGCCATTTCTTCCTTCCCTTCTCCATAAGAGAGCCAGATTCTGAGTTTTCATTCCTTTCAGTCAGAATGACTTTGGAAAAGGTGTGAGGAAAGTAGGGGTATAAAGGCAGGAGGAGAGAGAGAGACTGATAGTAGCATATTCTTTCTAGGGGTGCGGGGGTCTGTTCTTCATTGGCCTTGCCTGATGGTGAGAAATGCCTGTAGGAAGCCAAGAACCTCCCATTGGCTAAGGGACTGGTCCAAAAATGCAGTTTTTTTTCTTTGTTTTCTACCTGTCAATGACACACACAGTTCAATATACTCGTTTTAAAATTTATGACTGAAACATACTTCACTGGTTATTTACAAACTATTAAGACTACTAAGTTTTGGGAACAAAATTGAAACAAGTGCATTGCAAGGCTTATCAAGAACTCTTAAGTCAGTATTCTGCTAAGAAGTGTGGTGCCCACCCAACACTTGACATGCTTGCAAAGCCTTTTCTGTTCATGTCCCCACGTGGATTGTTGGACTTACTGTACATTTCGAAAAGGAGCCTTTGCTGTGAGTGTATTATGTGTTGTACTGGGTTTGTCATGCTTGCCAATTGTTATTCTTTTGATGTTATGATTAAAAATGACCCTTAATTTACCTTTCTTATTTTCAATTAAATTTATTATGGGTTTTGTGATTGAAGCCACAATACAGAGTGAGTGATACATATTTAAAACAGAAATACTGGGGCACCTGTGTGGCTCATTCATTAAGTGTCTGCTTTTGGCTCAGGTCATGATCCCGGGGGTCCTGGGATTGAGCCCCGCATCCGGCTCCCTGCTCGGCAGGAAGCCTGCTTCTCCCTCTCCCGCTCCCCCTGCTTGTGTTCCTGCTCTCACTGTCTCTCTCTGTCTGTCAAATAAATAAATAAAATCTTAAAAAGATAAAAAAATAAAACAAATACTTGGGGCCTGGTTTTCCAATAACTAGACTTGAAGATTGCCAAGCATTGTGGTTTAAACAGGAATAGGAATTATGCATACGACCATTGCTAAGACATGCACAGACAGGAACACACAATACATCTATTCCTGTCTATTTTATTTGGGTAGCAGGACAACTGGCTTTCACCCAGGTGGGTTTGAGTCAGTTGCTGCTCTATTTCAGGGCCTGCTCTTAGCCACTCCTCTTCCCGCACTGCCTCTTCTTGCTTTCCTTTCCCCATCTCCTCAATCACTGCTGCTCCAGTTCAGTCCCGAGGAGACAGAAATTTTCCACACCACAAAGGCAGTGTTAAGAAGCAGAGCGGTACAGTGGAACAAGCAACGTCTGGACATCTGTTGAAGTTCAGAAGGAATACAGAGAATAGCCAATTATTCTCTGTTTCCAAAAATTAGAAAACAAATCTCATCTCCAAATAGTGAAGCGGCCCAAATCGGACATCCCCTAAATTTTTACCAGGAAATTCCAAAGACCTCTTTTCACTTTCAAAAATTATTTCTAAATTATGCAGCTCACTTTTTATATCCATAAGCATTTACTGCATGCCTTCATGCACCGGGCACTGAACTGGACACAGAGCTAATTCTGTACTTCACTTTAGCAGAAGGATTTGGTCTAAGAGGTCAGGGCAAGGCAGAGCAGTTCAGGGCTTGCTGTGCTGCTCAGAGGAGCCAGAAGGGCCGCTGATGGAGGGGACTGTGGGAACAGGACTGATGCTAAGCTGACAACAGAGAAGAAAATACAGGTAGCCTGACAAAGGTGTTCCATGTTAAAATTCATTTAACAAAGCTGATGCTAGCTTAGTCGACACGTTCAACAAAATATAAGCAGACGAACATTATTAGGAAAAAGATTTCTTTTTTTGTTCTGTGTTATGAGAGGAGTAGGCATTTTCAGCAAAAATGTCGCATGGGCTGGAAATGTTTCCTGGTGTTCCGTGTAACATCCCATCTAAAGAGTCTTCATTGTTATTCAGATTCAGATCAGCTAGTGTGACAAAAGATGAAAGACAGGATTTTTGTTGCTAAACTCCTTTCCTGTGCTGGGTCTGAACTGGCTTCTTTATGTGTTGTTTCTAATGGCAGTCTGAGAGACCTCCAGATGAATAACTCACTTGAGAGAGCAGCTGTGGAAATACATTGTTAAAAAAAAAAAAGATTCTGCCTGTTTAGCACAAGTGCTAACTAAGACTGGCATTTGGATATGTGTTGGTTCAGCTGATATCTGCTGGGAGTCATTGATTGCCCTAAATGCTGGGATGGAGAGATTAAAGTAAAGGAAGAAAGTGTATTTATCACCATTCCATTGGCATGAATTGTGGATGTAGAGGTAAAGAAAGACTTACATTATCACTAGATTTAATATACTTGGAGGATCCGTGGGGCAAAATTATCTCATGTATTATTATTTACAGGATGTTATGTAGTATTTAATACTAAATATTTCAGCAGGAACTTAGAAAACCAATATGGTTAGGGCACTTTAAAAATCTCAATCTTATATTTTGTTTCATAGAGGCTTTCTTATGGTTGTAAGAACATGGTACCAAAACCATTATCATAGATGTTGTGTGAAGCCCAGATGATGGAAATCAGGATGAGTAGTATGCAGTTTCAGAGGCGATTTTTAGTTTAAAAGCCATACCCCCTTCAGTGTCTTGGATGTGAGGTTTACACAAATCTGAGGTGATGGTGGGATGGGAAGACAGATCATCTGTGAGTGAAATGGGAGAGGAGAAGGGGGGGGGACAGAAAAAAGGAGCTAACCTCTCATGAAGAAAAGACCCCCAATTCACCTTCCTTATTGGAACAGGTTGTTGGAGAACAGCTTTTGTGTTTGTTTTGAAATTATTGGAACTTTATAGGAAATACTCCCATTATTAAAAACTTACTATCTTGTTCCAACTGTCAAAAAGAACACAATTTTTTAAGTCTATGAGAGAAAACTAAGGCACAGATAGGGAGTCTGTTCAGCCTCCTTCTCTACCCCCCCCTTCTACTTGGTACCTGGAAATGTAGAGTTAAGTATCTTGAGTGCAAAAGGCATAGGTCATATCTTTGTCTTCCTAAGCAATCAATAAAGCCATATCTTCTCAATTGTGAGGATGTATAGATTGATAACTCATGGATTATAAAAAATGAAAACCAGACTGACATTGTCTTTTGAAGCCAGGAGTTGTAAGGAAATTATCAGTCAGAATTTTTATTTTCATTGCCTGTTTGTGCACATCCATCACATCTCTGTAAAGCCACAAACAGGTTAAGAGATGCTTATGCAGACACTCAGATTTCACTTTGTACTTTGTTTTCATTCTCTTCAGTGGAAATGGGGCTTGAGGGACTTTCTGCAATTCTTCTTCAGAGATGTGCCACAGTGACAACACACCACTGTAAATTGAGCATGGCACTGTCTGCCTGTCACCAAGAAAGTAGGTAAACATGCGATTTTGGTGGCCTAGAGAATCATTGTGTCTTCAAGAAACTATTGATCAGAGAGAGACAGAGTCATAGCTTTCATTGGGGATGGTGATTCCACTTTGCTCCTATGTATAAGAAGCTGGTGTTGAGGCTGATGTGGCAATTGAGCTTACTCTATTTTATACATTTTGCTATTATGAGAATTTTTTGACACTACCGTATGGATGGAGTGAGAGTGCTTTGAACTAATAACCAATTACTTTCCTCTCTTTTCCTCTTCTGAGGATACAAGCTTCTGCCTTCACTGCTTCAAGAAAGGAAAGATATAACAAAAATAATGAACATAAGGAAATCTAATCTTGCCTTTTGAATTTCCAAAACCTTGGTCCTGGGGGTTGGCGATGGGGACACAGAATATAGAATTACCAATGATCCAGAGAAAGCCAGTTCTTGACTCCTGAAACTAGAAGAGGGTCCTTACAGTATTAGAGAAGGGAGAAAGGCACAAGGTGAGCAAAAGAGCTAGATGTTGAGCATTCCTAGAAGAAGGGCCTCTACCATATTCTTCTGGCCTGAACTTGAGTCCATGAGGTAGTTTTAGGGGACCTGAGAGCAGGGAAGATCTAGGCCCCAGTGGGGTATGGGAGAATGGGGTGGGCCATAGGGGGTGGAGGGAAGAGGGTAATGCAGACAGCAAGATTATCTTTTTGTGTTCCCAACTGTGGAACAGAAATAGTGGTGTGGTGTCTAGGCATACAGGGCTAAGACAATTTCACAGTTCTTTGTATCCCAGTGAAGGTGAGGACAATGCACTTGTCTGTGTGCCCAAATGTGGCACGGAGCTACCTTACACATCACTGAATGTCTCACAGTTCTCAGTGGGCAGGAATAGCTAGATGTTCCCCAAGTGCCCTAGAGGGATGTGGGGATGGCTGAGACAGCAGACCTGAGTGGCCTTGCTGTTGTAGTGAAGGTGATGTGGTAGTGTCCTGCGAGAATAGATGAGTCAGGGCAGGTAGAACAATGCCCATCTGGGCAAAGTATCATTTCAAACACCCAGAGTAGCTAAAGTACTCTGAGATAAAGGGCATCCTGATTGCAACCTGCTCACAAATATTTGGGGGTGGGGGTGGGAAGATGGGACAAGGTAATTGTGATAAAATTAACATTTGGGGAATCTGGGGAAGGATACATAGAAATTCTTTGTATATTCCATATGTCTGAAATTATTTCAAAATACAAAGTTAAAAAACTAAAGAGAGACAGAGAGAGAGGGAAAGAGAAAGAGAGAGGAGGAAAGAGAGGGAGGCTAAGAAATGAAAATTAAAGCTCATAGAGAGGTCTGGGTTGTGTTCAAGATTGACAGTACCATTTGTTCAAAAATTTTAGCCTTGCAGTACTGAATTCATAATAACTGGAAGCCTACCTTTTCACATCTGAAAAGAGAAAGGGAAGAGCAGACTTACAGAGGCTTGGGGACACATAGTAGCAGGAATTGAAGAGGAGTGATAATTTTTTTTAAGTTGAAGTTAATATAAAGTGAACTGAATGTGACCTGAGGCAGCCCATAGTTCACAGGATGATAAGTTTAGAAAATGAACTTTTCATGAGTTAGTTAGGTAACAAATGTCTGCTTTTATCTAGAAGCACTTATTTAAAATTAAACTAATGCCTTTATTTATTATTGAATTAATTGATAGAACATATATACTTTTATATAATTCTAAGCACTTTGTGCTAGGTATTGTGGGGGCTATAATGAACATGGCTGGGTTGTAGCTAAAAAGATGTAATGCTTTCAAGGTGATGATGAGTCTTTAGGAGTGACAGACACATATAAAAACAATATCGAATGACAGAATGTAAGAATTACTATACAAAGTATGTAAGTAAAATGGCATAGCAACAGAATAAAAATTATTTTTTATTGGAGAGCCAGGAGAGGTTTTGTGGAGGAGGCAGCATTTCAAGCTGGAGTTTGAAGGATCAGTAGGATTTTAGTGGATAGAGATGGGATGTTAAGGGAGGGTGGCCTCAATGATAAATAAGAGCTAAATATGATAAATACGAGCTAAAATACAAGCACAGGCAAGGGTGCTGAGTACGAGGTGGATGGGTAATTTACACAGGGCTACTTTGGGACTGGGAAATAGGTATGGTGGAGGAGGTAGGAACATAGGCAGATAGGAGCACAGTCCAGACTTGATTCTTAAAGGAATTCACAGGTTTCATCTTTTTAAACATTTAACTTCTTTTCCTATTTGTAGGTTATTTTGATATGTTTCAACACAAGGATCCAATAAAACACTGTATTCATCCTTCCCCTCTGCCCCACAGCTAGTCCATTTTCCTAAACACCATTTATTAAATAATTGTCTTTGACTTTTCCTTTCTCTACCTCCTTACACATCCAATAAATCACCAAGTTCTCTCAAATCTCTCTGAATATATCTCAAGTATTTTCATTTTCTCCCCATCTTCATCATCAATACTTCAAGCCACAATTATCTCTTACCTGAATTACTTGAACAATGACACCAGTAGCCTTCTTGCTAGTCTTGGCATCCACCTCTTCCCCTTCTCATCCATTTTAAAGAGGCAAATCTGATCAAGTCATTTGCCTGCTTAAAACTCTTCAGTATCTTCTCATTGCCCTTACATAAAGTTCAAAATATCTAATATATCACCCAGAGTCTTGATGATCTGGCTCCTACCTACTTCTGCAGATTCATTTCTTGCCAGGTTCTCATTAATTTCTCTGTGTTCCAGCCACTGGGGACTTCTTTCTGTTCACCATGCCCTTCTCTATGTCAGAACGATCTTCACCTAGCTGCTGCTTCAGATCTTGGCTTGTAAGTCACTTTCTCATGAGCCTTCCCAGATTCCTGAATATAGATTTCATCCTTTAAAATACTCCCCTAGTGCCCCACACTTCTCATTTTCCATATGTTTAATTACTTACTTTATAGGATAGTTTTCCCCACTAAACTATAGACTCCAAAGGGGCAGGACTTTGCCTTTCTTCTCTTCCCAGAACCCAGTGGGGCTTGTGGTACATAGACATGATTCAGATATGTTTATTGAGTAATCAAATACATTCCTTCTATTGATTTGTGATGTATTCTTCATTATATATTCACATCTTTATTTTAAAGTCTGTTTTTGGGTAATCTATTCTATTCCAGTAATCTTGATCTCCACCCCTCCCCCCACCCCATCTATCATCATTCTTCTATATTTCTTAATATTACTAACCTTTATTTCAAGTGCTGCAACTTTTGGATATGCTTTGATGTCATCTTAAAACATAAAAATTTATTGTACCTATTCTTTCCTGTTTATTTTTCTAGATTAGCCTACATATCCTTAGTATTTTACCCAGGATTATATAAAACCATGTTTTGGAAAGAACTGACACCTTTACAATTGTGTCAATACTTTACAGTACTTTTCCCATACAGAAGCATGTTAAGCTTTTTCATTAGTCATGTCTTTCTTTGTCTCTATGGAATGTTTGCAGTTTTTTATAACTATAAAAACCTGGAAGAAAACACAAGTGTGTGTTTATTAAATATCTGGGCAGAAAATGATTTTCCAAACATTAAAGCAATAGAAGAACTAACAGTGGAACAGCTTGATTGATATAGCTATATAACCATGAAAACAATAGCATATGTTTAAACACATAAATAAAATTAAAGGACAAGTGAGGAGCTGGGAGAATAATTGCAATAGAGATGCCAAATGGCTTCTATCCTTACCAAATAATGACACAAGTTGATAGGAAAAACACTAATTTTTCAAAGAAAAATGGGCAAAGAACTTGAGCAGGTTTTAGAGAAGGATTAAAAATGACATAGCCTATTCTTTTTAAGTAATTCTGATTCTGACATGTCACTGCTTCAGCTGTTTTTAGATCACATGTAAGGCTCTTTGGTTGAATGACACCTTCCAGTTATTTAAAGTAACTAGATCCTTTGTTAAATTTAGGTTACAAGCTTTAAAATTTTATTTTAGCATCTTCTCAGTGCTTTTCTATTTAGATATCTAGGTAAAAAGAGATGAATAAAAGTGGTATTTTCTATATCCCATAAAGAAAGGAGAAAGATCTTGGTACTTAATTGAATATAAACATGTATCAACCAGTGTTCTTTTCAGTATATGTTGATTTCAATACCCTAAGTGTTTACTAGGATTTTTTATTCTTATTGATCTAAGTATTATGCCTTTATCAGCTTTGAGGAATCAGGACCTGAGTTTTCTTGGATAATTTCTTTTGTTATATACTTTTAAAATTGAGAATGATACTTTGATGTAAGGTCATCATGGAGTTGATGAGTTTATTTAACAAAATCTGACATAGTTATCCCTTTGTTCTGGCACAGTTTACATTCTGGGGATACATAAAGAGAAGAATGTGGCAACTACAAAGTAGCCAACACATAGTACCACTCTTTTCTTTCCAGTTCAGGAATGATTATGGAGAAATCAGAGATAGTATTCAAAGTATCACTTTTCTTTTTGTTAAGGCTAAGTTAGACTATTTGGCTTGACCTAAGGTGATAATTAAATTGCACAAATTCTGATTCACCATTCCTCCCCACAGTGTCCTACTGAATTGTCCTCACCTATCTAAAATTGCAGCTTTCTGTCTAAAGGACAAAACCTGTCCCAATTAGTTTACGACATGGGTTGGCAGAAAAGTGTGTGTCCCAAGACCAGACTACTCTGTAGGAGAAAGGGGCTGAGCCGCACCTGCCCAATTGCTTCTTCCCACAGCCGCTCATCAGGCAAGCCAGTTACCCAACCATGGAGAGTCAGGGAGAGATCCAATACTATTTTTACCAAAGGAGTAGAGTTTTCTCCCCTGTATCGTTTTGTAGAAAGCAGATTAGCACAATCTTAAACACTTGCCCAAGCTTTTTGGTTTCTCAATCCATTTCTTGCCTTGTGGTTATCCGGGGTGTGACTGTCCCCCTTAGCGGGAGGAGATCATGAATTTATCCTGTTTGACCTTCATGAACTCCTTCCCCCCAATACCACCGTTGTTCCTTACTCTGTCTTCCAAGACCACTGGTGGGCAGTGTAGACATGCAGTGGATCAGAAGTGCACATCAGTTAAATCAGTTGTAAGACCTTGCTGTCAACTAGGATTAGTAGTCATTCCCTGTTCTTATCCCCATTCCAAATTATCTCTAGCTCTGTGATCAACATAACCCCCTGAAAGCTCTTCAGGGATATTGAATGGTCTCACAATGGTACTCCAAACATTACAATGGCAATATAAAGATGTCCCCAAATATGGATTTTCCCCCTTTATAAAATTCCCATGTCAAAGAGATACCAAAATTACCCTGCTTTTGTCTGAAATAAAGAAGTCCACAATATCTAAGTTAAAATAGAAAGGAATTGACTTGCAAAAATCATGTCACCCAGTTTCTTTCTGCTCAGTGTCTGGTAGAGGCGTTTACTCCACAGTCTGGATAGAATTGGATTCCTGGCATCAGCGGCAGTTTGAGCTGCCTCGTAGTGGAGTGAGTAAGATTCTGTCAGGCCTAATCCTCTCTTGTGCCTCAATTTTTAAATCTTTTTATTTGACATGATTGTAGGTTTACATGTAGTTGTAAGAAGTAATTACAGAAAGGTCCTAGGTACCCTTTACCTAGTGTTCCCCAATGGTAACATCTTACATGATAATAGTACCATATCATACCCAGGAAACATTTACATTGTACAATCCATAGGTGTTATTCAGACTTCACCAGTTTTACGTGCACTTGTGTGTATGTATGTGTGTATATGTAGTTCTGTGAGATTTTGTCATATGTATAGATTTGTGTAACCACCACCACAATCAAAATATAGGACTGTTCCATCATTGCAAAGATCCATTGTGCTACCCCTTTGTAGTCATACCCACATCCTCCACCCTGTATCATCTCTGATCCCTGGCAACCAGTAATCTGTTTTACATCTCTATGATTTTGTCACTTAAAGAATGTTATAATTAGTGGAATCATACAGCAGGTGACCTTTCAAGATTGGAGTTTTTCATCAGCACAGTGCTCTTGTGATCCATTCAAGTTGTTGTGTGTATCAAGCTGATTTCTGTTTCAAGAGTTCATTCCTTTTATTGTTGAGTGGTGTTCCATGGCATGGATGTATATGGTTTGTTTAACCATGCCCCCTTAAAGGACATTTGAATTGTTCCCAGCTTTTACATATTACAAATAAAGCTTCTGTGAACACTTGTATGCATGTGCTTTGCGTTGACAAACTTCATTTCTCTACAATAAATACCCAGAAGTGTTATTGCTGGGTGATATGGTAAGTATGTATATGTTTAGATTTTTTTATAAACTGCCAAACTATTTTCCATAGTGGCCCACCATTTTATATTTCCACCAGAAAAGCATACCAAGAGTGATACATTTTCTCTACATCCTTACCAGCATTTGGTGTTGTCACTATTTTTTTTATTTTAGCCATTCTGATAGATGTGCTGTAATAATACATTGGAGTTTTGATTTGTTTCCCTAAAGACTAGTGATGTTGATCATATTTTCATGTGCTTATTTTTCATATGTATATCCTCTTCAGTATATTTCTTCATGTGTTTTGCCTATATTCTAATTGGATTGTTTCTTTTCTTACTGTTGAGTTTTGAGAGTTTGCTATTTTTTCCCGATATGAATCTTTTGTCAGATATGTGGTCATATGCTTCATTTTTAAAGTTCAAAAAATGATTTAACACTTGACATTACAAGACCAATTCCATAGCCCATAACAAATTACTTGTGTTTTATATCTGAGACTTAAAACAGAGGCAAAATTTTGAGGTACTAGAACCATAATCCCAAGCACAATAATGTTTCCAGAATTCAGTGTTTAGTCTAATGTAGATCTCCGATACTGTCACCAAAGTTCATAATGGGAATTCCATGATGTTTGAAGAAAAGAAGGTAGAGAGAAGTCATGTTGTTTTAAGTCTTAGTAGGATACCAGTGTATGCCAGTGGTCTAGACACCATAAGATATAAATTTAAACTGAACTAGGACAAACTGTTTATCAATATTTTAGTTTGTCAACATGCATTTACCATAAATGGGGAGAAAAATCCACCTATCTGTGAGCAGGTCTCCTGCTCCAGTGACTGCCACCTGTCATAGCCTCTGGCTATGAAATCAGCTTCTTAGGGATGATTTTTCCTTGTCTCCACATCTGTTTCTCCCTTAGCTGACACCTTAAGAAAAGCTGCTGTTGTCTCTTCTAAAGAAGAATTCCCTTAGGAGCCCATGAATGGGAGGGATTAATTGTTTTATAAATTTCAGATCGTCTTATTCAACTTTGCTGCATTTGCTTTTTCTCATTCAACAATGCCTTTGGAAATCCTGTCAGATCAAGTGATATAAATTTATTCTTTATAATGACTACATGATATTCATTGGTATAAATACATGACAATTTACCTTGAATTGGTGAGATTTAACTTTTGTGGAGGTACAGAATCTAAGGAACAGGAATTCTGTGATGGCCATTCTTGGTGTGCACACCTTTGTGGTATGTGTGCAGGACCTTTGACTTCTAACCAACAGAATATGGCAAAGGTGATGGGCTGTCACTCCTGTGATTCTGTTACATTATATAAGACTCTGTTTTGCTGGCAGATTCATTCTAGAGACTCTCTTTGCTGGCTTGATGAGGTGGCCATGTTGAGGAGGCCCATCTGGCAAGGCACTACAGGCCTACTACAGATGACCAGGTGACTTTTGAGAAATGAGAGAAGCCTCTAGCCGAGACCCAGCAGAAGCCAGGGACCTCAGCCCTATAATCACAAGGAAATGAATTCTGCCAACAAATTGAGTGAGACTGGAAGTGGATTCTTCCCCAGTCAACTCATCAGATGAGAACGCAGCCTCCTAAGACCCTAAGCAGAGTACCCAGCTAAGCTGTGCCTCGAGTCTGACCTATAGAAACTGAGAGATAATAAATGTATGTTGTTTCAAGTCACTAAATTGGTAGTAATTTATTACCTAACAATACAACCCCTCCTCCCCTGATTTTTATCTATCTCTCTATCTCTCTATCATCCATCTATCTACCTGTGTATTTATTTATTTATTTTTGCCCTGGAAAGAATGCTCAATAAATACTTTTGTTTTTATATCCTTATATATTTGTGCCCTGATTTTATAGGATAGATTTTTCAGGAGTGTGATTGTTGTATGTTCTTTGTAATTTTAATAGGTAATGCCAGATTATTTTCTAAAGAAGCTTTAATAATTCACATTTTACCAGTAGTGTGTGAGAGTATACCTTTTCTTGCAACCTTACTGGTAATGGGTCTTAACCAAGGTATATAATTCTTTCCAGTCTCAAAGGCATAAGGAGATATCTTATTGTTACTTTAAGTTTCCCTTCTTATCAGTGACTTTGAGCATATTTTCATGTTTCTTCAACATGAGGTTAGCTCTTCCATGAATATATCTTTCATATTCATTGCCAATTTTTTCCGAGGTTTTTTTTGGGGGGGGGTTATTCCCTTTTGGTTCTTTTCTTTCTTTTTTTTTTTTCACAATGAAAGCGTTTATCATTTATGCTTTGCTGTGCTCCTTAATTTTTGGCTAATGTTTTCTTTTTAATTTTCCTTTGATTTTTTCTTTTATCTAAGTGTAATCTAGAAATATGATTTTTAATTTCTAAGAGAATAAAATATTTTTTTTAATCTAACATGCTTGATTAGAACATTTCCTCTTTAAGATAGTCTAAAGTTTCATTTATGGTCAATTATATATTTGAATTTTATAAATGTTTCATGGACATTCAAAAATTGTCTATTCTTTATTTTTATTGAATTGATGGTTACTCAATTCCTTGGTGCCTTTACTTTTCAATTTTATTTTTATTTCAGATTTATATGAAAAGCAGTCCTAATTTAGCACTCTGATGATAGATATAGACATAGGTCAAAGAGTGCTGATTATTGGTCTTTTTTCATTGTATTCCTGAGATCTGTCTTGTTATTAACTTTTCTTCTTTAGATAGTGTACTTGTTGGCAAAGCTTCTGAATTCTTTCATATTCATAAAAAATTGTCTAGTTGTATGAAGGTCTTCTTTCATTTTCTTTTTCTCTGTGTTTAGGACCAGATATTGGTGTTTATAACATATTGTGCCTCATTGTGCTTGCTTCGGCAGCACATATACTAACATATTGTGCTTCTGCCTTGCTGCTTGAATTTCTGGATCTAAGATCAGCATGTGTTCTCCCATTAGAACCATGTCTCAGAATGCAAGTTATTACTGTCCTGCCCACCTTCCTTTTACTGTGATGAACTTTCCCTTGGTTGTTGTCAATTGTCCAAATTTCATACATTTTTTTAGGCATGTGCCTTTGGGGCATAGGCAATAACTGCATTTCTGTTAAAACAGCTGTGTGTCCTGGGACTCCTAGAAGGTTCAGTTGGTTGAATGTATGACTCTTGGTTTCAGCTCAGGTCATGATCTCATGGGTCATGAGATGGAGCCCCACATCAGGCTCTGTGCTCAGTGGGGGAGTCTGCTTGAAGATTCTCTCCCTCTGCCCCTCGCCCCACTCACATGCTCTTTCTCTCTCTCAAATAAATCTTAAAAAAACCAGCTGTGTTTCCTTAGAATATCTATTTTCCCATAACCACTTGAGATTGTTCAGATCTTCAAGAGTGATCCCCACTTGCTTTTACTATAGAATCTCTATAGGCACTTTAAGGGTATAACATCACAGCTCCTTCTGGGAAAGCCTTCCAAATTGCTCTCTGAGATCTTGCCTCTCTTGTTCTGTTAGATTTCATTGTGTTTCCATCCTTTTCAATCTAGTTAATGTTAAAGATCTTTCTCTTCAAACTTCTTTCTCTTCAAACACTCTCTTCATCAGTTAGACCCAGGTTCATTCTTTTATTTCATTTTTTCTTTGATAACTGCCTAGTCTGTACTCTGAAATCTCAACATTCCATCTAAGGAAAACATTTTTCCTCCCACTTATTCAACATCATTTTTGTTCATCCCTTCCTTGGCTTCCTCAGTAAATGTGCTTCTTAACAACAGTGTGTTCCAGACCAAGGCATTTTAAATTGTCTCTTAGTCTCTGAGTTTGTAATCATTTTTTTTAAAGATTTTATTTATTCATTTGAGAGAGAGACAGAGAGCACAAGCAGGGGGAGAGGCAGAGGGAGAGGGCAAAGCAGACTCCCCGCTGAGCTGGGAGCCTGACATGGGGCTCGATCCCAGGGCCTGGAGCTAAAGGCAGACACTTAACCATCTGAGCCACTTAGGCACCCCTGCAATCATTTCATTTGTGGTTTATTTTTTTTCATTCATGAGGCACTGGTTCCTTTTTAGTTTTTTTAGTTTGTTTGTTTTTTTAAATAGCATCCATGTTCTTCTGTGTGTGAGGCCACAGTAAATCTCTGAAATGCAAAACCAATTTCTTAGCCATTTTGATAGCTAATCATAGCCTCCTTAAGGCCGTAGGTTTGGAGAATAATTCTTAAAACTTGTAAAAAGGCTACATGAAGCCAATTGGTTCGTTTTTCCATAATTTTCTTTTTAACTACTGTATTTCAAAACAACATACATAAATGCAATCTGGAGCAGCATATTTAGTACTATTTACTTATGCCTGGTGTGAGACCTACTTCAGTAGGACTCTGTGTTCTGTGAGTAACTTAGCTGCTTCTGTACTTCAGATACCCAGCCTGTAGATCTGACTGAGAGATGCAATAAAACAAGTTAAATTTGATCTACCCGTAAGTACCTAAAGAGCCTGTGCACACTAAAGCTCTCCCACTTTAAGGTGAGTCTTTATTGGAGCAAAAGATGTTCTCTTTCCTATAATATAAACCCTGTCCCATTGGCCTGCTTTAAGCCATAGCTATGTTGGTATAAGTCAGGTCAAATTCAGCCACAGAGAACGACACAGACCATGATTACTAAGCCCAACATTCCCTTAATAAAAAATCCAACCACATAGTGACAATAAAAGCCAAGAAAAACCACTGAGGTCAAAACCCAGGTGGATTAGGGTTCCTAAGGCATCAAAAATTTCAAACTCTTTTCCTGTCTTTGCATGCACTGCCTACATTCTGGCCCAGAGTTTATTATTTTGTATTTTTAGTTGTTTAACTGGTAAGTTAAGGCTGGAGGGGGCCAATCAATAACATTCCTCTTTGCCTCCTGTGTTTGCAAAAATAAACTGAAAAGCACATACAAGAATTCAAACAGAATATAGGAAAAATATCTGCTTTTGTATTGATAATGATGGATTAGAGGATGTTGCTTGATCTACAGCCATACTTTGGCTCTCTCATATGTTGTCCTCACCTGTGAATTGAACTTACCTATTCATAACTTGGGGGTCTTATAAAAACAGAGCCTTCCTTGTATAGTTACTGATTGGAAGAAAAGATGTGTGTCCTCAAGACTCTGCAGTCTGAAACAAAGAAAGGAGCTAAACTATTTATCTCAGTTCTTCTTCCCATTGTCAAGATTAAAGAGTCTCTCCTCCTTTGGGAAAGTATAGGCATGGGGTCAGACAGAACCCTCCTGAGAAGAGCTCCCTCTCCACAATGGAAATGTGCGGAGTGGGGAGGCAGGTAAGTGTCCCTTTATGATCTTCACAGTTAATGAAGTATTTAGCTTGGATTAGGATTTGGGTTGGGAAATAGGATTGTGATATGGAAGCTAAGCTTTAACAGAGGAGTAGAAGTGTGCTAGATTTTGGGAGCTAGAAAGGTATTTTAGACACAGAAACAGCATAAATGAGGAGAGTCATAAAATTGCAGCATGTGTTTAGGGAGGAGTCCAGTGTGGTTAGAACACTGAAGAAAGTAGCTAGGGATGAGGGTGGAGAGTTCTGCTGGACTAGGTTTTAAAGCACTTCATTTTGTACTTAAAACTTTGAAATTTGTCCTATAGAGACTCATTTAAAGTACACAAATGATTTTGACGTTTATATGGAGCTCAGCAGATAAACAGGGTCTGTGTGAAGAATTGTGAACAAGTCTATGCCTTCAATTTTAATAGAATTAAGAAACAAAACTCAGATTAATTGGGGGGTGTTAAACACTTTAATTAGTATCATATGTAATTGGAGGAACTTTGCAAACCCAGAGAAAAGTCAAGTTAAAGAGACTCAAACATGTTGGCATCTTTGAATTGTTGAGATTTCACACCACTATCCTCCATTTACCTCATATTTAATCAATCACCCAGGCTCTCAATTTTTTTTTTTTTGAAATAATTCCAAAGCCCATGATTAACTTTTCTATCATCCCTCAACCTTCTTCACCTTTCCCAGGCCCTCATTACCTCATACCTTGGTGATTTTTGCCTGCACTAATCATTTGACAATCTTAATGTTTTCATATAATTTTGGCTGTGTATTATTTTTAGGGATTAAATTCATAGTGTGATTTCTCCTCCCTTGCATGGATCTGGATGAGAGTTTATATGTACATGACATGGAGTATTGGCTTTATTCCAGTGTATGCATAGATTAAGGACATAGGCAGGCCTTCTGACTCTCTTGCAGATTGAATTTATCCTTCTTGTCACAAGTGAGATGCTGAATTGGAGCCCAATGCCTAATGTATCTGAAGAAACAAAACCAAGAAGAAGCAAAGGAAGAACATAGACTTTTCTTCTAACTTTTAAACCAAAGTGATTCCCACTGACAACATTACCCAATGACAGTTAGATTCTTACCAATTTTACCAAACTGATTTCTTTTTTTCTCTCTAAGGGGAGGAACAGCTTATAAAACATTTCTAGTGATGCCAACTCTCTCTTTCCTAGAGATTGGAATAAATTTTTATTAACCTTTGGTTGGGAAAAGAATGTGGGTAAGCAGGAGTAGGATCTTCCACCATGTTATTCATCTCATGTACTATTTTCTAATGTTTTAGGCTATGTGCCTTTTTTTATTGGATAATTTGACATATAAGATTGCATAAATTTAAGGTGTACAGCATGTTATTTTGAAACATTTATACACTGGAATATTTGCCATTTGTAATGATACTTATCACCATACATGCTTATAGTATATTATTGTCTATGTTCAATACACTGTACATTAAATTTCTATGGCTATTTGGTACTCATTACAGGTTTGCACCCTTAAAAGACCCTCAATCTTATTCCCCCAGCCTCCATCCCCTGGTAACCACTGTTTTACTCTAAGTTTTTTTTTTTTTACAGGTTTGAATTTTTTTTAGATTCCACATATAAGTGATACCATACAGTACTTGTCTTTCTCTGCCTGACTTATCTTGCTTAGCATAATGTGCTCAAGGTCCATTCATCTTGTCACAAATGGCAGGACATCCTTTTTTCTCATGGCTGAATAATATTTGATTGTGTACCTACGTCACATCTTTTTTTATCCATTCTTTCATTGGTGGGCATTTGGGTTGTTTCCATATCTTGGTTGTTATGAATAGTGCTGTGATAAACATGAGGGTGCATATATGTCATTGAACTCCTGTTTTTATATCCTTTGGGTGTATTTCCAGAGTAGAATTGCTAGATCTTATAGTAATTTTATTTTAAAATTTTTTTGGTGAACCTCCATATTGTTTTCCATAATGGTTGGACTAATTTACATTCTCACCAACAGTGTATAAAGGTTTCCTTTTCACTACATCCTTGCCAGCACCCACCGTCTCTTTTCTTCTTGATTATAGCCATTTTAATAGGTGTGAGATGATACTTTATTGTGGTTTTATTTGTGTTTCCTTGATGATTAGTGATTTTGAGAATCATTTAATGTTCCTGTTGGCCATTTTGATGTCCTCTTTGGAAAAATGTCTATTCAGTTCTTCTGCCTATTTTTTAGTCTGATTTTTTGTTATTAAGTTGTATAAATTCTTTATATATTCTGGATATTAACTCCTTATCTGGTACATGGTTTGCAAGAATTTTCTCCCATTCTGTAAGATGTCTTTTTATTTTGTTAATTGTTCCTTTTGCTCTGCAGAATCTTTTGAGTTTGATGTCCCATTTCTTGATTTTTGTTTTTATTGTTTGTGCTTTAGGTATCATGTCCAAAAAATCATTGCCAAGACCAATACTGACAAACTTTTCCCCTGTGTTTTCTTCTAGGAGTATTATGGTATCAGGTCCTATGTTTAAGTCTTTGATCTAATTTGAGTTACTTTTGTGAGAAGTGTGAGATAAGGGTCTAATTTCAATGTTTTGCATGTGTTTCTCCAGTTTTCCCAGCACCATTTGTTGAAGAGACTCTTTTCCCCATTGGATGTTCTTGGCTCCCTCATCAAACACTAATTAACCATATATGCTGGGATTTAATTCTAGGCTCTTTACTCTGTTCCACTGGTTTATGTGTCTATTTCTGTGCCAGTATGATATTGTTATTACTATGGCTTTATAGTATAGTTTGAAATCAGAAAGTGTGATACCTCCAGCTTTGTTCTTTTTCCTCAGGATTACTTTTGGCCATTCAGGGACTTTTGTGGTTCCATATAAATTTTAGGATTGTTTCTTCTATTTCTGTGAGGATGGGGATTGTGTTGAATCTGTAAATGGCTTTGGTAGTATGGTCATTTGAACAATATTAATTCTCCTGATCCACAAACATGACACGTCTTTCCATTTGTTGGTGTCTTCTTTTACTTAATTCAGCAAAGTCTTTTCATTGTACAAATCTGTTACATCCTTGGTTAAATTTCTTCCAAGTATTTTATTGTTTTTGATGTTATAAATGGAGTAATGTTTTTCTTTTTCCAATGCTTCATCATTAGTGTAAAGGAAAGCCACTGATTTCTGTAAGTTGATTTTGTAAACCTGCCACTTTACTGAAATCATTGTTTAATTACAATAGTTTTTTTATTGACTCTTTGGGATTTTCTATATATAAGATCATATCATCAGCAAATAGTGACAGTTTTACTTTTTATTCCCAATTTGGATACCTTTTATTTCTTTGTCTTCCCTAATTGCTCTAGCTAGGACTACCAGTATTATGTTGAATTAGGAGTGGTGAGAGTGGGCAACCTTGTCTTGTTCCTGATCTTAGAGGAAACACTTTCAATTTTTAACCACCAAGTATAATATTCGCTATGGGTTTGTCATATGTGGCCTTTATTATGTTGAAATGAGCTTTCTACTCCCAATCTGTTAAAGGTTTTTACCATGAAAGGATGTTGTATTTTGTCAAATGCATGCTATATGTCTATTGAGATGATCATGTGATTTTTATCTTTCATTTTATTAATGTAATGAATTAGATTTATCAATTTGCATATGTTGAATCATCCTTGCATCCCAGGAATAAATCCCAATTGGTCATGGTATATAATCCTTTTAATGTGCTCTGGAATTCAGTTTGCTAATATTTTGTTGAGAATTTTTACATTTATATTTATCAGGGATATTGGTCTATATATATATATATATATTTTTTTTTTTTGTGGTATCCTTACCTAGTTTTGGTATCAATTTAAATCTGGCTTCATAGAGTGAGTTTGGAAGTGTTCCCTCTTCCTCAATATTTTGGAAGAGTTTGAGAAGGATTGGAATTAATGATTGTTTAGATGTTTGGTAGACTTTACCAGTGAAGCTGTCTGGTCCTGGAGTTTTCTGTCCTGGGAGTTTTTTGATTATTTACTTGATCTCTTGACTCTTTATTGGTCTGTTCAGATTTTCTATTTCTTTCTGATTCAGTCTTGGTAGGTTGTATGTTTCTAGAAATGTGTGCGTTTCTCCTAGGTTATATAATTTTTGGTATGTAATTGTTGATCGTAGTCTCTTACGATCTATGTATTTGTGTAGTATCAGTTGTAGTGCCTCCTCTTTCATTTCTAAGTTTATTTGTTTGTGTCCTCCTCCCTCTCTCTGTCTCTCTCTCTCTTTTTTTGGTTAGTCTATCTAGAGGTTTGTCAATGTTGTTTATCATTTCAAAGAAATAGCTCTTGGTTTCGTTGATCCTTTCTATTGTTTTTTCTGGCCTCTATTTCATTTATTTCTGCTCTGATTTTTATTTTTTTTTTAAGATTTTATTTATTTATTTGACAGAGAGAGAGAGAGTGCATAAGCAGCGGAGGGGCAGAGGGTAGAGGGAGAAGCAGACTCCCCACTGAGCAAGGAGCCCGATGATGCGGGGTCTATCCCAGGACCTGAGCTGAAGGGAGACACTTAACCGACTGAGCCACCCAGGCACCCCTCTGCTCTGATTTTTAGTATTTTCCTTTTTTCTTTTAAATTCAGTCTTAATTTCCCTCTTTTTCTAGTTTCTTGAGGTGTAAAGTCAGGTTGTTTGAGATCTTTCTAATTCCTTAATATATGAATTTATTACTAAAAACTTTTCTCTCAGAACTGCTTTTGTTACCTCCCACAAATTTTGATATGTTGTATTTTCATTTTCATTTGTTTTAATCTTTTATTTTTCTTTTGATTTCTTCTTTAACCCACTGGTTATCTAGAAGTGTGTTGTTTAGTTTCCACATATTTGTAGATCTATTCACTTTCCTCTTGTATGATTTCAATCTTCCTAAATTTGCTAAGATTTGTTTTGTGACTGCTATACGATCTAATTTAGAGAATGTTCCGTGTGCACTTGAGAATAATGTGTATTCTTCTGGTGTTGAATAGAATGTTCTATATGTCTGTTAAGCCCATTTGCTCTAAAATGTGATTCAATCCCAATGTTTTTTTTTGTTGTTGTTGATCTTCTGTCTGGACAATCTATCCATTGCTGGCAGTGGGCTGCTGAAGTCCTCTACTATTATTGTATTATTGTCTATTTCTCCCTTAAGATATATTAGTATTTGCTTAATATATTTCAATGCTCAGGTGTTGGGAGCATATATATATGTATTATTGTTTTATCTTCTTGATGTATTAACCCCTTTATTATTATATAATAACCTTCTTTGTCTCTTGTTACCGTTTTTAGCTTGAAGTCTCTTTTGTCTGAAAGAAGGATGGCTATACCCACTTTCTTTTGGTTACCATTTGCTTGGAGTATTATCTTCCTACTTTTTCATTTTAAGCCTATGTGTATCTTGAGCTGAAATGAATATCTTAAAAGCAGCATATGGTCTTGTTTTTTAATCCATCCTAGCCACTCTCTGCCTTTTGGCAAGTTCAATTCATTTACATTTACGGGTGATTATTACTATAAGGACTTACTATGCAATTTTATCTTTTGTTTTCTGAGTGTTTTGCATTCCCATTGTTTCTTTTTCCTTGTAATTCTACCTGCCTTTTTCAGTTGGTGGTTTTCCATGATGATTTGCTCAGTTTCCCCTTTTCTAATGTTTCATGTCTCTGCTCTAGGTTTTTGTCTTGTGGCTACCATGAGGTGTGCATAAAATGTCTCATAGATAAAATAGTCTTTTTTTCTGCTAATAGCAACTTATATTTATTTGCCTATAGAGGTTCTGTCATTTTCCCCCTTCCCCTTTGTGTTTTTGCTGTCACAAATTATCCCTTTTGATGAACTACCATAAAAAGGTATGCAACTTTTATTTCTACTTTAGAATCTCTCTGAGACCAGAGCCTGTGTATAATTCTTTGGTTTTATATCACATCAATGAATATTCTGAACAGAAATATTTATATTTAGTTGGAAATATGCAAAATGAATGTCACGTGAGAAAGGCTCACTACTACTCAAGATCTAGGTGAGATTGGTTTGAACTCAGTAATTCCATGTCTTTGCAAGATTTCTGTCAGTTCCCAGGGCTTTATGTTTTCAAAGTCTTTTTTGACTGCTGGTCTTCTGCTTCTACATATGCTCTCTTGGTTAATTCAGAGGTAACCCTCAGAATATTTGTTGGTTTACACTCAAAGCACTTGTGAATACACTAGGGTTGACTGGTGAGCTGATAATTAGGGATATGTGTCCCTTGATGCATAGCTCATTCAAAAACTTATTCATCCATATTATGCATTCATGTTATTCAAAATCCTTTGCAGTTACCCCTCATTGGGGTTTTCTGTATCAGTCCTAGGCTCATGCATTTTTTTTCCATCCTCCTATGAGTCCCTCTTTTTCCCTTTATTTCCCACACCCTTATTTCCACATTTCCCTAGAAATTATAAATCTCTATTACACTAAGAAATCTAGCTTTCTCTAGCTCTTTTTCACAAACGCATATGAACAAATCCACTAAGATGCTTAATAAAGGACTGCTCAAGAAGGTCCATCCTCCATAGAAATTATTTATGATACAAATAGCAGGGTTTTTTTTCTTGTTAAACTCAGAATAATATCCTTTTATTTCTATGTTGATATTTTCTTACTTGAATGAAGGAATTAATATTAAAACTGTATTAAGAAATCTCAGTGTTCATATCATATCAGGCCTCCTAAAATATAGAATGAAAATAAGAAAAATTTTGCAGAACTTTATTTAGGGATCTAGAATTTAAATGTTTGTCTCTATTGATAGTGCTTATAAAAAGCAAAGAAAACCTCCCAAACTTTTCTGATATCAATCAGTCACATGTCTTTCTTGGATACAGATACATTTTGAATACATAATGATAACACTAGGGACAAAGAAGTCTTTAACAAAAAAGATCAACTGTAAACTTTATGAAGTTTGGATTAAACACAATGAATGTTAGCTCTCTACAAACAGGAGGGGGTGAGAGGTATGCCCAAAACTAATGAGACAGGCTGAGTGCTGGCAAAGTGGTGGCTGTTCCTTTTCTTGATATGGAGAACCTGCTCCCTCCAGGTGACAGGCAGCCAGCAGTCACAGTCAGGGGCATACCCTTTTCTGGTAGTAATTACATTAAAATAGATCTGAGGCATCATGATTCTTTTTTTCCCCATACTTGTATATATTAGCATTTCTATGCTGTAAGTTCTTGGAACAATACTATCTTTGCATAGCTGCTACAGGATATACTACTATATTTTTATACTATATTAATCATTTCATAAGTTCAGTGACACCAGAAGGTCTGCATTTCAAATAAGATACTTAGGTTACTCTATGTAAACATAATTAATCATTTCATTGTTAATGGTGTGATGTCAAATATTGAAAAAAAAGTTATTCTAAATGGCATGTACTCAAGCATAGCAAAGACTTGGAGATTCATTTCAAACTATAATTACTTCCACTAGAATAGGATAATAATCAATCTCATTGAGATATGTCATTGAGGATTTACTATGAAATGATGACTAAACTCCCAAATCTTGAATATGTGCTAAGAATCATGTAGTAGTTTAAAAAGGGGGCCCAGAACAGTGGTTATATAAAAAAAAAAAGCTGACATCTCATATGAAGTACCATTAGACAATTCTTCTGAAGAGCCAAAGGTAAAGTTTCATTGGTAATCAAAATTAAATTAAAAGCTGCTACTGAATTCTGATGTTTGGATAGTAGTACATTGTCTAACTAAATGATCTGCTTGATCAAATGGATAGAAATGCACATAAGGTCAGCACTATAATGAATGTGTATTTATCATTGGAATAAAAAATTCAAGTCAATTACCATAGGAAAAAAAGTCTTATCTAAATATATGTCTTTTGAAAACTTGATCTTGCTATTAAAATTGCACTGGGTGAGGGGAGGGGGGTGGGAGGATGGGTTAGCCTGGTGATGGGTACTGGGGAGGGCACGTTCTGCATGGAGCACTGGGTGTTATGCACAAACAATGAATCATGGAACACTATATCTAAAACTAATGATGTAATGTATGGGGATTAACATAACAATAAAAAAAATTGCACTGGGTGTTATACGCAAACAATGAATCATGGAACACTACATCAAAAACTAATGATGTAATGTATGGTGATTAACGTAACATAAAAAAAAAAAAGAAAGAAAAAAAATTGTATGTGATGCTTCAGTTTGCTGACTTCACCCAAAGATAACCATGGTGATCCTGATTCCTCATCTACTGTGAACCCCTGTTCTAGTTCAACTTCTCCTGATGGCAGGGTATACCTCATTGTCAGGGTATACCCCATTGGTCCCTGCCTGATTAGCCTAATGGGTCAAGAAGATGGGCAGAATTAGCACTTTAAGGTAGGGGAACTAATGTATCTGTGCTCATTTTCATGGCATTTAGTGAAATACATGGAATCTCAGGAATGTAAGGGTCTTAAAAGTCATTAATTATCCCTCTGTACCCCTTGTCTTTCTTCAGGGCACTGCTCCACCTTTATCTCTTTCATAAACTCTGCATTAGTTCTCCACCCTTGTTCTGCAAACTTGGAAGTGATCTCTCTCTCTTCTGATTTTTCTTGGTATTTTATCTGTGCATATTCTGTGTCACTTATCACTACTTCCCTGGTAGCTATCATGTTCCTATCTTATACCTGAGAAGTGCAGTATATTCTCCAAATCATCTTTGCATGCCCTATAGGACTTGAACAAGGGTAGGACTCAATAAATGTGTTAGCTGAATGTAACAGAACGCTGATGCACTTTTGCTGCGGGATCCATGAGAAGAAAGAACACTGGATTCTGGCACAGCAGCTTATGGTGCCATTTTATATTTTAAGGTTGGAGACGATCTCAGAGCTACACTTACAAGCTCCTCAACCACCCTGCCAGGTGAGCTCCTAGCCTTTCCTTGAACACCTCCAGTAATTGGCGAACTTGTCTCTTCCTGAGGCAGACCATTCCATTTCAGACAGCTCCAAGTGTGAATCTTTTTCCCTTTCTCCTGACAGTATTCTGACCCTGACACTCAGATTTATTATCAGCCCAGCTAAGGTTACTTTAACTTAACCAGGCTAAAAATATTCTTGTTTCAATCAGTTTAAAGCCTAGAGCTATTCACATTCTGCCTGACTTTGCTGTGATTTTCTGCAGCTATTTCCTTTTAAATTGTTGTTTCTTTCATGGATTCAGAGTTCTGGAAAAGACCTAGAGACCAACTAGTTCATCTTACTTAATTTTCAGAGGATCAGATTGAGACTTGAGAGAGGAAGGGATTGCTGAAGATCACACAGCTTTCGAGGCCTCAGTTGCTGTCATCAAGTGCACTGGGAAGAAGGGGGCATTCTCAGCTGGAGCCTGCTTAAAGGACCCAGTAACTATTTATTCCCACATATTTCACACAAGTGTTAATACCATATGCTACAACAGAAGATTTTCAATTTGAAATACAGTATAAATATCATGAACTTAATCACAAGCATAAAAAATGGTCTCCCTCCTTTCAACCCCTTGTTCACTTGCTGGCATATCACCCATGACCAGTTTTGTCTTGTGTCAACTGATTGAAGAGTGATACTGGGTGGGTGTTAATTCTTACGAAGAAGAGAGAATAGGATATTCACTATAGGAACATGCTTGAGTAATAAATGTGATGATATAATTCTTAGCTATGAGACAGTTTTGACCTCAAAAGGGATAATTTGTTATAATGTTAAGTAGCATTTAATGTTATCCAGTGACATGCATTTGGGTTGAACATAGAAACAGATGATATTTGGACTGAAAACACTCTGAATTTACTTCTTCTTCTTCTTCTCTTACAGATTGTTGCTTACTTTAAAAAAAATTCATGTTCTACTATGCCAGGGAATGACAATTGTATTAGATTATGTAACTGACAACAGTAAATTTGGGAAATAAATGGTTTGAGTTGAAAGGTGTTTCTGTTTATGGGGGACATACTCAAAAAGTTGATACTGTACAAGTTTTGGCTTTGTTCTGGAATTAAAATACAGACAATCTGTGGGATAATCTTCTAAGTTTTAGGGAGACTTTTGCCTAATTGATGGGGACGGGGGTGGGGGGTTCCAAAGTGAATTCTGATTTTACTCTTTTTCTCATCTTTCTGACATGCCACTTGAGAAAAACCCTTCATATCTATTTTAAAATATTGTTTAATTAGTTAATTAATGAACTTATTTATTTGCTCACTTATTTTTTGCTGCAAAAAGCTTTATTGTTCCCATTTAGTCCACAGCTTGAGAGAGGGCTCCGGGGTGGTTAAGAAAGCTGCCCAGTGGCCACAGGAAGAAGCTCAGGCAGAAACCCTGGCACCAGGCAGACGCAGAGGGGCCCCTCAAAGGCGGCTGGGCTCTGGAAGCTCCTAGTCGCGCTTGAGCGTGAGCTTTTGTAAGAGCTGCTGGCCAGTCCAGCCCTGGGGCGGGCAGCCTGAGGAGGTGAGTCAGGTGGTCGCCATCTTCGTGACCTTTCACCTCCTCAAGTAGGAAGTGGCTCTCCAGGCAGTCACAGAGAGCCCAGCGCATGCACATCTAAAAGGGCCTGGTTCGGGGTCTTCGCTAGGTCCATGCGGTTTCCGTGGTGTCAGGGCTTTACCCCACTCATATTGGGACAGCTGCCGCACATCCTGGAAGGCGGCGCGACCACCGCGCTGGTTTTGCGTCAAGAGACGCTCAGCGCCCCGGCGCTTCTCGGCTCACCGCGTCCGCACACACATCGTCTTGGTTGAACCAGAAGCCCAGAGAGGTAGGTGTCGGAGGCCCCCAGAGGCGACTGACGGTGGCCTCCACCTCTGTGGAATGACTCCCATGAAGCTGGGAGCTCCTGGTTGATCCGCGATGAGGAGCTAAACTCAGAAGACGGCGTTGGCTGGTCCCGGAGGCCGAGGACGGCAGGGAACTGGGTTCGGAAGGTTGCGACTGGAAATCAGGTGGGAGGGTGGTCGGAGGCTGGAAGAAGGGTCGTCTCTGGATCGGTCCTGTGCAAAAATTCCAAAAGTTTTAGTAAAAAAAGAGTTTTAATGTTGTGCAATAGAACAAATACATGAAGCTGTAGGATAGGTGTTTGCTAGTACAGGACAGGAAGTACCTCAAGTAACACGTCAGCGTGGGTGAGGAAAATTTGTTAGACTCTCAGTAAGGTTTATAACTTTGGAATGTATTTGCAAAACCGTGTGGCGGGTCATATTTTTGTGTCTTGTGTTAGCGCCGGTTTAAGCCAATAACTCTATAAAAAATTAAAACTATTTCTGTATTCTCAAAGATGGGTTCCAAACGGCCTATCCAGTATCTTTTCCCACTCTGTCCCTCCACAGAATGAGTGCTGCCAGTTTAACAGTCTCTTTTACAATCTTTGAGCGTATCTGGAGCTTTTATCCTCTGCGTCTGCAGTTTCCTGATTCTGCAGTGCGGGAGGAACTTGTTCAAATTCATGCACTGGTAGGGGCCAAACCTAGATTCTCTCAGTCTCCTTCAAATGACAGTCTGTCCTGATTTACTCAGTTTGAATTAAGTATTCCTACAGCGTATTGCCTACGTCTCTATTTAGCATTTATATCAGCTTTGCTTTATGGCTAGTTTATTTCATATTGATCTGTTGAACTTAGTTTTTGTGACTTTCTCACTGGCCATGCATTATGCTCTTACACAGCACCCTTCCGCACCCCTCGTGCATTGCCTTTCACAGTGCACACTGCTCCATACCTATCTGTGGAAGCGGTAGCACTTAAAAGAATAAATATTGCTTCTAAGTCTCACAATTAGTAATTCTTGGATAAATCAGAGTGGCTAACCCAGATGATTTGAGTACCAGTCTCTAAAATTAGGTACTAAAGCACAGGGGAAGAAAATGAAATGTCTAAGATATTATTTTTAATATACTAGTATGCTAAACTTTAGAATATATGGATCAGACAACTTATTTCAGTAGGATAACATGTAACCAAATGCCTTGGTAAGCTGCTTATCCACTTGAAAAGGAAATTAATAATATTGCTCTCCTGTAGGCAGTCTACACAAACAGATTAGGATTTCTGGTGACCACAATAGTCCTCAGTAGTTAGAAAATATCTTGAAGTGTTTCTGAATTGAAGGAAAAAACCCAGCTTTCAGCAGCATTTTTTTTTCATGTTGGCTCTTGTTTATAGATACTTTAATATAAGCAGTATAAATGAGCATGTGTTTCATCTTAGGTGTAGAGGCAAGCATGGTATATAGATTATGTTCAATTCTCATAATAAGTTATTAGGTAAAGTTATATTTCCCCACTAAAGTTAATCTCACCACCTATACTTTTTCTCCTGGCACTTTTTATTGAGAAATATTACTCGCACACAGAAAAGTGCATAAAATCCAAATGGACAGTTATACAAATAAAATAAAGCAAATACCTGTATAAGCATTGCCGAGAGCAGGAAATAGAACATTTTATATAGAAAATTTGGAATAACTACTGAAGGCAGAGTGACAGGGAACTAACCAGGTAAATTTATCCCAGTTGCCTAGTGCTTCCTTTCTCCCAGCGTTTACACTCTGCTGACTTTGATAGTAAAACTGACTTTGCTTGTCTTTATGATTTTGCCACCGATGTGTTCATCTCTAAGTAAAAAGGTTAATTTTTCTATTTTTGAACTTAATATAGATGGAATCACATTGTATATATTCTTTTGTGCCTTATTTTTGTTAACCTTATGCTGGTAGGGTTCATTCATATTGTTGCATGGAAGTTTAGTTTGGCATTCATTTTTAATACTGCATAGTGTCCATTGAATGAATATTACAGTTTATTTATGCATTCTACTGATAATGGCAATTTGGGAAGTTTCCAGTTATGGGCTATTATGAACAATGTCTCTTCGTGCATGCATTTAAGTTATATACCTAGCCGTGGGATTGCTGGATCAAAGGGTATATATGCTTCAGCTATTCTAGATAATGCCACTCCAAAAAGAGTGCATGAATTTATACTCCCACCAGCGGTATATGACAATTTCTGATGCTCCAAATCCTGGCCAACATTTGGTATTAGACTTTTAAATTTTTTCCAATCTTAAGGATGTTTAATGTTAACTTGTTTAAATTTGCATTATCTCTATTACCAGTGAGGTTGAGTACCTTTTTTTTTTTTTTTTTTTTAAATAAGCTTATTGGTGATTTGGATTTTGACTTTTGTGAAACTTCAAGTTCTTTGACTATTTTTCTATTGGATAGTTTTGTTTTTTTTTTTTTAACTTGAGTTTCTCACTGAGTTGGCTGTGTATTGAGACCAAGCATTATCAGCTTACAAATATCTTCTTCCTATTTGTGGTCTGTCTCTTTGCCTTTTCCATGGAGTCTTATAACAAGCAGAAGTTCTCAATTTTAATATAGTCAAAATTATTGATATCTTCCTTTATAGCAAGTGCTTATTAAATAAGTATTTATTAATAAGTGTCTTATTAAAGACCCCTGCCCCAAGATTATGAAGATAGCCATCTATGTTCTTTTCTAAAAGTTTTAAAATTTTGCCTTTTCCACTCAGGTTTTTAATTCTCATGGAAGTGGTTTTTACTTATGGATATAGTTACCCATTATCGTAGTTCCATTGATTGAAAAGTCTGCTCTTTCTCCATTGCTTTGGAGTGCTAACTTATTAAAAATCAAGTGTCCTTTTGTGTGTAGAGTTGCTTCTGAACTTCAGTTATATTCTATTGATTTAAAAGTCCATCCTTGCAATAAATGTTCACTATCGTGATTACCTTAGATATCTGGGTAAGTCCTTTCTACCATTTTCTTCTTCAAGTATATCTGAGCTATTTATGGCCTTTTTAATGCAAATGTAAATGTACTTGTTAAGTATCCATACACACACTAAAATAACCTGCTGGTGATATGGAATTCATTGATTCTGTATATTAATTTCAGGAGAAATATTTATTCTAGTAAGCTTTCCAATCTATGAATTTGATATATATTTAATTATTTTAAAAACGTGTTTATGTATATTTCCAGATGATTTTAGTTTTTTTCTTTACTTTTCTTTTTGCCCCAGATTTATTGAAGTATGACTGATAAGTAAAAATTGTATATATTTAAGTTCCACGGTGTGATTTTTTAAAAAGGTGTACAAAGTGATATTAATATACATATACTCTGTGAAATGATTATTTCAGTTTTGTGGTCATCTTTAATATAATCAAGTAACATGCATCTTTGTTAGACCTTTTCTGAGGTACTTGATAGATTTTGATGCTATTAGAAATTTACCTTTGCTCTTGAACATAGTCCAATGTAGTATTCCAAGAATCTTTCTGATTATTCCTTCTCTAACTTGTATCTTCACTATTTCTCACTCAACTGACCTGATCCCTTTAGTATATGAACATACTCTCTACACATTTAACAAAAGCCTCCAGTAGCTGCCTGTCTACTCCCCTCTATCTTTCTTTTATGGCCAACAATTTGGACATGCTAGTCTGCATTCTGTCTCTTGTCTTCCCTCTCAGTCAGTCACTTCGCAACCTGCTGTGATCTGATTCACTGCCATCCACCAAGCCGCATCTGCTCTGTCAGAGGATCTCCTGAGGAATAAACCCAGGGGCCATTTTTCAAAATCCTTCTTTTGACGTTTTAAAATTATAGAACATTGTTGATAACGATAATACTACTAATAATTACCATAATAATTATAATCTATTAATAATATCAGTGATAAAATTGACCTGTGAGTGTTTTCATGTGGCAGCACACTAGATCTTTTATTTTTGCAGCCAGATGTTATTATTGCAGGTGAAATGGCACATTCCAGGGTTCAAGGTAAGTTCTACAGGGAAGCCTGTCTAATGTAACAGTCTAAACTCTGTCCAGTTCTTGTCTCTCCCTTACATTCTGGGCTCCTACTCTCCTCTGGTTCTCCTTTTACCTATCCAGCCTTTTTTTCTTAGTCTTCTCATGTTTCTCTTCTAGTGCCCATGTCCTCAATCTGGATCCTTCTAAGAGTCTGTCATTGGTTTTCTTCTCATTCCTCCTGTCCTTCCTTGTGTGGTGTTATCCACTCCCACAGCATCAGCTATTATTCACCACACTAACTTCTTTTTATCTGGAACCCAGCATGGTACCTGGCTCATAGCTAGTTGGATGGTAAATGCAAGAATGAATGAGTCTTTAAACTTATGTCTGCCAAATTAAAATTCCTAGCTCAGCCTTCAGCAGACTGAGAGATCTAAAACTATCTTAAATCTCCACTGGATGGTGTCCAGCCATCTCAGCTGAAGATTTACAAAACTGAGCTCATAATCTTTCTCTCCCAAACTTGCTCCTCTTCTTATATATATCTTATCCTGGTTAAAAGTGCCATGCTTCATCTATTTGCTCACTCCGGAAACCTGGCAGTCACAGTCACAGGAATCTTTTTATTATGCTAGCCTCAGAAATCAGTAATCAGAATCTAGCAATGCAGATTTCTTACATTCTGGTCTTCACTGCCCTGTCTCCTGGGACAGTCCTTTCTGGCACACCTATGTGTTTCATATGTTGGTGATTCATATGTTGGGCTATTCTAGAAGGAATAAAAAAAGTGCAGATTTTACCCTTTCAGGGGTAAATAGCATTACTGTTTTCCCATGTGAAGAAAGAGAATCCTTCTAGCCTGGCAGCTTATATTTTGAGATTGCCCAAGAGAGAATCATACAAGTACCTGTTCCTGCCCCCCACCTCCTTTTTCTTCTTCTTCTTCACACTGTTAGGTATACAAAATAATGAAGAAAAAACTTGTGAAGAAACTGAAATATTTAGCCAGAAGTTAGATATTCAGATGCTTTGGCACTTGGTTTAGATTTTCAAAATTTTTATTTCCAATGTTCACATAAATGTGGCTGAGAAAACTGAACTGTGCACTTCATTAATGTTAACTGCTAAACAACCAAATACCTTGTTTTCTGCCACTTCAATCTTTCCAAAGGGCGACATGTTAAATTCTCACTGCAAGGGTCTCTGTCTACAGCTTTTGTGATGTTCTTCTGGGGGTCTTATGTGTGGGGTGACTGACCTTTAGGAGTACTGGCACAAGGCCAGAAGGAAGAAAACAAAGATTGTAAAGTTAGAATAGCAACTTTTGTGCCAAACATGGGGAAATTGGCAATTATAATTTTTTCATAATGATGTAGATACATTTTGAGCCATTGGAAATCCTACCTAATAGACATTATACATAACTTATGATATTAATTTTTCAAAAATATTTTATTTATTTGAGAGAGAGCATGAGTGGGGTGGGGGCAGATGGGCAGAGGGAGAGGGAGAAGCAGACTCCCTGATGAGCAGGGAGCCTGACAAGGGGCTTGATCCCAGGACCCAGAGATCATGACCTGAGCCAAAGGCAGACACTTAACTGACTGAGCCACCCAGGCGCCCCAGGATATTGATTTATGAAATCCTTTTTAACAACATTTTATACTGTGATGGATACTATGAAGCTAGAATTGTGATTGGCAGTGTCACTTTTAGTGGTAACAGTCCTTCAGGGATTGGCCAAGCTAAGGAGGTCATGCCCCTACTGTTGCAGGGGAGGGAATACACAGCCCCAGCTTAGCTACCCCACTTTGGGACATTCTAGCCTCAGAATCCCCTGTAGTATGGGCAAAGGCTTCCACTGAGACATCACAGCTTGACGTTTTCCTCAGCCCAGACTTGCTTCTTTCTCTTTCTTTTCATTTCCTTCTACAGATGTTGATCCCTAGAACATTACATAATAAACATCCTGCATGCTAGTCTCCATCTCAAAGTGTGCTTCCGAGGGAACCCAACCTGCAACACCTATCACATAAAAGTTTGTTGCAGCTTTGGCAGGCAAACACAGCACGAATGTGAATGCTATGAGGCTTCCCCTAGCACAAGAAACTAATAAAGGTTACCAAGTAAACAGATGCCCTCATTCTGGTAACATTTACACACCAGGCACTCTCAGGGATACAGAGATGAATAAGATGTAATTCCTTGTCCTCTGGTGAGGGATATAGACATGCACAAATGGTCACAATACAACACAATAAGTGCTGTAGTGGAGAATTGCACAATGTGCTCATGGAACACAGATGAAGGAGCAGTTAAAGCTGCCAGAGTGTTCCTGAAGACTTCACAGGAGGAAACATTTGATTGGCAAATTAAAGGGTAAAGAAGGGAGATAGAATTCCAGGCTGGAGTTGTGGCATACGAAGAGGCACAAAGGCAAAGAGGGGAATGGCATGTGTAGGGGGAATAGCTGTGTAAAATGTCTAGTGGGAAGGGAGTGTCTAGGCTGCACTGAGGGTGAAGGAAGGCAGGAGGTCATGAAGAATCATCCTAGAAAAGTAGTTGGGGACCAGAGCTAATAGAAGGAGTGGTTGCTTAGTGATAATGTTCAAGGAGGAGATAAAGAAAGATACCTAAAAAAGAGCTATACTCCATGTGGGGAGCATTGAGGAAGAGTACTTAGTGAAAAACTTTGAAGAACCATCAAAGGGAGAAAAGGAAAACCTGGAGAGCTTTACAGGAGAGAAGAGAATTTCAGAGGGGCAATGGTCAACTTTGTTACATGCTCCAGAGAGGGTCAGTGGGCTGAGCACTTCAAAATAAACCATTGCACCCACACTGGAATGGGCAAGCAAATGGTGGTATACTCATAAATGGAGTTCATGCAAGAAAAAGATAAAAAACATGAAACATGATGTTGAGTGAGAAAAGTCAGATAAGCTACAAAGACAGGTTTGATTAAATTTATGGTGCTTAGAAATACTTGCTTAGGTGGTAAAAATGCAAAAGAAAGCTAGAAGAATGAGTGCTCTAAATTAAGACAGTGGTTCCTTGAAAGGAAGAAGGGCTAATGACCTGGATAGGCATGAGGGCAACTGTTGGGGTCTGGTATATTCTCTTTCTTGATCTGAGTGATATTTTTATGGATATTTCCTGTGGAAGAAATCTTTGGACTGTACATTTCTATTTTGTGAGCTTTTCTGTGATGTGGTTTATATTTCACAATGTGGTAAGGCTAAAAATTAAGCAATTGGAATGATTAATTTCAGAGTAGTAGTAGCTCTTGGTGAGTAGTTTCAGGAGAGTGGTGGTGGTCAGATTGTGTTGTTTGAGGAACTAAAAGAACAAAATCTGGAAATTCAGATTATCTTTTTCATATTGGTGGGGAATAGAAGCACGTAATCTGGCCTTTTGGAATAAGTAACCTTTAAATTAATAACACTCCTAAACTAAATGCCCTTAGTTAAATTTATAACACATGCAAGTAAACAGGAGTAAATTATAAATAATCAAACAAAACATTGTTGAAAACTCATAGTGACAAGCAAATAACCTTTTTTTAAAAACAGGTTTTTGAAAGCTTCGTTCATAGTTGTTATTTAATGTCAATCTAATGAGTGAGTTTTAGAAACTTGGAATTATAGAAGGGAGTACTTGAAAAAAAGGTAAATAAACTATCTTCAACAACCAACTCATAAATATATGTCATTAATCAATTGCCTTTAAGGGGCTGGAATCTTTGTTGTATTAGTATTTTTTAGTTTTAGCACAGCATTTGTACCTCGTAATATTTTTGGTATAGCAAATTACAGCATATTTAACTTCAGGAAAACCCAAATTTTGACATCTACACTAATATTCTCCTGCTGGAGTCAAGGAATGTTAAGAATATGAGGGAACTTTTAAG
This sequence comes from Halichoerus grypus, assembly GCF_964656455.1. Taxonomy (NCBI): domain Eukaryota; kingdom Metazoa; phylum Chordata; class Mammalia; order Carnivora; family Phocidae; genus Halichoerus; species Halichoerus grypus. Next base: position 19,753,031 of record NC_135720.1, on the reverse strand, counting down.
GTAACTCATTTGACTTGTTGACTTGACAGTTGGCACTCTGAGGCCTTGGGGACTGAATGTCAGCACCCCAGTCACACAGTGATTGGAAAGCCACCAAAGCCTGGGTCTCTCGCCTCTCAGTCCTGTGATAATTTCCCTGCAGTGCCCTAGAACTCGCAGATCGGAGCTTTGTGTGGCAAAAGATTTCAAACAAGTCCTAGAGCTTTGTGATAATGGAATTTGGTCTGTACCAATACCAAAAATGTTCTGTATTTGGAAGTTGTTTTCTTTTAAGTCATAGTTTGAAAACAGTGAATACTTGATTTAGTGTTATTTGTAGTTAATCTTGGGGTGGTATCATTTATTTAGGGAGAACTCATTTCCTTTGTAGAATGTGTTTGGAAAATAACGTGGTTAATGGAAATTCACTGTAAATGCAACTTCTAATACAAGCTTAAATTCTGAGACAGAAGGTCAGCTGCATAATCTTGTCAGCTTCCATACAACATGAGCACACGTATGTTGCCTCATTAAAGAATCCTGGATATCTTTGTGGATGGCCAGGGCTTCTCTTTTCATGGTAGAGGGAGGAAAGAAATCCCTGACTGATTAAGTGGTGGGTCCAGAGCTATATTCTCAAACAAACCCTGCCTTCAGGGAGCTTATTCTTATTTTGCCCTTCTTATAGTCAACTTTGAGGTATCATTCCCTGTGTCTAAGGACCAACTCCTCTACCAGACTGTAGGTGTCTTGAAGACAGGTTATGAGGCTAGGTAATTTTTCTGCACTCCAGTGCACCTAGAATGATGGTAAGTGCACACTAAGTTATTAATAATTACTGGTTAAGGAAAGACAAATGTTTTCTAGCCTTACTGTTTTTTGATTCTGTCTGTACAAGGGTAGTTAACCTGGTTTTTTTGCTCTGGGCAGCATTTGGTGCTATGACTATAAGTACTTTCTCTTCCCCTGGCCTCAGTGGCCTCTAATGTACCTTTATTCTAGTAAGCTGAATTTGCAAGGTTTCCCTCGACACAATTCCTACAATATTCTGTTCTTGTCACAGGAGCATGGCCTTCTGTGACATCTCCTATTTCTTCTCTTCTAGGATTAAAAAACATTTAGCACCTTCTTGATAATTTTTTTCTGTGAATATTTGTTTTAAATTGTGTTACTATTCCATAGGAGACAAAATACAAAAATATAATAGAGGAACACTATGCGAAATAAACACAAACATCCGGGCCACATGTAGTGAGTGGTATGCTAGTTTAAACGTATTTTTCTCTTGTCAGTGTCTGCATAGTTTTTCTCTGGCTTTAATATTCACTTATGTGCCTTTAATGCTTCTAGGCACAGTGAAAGAGCCCCAGGGCTTGGCTAAGCTGAGCACCTTTAGAGGTGGAGATTGCAGGAAATCGCAGCTTTGCTTCTTACTGGCCTGAGGTGGCTGTTCTTACTGGAGCTTTCACCCTTCAAGCCAGAAATGGGAAGTTGTCCCAGAAATTCTGATTACCCCTAGGAACTCGCTATGTTCCTTTTACTGGTTGTTGATTTTCTTCCCTTTAATCACCTCTCAATTGCATTGATCTCGCAAACCATTAGACAGATAAATAGATAAATTTGACAGGTAGGTTTTGAGGAAATGAATACTTAAAGTGTATCTGTGGAATTGAGGAGGCATGCTTCCTATCCCTCCTGCCTGAGGACCTCATTTCTGAATCAGGACTTGGTTGTCTAGGTGACTACTTTACTTGTGTTTGGAGATGCCTATTTCTCCTTATAGAAGTCTTCTTAGATTTTATAATTAGCGGGTCATAATCATAAATGTTTTAAAATGACCAATAATTGTAATTGTTTAAATTGACTGGCATTAGTTAAGTTTTCTGCTATTTAACTGAAATTTGATTTCTTCACTTTATGCTGAAGTAGTTTTTGACTTTCAGAGAGCTTTACATTTTTCAAGTGCTTTCATATATATATTTACATTTATTTCCCTATGTTTATATATGAATAAATTATATGTTAGGAATATGCTATGTATAATTCATATATATATATATATATAATATATAAATATTTCCATTAATCACATTAGCACTGTGAAATTGGTGGGGCCTATTTTACAAATGTGGAAACTGAGAGTTAGAGAAGTTATATGATTGCTGTCACCTAGCTGATGAATGACAATGTTCATACAGAGATGTGAGAGCTAAGATTCAAAATATAGTGTACTTCTACCATCTCCTACCAGAATGCTCTCTGCTGTTCCAGAGATGGCATGTGCTTCCCGTCTGTCTGTGCTCACCCAGTTTTTTCTCCCAGTCAGTCGTGAGGTGACCCATTTTCCAAGGCTCAGTTCAAGTCTACCTCCTTCTGGAAAGTTGTCCCTGACAAAGCTAGTCTGGAGTAAAATACTTGTTATTTATGTCATTTATTATGTATTTACTCATATGCTATTTTGTGTAGCTATTTGACTATGCCAAATTAGATATTTAGAGATAAGGTAAAAAACACGGACTTTGGGCTCAAATCTTGACTGCTGCTTACCAGCTTTATGGCCTTATATCTCTGTTAACTCATTTGTAAAGTGGAGATTTATTAATTCATTTAAAAAGTATTTGTTGATGTCTACTATATTCTGGGTGTGCATAGTGGTGAAAAAGATACAACAAAGAGTGTGAAGGAGACAGACTAACAAATAATCAAGAGAATGTAAGCAAATGTTAAATGATATGAAAAATAAAACCAGATGATGAAGTATTGACTGTGAAAAGGTCTATATTAGGTAAGGTGGTCATGGAACGTCTCTATGAGGAAGTTGATACTTTACCTAAGATTTGACTGATGCGTAGAGTCAGCCTTGCAAAGACCAGATGAGGAGCTCTCCAGGCAGGAAGACTTGGCAGTGTGAAACCCCTGAGGTTTGAGATATCTGGACTTATTGGAGGAGCAGAAAGAAGGCCAGAATGGTTGGGGCATAGTGAGCAGGTGCTGTGGTCATATGGTAGGGGGTGAGATTGCTGAGGAAAGGAGAGATCAAATCATGGGGGGCCCCTGGTGGTGGTAAGGAGTTTGGGTTTTATTCTAATTGCTGTAAGAAGTCAATGGAGAGGACAACAAGGTCCCCTACCCCACTGTTGGGGGTGCTGAATGGGTTGACACAGGAAAGCACTTAGCTCAATGCCTGATAATTAAGTGTTCAACATATCTTTATTCTACCTTTATATATACATTTTATTACTATACCTACACTGTAAGCTCCTTAAATGCTGGGACTACATTTCATACTATTGCATTCCCTACACAGTGTGGCATACTGTGACATAGAAAACCTGTTAAGGTGTGTTAGATGTGAGTGTTAGCCGCGTGTGCTGTTCAGAAATAGCCTTTCTGTGTAGAGACGTACTGTTCTGGGTAATTCAACCAATGCATGAGGTTATCTGATGAGTTTCAGTAATAGCAACTTGCGTGTAGTGGAGTGCGCAAGTGTGCATAATTCTCACCTCAATCTATATTTAATTGCCATTCTGGAAGAATATTGACTTTTATATGATTATCTGAGAGAGAGAGAAAGAGAGAGAGAAAGAGACAGAACAACACAAGTATAAGGGATGAAGGCTCCATTTAGCATTTTGGAAGGGAGTATCTTCAGAAAAGTCTTTTTCTTTTTATTTGCCACACCATCTGCTTTTCAGATAAGCAGAACTAGGGAGTCCTTTAGTGAGATACATACTGTTACTTAGACCCTGAAAGTTTATTTCTTTTTGGAAATGCCAACACATTTGAATTTTTCTGTGCTTCAGACCATGTCTTATTTTTTCTTTCTGACAGAAGAGAGATCAAGATAGAAACCCCTCTATCTGGGCTTCCAGGTAAAGGTTTCTTCCCGAAGGACAACTTCCCAAGAGCCACCCGTCACTGTTTCTATGCATAAGAAGTGGGAAGAGTCTTACATTCTACTTTTGTGTGTTCACATTCAGATCACTCACTCAGGGACATGCACTGGTTTTTAATTATCTGCTGTTTGGAGTTAAAGACACCTCTTGGGTTTTATGCAACTCCAAAACTGAGCCAATTTAGCTCTCTCCTGAATTGGTGGTCCTTTTTGTTGTTTCTCTGCATTTTCTTCATAGAGGGTCACCTTCAGATGATTCATAGGTGAATTGCCTTCAGCTTCAAAATACCTTTAAGAATATTTGATTTTCCATCATGTAGTTAGCTTTCAAAATAATCAACAGGAAGGATAAAAATTGAATAAGCTAAAGGCAAATCATTATTTGATAAAATTCTCTCTTCATCCCTGTAAATCTTCAAGCTCCCTATTTCTTTTGACAAAACTGTCAAATAAAATCCAACAACAAGATAGGAGCAAAACCATGAAGTCAAAAGTACTTTTATTCCTTTGATGTGCTCAGTCTTTAATTGTAAGTGGGATGTCACTTTTGTTTCCCAACCCAAATTGAAACTTTTTGAGACGGATCATGACATATATTTCTGTTTCCTCTATAGTGCCAAAACCTCGTTACATACTCAACACACACATAGTAAGTTGATTAGAACATTTGAGCCATTAAACTTGTATTATTGTTTGATGACTTCCTCCTAAAGCTTAAAACCTTAAGATATCCACTGAGCACTTGAATTTGGTACAGGGCAAGAGAAAGTGGAGTACTAACAGGGCCTTATCTTATACTAAATACATTGCTGCATTTGTTCTGTTAATGCAGGCCCTCCAGAAGAAAACATATGTACTCTTTTAGAAAAAAAAAAAGGAAGACTTTGAAAGTGAGAATTCAAATGAGGATAGCTTAATTTCATTCTCTTTTAAATCTGTGAAATACAGAACAATATTCTTCAAAGCTTTTTACTGAAGGCCGAGGGTGAGTCGGTAGTGATGTTTTGATGTCTAGAACATTGACAGTTTTTCTCCCTAAGCTTTTGCAACAAGGATTATGAATAACAGTGAAACAGATGATACTTTTAAGAGTAAGGTCTTATGAAAACAAAAATATATGATTCACTTCTCTTAGGTATATTATGAAAGGCATGACATCAAACCATTAGTTGGTAGCCATTTCTCATGAGAATGGGAGAGAGTTAATCTGAGGCAGGTGTTTTGAACCATAAGTCCTGAATCTTCTCTCTGAATTGAGAAATGCTCTGTATTGGACATGATTTCTTGCCATAAGTCCCAAAAATTAAGCTATGTGCTCCTCCCAAATCTTAGCTACCCTTAGTCAACTTTTGGATCTATATGAATGAACTCCTTTTATGTAATTACTATATTTGTTGACAACATGTCAAAACTGAAAAGAGAGAGGTAGAGGGTGTGTATTTAACACTTGGAACTGCTATGGCGTCTGTTGCTTAATTTCACTACCTCAGAATTTGGAAAGGAAGATATCATTTATAAAAACAACTATGTGTTAGGAACATTGTTTTAAGAGTTCAGTATAATAATGATTAGAGCCTATTAAACTGGCAGAAGTAACTTTAAATAATGAATACTCAAAGTTGCAAAGAGTTTGAAACTAATATTCCCGTGCATTTGTGGTAGATTGCTTTTCCATCACAAAATAGAAATCAGTCTGGCATATGGATTGAAAATAAAAAAATTTATAGTCTTTTTTCAGGATTTCCATTTTTTATGGAAATAATTGGAAGTAGGAGACAAATGCGTAAACAGTTTATTGAGGTGGTATGCATAATTATAAAAGCAAGAGAAAATGAACCCAAACTAAATGAATAATAGTTGTGGAATGCTATGTGAGGATACCTCCATTCAGTGGAACATTATGTGGCCTTCAAAATCAGTGTTAAATAGCAATATAAACATGGTAAAAATTATTATTATACAATTAGTGAAAGCAGACTGACTCCTACATTATTCTAGTATTACAACTATCAAACTGATTCAAAAGAAATGAAATAAAATTAAAATATTAGTTATGTTTGGGTAATGGGATATTCATTTATTCAGCCAATAAGTAGACTATGTAAATCACATATATTCTCATGTAATCCTTATGATAACTGCAAATTTTGCATTGCTATTCTATTTTAAAAATTAGGAAAACACAGGGGCACCTGGGTGGCTTGGTCATTTAAACGTCTGACTCTTGGTTTCAGGTCAAGTCATGATCTCAGGGTCCTGGGATTGTGCTCTGCATTGGGCTCTGTGCTCAGCAGGGGGTCTCCTCCTCCCCCCCCCCCCCCCCCGTTGCTCATGCTCTCTCTCTCTCTAAAATAAGTAAATAAATCTTTAAAAAAGAGATTAGGAAAATACATAAATAATAAGATGCTTTATACCAGAAACTTAGTGGTCAGGCTCATTGTTCAGTCATCATTCCAATACTTTGGATAGGTCTTTATTTTTCCTTGAAAATGTATCAGTTTATCAATTGCATGATTAGGACTAAAGCACAAGAAGTTTCTTTCAACAACCCAGAACACCTGCACCTCAGATGCTAAGATGTGTAGTTCTGGTCAAAAACTTGATTATTGAGACAATTGCTATTCAGAGAAAACTGAGCAACTTCCCTCAATCCTATAGACTTTTAAGGTCCTTCCCATGTGACTTTAGATGTATTACTTAACTTCTCTGTGGCCAATTTCCTCATCTTCAAATGGTGATATAATTACAGGGTTGTTTTGAGGATTAAATGAGTGTGTGTGTGTGTGGGTGTGTGTGGTATATGTGTCTCCAACTTAAAGCGGTGCTTAGCACAGAGTAAGTTCTCAAGAAGTGGCAGCCAGTACTGCAGTTGTGTTGATGTAGTTGTAACTTTATATACAGCATGCCATCTCCTCCCATTATTCATTCTCCATATTACTTGCTTATATCATCTGCTTATTCTTCAAATTAATTTTGGCACTACCTACCAAATTTCAGTTAAACAAAGGCAATGAAAATTAAGCTATAATTTTATAATGCTGTCTTCCTATTCACATAGGTCTGGCACATTTCTTGTTCAGTTTATTCCTAGTAATTTTAGATTTTCTATTTCAATTGCGAATTAGAGGTTTTTCGTAATATTTCTTAATTGGTTATTAGAAAAATTATTGATTTTGGTTGGATGATCTTGTATCTGGCTACCATGTGTACCTTCGTTTTGGTTCTAACTAGTTTTCTGGTTTATCTCAGTATTAACTAGTAAACAGTCTACAAAATGACTTTTGTTGCTTTCTAGCTAATATTTAATGGCTCATCTCTTTTCTTGTCTTTTGCCTTAGCTATGAACAGTGCTACATGATTATGTTGGTAATAGATATCTTTGTTTAAAGTCTTTTCAGTGTTTACCTCTTAATTTGTTTATTTGTATTTGATAGATACCATTCATCAGTTTATGAAAGATTTTATCTATCTTCAAGTTAGTATAATCTTTAAAATTTAAGAACAAGTCTTGAATTTTATCAAAGACTTCTGCCTCATGTTAGGATGATCATGTAATTAAATAGTTAACACACTGACTCTTATTTATACATTTTTTAATGTTGAATGATTCTTTTACTTCTAAGAATAAACCCAGCTTGGCAATTGAATAATATATTCTTTTAATATCCTTCTATATTTTGTTCACGCAGATATATTTTGGAATTTTGCATCTGTTTTCCAGAAGATAAAAATCCATAATATAGTGTGTGTGTGTGTGTGTGTACATGCATGTGTGTTACATCTTTCCCTCTGTGATCAGTTTTGAAGTCTTTTATAGAATAAAATATAAAGTATACTAACTTTAGCTTTTTGCTATTATTTGAAGCTTATAGGTTTAATAAAACTTACCTGGAAAGTCCGAGCTTAGTATTTTCTGAGAGATAAATCTTTGAATTATTTTCAATTCCTTCTCTTATTTTTGATCTATTAAAAATTTTAATTCTTGTTAGGTCAGTGTGGAAATTTATATTATTTTTCATTCCATATAGATTTGAAGGTTTTGGTATAGGACTATATCTCATTTTTAAAAATCTTCCCTTCATCTATCACTGTATCTCTCACCTCCCCACTTTGATACCCAGTGTGGCTAACTTGTGTTTTATTTTCTTTCTTTGTTTTTCCCTTGGCCAAATTTGAAAGAGATTAGTACTTTTTTTTTTCAAGTCAGCTATTGGCTCTATTTTTGTTATGTTTATTGTGGTATGTTTTCCTTTTAATTAATTTCTTTTTTTTTTTTAAGATTTTATTTATTTGTGAGAGAGAGAATGAGAGACAGAGAGCATGAGAGGGAGGAGGGTCAGAGGGAGAAGCAGACTCCCCGCTGAGCAGGGAGCCTGACGCGGGACTCGATCCTGGGACTCCAGGATCATGACTGAGCCGAAGGCAGCCGCCTAACCAACTGAGCCACCCAGGCGCCCCTTTTAATTAATTTCTGTTTTTTTCTTTCATTAAAAATTTCCTTGGTTTCATTTTGCCCTATTTTTTTTCCTAACTTTTTAAAAAATTTTTCTCACCATTTATTTTTTTTATTTTATTGTTATGTTAATCACCATACATTACATCATTAGTTTTTGATGTACTGTTCCATGATTCATTGTTTGCACATAACACCCAGTGCTCCATTCAGTATGTGCCCTCTTTAATACCCATCACCAGGCTAACCCATCCCTCCACCCCCATCCCCTCTAGAACCCTCAGTTTGTTTCTCAGAGTCCATAGTCTCTCATGGTTCATCTCCCCCTCCGATTCCCCCCCCTTCATTTTACCCTTCCTACTATCTTCTTTTTTTTTTTTTTAACATATAATGTATTATCTGTTTCAGAGGTACAGGTCTGCGATTCAACAGTTTTACACAATTCACAGCACTCACCATAGCACATACCCTCCCCAGTGTCTATCACCCAGCCACCCCATCCCTCCCATCCCCCACCACTCCAGCAACCCTCAGTTTGTTTCCTGAGATTAAGAATTCCTCATATCAGTGAGATCATATGATACATGTCTTTCATTGATTGACTTATTTCGCCCAACATAATACCCTCCAGTTCCATCCACGTCATTGCAAATGGCAAGAGTTCATTCCTTTTGATGGCTGCATAATATTCCATTGTATGTATATACCACATCTTCTTTATCCATTCATCTGTTGATAGACATCTTGGCTCTTTCCATAGTTTGGCTATTGTGGACATTGCTTTTTGAGCTGGATGCTTATCTATTAATATTTTGATGACATTGGATTTGGATTAAAACATCATGCTTATTATATGTTCTCTTTTATATTCCAAAGAGGAATAGCTTATATATTTATATACATGCATAAATTTTACATTATATATATATATAATGACTACTCTATTAAAATGAATTATCAGTAATGATGTATTCAACTTTTAATACATTTTAGTCAATTCTTTGCTTACCACTGTTACTTATAACCTATGTTTTCTTTTTTCTTGAATTCAGTTTTAATTTTTCAATTTTTTGTTTTTGTACTTGTTTTTTTCTTTTAAGATTTTATTTATTTATTTGACCGAGAGAGACATAGTGAGAGAGGGAACACAAGCAGGGGGAGTGGGAGAGGGAGAAGCAGGCTTCCCGTGGAGCAGGGAGCCTGATGCAGGGCTTGATCCCAGGACCCTGAGATCAAGACCTGAGCCGAAGGCAGGTACTTAACCACTGAGCCACCCAGGCGCCCCATACTTGTTTTTTTCAGAAAATGTACATGGGGGGAGGTGGCAAACTTCATGTGTCTTTATATGTCTCAGATGTCTTTAGTTTGATTTTTACCTGAATTATGACTTAGATCAAAATCTTTTTCCATCAGCTACTGGTAGATACTGTTCTTCCCTCATCCAGACTCTTATTTTTAAAATGACATAATTCTGATTCCAGTCTGATTTCAGCTTTTTTGCAAATACTTTTCCTTCATTGGTGAGACTGCAGTTTTCTTCCTTATCTTTGGAATTTACAAATTTTATTAGATGGCATTTAGATTATATTCCACAACTTACCCTATCCCTCCTACAAAATCCCTGGAGAAAATTCAAGTAATTGTTCCCAAAAATGTTAGTACTTCATCAGTTCAGTCAATTTTTCTCTATTATTTATTTTCTTCATCATTTTCAACCTCTTACTTCTTCCTTGTTGGGTAGATGTTAGGTCTTCTGGATTTGTCCTGTCTCAGTCTTTCTCATCTTTTTGTTCTGCTGCCTTGAACATGGGAGGATTTCTCAGCACAGGCTTGTAGTTCACTAATTCAGTTTTAAGCCTGAATCATTCTGATGTCTTTTATTTGAATTTTTCAAACAGTCTTAGTTTTAATTACAAAAACACTTTGTTGATGTATGATTTATATGCAAAAAGCTCTACGTATTTAATGTATACAGTTTGATGAGTTTGGAGGTAAGTGAAACCATCATCACAATCAATGCCATGAACATTTCCAATTGCTTCTTTTTTCTACTATCTTCATTAATTTTTGTGGATGTGACACCTCTTCAAATCTCTAAGAATTCTAATTGTATTTATTTTAAACTTCTATGATAGTTTTTATATTAACTTTAATTTTGAAGGTATTAGTTCCTTGGTTTAGTCTAATAGCTGTTTTCACATTGTTGGCTTTTCTGAAATATTTGTATTATAGTTGAGGTCTGGGGTTGGTAAGTAATGATAGCTAAAGATGGCTTCCCAGTAAAAATGAGTAAAATAATTTCTTCAGTGAATGAATTTAGGTTCTATTACAGAGATCTGGGTGGAGAGAGGGTGCATGGTTGTGACCAGAAGATGTTTCTTCTAGATTACCCACAGAGTTTGCTTAATAGATGTAGGGACCGCATGTTCACAAGTGGACCAGAAGTTAGCTGGAGCACCACATGGTACTATTCTTCTTTTGTTCCAGTAACTTCTAGAAGTTTCCTATGGCAGATCTTCCATTTTATTTAGAGAGCCCTTTTTGAGGCTTTAGTCTGGAGGCTTATTGTACAATCAACAGTACAGTATAATTTTGCAGCTTCCCATTCCATTACCCCTTTGTGCTTCCAGTCCTTGCTGTCTTTGACCTTGGTGCTCTTCTTGGATCCTGAGGGGAACACTCATTTCTTTAGTAGTCTTCTTAGTGCTACAGGTTCAGCTCAGTGAGATTTTACCGTCAGTCTGAACCCATCTGCCTGTGTCTTCTAGAAATTCCCCACTGTTCTGGTCTGTGGCTGGCACCCTTCCCTGGTTTCTCGTGCTACCATGGATTCATTTTTATTTTTAAATCTCTTGTGTTCTTTGAATGGCATCCTGGGAAGTAGGAAAGATTAATACATATGCTCAGATATCCATCACAAAGCAGAAAGAACTTGGTATTTAGTATTAGCAAAAAAAGTTTCTTAGTTCTGAGGAGTCAGCATCATTTATTTTACAAAATGCATCATTTTTCTTTTAGTTTTAGCTTTGGATAATTGTTTCAAAAATAGTAAGTGCCAAGTACAGTGCCATGTGCTTTCCACGCATTTTTCTACATCTTCATAAACTAAAAATTCAATATTATTTTCCTATTTTACAGATTAAAAAGCAAATGCCTGGGGAATTTGAACTAGTAAGTGATTTTAATCAACCTAATGCTTTCCAAAGCCATATTTTTTAAAAGGACAAATTAATTTAAATATAGAACACTGGAGACTTCATAGCATAACTTAAAATATTAAGTTTTATGTTTTCGTAATTTGGCTCAAGACTAGAGGAATATGTAATATTTTCCTCATCGTAGACTTCAAAGAATACATTAAATATTTGCACTGATTTTGGAAAAGATTGTCTCAATCCACTAAGTGTTTAATTTCTCCCGTATGTCATTCTGTTGCCCATTTTTCTTATCCCTTTGGAGACAGCAATCACTATAATGCATTAGTAAATGTGTATGTTTATCAACATTTATATCTATATCACTTGTGGCAACAATTATTTCTAAGTATCAGCTGTACCTTTTTCTGTAGCATAAATTTGGCTGTAGTATAATAAACATTTCTGAAAAGCAAATACACAACAGTTGAATGATCAGAGTCATGAATAGGGATGAGGAATAGGGAAACGGAGAGCATTTTTGGTCCTTTCATAACTTTAAATACTTGCTTATCTTTTTAACAACTCATCTGTGGTCATTTAGAATTTAGAGAGTTTAGTCCAGTATATTTCTTCAGGTTGCATTAATGACCACAGAGCTCTGAGGAGGGAAAAATTAACCTAGATTTCTTGAAATAAGGAAAGTTTAAAAATTTCATCTCATTATTTAAACAAAAAGATAAAAGCTATTTATTAGTGAGGTGAGTAAATTATGTTAATTATCTAATGCTAATGACATCATTTAAGTGACAAAATAATTCTTTAAAATGCTTTAACATTGGTGTAACTTGCTGTCACTCCATACAGGTTTGAGCTTGAAGAATGATCCAGGCTACTTTTTATATTTCTTCTGTAACTTACCTTTGATAATTGCCACTTACCACATCATGGAATTAGAAGAGATGCTGTTCTTATATTCTCTATGAAAGAAAGGGTAGACAAAAATACATCTTTACCACCCCCGCCCACGAAACAGTTAACTTCATTTTATTTTTAATTGGTATTATTTCATTTGAAGCAGTTAAATATGCACAGAGAACACTGTGTCTTAATTTAGTTATTATATACAACTTTATTTTATCTATTTTCTGGCCATTTTTGGCTATTTGCAAAGTCTTTATTGTGGTACAGTTGGTATTTAGATCATAGGGATAATTTTCTCCTTTTTTCTTTCTCTCTCTCTCTGCCTTCTGTCCCTCCTTCTCTCCTTCCCTTCATCCTTTCCCTTCCCTCCTTCCATAGCCTTTTCCCTTCTCCCTTTATTAGTATTTCTTTCTTTTTAGTTGTCATCACTCAATTATTAGTTTGAAGGTATAATTTATAAATTGAGAGGTTAGGTCTGTATTCTAAATATATCTGAGGCTAAGTGAATAATTTTGTTTTTATCACCTTTAGTAGCTTCTTTAAGCAACTAGGCCCTTTTATTTTTGCTTTTTTCCTCCATTCTGAGTTGCTGTTTATGTGAGTGCTTATCATGTTTGCATATGTTCCCAGTTCTTTTCTATTCACTTACTCAGAGTCCTAATTAGCAGTGAATTACTCCATTCTATCACCTGATTCTTGAAAGAAGCAGCCTATTCTGAAAATGTTTAAAAGTAATGGAAATCAAAACATTATGTGAAAATGAATTCATGATTTAACTCAGCTGATGAGATTTAACTTAGCTGCTTAAAGTTCGGATTGTTTTCTAATCATCTTTGTTTTTAATTTGATATTTTTAAATTCTGAAGAATTGATACATTCCTAGCAATTTCTAGTTAAATTGAAGCCAGAAATGAGAGAAAAATAATTTTCAGTTGCAAAAAAGTTGCTACTTTATTTTATTTTATTTTTTTTTATTTGAGAGCGTGGGCGAGAGAGAGCAAGCACAAGCAGGGGGAGGGGCAGGGGGAGTGGGAGAAGCAGACTCCTCTGAGCAGGGAGCCTGATGTGGGGCTCGATCCCAGAACCCTGGGATCATGACCTGAGCTGAAGGCAGACGCTTAACCGACTGAGCCACCCAGGCGCCCCAAAAAAGTTGCTACTTTATATTTTTGCATAGATCCTTAAGCTTCTTGTAACAGAGGGATCAAAATTTGGCCCAAACTGGGGAAACTGAATTAGTCTTTAAGCCTGAACTAAATGCAAATATAATTGCATTTGAACCACCTCTTGAAATAAAAGGCATTCTTGACAATGAATGCTTATTTTTTATTTTTGATTATAAACATAGTCCACTTTTACTATAAAACATTTCTAAAATAGAGGAAAATATAAACACCAAGAGATATTTACTCTAACTTTTTGACATAATGCTTTATTGTATCTTTCTGGCACATGGATGTTTGTACACAAATATACACATTTTTTTTTAAAGCACTCATAATTTTATTTTATGTACAATGAGTTGGCATTAAAGTAGGTATCTTGGATATCTGCAGTTAAGGTAGGTTATCTTGGATGACCAATTCAAGGAAATTCACTTAATCCAACTTAAGCCTATATCCTTCTCGTACTGACGGAAACACTGGCGGCACATATTGAGGCCGAATATACACATTTTTTAAAAAACACACTCTATATAGTTTAAAGTTAACAAATTTATCAATTTTATTGGCTCAAATTAGAGCCAAGATCTTTTTTTTTTTTTAAAGATTTTATTTATTTATTTGACAGAGAGAGACACAGCGAGAGGGAACACAAGCAGGGGGAGTGGGAGAGGGAGAAGTAGGCTTCCCGCCGAGCAGGGAGCCCGATGTGGGGCTCGATCCCAGCACCCTGGGATCATTACCTGAGCTGAAGGCAGACAACTGTTAAGCTGAAGGCTTAACAACTGAGCCACCCAGGTGCCCCAGCCAAGATCATTTTTTAAAATGTGCTGAAACAGGACATCAAAATATTCTCTGAATTAAACAATGGTCTCATTTAAAACTGATCCATTACATAAGAATTTTCAAATCCTCGAGTGTTCTTCTAACTCCCTCATTAATTGCTTCATATCACTTTAATTTTTAATCACTGGGGGAGAAGAGATAGATTCCCCTTTGTGTTTGGTTACTGAAATCCTAATTTTATTCCTTAATTTGAGAAGCTCCAATAACCTTTACTATTGAAGAAAGTTTTAAACTCATTCTGAAGAAACTGGTCTAAATTTGTTGCTATCAAATTGTTTTAAGCTCTCAAGTTAATAACCACTTCTATAGAAACAGAAGTTAATAGCTGCGGTGGGTGATGCATTTTTTAAACATTTTTATTTAAATTCAATTTAGTGTTATTAGTTTCAGAGGTAGAATTTAGTGATTCATCAGTTGCATATAACACCCAGTGCTCGTTACATCAAGTGCCCTCCTTAATGCCCATCACCCAGTTACCCCATCCTCCCACCCACCTCCCCTCAGTGATCCATTTTGACTAAGCCATTCTCAGGAGTAGGGGCAGATTCAAGGTTGTTGGGTCTGATTTGGAGGGCCCTCTTTAAGAAAAAATAAATAAATTGTATTGCACTTGGCAAATTTAATAAAAATATGTTTGTAAGTATAATGCTGCTGCCCCTCCCAGAGTCTTGTAAGGAGCCCCTGTAAGTGAGGAGCTCTTAAGCTTAAGGTTTCATTAGCTTCATATTAAATTTTCCTTGGCTCAGGAGTTAACGTTAGTTTTCATTTGAGAAGCAATGTTACATTTCACAACACTTTGTTTCCAATTGTAGTCTTATAGTTACTTATTTCCATGGAAAGAAATGGTGAGAAGAGGCTGGGCCTATACTGAGGGTCGTACAGGCCAAGCCTAACAGAGGGGCTCTTATGTATGTGAGCCTTCAGGTGATGGCCTTATGGGTGGTATATTATTGGTGCATTATTATTTCAGGTTCAGAAGTCACAAAAGACAGTCTAAACTGGTAGCCAAATAAGGAGAAGGTCAGAAACAGAAACAGAAATCCCCATCTTAGGAGCCAAGCAAGTAACCAGAAAGGCAGTCCTGGGTGGGTGCATGTGCTGTTGCCCATGAGCATCTGGGTTCAAATGACCAGAGATGGGATGGGATCGACCTACGATGTGATAATGAGCCTGACATATGCTCAGGATATTCTTGAGTGAGACAACTTTCCAAATTTTAAATTATGGAAAGAGAACATGATTTGGAATCAGAAAATCTGCATTTGAGTTCACTTGTTGCCTCTTAATAGCTGTGTAATCTGGGCAAGATTCAGTTTCCTGAAATTTACTAGCTTAAAATAATGAAATTACTTTTTTTTCATGAATCCGCAGTTGGGTGGGGTTCAGTGGGGACAGCTTGTGCCTTCCCTGCTTGGCATTAGATACCGTGGATCAAAAGCTGGGGGCTGGAACGATCTGAGATTTACTCACCGGTCTGGTGGTTGCTGCTGGCTGTCTGCCAGGACCTCTGGCTGTGGCAGGAGCACCTACACATGGTGTCTCCACATGGCTGCTTGGCTTCCTCATGGTGTGGTAGCTGGGTTCCAAGGGCAAGTATCCCTAGATGGCCAGGCAAAGTTGAATCACATTTATAAGTTGCCTTCAGAAATCAAACAGGATCATTTCAAGGGGCAGTAAGACGACTCCATTTCTCAATAGAGGAGTGACAATGCCATATTTTAAGATGAACTTGTGGATGGGATATATTGGTGTCACTCTCTTTGGAAAATACAGTTTGCCACAAGGATAATAATAGCACATATTTATTGGATACTTAATAGATACCAAGTGCTAAGTGATTTACATACATATATTACCTCATTTAATTTCTCACCATAACACTCTTTGGTATGTGCTCTTATTGTCTTTATTTTATAGATGAGAAATATGAGGCATAGTGAGTTCTAGATCAAGAGTCAAGATTTGAACCCAGGTTCCTAGAGCTCATAGCAGAATTGTTTTCAGGATTAAACAAGATAATATACATGAAAGTGCTTTGTGAATTACAAATTTACTATGCAAATTTAAGTCATTTTAAGAAAAACTTTAGGAACATTTTCAGAAATACTAATATTTCAGATTTAGTACAGTAGATGTGTGTTTG
Organism: Halichoerus grypus; assembly: GCF_964656455.1. Lineage (NCBI taxonomy): Eukaryota > Metazoa > Chordata > Mammalia > Carnivora > Phocidae > Halichoerus > Halichoerus grypus. The sequence goes on along the minus strand of NC_135720.1, from coordinate 19,736,494 downwards.
GGTAGGTTGCAAAATTAATTTAATAAATGATGATAGTAATGGAGTTATTTGATGTTTCCTAGAAGGTAAAACCTCTGAAAGTCTTCTTTTCTTTTATACCCATTGATCATTCCATTTCCTACCCCAGCATCTTTGGCCATGCCCTGTATTTCCATTATAGAATCAGAGGAGGCTAAAGCTATGGGAAGCCTTAGATATTATATGGCCCAATTCCTTTCTGTTCTCATGGAATTTTTTAGTTGTGACCTCTAGAAACTTAATGGCTTTTCAGAATAAATACTGATCTGGAGTATTTCTCTCCCTAATGTTTTCATTTTAGCTGCTTAAACAACCCTAAAGAATGACAGATTTGAGGTGAAAGACTTTTTATTTTATTTTGGAGGTTAAATATTTGGGTTGAAATGCTCTTTTTGTCATCTATTAATATTTAACCAAATGGCAATATGTGTGTAGTAAGGAAGGAAAACAGAAGATAACATTCACCATGATCCTACAGCTTGTATTGCATGAGAAGCAGCCTCCAGAAACAGTGACTGGTTTCAAACTAGCAGAGACTTATCATTCAGGGTATATGGATTTCTTGAAGTGTAGTTGTTTCATTAAACAAGACAAAGAAAACCCATATGTGTGTATGAGTGTGTGTGTGTGTGACAGGGAAATCAATGTCAATTATTCTATTCAGTACCACTCTGCATCTGTTCCACTTGAAGCCTACTGAGAATGGGTTGTGGGCAGGACAAATCCAGGACCTTCCTTGGAGCATTTCTGTAGTTCACTGAGAGAGGCTGCACAGAGTAACCTGGGAAGGTGGCAAGCATGTGGTCCCTGGTTGCCCTTGAACTGAACCTCAAACTCGGTTCCTACTTCAGCTAGGCCACTCAATGCCTGTTTGAATGAGAGCTGCATGTTGTTAAAGGTATTAAACTCTAGCCGAGGACCGTCTTGTATGGCCAGGATTAGGGTCTCCATACTGCAGAGTCTTCTGCAACAGAAAGGGCCCTACTTAGTTTTCTCTGTGGGTGGGGTTTTCTGAGTCCTGGGAGAACTTGAGTTATCAGTTCAGAATCATGGATGCCTACAACTAGAGTCACAGATGTCAGAAGTTTTTTTTTTTTTTTTCTTCCTATCCAGAGCAAAAAGATCCCTCAGAACACAGGCATCCATTTTGCAATGTAGACATTTCTGGTGGTCAGACTATAAGATTTCAGGTATTTTGGCTTTAGCAAGGCAATTATAGGAAGAGAGATGTTGGCTGTTGATATTGAACCCTGATGCTGCTTCAGTGTATAGTTAGGATAATTAGTGTAACTAGAAGTTATGGAGCATTCTACCACAATATAGTTTCAAATTACACTGCTATGGCTCAAGATTTTGAGAATTGGTTAAAAAAAGGTTTGATTATATTTGCACTATTGTTTCCTAAGTCTCTAGAGTTTAGTTTTTCCTCCCTTCCCCATCCCTTCCTTCTCCCTCCCCTCTTCTTTCCTCCCTCTCTTTCTTCCTCCCTCTCTCCCTCCCTTCTTTTTTTTCCTAAGTAAAATATAAATATATAAGGCATTGTGTCAGTCAATGCATGAGTTATAACATGTACTAAATGTACATAAGGAATAATGAAAGTAAATAATAAAGTTTTTTAAGAATAACAGGTGGAGGACGTCTGATAGTCAAGAGAAAGAGAAAGTAAAGTTGAATAGTTGAGAATTAGTTTGGTTTTATGTGTTTAAAGTTTTAATATTCTTTAAATTTCATAGTAGGTAATACCCAATACTATGCTAATATTTAGACAAAACTTTGTGATGAGCTATTTTTTTCCCTCAATGAACTCACCTTTTACTATATTTCATTATTGATGAAGTTATTTGGTGTTTTCAGAGGTAAAACTTTAGATAATCTTACTTTCAGTATTAAATCATTATTGGTTTCACTAAGAAAACCCTGAGAAAGAAGGCAACTAATTTTTGAGGAGTTCAATAGTAAGAAGCAAGAGATTTCACCCAAGCTGAGGCTGTAATGTTGTGCAGAGGGATGCATTTGTTGGGCTAAATTCTCTCTGACGTTCCTTCCAACTAGGTGAAGGAAATAAATATATGCACAAAATGTATCTCCCATCATAATTTTCAACTTTTTCTTTAAGTAATTCTTCCTAGAGTGGAGTTTCCACTGTTAGCACTACTGATGACCTCAGATGGAAATTGTTGCCACTTTTCTAGCCAGGCTAGAGTAAACTGGAAGGTCCTACGGAGCTCTTTCCCCCAAGGGCTACTGTTTCTCCCTAGACGAAAGTTAGCTCCATAATAACTCTATTAAGACATTATATACTGTTTCCAGAATTAGAAAAGTTAAACACTGTCTATTCCTCCATTTAATCAATTAAAACTTGGTAACTGAGAGGACAGCACACATTTCATTGATTATTTCATTGAGCAGTGGCTGAGAACAAATTTGTTCCCACTGTCTCAGAATGCTATAATCTTAAAGTAAATTTCAAGACTGGCTTTCTCCTGCTATATTTCACTTTTTTCATGTGTGTAGAATTCTGAATGGTAACCTAGAATTCTATTTTGTGTGGCTGTGTGGTAAAGAGGTTGCTGTCCCCAAATTAGGAGCCCTGGGTTTTGATGTGGTGCTACCACTAACTTCCTTTGCGACTATGGAAGTTTTCTTCACTTTTCTGGAACTCAATTGTAAAATAAGGCTAGAGATAAGATAATCCCTAGGATTCCCCATGCTCTAAAATTATATACATAAAATATTATATAGATTGTGTGTATATATATATATATAGAGAGAGAGAGAGAGAATGTTAAAGGGCGTGATACATACCTCCTGAATTCCTTTGGGACTTGTAATCCAATATAATCACATTTCAATGGGACAAAGAGTTTATCAGGCAGACTAATCATATATTTGCTACCTGAATTGGTCAATAATTACTCATGAATCATCCAGTAAGAGTTACTGAGTTGAAACATTGCCCACACACTGCATTGAACAAAAAGTGATACATATACGGCCCTCACCTTCACAAGTATACACACTAATGGAGTATACAAGCATTAAACAAATAACCATACTAATATATATGTGATCACACATTTATCCATATCTCACCATAAGTGCTGTGAAGGAAATAAACAAGGTGTGGTGATGGAGCTAAGGTGGGGGTCACTTTATATAAGATGGTTAGGGAAGATGTCCATGAGTAGGAGACAGCTGAGAAATTGAAACCTGAATGATAAATAGAAGTAAGTCTAGTAAAGATGGAGGGAAGCAAATGAGTGTGGGTTCTGAGCAAGGAAAGAGCTTTCTACATTTGAAAACAAAAAGGAGTCCTAGGCAGCTGCAGAAATGACTGGCAAAGTGACAAGAAGTGAAGCTAGTATGGCAGGAAGGCAGGAAGGCAGGAGGTCACCCAGAGGGCCATGTGACTTTTGGATTCCATCCTAAGTGTCAGGGAAAACCGTTAAGGAGATCTGAGCCAGTAAATGAGTTGATCCAATTATGTCTAAGATAACCATAAATTCTGAGTTGAGAATGGATTGGAGAGAAATAAGAGTGGATTTGGGGAGACCACATGCAATAGTCATGGAGAGAGAGACAATGAAGACTTGGATTAAGGTAATGACAATGGATAGATTCAACATAGATTAAGGAACTATTAGGTTATAGGTGAGAAAGAGTAAGGAAATCAAATGGTTTCCTTTTTAATGTGCATATAAGTATATTTAAATTGACTTTCATTGAAGACAACTTTTTTATTTAAAAAAATTTTTTTTATTATGTTATGTTAATCACCATACATCATTAGTTTTTGATGTAGTGTTCCATGATACATTGTTTGCGTATAACACCCAGTGCTCCATTCAGTACATGCCCTCTTTAATACCCATCACCAGGCTAACCCATCCCCCTCACCCCCCTCCCCTCTAGAACCCTCAGTTTGTTTCTCAGAGTCCATAGTCTCTCATGGTTCGTCTCCCCCTCCGATTTCCCCCCCTTCATTTTTCCCTTCCTGCTATTAAAAAAAAAAAAAGAAGAAGATAGCAGGAGGACAGCTTTTTCATATACATACACAGATATATGCATGTATGTGTCTGTGTATGTATGTGTGCATGTGTGCGTATTTGGAATTTTCATACATTTTATTGTTCATTCCTCTCTCTTTTTTTTTTTTTTTTTAACTGCAGAGACCTATAATTACCCCTATATTAGAATGGGTCCAGGGAACAGACACATGTATAAGATACATTTTTAGTGCTTTAACTTTCTAGTCCTTCAGAATCAAAATACCTAGCTTTAAAACCAAGTACAGCTTTCCCTTCCTTGGGGAAGCCTTTCTTATTCTTCTGAACTGGATGTAGATACTCTCTCCTCTTGCCTGCTCTTCAGCACCATTCATGAGATGCAATCATTCCTTTGCACGTCTGACTCTTCCAGAAACCTGAGTTTCTCTAGTGCATGGAATCTCTTCCACTCATTTGTTTGCCCACAAGGGCCAAGTTCCACCTGGTACACACATACTGGAAGTTATTGAACCACAAAGAGATCACATCCATTCTTGGGATGTAGTACCTGTCTTTCTATGTTCCCTTGTGATGGTAGGAACTGGAGATTAGAGAGTTGCTTATTTGAGTTTCTACATATCTGCTCTCATTTCTCTATAATGAGTTAGAGAAATTGGAGGGCTGTGATTTGGCAGTCATAGACCTTGGCAAAGTGTCATTGGAAGAGCTTAATCAACAGTTCCTGTGTGGTTCATCAACCCAAAGCTCTTCAAATTAGAAGGCAGCTCGGAGGAAATCTAATCCTACAAAAGATTCACTCTGCACTGCAATGTCATAGCCCAAGCTTACCTAAAATGTTTGATTATCAATATTGGGATTCTCAGAAATAATGTTTTCTTTCTTAGTTTTTATTAGTGAAAACAAATGATTTCGTACCAAAATGGGAAACTGGACCATGACATTCTCATTTTGAGCTTATAATTAAATTATATATTGTGTTAATGCATAGGGATAAGGAAACAGATACCACATATAGATAAGGGAAATTACAGTGGATGATTTCTACTCAGATTTTTGTGAAGCCTTCCTTTATATTTCATGTATAAGTATTTTAACCCTAGCATTCTCATTAACTGTATTATCTTTGTGATCTCATTAAATGCCCATCCAGCTCCCTCTTGATAGTCTTCTTGTCAAAATATACTCTGAAGATTTTATATAACAGTTGTAAAGAATTATTCACCGTCAGAGAGTTTGCATGTGTTCTGAGGATAACCATGGGAAAGTACCCGAGACCCAGTGTGTTGTGGAATTGACAAGCTGCCTTTGTGTACTGCTCTGCTTTGCAGCCTGGCATCTCCATAGCATCATGATCCTTCCAGCTACCCACTGCTTTCAGAAAGATCTGCTAAGCCAAATCAGATCAGGATGTCAGGGCTTTAATGGGTTACCTCTCCCAGGAGCTTTTTTTTTTTTCCCCAGTAGAAAGAGAAAAGTCATCTCTTGCTAATGGCAGAATTTCAGGTATCAGTGAAGGAAGCATCTTGGGCTAGATGGGCCTTTGCCAGTACTTTTAATAGCATTGTGTGTAGGCCTTACTCCAAATACCCTGGCCGGAGGAGCAGATAAAATGCCCAGTGATATTTACTTATTTGTGTTCTTAGCTGGCACTTCAGTGACTCTGCCTTGCTCATCATCACACATGGACACAGCCTGTCACCCTTCCTTGCAGTCTCCCTGACCAGTCTGATTCATCCCTCCAGGCCCATACTCATGCATCTGGTCCCCCATGGCATGTCAAATAAGATTGTGGGCTCTGGACTCTGACTGTCAGGGCTGAGTCCTCTTCTCTCCTATTTACCATGTATGGATATAAGCAACCTTTTCAAACTTCAGTTTTATCATATGATAAATGGTATGTTGTGGGTTTCTGAGGGCAAAAGGAGAGAATGATGTAAAGGTGCTCAGCACACAGAGCTCAAGAAATGTTAGCTAAATAAATAATAGACTCTCATAGAGTACTTATGATATGCTAACATTTACATATACCAAATCATTTAATTCTTACAACAACTCTAAAAGGTGATTACTATTATTTCCAGTTTACAGATGAACCAAAGCACAGAGAAATTAACGGACTTACCTGAAGTCCCACAGCTAATAAGTGGGAAGTCAGAATTTAAGTTCAGGGCTGTCTGGTTCCAGGGTTCCTGCTTGTCAACATTCTGCCATGCTTCCTCTCCTATAAACAAATAATACTACTCTAATGGTATTGGCAACACCATTGGGAAGCTCCTCTGCATAACCTGAATCTAGGTGAAATGCAGGTCAAACTAAGGCTCTGTAATGCCAAGTGGTTTGGAATGAGCTTTCTCACCATGATGCAGAAAACCAGGGCTAGCCTTACAGCCTTGTAATAGGAGACCTCAGATATTATCCAGTACAACCCATTCCCTTTATGGATAAGGAAGTCCAGAACTTTGCACATGGTCATGGGCTGAGGCAGAACCAAGCCCCAGTTGGGTTCCACAGGTCCAAATTTTCTTTTTTTTTTTTAAAGATTTTATTTATTTATTTAATTGACAGGGAGAGAGAGAGAGACAGCATGAGAGGGAACACAAGCAGGGGGAGTGGGAGAGGAAGAAGCAGGCTTCCGGCTGAGCAGAGAGCCCGATGTGGGGCTCGATCCCAGGACCCTGGGATCATGACCTGAGCTGAAGGCAGTCGCTTAACCAACTGAGCCACCCAGGCGCCCCTCCACAGGTCCAAATTGAAGAGA